>NC_138299.1:77967500-78587500 GCF_965601325.2 Salmo salar | reverse complement strand
CTACCTATCTCAATCCATCCTTCCCACATGAAAAAATACTATGGTTTTCTCTGTACTGTTTTTGGAGCGAATACTGTTGTATTTACTGTAGTATTGCAGACATGACTGTAGTATTTCCAGTTTTCTATAGTATAAATACTGAAGTAAAAAAAAACTGTTGAATTTACTGTAGTATTAACTATAGTGTTTTTGTTTTATTAACTCTGACATATCAGTGGGGCCTTTCTCCTTGAGGAAGACTACTGGACAAATACTCAAGGCACATTTTATATAACCTGTAGGTAGGTAGGACTGGGGTCTGAATGGAGAGTTCAGAGCTTCTGCTCTTTTCTATAACCTGTAGAGAACACAATATATGGTCGATACTTGGCATGTACAGTTGAAGTGGGAAGTTTACATACACCTTAGCCAAATACATTTAACCTCTTTAATGGTTTAACTACTTAACCTTTCTGGGAAGAGGGTTCCGCTAGCAGAACACCCGGCCTACAGCCAGTGAAATTGCAGAGCGCCAAATTCAAACAACAGAAATCTCATAATTAAAATTCCTCAAACATACAAGTATTATACACCATTTTAAAGATAAACTTCTTGTTAATCCAACCACAGTGTCCGATTTCAAAAAGGATTTACGGCGAAAGCACACCATGCGATTATGTTGGGTCAGCGCCTAGCCACAAAAAACCATAGACATTTTCCAGCCAAGGAGAGGTGGCACAAAAGTCAGAAATAGCGTTAAAATGAATCACTAACCTTTGATGATCTCTATCTGGTGGCACTCCCAGGACTCCATGTTACACAATAAATGTTTGTTTTGTTCGATAAAGTTAATCTTTATGTCCAAAAACCTCTGTTTAAATTAGCGCGTTATGTTCAGTAATGCATTGTCTCAAACAAACATCCGGTGAAATTGCAGAGAGCCAAATAAATTTACAGAAATACTCATCATAAACATTGATGAATGATACAAGTGTTATACATAGGCTTAACGATACACTTCTTGTTAATCCAGCCACTGTATCCGATTTCAAAAAGGCTTTACGGCGAAAGCACACCATGCGATTATGTTAGGACAGCGCCTAGCCACAAAAACCATACAGACATTTTCCAGCCAAAGAGAGGTGCCACAAAAGTCAGAAATAGCGTTAAAATGAATCACTTACCTTTGATGATCTTCATCTGGTGGCACTCCCAGGACTCCATGTTACACAATAAATGTTTGTTTTGTTAGATAAAGTTAATCTTTATGTCCATAAACCTCCTTTTTTTTGCGAGTTTGGTTCAGTAATCCATATGCACAAAGCGCGGGTACAACTTCCAGACGAAAAGTCAAAAACGTTCCATTAAAGTTTGTAGAAACGTCAAACGATGTTTCTAATCAATCCTTGGGGTGTTTTTATCATAACTATTCAATAATGTTTCAACCGGACAATACTGTTTTCATTAGAAAGGAAAGGGAACGAACGTCGCGCTCACAGCCACTCGCGATAAACAACTCATGGCTTTCAGCTGAGCCACTTGCTCTGAGTGGTCTTATTCTCTCCCCTTTCACAATAGAAACCTGAAACAACTTCTAAAGACTGTCGACATCTACTGGAAGCCTTAGGAAGTGCAATCTGACCCCACAGACACTGGATATTTGATAGGCATTCACTTGAAAACTACAAACCTCAGAATTCCCACTTCCTGGTTCTATTTTTCTCAGGTTTTCGCCTACCATATGAGTTCTGTTATACTCACAGACATTATTTTAACCATTTTGGAAACTTGAGAGTGTTTTCTATCCAAATCTACTAATTATATGCATATTCTGGCTTCTGGGCCTGAGTAACAGGCAGTTTACTCTGGGCACACTTTTCATCCAAACTTCCCAATGCTGCCCCCTATCCCAAAGAGGTTTTAAACTCAGTTTTTCACAATTCCTGACATTAAATCCTAGTAAAAATTCCCTGTCTTAGGATCACCACTTTATTTGAAGAATGTGAAATGTCAGAATAATTGTAGAGAGAGTGATTTTATTTCTGCTTTTATTTATTTCATTGCATTCCCATTGAGTCAGAAGTTTACATACACTCAATTAGTATTTAGTAGCATTGCCTTTAAATTGTTTAACTTCGGTCAAACGTTTCGGGTAGCCTTCCACAAGCTTCCCACAATAAGTTGGGTGAATTTTGGCCCATTCCTCCTGACAGAGTTGGTGTAACTGAGTAAGGTTTGTAGGCCTCCTTGCTCGTGCACACTTTTTCAGTTCTGCCCACAAATGTTCTATATGATTGAGGTCAGGGCTTTGTGATGGCCACTCCAATACCTTGACTTTGTTGTCCTTTAGCCATTTTGCCATAACTTTGGAAGTTTGCTTGGCGTCATTGTCCATTTGGAAGACCCATTTGCGACCAAGCTTTAACTTCCTGACTGATGCCTTGAGATGTTGCTTCAATATACCCACATAATTCTCCTCCCTCATGATGCCATCTATTTTTTGAAGTGCACCAGTCCCTCCTGCAGCAAAGCACCCCCTCCAACATAATGCTGCCACCCCAATGCTTCACGGTTGGGATGGTGTTCTTCGGCTTGCAAGCCTCCCCCCTTTTCCTCCAAACATAACGATGGTCATTATGGCCAAACAGTTCTATTTTTGTTTCATCAGACCAGAGGACATTTCTCAAAAAAGTATGATCTTTGTCCGCATGTGCAGTTGCAAACCTTAGTCTGGCTTTTTTTATGGCGGTTTTGGAGCAGTGGCTTCTTCCTTGCTAAGCGGCCTTTCAGGTTATGTTGATATAGGACTCATTTTACTGTGGATATAAATACTTTTGTACCCATTTCCTCCAGCATCTTCACAAGGTCCTTTGCTGTTGTTCTGGGATTGATTTGCACTTTTCGCACCAAAGTACGTTCATCTCTAGAAGACAGAACGTGTCTCCTTCCTGAGCGGTATGACGGCTGGTGGTCCCATGGTGTTTATACTTGCGTACTATTGTTTGTACAGATGAACGTGGTACCTTCAGGCATTTGGAAATTGCTCCCAAGGATGAACTAGACTTGTGGAGGTCTACAATTCTTTTTCTGAGGTCTTGGCTGATTTCTTTTGATTTTCCCATGATGTCAAGCAAAGAGGCACTGAGTTTGAAGGTAGGCCTTGAAATACATCCACAGGTACACCTCCAATTGACTCAAATGATGTCAATGAGCCTATCAGAAGCTTCTAAAGCCATGACATCATTTTCTGCAATTTTCCAAGCTGATTAAAGGCACAGTCAACTTAGTGTATGTAAACTTCTGACCCACTGGAATTGTGATACAGTGAATTATAAGTGAAATAATCTGTCTGTAAACAATTGTTGGACTTGTGTCATGCACAAAGTAGATGTCCTAACTGACTTGCCAAAACTATAGTTTGTTCACAAGAAATTTGTGGAGTGGCTGAAAAACGTGTTTTAATGACTCCAACCTAAGTGTATGTAAACTTCCGACTTCAACTGTGGGTTTCTCACTTACGGGATATGGGTGAGTGGAATGGACACGGTATATGCAAATTAAATCATTTAGTATTTACTATAGTGTTTTTGTGGACTGTACTGTTTTTGCAGATATTACTGTAGTATTTAGCTACACATATGATTGAGGGATACAACAGTATGTAGTATAGTACGGGGTGTCAAACTCATTTTGCCCCAGGGGCCCCATTCGGTTTTCAACGAGGGCCGCACAACATTTTTTATATTTCCTTTGTCAAAATGTGCTAACAATAGTCCTCTATCCATCATTTTGGGAATTGTCAATGATCCCTGACTGTTTAGTGATTATTTGCGAGCTGGACATTCAAGAAACTGTACGAATATCACTAGACAGTCAGGGATCATCAGAAATCTCTCTCTCTGTTCAGTGAAGTACAGTGTGTGCTAACAGACAGGTCCTGGCACCGTATGAGTAACTGCATGATTTCTCCGGTCTCATCTGCCCATACATGATACCGCGAATGTAGCTAGTTGCCGCAAGTCTTGGGGAAACGACGGGATGGTGGGGTTGCCATGGAAACTGAGGCAGTGGCGCTCGCTTGGCGAAACGACGACATCTGTCGCTTGGCGGCACACAGTAGACATTAATATTTGAGCTTGATGAACACTGACATATGACACTTCCAGCAGAACCCTGATTCAGAACCTGTTATTTCACATGAGAAAATAGAGGAGATGGAAGCAGAACCCTGATTCAGAACCTGTTATTTCACATGAGAAAATAGAGGCGATGGAAGCAGAACCCTGATTCAGAACCTGTTATTTCACATGAGAAAATAGAGGAGATGGAAGCAGAACCCTGATTCAGAACCTGTTATTTCACATGAGAAAATAGAGGGAGGAGGTGGAAGCAGAGAGGGGGGCGCCTGATTCAGAACCTGTTATTTCACATGAGAAAATAGAGGAGATGGAAGCAGAACCCTGATTCAGAACCTGTTATTTCACATGAGAAAATAGAGGAGATAGAAGGTTGGAAAGAATCATTTACATACCTCACATTTAATCTGGGATAGAGAAAAGGAGAAAGAAAAATTGAGAAAATGGTGGTTAGAAATGAGAATGGTTAAGAGGATGAGAGAGAGAGAGGGAATCAGAGCAGGAACTGAAGAGAAGGCTGAGAGGAGAGACAGAGAGACTGGGAGATGGATGGGGCACAGGGGAGAAAGGAGAGCAGGGGTTGGAGAGAGAGAGAGTGATGTTGTGCTGTGAGACCAGTAAACTTGGGCAGTGGCGCTTCCTAGGCTGTGATACGCTTTTTTGCGTGCCTTTTCTTTTCTTGGAAGATCCTGCAGCATCTTCTTATGAATCCTCTCAGCAGGCTGTCTGTTTCCTCTGCAGCCATAACTCTCTAACTCCCTTAGCTCCACAATGAAATAGGGTGCAGGCCAGCCAGCTTAGTGGAGTCTGCCACTAGCACAGTCAGTGTAGTCAGCTCAGCTATCCCCATTGAGACCGTGTCTGTGCCTCGACCTAGGTTGGGCAAAACTAAACGTGGCGATGTTCGCCTTAGCAATCTCACAAGAATAAAGTCCTCCTCCATTCCTGCCATTATTGAAAGAGATTGTGATACCTCACATCTCAAAATAGGACTACTTAATGTTAGAGCTCTCACTTCCAAGGCAGTTATAGTCAATGAACTAATCACTGATCATAATCTTGATGTGATTGGCCTGACTGAAACATGGCTTAAGCCTGATGAATTTACCGTGTTAAATGAGGCCTCACCTCTTGCTTACGCTAGTGACCATATCCCCCGCAAAGGTGGAGGTGTTGCTAACATTTACGATAGCAAATTTCAATTTACAAAAAAAAAGAAGTTTTCGTCTTTTGAGCTTCTAGTCATAAAATCTATGCAGCCTACTCAATCACTTTTTATAGCTACTGTTTACAGGCCTCCTGGGCCATATACAGCGTTCCTCACTGAGTTCCCTGAATTCCTATCGGACCTTGTAGTCATCGCAGATAATATTCAAATTTTTGGTGACTTTAATATTCACATGGAAAAGTCCACAGACCCACTCCAAAAGGCTTTCGGAGCCATCATCGACTCAGTGGGTTTTGTCCAACATGTCTCTGGACCTACTCACTGCCACAGTCATACTCTGGACCTAGTTTTGTCCCATGGAATAAATGTTGTGGATCTTAATGTTTTTCCTCATAATCCTGGACTATCGGACCACCTGGTATACAGAAAATACCCGAGCTCTGAAGCAAGCTTCCAGAAAATTGGAACGGAAATGGCGCTACACAAAACTGGAAGTCTTCCGACAAGCTAGGAAAGACAGTACCGTGCAGTATCGAAGAGCCCTCACTGCTGCTCTATCATCCTATTTTTCCAACCTAAATGAGGAAAACAAGAACAATCCGAAATTTATTTTGATACTGTCGCAAACCTAACTAAAAAGCAGCATTCCCCAAGAGAGGATGGCTTTCACTTCAGCAGTAATAAATTCATGAACTTCTTTGAGGAAAAGATCATGATCATTAGAAAGCAAATGATGGACTGTGTATTAAACCTGTGTATTCCTCCAAAGCTCAGTTGTCCTGAGTCTGCACAACTCTGCCAGGACCTAGGATCAAGGGAGACACTCAAGTGTTTTAGTACTATATCTCTTGACACGATGAAAATAATCATGGCCCCTAAACCTTCAAGCTGCATACTGGACCCTATTCCAATTAAACTACTGAAAGAGCTGCTTCCTGTGCTTGGCCCTCCTATGTTGAACATAATAAATGGCTCTCTATCCACCGGATGTGTACCATACTCACTAAAAGTTGCAGTAATAAAGCCTCTCTTGAAAAAGCCAAAACTTGACCCAGAAAATATAAAAAACTATTGGCCTATATCAAATCTCCCATTCCTCTCAAAAATTGTTGAAAAAGCTGTTGCGCAGCAACTCACTGCCTTCCTGAAGACAAACAATGTATATGAAATGCTTCAGTCTGGTTTTAGACCCCATCATAGCACTGAGACTGCACTTGTGAAGGTGGTAAATTACCTTTTAATGGCATCAGACCGAGGCTCTGCATCTGTCCTCGTGCTCCTAGACCTTAGTGCTGCTTTTGATACCATCGATCACCACATTCTTTTGGAGAGATTGGAAGCCCAAATTGGTCTACACGGACAAGTTCTGGCCTGGTTTAGATCTTATCTGTCGGGCAGATATCAGTTTGTCTCCGTGAATGGTTTGTCCTCTGACAAATCAACTGTAAATTTTGGAGTTCCTCAAGGTTCCGTTTCAGGACCACTGTTGTTTTCACTATATATTTTACCTCTTGGGGATGTCATTCAAAAACATAATGTTCAATTTCGCTGCTATGCGGATGACACACAGCTGTACATTTCAATGAAACATGGTGAAGCCCCAAAATTGCCCTCGCTGGAAGCCTGCGTTTCAGACATAAGGAAATGGATGGCTGCAAACGTTCTACTTTTAACTCGGACAAAACAGAGATGCTTGTTCTAGGTCCCAAGAAACAAAGAGATCTTCTGTTGAATCTGACAACTAATCTTGATGGTTGTACAGTCGTCTCAAATAAAACTGTGAAGGACCTCGGCGTTACTCTGGACCCTGATCTCTCTTTTGACGAACATATCAAGATTGTTTCAAGGACAGCTTTTTTCCATCTGCGTAACATTGCAAAGATCAAAAATGTATCCATGCTTTTGTTACTTCTAGGTTAGACTACTGCAATGCTCTACTTTCCGGCTACCCGGATAAAGAACTAAATAAACTTCAGTTAGTGCTAAATACGGCTGCTAGAGTACTGACTAGAACCATAAAATGTGATCATATTACTCCAGTGCTAGCCTCCTTACACTGGCTTCCTGTTAAGGCAAAGGCTGATTTCAAGGTTTTACTGCTAACCTACAAAGCATTACATGGGCTTGCTCCTACCTATCTTTCCGATTTGGTCCTGCCGTACATAACTACACGTACGCTACGGTCACAAGACGCAGGCTTCCTAATTGTCCCTAGAATTTCTAAGCAAACACCTGGAGGCAGGGCTTTCTCCTATAGAGCTCCATTTTAATGGAATGGTCTGCCTACCTATGTGAGAGACGCAGACTTGGTCTCAACCTTTAAGTCTTTATTGAAGACTCATCTCTTCAGTAGGTCCTATGATTGAGTGTAGTCTGGTCCAGGAGTGTGAAGGTGAACGGAAAGGCACTGGAGCAACGAACCGCCCTTGCTGTCTCTGCCTAGCCGGTTCCTCTCTCTCCACTGGGATTCTCTGCCTCTAACGCTATTACAGGGGCCGAGTCACTGGCTTACTGGTGCTCTTCCATGCCGTCACTTGAGTGGGTTGAGTCACTGACGTGGTTTTCCTGTCTGGGTTGGCACCCCCCCTGGGTTGTGCCGTGGCGGAGCTCTTTGTGGGCTATACTCGGCCTTGTCTCAGGATGGTAAGTTGGTGGTTAAAGATATCCCTCTAGTGGTGTGGGGGCTGTGCTTTGGCAAAGTGGGTGGGGTTATATCCTGCCTCTTTGGCCCCGTCCGGGGGTAGTTTATGTGTCGGGGGGCTAGGGTCAGTCTGTTATATCTGGAGTATTTCTCCAGTGTCCTGTGTAAATTTAAGTATGCTCTCTCTAATTCTCTCTTTCTTTCTCTCTCTCGGGGAACCTGAGCCCTAGGACCATACCTCAGGACTACCTGGCATGATGACTCCTTGCTGTCCCCAGTACACCTGGCCGTGCTGCTGCTCCAGTTTCAACTGTTCTGCCTGCGGCTATGGAACCCTGACCTGTTCACCGGATGTGCTACCTGTCCCAGACCTGCTGTTTTCAACTCTCTGGAGACAGCAGGAGCGGTAGAGATACTCTGAATGATCGGCTATGAAAAGCCAACTGACATTAACAACAATAATCAAGGATCAAAATAACCATACAGTGGACAATAACAATGTCATTGAGGACATGTCCAGGTTAGTTGGTCTGTTAGACACTGTCCCTCATCTTATGGCAGGCAGCAATGTCTCTCTCTCTCTCTCTCTCTCTCTCTCTCTCTCTCTCTCTCTCTCTCACTAACCATGATTCCGACAGTCTTCGAACAAGGCATTGAATTATGAGAGGAGTTAATTGTGTATATTTACACAGAAACATAATCTGACTGCAATGCATTAAAATCCCATGAACTGACATATTTGTGTCCCAATTGTCTTTCATCTCTATAACTATGATTCATTTTAACATTACATTGTTGTTTTTGATCGACAAAGCCAAGGACCTAATAGTTTGACCTCTTATTCTGGCCAACAGTAGTATTATTGGGTCCCAGGAAGCCATTCCTACCATCCACGAATGATGTTGTTCGTATTGTCTCTTCATCGTGATGGTTTTCACACCTGCCCCAGAGGTTCCAACCAACGGTATGTTCCTTTATGGGCCTTGGTACTGAAAATACTGCCACTTGACAGAGTACTGCTGAAAGCTCTGAGTGTAGCCCTGTTTGAGTTAAGTTGTTTGAGGAGACTGGAATTCCCTAGCTCCAACGCCGGGTGGAATATGAGGTCAGCTATGAATGGATGGGGTTTATTCGGAATGGGCAGAGGGTAATAAGGGGGTGCTGAACCTAACCAATTAACCATCATTCACTTTCGGGGATGTGAGGGCTTTAAGGACTTGCTGATGCTGGACTAGGAGACACAGCAGGTTAAAGATCAGATATGATCAGCTGTAGCCTCCATTGTCAGCTTATATTTATGAGCAATTTACAAGTCTTGTTTGATGTTAAAAGGCTTTAGGCTTTTACAAGCCTGTTTCATTGCTTCTATTAAAGTTATTTGTATAGTTATTATCATCATCATACTATACTCACAGTGGGACCTTTGTAAATGTTATTATTCAGGCCTTGGGCAATGTAGCCTAATCCTGCTATAAGTTTCACACTCTCCAAAAAAAAAAGGTGCTATCTAGAACCAAAAAGGGTTCTTCAGCTGTCCCCCTTTGAAGTACCCCTTTTGGTTCTACATAGAACCGTATAGTTTTATCTGGAACCGAAAAGGGTTCTACCTGGAACAAAAAAAAGTGTTATCCTATGGGGACAGCAGCAGAAGCCTTTATGAACCCTTTTATTCTAAGAGTGCAGTATCTCATTCCATGGCTGTAGCTTAGGTTTGGACTGTGACACAAATGTTTAAGATATTATTTTTTTCTTTCAGTGAAATCATTCCAATCTCTGATCCAGGGAGGGATGTTTTAGTTTGGGGGGGGGGGGGGGAAAGGGGAGGGATTTATAGTGAACGCTTATTATCCCAAAATATCCATGCAACAGCTGCATAATTTCCTCAGCAACACCTGTCGCCATGGCGCCGCGATGTCGACATGCCTCCATCTCAACGTTTTCTGGCATTCACTGGCTGACAAGAGGGTGAGAAACACACACACGTATTTTTACATTACACAAACACATTAGTACGCATAACAAAATTCTACAGTTTTATCCACTTGTCAGCACCCTCACGTTATAGCTTTATGAACACATGCAAACGCACAGGAACACCAGATTACATTCACACACACATGCAGACAGATACTACAGCCACATTACATTATCATAACAGTCTCATAGCAATCCCGTAACAGTCCCATTTTAAAAAAAATGTAACCGTTATTTAACTAGGGAAGTCAGTTAAGAACTAATTCTTATTTACAATGACGGCCTTCCAAAAGGCCTCCTGTGGGGATGGAGGATTAAAAATATAAAAATATAGGACAAAAACACAGATCACGACAAGAGAGACACCACAACACTACATAAAGAGAGACCTAAGACCACATAGCATGGCAGAAGCTTCCATCTGGTGCTGTGGTTTTAGGGAAACCTTCCCCCCACCTCATTCCCCCTCTAGTCTAGCCCCCTTAACCCTCCCCTCCCAATCCCTCTCTCAACTCATTCAACCACCCCTGTCCCCAATCACCCCCTACTCCCATTACAGTCCCACTACAGCCACATAACAGTCCCACTACAGCCACATGACAGTCCCACTACAGCCACATAACAGTCCCACTACAGCCACATAACAGTCCCATTACAGCCACATGACAGTCCCATTACAGCCACATGACAGTCCCATTACAGCCACATGACAGTCCCACTACAGCCACATGACAGTCCCATTACAGCCACATGACAGTCCCATTACAGCCACATGACAGTCCGATTACAGCCACATGACAGTCCCATTACAGCCACATAACAGTCCCACTACAGCCACATGACAGTCCCATTACAGCCACATGACAGTCCCACTACAGCCACATGACAGTCCCACTACAGCCACATGACAGTCCCATTACAGCCACATGACAGTCCCATTACAGCCACATGACAGTCCCATTACAGCCACATGACAGTCCCATTACAGCCACATGACAGTCCCATTACAGCCACATGACAGTCCCATTACAGCCACATGACAGTCCCATTACAGCCACACGACAGTCCCACTACAGCCACACAACAGTCCCACTACAGCCACACAACAGTCCCATTACAGCCACATAACAGTCCCACTACAGCCACATGACAGTCCCATTACAGCCACATGACAGTCCCATTACAGCCACATGACAGTCCCATTACAGCCACATGACAGTCCCATTACAGCCACATGACAGTCCCATTACAGCCACATGACAGTCCCATTACAGCCACATGACAGTCCCATTACAGCCACATGACAGTCCCATTACAGCCACATGACAGTCCCATTACAGCCACATGACAGTCCCATTACAGACACATGACAGTCCCACTACAGCCACATAACAGTCCCACTACAGCCACATCACAGTCCCACTACAGCCACATCACAGTCCCACTACAGCCACATCACAGTCCCATTACAGCCAAATCACAGTCCCACTACAGCCACATCACAGTCCCACTACAGCCACATCACAGTCCCACTACAGCCACATCACAGTCCCATTACAGCCACATAACAGTCCCATTACAGCCACATAACAGTCCCATTACAGCCACATAACAGTCCCATTACAGCCACATAACAGTCCCATTACAGCCACATAACAGTCCCACTACAGCCACATAACAGTCCCACTACAACCACATAAGTCCAATTACAGCCACATAACAGTCCCACTACAGCCACATAACAGTCCCACTACAGTCCCACTACAGCCACATAACAGTCCCACTACAGCCACATAACAGTCCCATTACAGCCACATGACTGTCCCATTACAGCCACATAACAGTCCCATTACAGCCACATAACAGTCCCATTACAGCCACATAACGGTCCCATTACAGCCACATAACGGTCCCATTACAGCCACATGACTGTCCCATTACAGCCACATAACAGTCCCACTACAACCACATAAGTCCAATTACAGCCACATAACAGTCCCACTACAGCCACATAACAGTCCCACTACAGCCACATAACAGTCCCATTACAGCCACATAACAGTCCCACTACAGCCACATAACAGTCCCATTACAGCCACATAACAGTCCCACTACAACCACATAAGTCCAATTACAGCCACATAACAGTCCCACTACAGCCACATAACAGTCCCACTACAGCCACATAACAGTCCCATTACAGCCACATAAAAGTCCCATTACAGCCACATAACAGTCCCATTACAGCCACATAACAGTCCCACTACAGCCACATAACAGTCCCATTACAGCCACATAACAGTCCCATTACAGCCACATGACTGTCCCATTACAGCCACATAACAGTCCCACTACAACCACATAAGTCCAATTACAGCCACATAACAGTCCCACTACAGCCACATAACAGTCCCACTACAGCCACATAACAGTCCCATTACAGCCACATAACAGTCCCACTACAGCCACATAACAGTCCCATTACAGCCACATGACTGTCCCATTACAGCCACATAACAGTCCCATTACAGCCACATGACTGTCCCAATACAGCCACATGACTGTCCCACTACAGCCACATGACTGTCCCATTACAGCCACATGACTGTCCCATTACAGCCACATAACAGTCCCATTACAGCCACATAACAGTCCCATTACAGCCACATAACAGTCCCATTACAGCCACATGACTGTCCCATTACAGCCACATAACAGTCCCACTACAACCACATAAGTCCAATTACAGCCACATAACAGTCCCACTACAGCCACATAACAGTCCCACTACAGCCACATAACAGTCCCACTACAGCCACATAACAGTCTCACTACAGCCACATAACAGTCCCATTACAGCCACAGAACAGTCCCACTACAGCCACATAACAGTCCCATTACAGCCACATGACTGTCCCATTACAGCCACATAACAGTCCCATTACAGCCACATGACTGTCCCAATACAGCCACATGACTGTCCCACTACAGCCACATAACAGTCCCACTACAACCACATAAGTCCAATTACAGCCACATAACAGTCCCACTACAGCCACATAACAGTCCCACTACAGTCCCACTACAGCCACATAACAGTCCCACTACAGCCACATAACAGTCCCATTACAGCCACATGACTGTCCCATTACAGCCACATAACAGTCCCATTACAGCCACATAACGGTCCCATTACAGCCACATAACGGTCCCATTACAGCCACATAACGGTCCCATTACAGCCACATGACTGTCCCATTACAGCCACATAACAGTCCCACTACAACCACATAAGTCCAATTACAGCCACATAACAGTCCCACTACAGCCACATAACAGTCCCACTACAGCCACATAACAGTCCCATTACAGCCACATAACAGTCCCACTACAGCCACATAACAGTCCCATTACAGCCACATAACAGTCCCACTACAACCACATAAGTCCAATTACAGCCACATAACAGTCCCACTACAGCCACATAACAGTCCCACTACAGCCACATAACAGTCCCATTACAGCCACATAACAGTCCCATTACAGCCACATAACAGTCCCACTACAGCCACATAACAGTCCCATTACAGCCACATAACAGTCCCATTACAGCCACATGACTGTCCCATTACAGCCACATAACAGTCCCACTACAACCACATAAGTCCAATTACAGCCACATAACAGTCCCACTACAGCCACATAACAGTCCCATTACAGCCACATAACAGTCCCACTACAGCCACATAACAGTCCCATTACAGCCACATGACTGTCCCATTACAGCCACATAACAGTCCCATTACAGCCACATGACTGTCCCAATACAGCCACATGACTGTCCCACTACAGCCACATGACTGTCCCACTACAGCCACATGACTGTCCCATTACAGCCACATGACTGTCCCATTACAGCCACATAACAGTCCCATTACAGCCACATAACAGTCCCATTACAGCCACATAACAGTCCCATTACAGCCACATGACTGTCCCATTACAGCCACATAACAGTCCCACTACAACCACATAAGTCCAATTACAGCCACATAACAGTCCCACTACAGCCACATAACAGTCCCACTACAGCCACATAACAGTCCCACTACAGCCACATAACAGTCTCACTACAGCCACATAACAGTCCCATTACAGCCACAGAACAGTCCCACTACAGCCACATAACAGTCCCATTACAGCCACATGACTGTCCCATTACAGCCACATAACAGTCCCATTACAGCCACATGACTGTCCCAATACAGCCACATGACTGTCCCACTACAGCCACATAACAGTCCCATTACAGCCACATAACAGTCCCATTACAGCCACATAACAGTCCCATTACAGCCACATAACAGTCCCATTACAGCCACATAACAGTCCCATTACAGCCACATGACTGTCCCAATACAGCCACATGACTGTCCCACTACAGCCACATAACAGTCCCATTACAGCCACATAACAGTCCCACTACAGCCACATAACAGTCCCATTACAGCCACATGACAGTCCCATTACAGCAACATGACAGTCCCATTACAGCCACATAACAATCCCACTACAGCCACATGACTGTCCCATTACAGCCACATGACTGTCCCATTACAGCCACATGACTGTCCCACTACAGCCACATGACTGTCCCACTACAGCCACATAACAGTCCCACTACAGCCACATAACAGTCCCACTACAGCCACATAACAGTCCCATTACAGCCACATGACTGTCCCATTACAGCCACATGACTGTCCCACTACAACCACATAAGTCCAATTACAGCCACATAACAGTCCCACTACAGCCACATTACTGTCCCACTACAGCCACATTACTGTCCCATTACAGCCACATAACAGTCCCAATACAGCCACATAACAGTCCCACTATAGCCACATAACAGTCCCATTACAGCCACATGACTGTCCCATTACAGCCACATGACTGTCCCATTACAGCCACATGACTGTCCCATTACAGCCACATGACTGTCCCATTACAGCCACATGACTGTCCCATTACAGCCACATGACTGTCCCATTACAGCCACATGACTGTCCCATTACAGCCACATGACTGTCCCATTACAGCCACATAACAGTCCCACTACAGCCACATAACAGTCCCACTACAGCCACATAACAGTCCCACTACAGCCACATAACAGTCCCACTGCAGCCACATGACTGTCCCACTACAGCCACATGACTGTCCCATTACAGCCACATGACTGTCCCATTACAGCCACATGACTGTCCCATTACAGCCACATGACTGTCCCATTACAGCCACATGACTGTCCCATTACAGCCACATGACTGTCCCACTACAGCCACATGACTGTCCCACTACAGCCACATGACTGTCCCACTACAGCCACATGACTGTCACACTACAGCCACATGACTGTCCCATTACAGCCACATGACTGTCCCATTACAGCCACATGACTGTCCCATTACAGCCACATGACTGTCCCACTACAAGCCACATGACTAGTCCCACTACAGCCACATAATAGTCCCATTACAGCCACATGAATAGTCCCATTACAGCCACATGACTGTCCCATTACAGCCACATGACTGTCCCACTACAGCCACATGACTGTCCCACTACAGCCACATGACTGTCCCACTACAGCCACATGACTGTCCCACTACAGCCACATGACTGTCCCACTACAGCCACATGACTGTCCCACTACAGCCACATGACTGTCCCACTACAGCCACATGACTGTCCCACTACAACCACATGACTGTCCCATTACAGCCACATGACTGTCACACTACAACCACATGACTGTCCCATTACAGCCACATGACTGTCCCACTACTACCACATAATAGTCCCATTACAGCCACATAATAGTCCCATTACAGCCACATGACTGTCCCATTACAGCCACATGACTGTCCCACTACAGCCACATGACTGTCCCACTACAGCCACATGACTGTCCCACTACAGCCACATGACTGTCCCACTACAGCCACATGACTGTCCCACTACAGCCACATGACTGTCCCAATACAGCCACATAACAGTCCCATTACAGCCACATAACAGTCCCATTACAGCCACATAACAGTCCCACTACAGCCACATAACAGTCCCATTACAGCCACATAACAGTCCCACTACAGCCACATAACAGTCCCATTACAGCCACATGACTGTCCCATTACAGCCACATAACAGTCCCATTACAGCCACATGACTGTCCCAATACAGCCACATGACTGTCCCACTACAGCCACATGACTGTCCCATTACAGCCACATGACTGTCCCATTACAGCCACATAACAGTCCCATTACAGCCACATAACAGTCCCATTACAGCCACATAACAGTCCCATTACAGCCACATGACTGTCCCATTACAGCCACATAACAGTCCAATTACAGCCACATAAGTCCAATTACAGCCACATAACAGTCCCACTACAGCCACATAACAGTCCCACTACAGCCACATAACAGTCCCACTACAGCCACATAACAGTCTCACTACAGCCACATAACAGTCCCATTACAGCCACAGAACAGTCCCACTACAGCCACATAACAGTCCCATTACAGCCACATGACTGTCCCATTACAGCCACATAACAGTCCCATTACAGCCACATGACTGTCCCAATACAGCCACATGACTGTCCCACTACAGCCACATAACAGTCCCATTACAGCCACATAACAGTCCCATTACAGCCACATAACAGTCCCATTACAGCCACATAACAGTCCCATTACAGCCACATAACAGTCCCATTACAGCCACATGACTGTCCCAATACAGCCACATGACTGTCCCACTACAGCCACATAACAGTCCCATTACAGCCACATAACAGTCCCACTACAGCCACATAACAGTCCCATTACAGCCACATGACAGTCCCATTACAGCAACATGACAGTCCCATTACAGCCACATAACAATCCCACTACAGCCACATGACTGTCCCATTACAGCCACATGACTGTCCCATTACAGCCACATGACTGTCCCACTACAGCCACATGACTGTCCCACTACAGCCACATAACAGTCCCACTACAGCCACATAACAGTCCCACTACAGCCACATAACAGTCCCATTACAGCCACATGACTGTCCCATTACAGCCACATGACTGTCCCACTACAACCACATAAGTCCAATTACAGCCACATAACAGTCCCACTACAGCCACATTACTGTCCCACTACAGCCACATTACTGTCCCATTACAGCCACATAACAGTCCCAATACAGCCACATAACAGTCCCACTATAGCCACATAACAGTCCCATTACAGCCACATGACTGTCCCATTACAGCCACATGACTGTCCCATTACAGCCACATGACTGTCCCATTACAGCCACATGACTGTCCCATTACAGCCACATGACTGTCCCATTACAGCCACATGACTGTCCCATTACAGCCACATGACTGTCCCATTACAGCCACATGACTGTCCCATTACAGCCACATAACAGTCCCACTACAGCCACATAACAGTCCCACTGCAGCCACATAACAGTCCCACTGCAGCCACATGACTGTCCCACTACAGCCACATGACTGTCCCATTACAGCCACATGACTGTCCCATTACAGCCACATGACTGTCCCATTACAGCCACATGACTGTCCCATTACAGCCACATGACTGTCCCATTACAGCCACATGACTGTCCCATTACAGCCACATGACTGTCCCATTACAGCCACATGACTGTCCCACTACAACCACATGACTGTCCCACTACAGCCACATGACTGTCACACTACAGCCACATGACTGTCCCATTACAGCCACATGACTGTCCCATTACAGCCACATGACTGTCCCATTAAAGCCACATGACTGTCCCACTACAACCACATAATAGTCCCATTACAGCCACATAATAGTCCCATTACAGCCACATGACTGTCCCATTACAGCCACATGACTGTCCCATTACAGCCACATGACTGTCCCACTACAGCCACATGACTGTCCCACTACAGCCACATGACTGTCCCACTACAGCCACATGACTGTCCCACTACAGCCACATGACTGTCCCACTACAGCCACATGACTGTCCCACTACAACCACATGACTGTCCCATTACAGCCACATGACTGTCACACTACAACCACATGACTGTCCCATTACAGCCACATGACTGTCCCACTACTACCACATAATAGTCCCATTACAGCCACATAATAGTCCCATTACAGCCACATGACTGTCCCATTACAGCCACATGACTGTCCCACTACAGCCACATGACTGTCCCACTACAGCCACATGACTGTCCCACTACAGCCAAATGACTGTCCCACTACAGCCACATGACTGTCCCACTACAGCCACATGACTGTCCCACTACAGCCCCATGACTGTCCCATTACAGCCACATGACTGTCCCTTTACAGCCACATGACTGTCCCATCACAGCCACATGACTGTCCCATCACAGCCACATAACAGTCCCATCACAGCCACATAACAGTCCCATGACAGCCACATAACAGTCCCATCACAGCCACATAACAGTCCCACTACAGCCACATAACAGTCCCACTACAGCCACATAACAGTCCCACTACAGCCACATAACTGTCCCACTACAGCCACATAACAGTCCCATTACAGCCACATAACAGTCCCATTACAGCCACATGACTGTCCCATTACAGCCACATGACTGTCCCATTACAGCCACATGACTGTCCCACTACAACCACATAATAGTCCCATTACAGCCACATGACAGTCCCATTACAGCCACATGACTGTCCCATTACAGCCACATGACTGTCCCATTACAGCCACATGACTGTCCCATTACAGCCACATGACTGTCCCATTACAGCCACATGACTGTCCCATTACAGCCACATGACTGTCCCATTACAGCCACATGACTGTCCCATTACAGCCACATGACTGTCCCACTACAGCCACATGACTGTCCCATTACAGCCACATGACTGTCACACTACAGCCACATGACTGTCACACTACAGCCACATGACTGTCCCATTACAGCCACATGACTGTCCCATTACAGCCACATGACTGTCCCACTACAACCACATAATAGTCCCATTACAGCCACATGACTGTCCCATTACAGCCACATGACTGTCCCATTACAGCCACATGACTGTCCCATTACAGCCACATGACTGTCCCACTACAGCCACATGACTGTCCCACTACAGCCACATGACTGTCCCACTACAGCCACATGACTGTCCCACTACAGCCACATGACTGTCCCACTACAACCACATGACTGTCCCATTACAGCCACATGACTGTCACACTACAACCACATGACTGTCCCATTACAGCCACATGACTGTCCCACTACAACCACATAATAGTCCCATTACAGCCACATAATAGTCCCATTACAGCCACATGACTGTCCCATTACAGCCACATGACTGTCCCATTACAGCCACATGACTGTCCCATTACAGCCACATGACTGTCCCATTACAGCCACATGACTGTCCCATTACAGCCACATGACTGTCCCACTACAGCCACATGACTGTCCCACTACAGCCACATGACTGTCCTACTACAGCCACATGACTGTCCCACTACAGCCCCATGACTGTCCCTTTACAGCCACATGACTGTCCCATCACAGCCACATGACTGTCCCATCACAGCCACATAACAGTCCCATCACAGCCACATAACAGTCCCATGACAGCCACATAACAGTCCCATCACAGCCACATAACAGTCCCACTACAGCCACATAACAGTCCCGTTACAGCCACATAACAGTCCCACTACAGCCACATAACAGTCCCATTACAGCCACATAACAGTCCCACTACAGCCACATAACAGTCCCATTACAGCCACATAACAGTCCCATTACAGCCACATGACTGTCCCATTACAGCCACATAACAGTCCCACTACAACCACATAAGTCCAATTACAGCCACATAACAGTCCCACTACAGCCACATAACAGTCCCACTACAGCCACATAACAGTCCCATTACAGCCACATAACAGTCCCACTACAGCCACATAACAGTCCCATTACAGCCACATGACTGTCCCATTACAGCCACATAACAGTCCCATTACAGCCACATGACTGTCCCAATACAGCCACATGACTGTCCCACTACAGCCACATGACTGTCCCATTACAGCCACATGACTGTCCCATTACAGCCACATAACAGTCCCATTACAGCCACATAACAGTCCCATTACAGCCACATAACAGTCCCATTACAGCCACATGACTGTCCCATTACAGCCACATAACAGTCCCACTACAACCACATAAGTCCAATTACAGCCACATAACAGTCCCACTACAGCCACATAACAGTCCCACTACAGCCACATAACAGTCCCACTACAGCCACATAACAGTCCCACTACAGCCACATAACAGTCCCACTACAGCCACATAACAGTCCCATTACAGCCACATAACAGTCCCACTACAGCCACATAACAGTCCCATTACAGCCACATGACTGTCCCATTACAGCCACATAACAGTCCCATTACAGCCACATGACTGTCCCAATACAGCCACATGACTGTCCCACTACAGCCACATAACAGTCCCATTACAGCCACATAACAGTCCCATTACAGCCACATAACAGTCCCATTACAGCCACATAACAGTCCCATTACAGCCACATAACAGTCCCATTACAGCCACATGACTGTCCCAATACAGCCACATGACTGTCCCACTACAGCCACATAACAGTCCCATTACAGCCACATAACAGTCCCACTACAGCCACATAACAGTCCCATTACAGCCACATGACAGTCCCATTACAGCAACATGACAGTCCCATTACAGCCACATAACAATCCCACTACAGCCACATGACTGTCCCATTACAGCCACATGACTGTCCCACTACAGCCACATGACTGTCCCACTACAGCCACATAACAGTCCCACTACAGCCACATAACAGTCCCACTACAGCCACATAACAGTCCCACTACAGCCACATAACAGTCCCATTACAGCCACATGACTGTCCCATTACAGCCACATGACTGTCCCACTACAACCACATAAGTCCAATTACAGCCACATAACAGTCCCACTACAGCCACATAACAGTCCCACTACAGCCACATAACAGTCCCATTACAGCCACATGACTGTCCCATTACAGCCACATGACTGTCCCACTACAGCCCCATAACAGTCCCATCACAGCCACATAACAGTCCCATCACAGCCACATAACAGTCCCATCACAGCCACATAACAGTCCCACTACAGCCACATAACAGTCCCATTACAGCCACATGACTGTCCCATTACAGCCACATGACTGTCCCATTACAGCCACATGACTGTCCCATTACAGCCACATGACTGTCCCATTACAGCCACATGACTGTCCCATTACAGCCACATGACTGTCCCATTACAGCCACATGACTGTCCCATTACAGCCACATAACAGTCCCACTACAGCCACATAACAGTCCCACTACAGCCACATAACAGTCCCACTGCAGCCACATGACTGTCCCACTACAGCCACATGACTGTCCCATTACAGCCACATGACTGTCCCATTACAGCCACATGACTGTCCCATTACAGCCACATGACTGTCCCATTACAGCCACATGACTGTCCCATTACAGCCACATGACTGTCCCATTACAGCCACATGACTGTCCCATTACAGCCACATGACTGTCCCACTACAACCACATGACTGTCCCACTACAGCCACATGACTGTCACACTACAGCCACATGACTGTCCCATTACAGCCACATGACTGTCCCATTACAGCCACATGACTGTCCCATTAAAGCCACATGACTGTCCCACTACAACCACATAATAGTCCCATTACAGCCACATAATAGTCCCATTACAGCCACATGACTGTCCCATTACAGCCACATGACTGTCCCATTACAGCCACATGACTGTCCCACTACAGCCACATGACTGTCCCACTACAGCCACATGACTGTCCCACTACAGCCACATGACTGTCCCACTACAACCACATGACTGTCCCATTACAGCCACATGACTGTCACACAACAACCACATGACTGTCCCATTACAGCCACATGACTGTCCCACTACAACCACATAATAGTCCCATTACAGCCACATAATAGTCCCATTACAGCCACATGACTGTCCCATTACAGCCACATGACTGTCCCATTACAGCCACATGACTGTCCCACTACAGCCACATGACTGTCCCACTACAGCCACATGACTGTCCCACTACAGCCACATGACTGTCCCACTACAGCCACATGACTGTCCCACTACAGCCCCATGACTGTCCCATTACAGCCACATGACTGTCCCTTTACAGCCACATGACTGTCCCATCACAGCCACATAACAGTCCCATCACAGCCACATAACAGTCCCATGACAGCCACATAACAGTCCCATCACAGCCACATAACAGTCCCACTACAGCCACATAACAGTCCCACTACAGCCACATAACAGTCCCACTACAGCCACATAACTGTCCCACTACAGCCACATAACAGTCCCACTACAGCCACATGACTGTCCCATTACAGCCACATGACTGTCCCATTACAGCCACATGACTGTCCCATTACAGCCACATGACTGTCCCATTACAGCCACATGACTGTCCCATTACAGCCACATGACTGTCCCATTACAGCCACATGACTGTCCCATTACAGCCACATGACTGTCCCATTACAGCCACATGACTGTCCCACTACAGCCACATGACTGTTCCATTACAGCCACATGACTGTCACACTACAACCACATGACTGTCCCATTACAGCCACATGACTGTCCCATTACAGCCACATGACTGTCCCACTACAACCACATAATAGTCCCATTACAGCCACATGACTGTCCCATTACAGCCACATGACTGTCCCATTACAGCCACATGACTGTCCCACTACAGCCACATTACTGTCCCACTACAACCACATGACTGTCCCACTACAGCCACATGACTGTCCCACTACAACCACATGACTGTCCCACTACAGCCACATGACTGTCCCATTACAGCCCCATGACTGTCCCATTACAGCCACATGACTGTCCCACTACAGCCACATGACTGTCCCACTACAGCCACAGTACAGTCCCACTACAGCCACAGTACAGTCCCACTACAGCCACAGTACAGTCCCACTACAGCCACATAACAGCACTGAGACGTTGGCCTGTTCCTCTAATCCTACATGGAAGATTGCTCCCTTTGTTGGCTTTCTTTCTTTAATTCACTCCTCTCTTTTTCAGTATCTCTCCCACTCCTTTTCCCCTCTCACTCCCACTTCCGTGCCTTCTTCCTCCACTGTCAGAGAGGGGGAAAAGCACTGTTTCCAGGACAACTGCAGACGTGGAGGAAATGGATTTGTGAAATGTAGAGTGCTAATGGTGTGTTTTGCAGCTAGAACAGATATGGGAACAGGGGTAGGGGGATTGGAATGGGGTGATTGGGGACAGGGGTGGTTGAATGAGTTGAGAGAGGGATTGGGAGGGGAGGGTTAAGGGGGCTAGACTAGAGGGGGAATGAGATGGGGGGAAGGTTTCCCTAAAACCACAGCACCAGATGGAAGCTTTTGATCCCACAAGAGTCTCTGTTTCATCATGACTAATGAATGATATTCTACTCCATTTGATTCAGTTCAGTAGTTTTAATTCTGATTCACTGTATGGAGCTTTCTTAACCTACAGAGTGCTTGAATGCTTGAGTTCTTTCCCTTCTGAATCATCTACCTTAGTGGGCTGTTACCTCATAGAGCTCTGCACTTGACCTGAGTAAATGTATTTCATACGTTTGACCTTTGACTTCTGCTCTTGGTGGGGTTAAATTGGGGTAGCCAGTAGGAGTGAAAATACCCCCCTCATCAACCTCTTATTTTAAATCTTAGTTCTGATTACAGTGTAGCCCTGTCTGTCTGTCTGTCTGTCTGTCTGCCTGTCTGTCTGTCCCCTTTTCTGTCTGATTTCCTCCCAGCTGAGAAAACAGGCGCGGGGACTCTTGGCAGAAGAGACGAGGAGAGGCCTTTTCAGATGGAGAGAAAAGAGAGTTTGCCACAATGAAAGAGAGCATTGTGCTAGCCTTACATTGGGCTACACATCTCTAGGCTACATCTCTAGCTCTGTTAGCAACCACAGCATTACTGTGTCTCTTTAAAGCAGAGGAGATAGCCCCTGGCAATGCAATGACTGTGTCCCAGTGTGTTTATTCAATGGGTTCTTCCATTTCCTAAGGACACTTCTTGCCATTTTCTCTTACATCATAATATATACATGTAAACAGGAGTAATAGTGACCAGTACCAGGATAAATAGATACTAATGGTAATATATACATGTAAACAGGAGTAATAGTGACCAGTAACAGGATAAATAGATAGATACTAATGGTAATATATACATGTAAACAGGAGTAATAGTGACCAGTAACAGGATAAATAGATACTAATGGTAATATATACATGTAAACAGGAGTAATAGTGACCAGTAGCAGGATAAATAGATACTAATGGTAATATATACATGTAAACAGGAGTAATAGTAACCAGTAGCAGGATAAATAGATACTAATGGTAATATATACATGTAAACAGGAGGAATAGTGACCAGTAACAGGATAAATAGATACAAATGGTAATATATACATGTAAACATGAGTAATAGTGACCAGTAACAGGATAAATAGATACTAATGGTAATATATACATGTAAACAGGAGTAATAGTGACCAGTAACGGGATAAATAGATACTAATGGTAATATATACATGTAAACAGGAGTAATAGTGACCAGTAACAGGATAAATAGATACTAATGGTAATATATACATGTAAACAGGAGTAATAGTGACCAGTAACAGGATAAATAGATACTAATGGTAATATATACATGTAAACAGGAGTAATAGTGACCAGTAACAGGATAAATAGATACGAATGGTAATATATACATGTAAACAGGAGTAATAGTGACCAGTAACAGGATAAATAGATACTAATGGTAATATATACATGTAAACAGGAGGAATAGTGACCAGTAACAGGATAAATAGATACAAATGGTAATATATACATGTAAACATGAGTAATAGTGACCAGTAACAGGATAAATAGATACTAATGGTAATATATACATGTAAACAGGAGTAATAGTGACCAGTAACAGGATAAATAGATACTAATGGCAATATATACATGTAAACAGGAGTAATAGTGACCAGTAACAGGAGAAATAGATAGATACTGATGGTAATATATACATGTAAACAGGAGTAATAGTGACCAGTAGCAGGATAAATAGATACTAATGGTAATATATACATGTAACAGGAGGAATAGTGACCAGTAACAGGATACATAGATAGATACTAATGGTAATATATACATGTAAACAGGAGTAATAGTGACCAGTACCAGGATAAATAGATACTAATGGTAATATATACATGTAAACAGGAGTAATAGTGACCAGTAGCAGGATAAATAGATACTAATGGTAATATATACATGTAAACAGGAGTAATAGTGACCGGTAACAGGATAAATAGATACTAATGGTAATATATACATGTAAACAGGAGTAATAGTGACCAGTAACAGGATAAATAGATACTAATGGTAATATATACATGTAAACAGGAGTAATAGTGACCAGTAACAGGATAAATCGATACTAATGGTAATATATACATGTAAACAGGAGTAATAGTGACCTGTAACAGGATAAATAGATAGATACTAATGGTAATATATACATGTAAACAGGAGTAATAGTGACCAGTAACAGGATAAATAGATAGATACTAATGGTAATATATACATGTAAACAGGAGTAATGGTGACCAGTAGCAGGATAAATAGATAGATACTAATGGTAATATATACATGTAAACAGGAGTAATAGTGACCAGTAACAGGATAAATAGATACTAATGGTAATATATACATGTAAACAGGAGTAATGGTGACCAGTAGCAGGATAAATAGATAGATACTAATGGTAATATATACATTTAAACAGGAGTAATAGTGACCAGTAACAGGATAAATAGATACTAATGGTAATATATACATGTAAACAGGAGTAATAGTGACCAGTAGCAGGATAAATACATAGATACTAACGGTAATATATACATGTAAACAGGAGTAATAGTGACCAGTAACAGAATAAATAGATACTAATGGTAATATATACATGTAAACAGGAGTAATAGTGACCAGTACCAGGATAAATAGATACTAATGGTAATATATACATGTAAACAGGAGTAATAGTGACCAGTAGCAGGATAAATAGATAGATACTAATGGTAATATATACATGTAAACAGGAGTAATAGTGACCAGTAACAGGAGAAATAGATACTAATGGTAATATATACATGTAAACAGGAGTAATAGTGACCAGTAACAGGATACATAGATACTAATGGTAATATATACATGTAAACAGGAGTAATAGTGACCAGTAACAGGATAAATAGATACTAATGGTAATATATACATGTAAACAGGAGTAATAGTGACCAGTAACAGGATAAATACATAGATACTAATGGCAATATATACATGTAAACAGGAGTAATAGTGACCAGTAACAGGAGAAATAGATACTAATGGTAATATATTCATGTAAACAGGAGTAATAGTGACCAGTAGCAGGATAAATAGATACTAATGGTAATATATACATGTAAACAGGAGTAATAGTGACCAGTAACAGGATAAATACATAGATACTAATGGTAATATATACATGTAAACAGGAGTAATAGTGACCAGTAACAGGAGAAATAGATACTAATGGTAATATATACATGTAAACAGGAGTAATGGTGACCAGTAGCAGGATAAATAGATCGATACTAATGGTAATATATACATGTAAACAGGAGTAATAGTGACCAGTAACAGGATACATAGATACTAATGGTAATATATACATGTAAACAGGAGTAATAGTGACCAGTAACAGGATACATAGATACTAATGGTAATATATACATGTAAACAGGAGTAATAGTGACCAGTAACAGGATAAATAGATACTAATGGTAATATACACATGTAAACAGGAGTACTAGTGACCAGTAACAGGATAAATAGATAGATTCTAATGGTAATATATACATGTAAACAGGAGTAATAGTGACCAGTACCAGGATAAATAGATACTAATGATAATATATACATGTAAACAGGAGTAATAGTGACCAGTAGCAGGATACATAGATAGATACTAATGGTAATATATACATGTAAACAGGAGTAATAGTGACCAGTACCAGGATAAATAGATACTAATGGTAATATATACATGTAAACAGGAGTAATAGTGACCAGTAGCAGGATAAATAGATAGATACTAATGGTAATATATACATGTAAACAGGAGTAATAGTGACCAGTAACAGGATAAATAGATACTAATGGTAATATATACATGTAAACAGGAGTAATAGTGACCAGTAACAGGATACATAGATACTAATGGTAATATATACATGTAAACAGGAGTAATAGTGACCAGTAACAGGATAAATAGATACTAATGGTAATATATACATGTAAACAGGAGTAATAGTGACCAGTAACAGGATAAATACATAGATACTAATGGCAATATATACATGTAAACAGGAGTAATAGTGACCAGTAACAGGAGAAATAGATACTAATGGTAATATATTCATGTAAACAGGAGTAATAGTGACCAGTACCAGGATAAATAGATAGATACTAATGGTAATATATACATGTAAACAGGAGTAATAGTGACCAGTAACAGGATAAATAGATACTAATGGTAATATATACATGTAAACAGGAGTAATAGTGACCAGTAACAGGATAAATAGATACTAATGGTAATATATACATGTAAACAGGAGTAATAGTGACCAGTAGCAGGATACATAGATAGATACTAATGGTAATATATACATGTAAACAGGAGTAATAGTGACCAGTACCAGGATAAATAGATACTAATGGTAATATATACATGTAAACAGGAGTAATAGTGACCAGTAGCAGGATAAATAGATAGATACTAATGGTAATATATACATGTAAACAGGAGTAATAGTGACCAGTAACAGGATAAATAGATACTAATGGTAATATATACATGTAAACAGGAGTAATAGTGACCAGTAACAGGATACATAGATACTAATGGTAATATATACATGTAAACAGGAGTAATAGTGACCAGTAACAGGATAAATAGATACTAATGGTAATATACACATGTAAACAGGAGTACTAGTGACCAGTAACAGGATAAATAGATAGATTCTAATGGTAATATATACATGTAAACAGGAGTAATAGTGACCAGTACCAGGATAAATAGATACTAATGATAATATATACATGTAAACAGGAGTAATAGTGACCAGTAGCAGGATACATAGATAGATACTAATGGTAATATATACATGTAAACAGGAGTAATAGTGACCAGTACCAGGATAAATAGATACTAATGGTAATATATACATGTAAACAGGAGTAATAGTGACCAGTAGCAGGATAAATAGATAGATACTAATGGTAATATATACATGTAAACAGGAGTAATAGTGACCAGTAACAGGATAAATAGATACTAATGGTAATATATACATGTAAACAGGAGTAATAGTGACCAGTAACAGGATACATAGATACTAATGGTAATATATACATGTAAACAGGAGTAATAGTGACCAGTAACAGGATAAATAGATACTAATGGTAATATATACATGTAAACAGGAGTAATAGTGACCAGTAACAGGATAAATACATAGATACTAATGGCAATATATACATGTAAACAGGAGTAATAGTGACCAGTAACAGGAGAAATAGATACTAATGGTAATATATTCATGTAAACAGGAGTAATAGTGACCAGTAGCAGGATAAATAGATACTAATGGTAATATATACATGTAAACAGGAGTAATAGTGACCAGTAGCAGGATACATAGATAGATACTAATGGTAATATATACATGTAAACAGGAGTAATAGTGACCAGTACCAGGATAAATAGATACTAATGGTAATATATACATGTAAACAGGAGTAATAGTGACCAGTAGCAGGATAAATAGATAGATACTAATGGTAATATATACATGTAAACAGGAGTAATAGTGACCAGTAACAGGATAAATAGATACTAATGGTAATATATACATGTAAACAGGAGTAATAGTGACCAGTAACAGGATACATAGATACTAATGGTAATATATACATGTAAACAGGAGTAATAGTGACCAGTAACAGGATAAATAGATACTAATGGTAATATATACATGTAAACAGGAGTAATAGTGACCAGTAACAGGATAAATACATAGATACTAATGGCAATATATACATGTAAACAGGAGTAATAGTGACCAGTAACAGGAGAAATAGATACTAATGGTAATATATTCATGTAAACAGGAGTAATAGTGACCAGTAGCAGGATAAATAGATACTAATGGTAATATATACATGTAAACAGGAGTAATAGTGACCAGTAACAGGATAAATACATAGATACTAATGGTAATATATACATGTAAACAGGAGTAATAGTGACCAGTAACAGGAGAAATAGATACTAATGGTAATATATACATGTAAACAGGAGGAATAGTGACCAGTAACAGGATAAATAGATACTAATGGTAATATATACATGTAAACATGAGTAATAGTGACCAGTAACAGGATAAATAGATACTAATGGTAATATATACATGTAAACAGGAGTAATAGTGACCAGTAACAGGATAAATAGATACTAATGGTAATATATACATGTAAACAGGAGTAATAGTGACCAGTAACAGGAGAAATAGATAGATACTGATGGTAATATATACATGTAAACAGGAGTAATAGTGACCAGTAGCAGGATAAATAGATAGATACTAATGGTAATATATACATGTAAACAGGAGTAATAGTGACCGGTAACAGGATAAATAGATACTAATGGTAATATATACATGTAAACAGGAGTAATAGTGACCAGTAACAGGATAAATAGATACTAATGGTAATATATACATGTAAACAGGAGTAATAGTGACCAGTAACAGGATAAATCGATACTAATGGTAATATATACATGTAAACAGGAGTAATAGTGACCTGTAACAGGATAAATAGATAGATACTAATGGTAATATATACATGTAAACAGGAGTAATAGTGACCAGTAACAGGATAAATAGATAGATACTAATGGTAATATATACATGTAAACAGGAGTAATGGTGACCAGTAGCAGGATAAATAGATAGATACTAATGGTAATATATACATGTAAACAGGAGTAATAGTGACCAGTAACAGGATACATAGATACTAATGGTAATATATACATGTAAACAGGAGTAATAGTGACCAGTAACAGGATAAATAGATAGATACTAATGGTAATATATACATGTAAACAGGAGTAATAGTGACCAGTACCAGGATAAATAGATACTAATGGTAATATATACATGTAAACAGGAGTAATAGTGACCAGTAACAGGAGAAATAGATAGATACTGATGGTAATATATACATGTAAACAGGAGTAATAGTGACCAGTAGCAGGATAAATAGATAGATACTAATGGTAATATATACATGTAAACAGGAGTAATAGTGACCAGTACCAGGATAAATAGATACTAATGGTAATATATACATGTAAACAGGAGTAATAGTGACCAGTAGCAGGATACATAGATAGATACTAATGGTAATATATACATGTAAACAGGAGTAATAGTGACCAGTACCAGGATAAATAGATACTAATGGTAATATATACATGTAAACAGGAGTAATAGTGACCAGTAGCAGGATAAATAGATAGATACTAATGGTAATATATACATGTAAACAGGAGTAATAGTGACCAGTAACAGGATAAATAGATACTAATGGTAATATATACATGTAAACAGGAGTAATAGTGACCAGTAACAGGATACATAGATACTAATGGTAATATATACATGTAAACAGGAGTAATAGTGACCAGTAACAGGATAAATAGATACTAATGGTAATATATACATGTAAACAGGAGTAATAGTGACCAGTAACAGGATAAATACATAGATACTAATGGTAATATATACATGTAAACAGGAGTAATAGTGACCAGTAACAGGAGAAATAGATACTAATGGTAATATATTCATGTAAACAGGAGTAATAGTGACCAGTAGCAGGATAAATAGATACTAATGGTAATATATACATGTAAACAGGAGTAATAGTGACCAGTAACAGGATAAATAGATACTAATTGTAATATATACATGTAAACAGGAGTAATAGTGACCAGTAACAGGATAAATAGATAGATACTAATGGTAATATATACATGTAAACAGGAGTAATAGTGACCAGTAACAGGATAAATAGATAGATACTAATGGTAATATATACATGTAAACAGGAGTAATAGTGACCAGTACCAGGATAAATAGATACTAATGGTAATATATACATGTAAACAGGAGTAATAGTGACCAGTAACAGGATAAATCGATACTAATGGTAATATATACATGTAAACAGGAGTAATAGTGACCTGTAACAGGATAAATAGATACTAATGGTAATATATACATGTAAACAGGAGAAATAGTGACCAGTAGCAGGATACATAGATACTAATGGTAATATACACATGTAAACAGGAGTAATAGTGACCAGTAGCAGGATAAATAGATACTAATGGTAATATATACATTTAAACAGGAGTAATAGTGACCAGTAACAGAATAAATAGATACTGATGGTAATATATACATGTAAACAGGAGTAATAGTGACCAGTAACAGGATAAATAGATAGATACTAATGGTAATATATACATGTAAACAGGAGTAATAGTGACCAGTAGCAGGATAAATACATAGATACTAATGGTAATATATACATGTAAACAGGAGTAATAGTGACCAGTAACAGGATAAATAGATACTAATGGTAATATATACATGTAAACAGGAGTAATAGTGACCAGTAGCAGGATAAATAGATAGATACTAATGGTAATATATACATGTAAACAGGAGTAATAGTGACCAGTAGCAGGATAAATAGATACTAATGGTAATATATACATGTAAACAGGAGTAATAGTGACCAGTAACAGGATAAATAGATACTAATGGTAATATATACATGTAAACAGGAGTAATAGTAACCAGTAGCAGGATAAATAGATACTAATGGTAATATATACATGTAAACAGGAGTAATAGTGACCAGTAGCAGGATAAATAGATACTAATGGTAATATATACATGTAAACAGGAGTAATAGTGACCAGTAACAGGATAAATAGATACTAATGGTAATATATACATGTAAACAGGAGTAATAGTGACCAGTAACAGGATAAATAGATAGATACTAATGGTAATATATACATGTAAACAGGAGTAATAGTGACCAGTAGCAGGATAAATACATAGATACTAATGGTAATATATACATGTAAACAGGAGTAATAGTGACCAGTAACAGGATAGATAGATACTAATGGTAATATATACATGTAAACAGGAGTAATAGTGACCAGTAACAGAATAAATAGATACTAATGGTAATATATACATGTAAACAGGAGTAATAGTGACCAGTAACAGGATAAATAGATACTAATGGTAATATATACATGTAAACAGGAGTAATAGTGACCAGTAACAGAATAAATAGATACTAATGGTAATATATACATGTAAACAGGAGTAATAGTGACCAGTAGCAAGATAAATAGATAGATACTAATGGTAATATATACATGTAAACAGGAGTAATAGTGACCAGTAACAGGATAAATAGATACTAATGGTAATATATACATGTAACAGGAGGAATAGTGACCAGTAACAGGATAAATAGATGCTGATGGTAATATATACATGTAAACAGGAGTAATAGTGACCAGTAACAGGATAAATAGATAGATTGTAATGGTAATATATACATGTAAACAGGAGGAATAGTGACCAATAGCAGGATAAATAGATATATGGTAAATGAAATCAATAATCAACGAACAGCAGTGTAATTGAGTAATACATCTAATCAATAATATTTTTAACAGCAGCGTAGGTTGTGTCTGAGTGGGTAGAGACCTGTGGAGCAGCATAGAGTTAGGTAAACTGTATAGATCATCTGTGGTAGATGGAGAGCACTAGTTGTTAGCCATTTAACAGGCTTATGGCTAGGGGATAGAAGCTGTTTAGGAGTCTGTTGATCTCAGCCTTTATGCACCGGTACCGCCTTCCAGACAGGAGCATGGAGAACAGTCCGTGTCTCGGGTGGCTGGAGTCTTTGGCAATTTTTCAGGCCTTTCTCAGACACTTCCTAGCATGTATGTCCTGGACGGTGATGCGCTGGGTCGTCCGCACCACCCGGTTGCGGGCGGTGCAGTTGCCATACCAGTTGATGATACAACCAGTCAGGTTGCTCTCGCCTTCTTCACAACTGTGCTGGTCTGAGAGGACCATGTTAGGTGATGTGGACACAGAGGAACTTGAAGCTCTCGCCACTACACGGCCCTGTCGATGTGGATAGGGGTTTGCAACAGGGGTTGGAACCAGTTCAGGGAACAGAACCAAAAGCCCAAAAATAACAATTTTAGCGGAACAGAATCAGAAACAAGAACGAAAGTAATTGATACTGTTCCGGAAGAGAACCATTATTTTAAAAGCATGGGATCCGGTAAATAATGTTATTTTACATTCTGGGCAGTTTTCTGTCCCACCAAAAACGCAATAAGACACCTATGCCAAAGCCCTCACTCTGTCACTCAGCTGAAAAGCTTTGCCAGTGTGTGTGTGTGTGATGTGTGTAGGCAACCTGCCACTCCCCCTCTGAAGCTTAGACTACTGTAGCCTACTGACGTTACAAGCGTGATTCAGAAATTAGGGAGAGATTTTAATTAGAAAAGAATGGATTAACTTTTTCAATGGTATAGTTATGGATACTGTAGTTATCACATTTCACATTGGATTTATTAACTACAAAAATGTAAGACATGTTTTTAATTCTGGTGCCGCTCCACCCACACATGCTTGTTAGCTAGCTAGCTAACTCTGGTCCAACTCTCGGAAGTTCAAAGGACATTCAACGTTCCTCCATAGAAGCCGCTCCTCCTAGGTATAATTCTGTGGAGTCAGATCATGCATGTCATAACAAGATGCCCAGCGCTTCAAGACTCCTCCTCAACCCTCTCTTGCTCTCTCCCCACCCACAAAATTTCAGTTGCATCTTGCGCCCAACACTGGGTTGTCCATTGCACATGTAAACAACTATAGCCTCGGCTGCCTAGGCTACAACAAATATAGCTTGCTCGCCTAATAGCAAACTTCTCTATCCACACTGATTGATGAAGTCATTTAATGTCCAGCTAATAGAAAAAAAAGTGGAACGGCCCCCCCCCCAAAAAAAGAATGGTTCTGAATCAAATGATTGGAAAATAATTTGGACTCCAACCCCTGGTGTCCCCCCCCCCCCCCCCCCCAACACCTTACTCTCACCACTTGTGGTCGGCCCGTCAGGAAGTCCAGGATCCAGTTGCAGAAGGAGGTGTTCAGTCCCAGGGTTCTGAGATTAGTGACGAGCTGAGATGGCACTATGGTGTTGAACACTGAGCTGTAGTCGATGAACAGCATTCTCACATGTATTCCTCTTGTTCAGGTGGGAGAGGGCAGCGTGGAGTGCAATTGCATTGTGGCGGTATGTAAATTGTAGTGGGTCTAGGATGATGGAGGTGATGTGTGCCATGAAAGCACTTCCTGATTACAGATGTGAGTGCTACAGGGCTGTAGTCATTGTGGCAGGTAGCCTTAGAGTTCTTGGGAACAGGAATGATGGTGGTCAACCTGAGACGTGGGGACTACAGTGACAGTGAAGATGCCTGCCAGCTGGTCTGCGCATGCTGTGAGAACGCATCCTGGAATATGGTCTGGTCCTGTGGCCTTGCGAGTGTTGACCAGAGATGGTTAGCTCATCGACGCTATCGCCGGAGCCCCGAAACATATCCAGTCAGTGCTAGCAAAGCAGTCCTGCAACTTAGCCTCTGATTTGGCGGAGCATTTTTCTACAGAGCGTGTCACGGATACTTCCTGTTTGAGCTTCTGTTTGTAAACAAGAAGCAGGAGTATAGAGACATAATCTGATTTGCCAAAGGGGGGACAAGGGATGGCCTTGTATGCTTGCTTTTGGGTTGTGTTACAGTGGTCTAAGACTTTATCGGCCCTAGTGGTGAAGGAGACGTGTTGATAAAAGTGTCTTAGTGAGGCGGATTTTAAAATCGCAAGCAACAAGAAAAGCAGTCTCCGTGTGCATGGTTTCCAGAGTAGATGGCGCGAAGAGAATGGCTGATGTTTTACATGCTCCTAACCAACTATGCTATTTTGTTAGTATTTTTGTTGTTTTTCCAAAAATATTTCACTTATTTTGTACATAATCAAATTCAAATCAAATGTATTTTTATATAGCCCTTCGTACATCAGCTGATATCTCAAAGTGCTGTGCAGAAACCCAGCCTAAAACCCCAAACAGCAAGCAAAGCATGTGAAAGAAGCACGGTGGCTAGGAAAAACTCCCTAGGAAAAACTCCCTAGAAAGGCCAAAAACCTAGGAAGAAACCTAGAGAGGAACCAGGCTATGAGGGGTGGCCAGTCCTCTTCTGGCTGTGCAGGGTGGATATTATAACAGAACATGGTCAAGATGTTAAAATATTAAAATATTCATAAATGACCAGCATGGTCAAATAATAATAATCAAAGTAGTTGTCGAGGGTGCAACAAGCACGTCCGGTGAACAGGTCAGGGTTCCATAGCCGCAGGCAGAACAGTTGAAACTGGAGCAGCAGCACGGCCAGGTGGACTGGGGACAGCAAGGAGTCATCATACCAGGTAGTCCTGAGGCATGGTCCTAGGGCTCAGGTCCTCCGAGAGAAAGACAGAAAGAGAGAAAGAGAGAATTAGAGAGAGCATATTTAAATTCACACAGGACACCGGATAAGACAAGAGAAATACTCCAGATGTAACAGACTGACCCTAGCCCCCCGACACATAAACTACTGCAGCATAAATACTGGAGGCTGAGACAGGAGGGATCAGAAGACACTGTGGCCCCATCCGATGATACCCCCGGACAGGGCCAAACAGGCAGGATATAACCCCACCCACTTTGCCAAAGCACAGCCCCCACACCACTAGAGGGATGTCTCCAACCACCAACTTACCGTCCTAAGACAAGGCCGAGTATAGCCCACAACGATCTCCGCCATGGCACAACCCAAGGGGGGGCTCCAACCCAGACAGGAAGACCATGTCAGTGACTCAACCCACTCAAGTGACGCACCCCTCCCATGGACGGCATGGAAGAACACCAGTAAGCCAGTGACTCAGCCCCTGTAAAAGGGTTAGAGGCAGAGAATCCCAGTGGAAAGAGGGGAACCGGCAAGGCAGAGACAGCAAGGGCGGTTCGTTGCTCCAGCCTTTCCGTTCACCTTCACACTCCTGGGCCAGACTATACTTAATCATAGGACCTACTGAAGAGATAAGTCTTCAGTAAAGACTTAAAGGTTGAGACTGAGTCTGCGTCTCTCACATTGGTAGGCAGACCATTCCATAAAAATGGAGCTCTATAGGAGAAAGCCCTACCTCCAGCCGTTTGCTTGGAAATTCTAGGGACAATTAGGAGGCCTGCGTCTTGTGACCGTAGCGTACGTGTAGGTATGTACGGCAGGACCAAATCGGAAAGATAGGTAGGAGCAAGCCCATGTAATGCTTTGTAGGTTAGCAGTAAACCTTGAAATCAGCCCTTGCCTTAACAGGAAGCCAGTGTAGGGAGGCTAGCACTGGAGTAATATGATCACATTTTTTGGTTCTAGTCAGGATTCTAGCAGCCGTATTTAGCACTAACTGAAGTTTATTTAGTGCTTTATCCGGGTAGCCGGAAAGTAGAGCATTGCAGTAGTCCAGCCTAGAAGTAACAAAAGCATGGATTCATTTTTCTGCGTCATTTTTGGACAGAAAGTTTCTGATTTTTGCAATGTTACGTAGATGGAAAAAAGCTGTCCTTGAAACAGTCTTGATATGTTCTTCAAAAGAGAGATCAGGGTCCAGAGTAACGCCGAGGTCCTTCACAGTTTTATTTGAGACGACTGTACAACCATCCAGATTAATTGTCAGATTCAACAGAAGATCTCTTTGTTTCTTGGGACCTAGAACAAGCATCTCTGTTTTGTCCGAGTTTAAAAGTAGAAAGTTTGCAACCATCCACTTCTTTATGTCTGAAACACAGGCTTCTAGCGAGGGCAATTTTGGGGCTTCACCATGTTTCATTGAAATGTACAGCTGTGTGTCGTCCGCATAGCAGTGAAATGTAACATTATGTTTTCGAATGACATCCCCAAGAGGTAAAATATATAGTGAAAACAATAGTGGTCCTAAAACGGAACCTTGAGGAACACCGAAATTTACAATTGATTTGTCAGAGGACAAACCATTCACAGAGACAAACTGATATCTTTCCGACAGATAAGATCTAAACCAGGCCAGAACTTGTCCATGTAGACCAATTTGGGTTTCCAATCTCTCCAAAAGAATGTGGTGATCGATGGTATCAAAAGCGGCTCCAAGATCTAGGAGCACGAGGACAGATGCAGAGCCTTGGTCTGACGTCATTAACTTCTTGGGGCTATGTGGGACGCTAGCGTGCCACCCCTGGTGCACCCTATCAACAGCAGGTGCATTTCAAGAGCGGCAAATTTGAAACCAAATAAATGTCAAAATTCAAATTTTTCAAACATACAACTATCTTACACCCTTTGAAAGATAAACATCTCCTTAATCTAACCACGTTGTCCGATTTCAAAAAGGTTTTACGGCGAAAGCATAAAGTTAGATTATGTTAGGAGAGTACATTGACAATAGCTGTGTGTAATGTTTTGTCAATTCAAAGACAGGGTCACCAAAACCATAAAACCAGTTAAAATGATGCACTAACGTTTTACAATCTCCATCAGATGACACTCCTAGGACATTATGTTAGACAATGCATGCATTTTTAGTTCTATCAAGTTCATATTTATATCCAAAAACAGCGTTTTACTATGGCATTGATGTTGAGGAAATCGTTTCCCTCCAATAACCGGCAGTCAAGTCAGCACCACAAATTAAATAATTAAAATTAGAAAACATTGGTAAAATATTATATTGTCATTTAAAGAATTATAGATTTACATCTCTTGAACGCAATCAACTTGCCAGATTTAAAAATAACCTTACTGGGAAATCACACTTTGCAATAATCTGAGCACTGCGCCCAGAAAAATATGCTTTGCTATACAGACAAACGGCCATGTTGGAGAGATCTAAAATCGAAAATACTATGTAAATAATCCATTACCTTTGATTCTCTTCATCAGATGTCACTTCCAGGAATCCCAGGTCCATAACGAATGTAGTTTTGTTCAAAAAAGCTCATCATTTATATCCAAAAAGCTCCATGTTGTTAGCACATGATCTAAGCCAGCCGGACTTCTCGTCATGAACGAGGGGAAAAAATATATTTACGTTCGTTCAAACATGTCAAACGTTGTATAGCATAAATCATTAGTGCCTTTTTTAACCAGAACATGAATAATATTCAAGGTGGACGAATGCATACTCTTTTATAACATATTGGAACGAGGGTACCCAACATGAACTCGCGCGCCAGAGTCTAATCGGCCATCACCGTTCCATGGCTCTTGTTCGGTCAGATCTCACAGTAAAAGACTCAAAACACTTTGTAAAGGCTGGTGACATCTAGTGGAAGCAATAGGAAGTGCCAAAACATTAATCAACCCCTGTGTGTTTCAATGGCATAGGCTTAAAGGTAATTCAACACATCAGGTATCCACTTCCTGTCAGAAAATGTCTCAGGGTTTTGCCTGCCAAATGAGTTCTGTTATACTCACAGACACCATTCAAACAGTTTTAGAAACTTTAGGGTGTTTTCTATCCATATATAATAAGTATATGCATATTCTAGTTACTGGGTAGGATTAGTAACCAGATTAAATCGGGTACGTTTTTTTATCCAGCCATGAAAATACTGCCCCCTAGCCCCAACAGGTTAAAAGGTCATTTACCACCTTCACAAGTGCAGTCTCAGTGCTATGATGGGGTCTAAAACCAGACTGAAGCGTTTCGTATACATTGTTTGTCTTCAGGAAGGCAGTGAGTTGCTGTGCAACAGCTTTTTCTAAAATTTTTGAGAGGAATGGAAGATTCGATATAGGCCGATAGTTTTTTATAATTTCTGGATCAAGATTCGGCTTTTTCAAGAGAGCAACATAATGTTGCTGCTGTCTTTTATGACTGAAAATAATTTCTGGATATCAGTACAGAGATTACTCACCTCAAACTGGAAGAAGCTTTTTCCTTTAACGAGTCCGACGAGAAGGATATACTGCTTTCCCGGGAACAGGCTCAAATCCCTGTCATTTGCGTGAAGAAAAGACGGAGAAAAAGCGGGTGGAGGTCGGGCTGCCTTCTGAGAATTCGTAGGCGAGCGAGTAAACTCCCACTGCCATCCGTTGGCTAATGTGCAATCATTGGAAAATAAAATTGATGACCTATGATTAAGATTATGCTACCAACGGGACATTAAAAACTGTAATATCTTATGTTTCACCGTGTCGTGGCTGAAAAATGACGGATAATATAGGGCTGGAGGGATTTTCCAGAGCAGAGAAGCTACGTCTGGTAAGACGAAGTGTGGGGGTGTGTGTCTATTTGTCAATAACAGCTGGTGCGCGATGTCTAATATTAAAGAAGTTTTGATGTATTGCTCGCCTGAGGTAGAGTACCTTATGATAAGCTGTAGACCACACTATCTACCAAGAGAGTTCTCATCTATATTATTTGTAGGCGTCTATTTACCACCACAGACCGATGCTGGTACTAAGACCGCACTCAACCAACTCTATAAGGCCATAAGCAAACAAGAAAATGCTCATCCAGAAGCGACGCTCCAAGTGGCCGGGGACTTTAATGCAGGCAAACTTAAATCAGTTTTACCAAAGTTTTACCAGCATGTCACATGTAGAACCAGAGGGAAGAAAAAAATTATGTTTACTCCACACACAGAGATGCATACAAAGCTCTCCCCTGCCCTCCATTTGGCAAATCTGACCATAATTCTATCCTCCTGATTCCTGCTTACAAGCAAAAACTAAAGCAGGAAGTACCAGTGACTCGCTCAATATGAAAGTGGTCAGATGACGCAGATGCTACTCTACAGGACTGTTTTGCTAGCACAGACTGGAATATGTTCCGGGATTCATCCAATGGCATTGAGGAGTATACCACCTCAGTCATCGGCTTCATCAATAAGTGCATCTACGACGTCGTCCCCACAGTGACCATACATACGTATCCCAACCAGAAGCCATGGATTACAGGTAACATCCGCATCAAGCTAAAGGCTAGAGATGCCACTTTCAAGGAGCGGGACACTAATCCGGACATTTATAAGAAATCCTGCTATGCCCTCAGACGAACCATCAAACAAGCAAAGTGTCAATACAGGATTAAGATTGAAAACTATTATGGACTACAAAGGGAAACCCAGACGTGCGCTGCCCAGTGACACGAGCCTACCAGACGAGCTAAATGCCTTTTATGCTCATTATGAGGCAAGCAACACTGAAGCATGCACGAGAGCACCAGCTGTTCTGGATGACTGTGTGACAACGCTCTTGGTAGCCGATGTGAGCAAGACCTTTAAACAGGTCAACATACACAAAGCCATGGGGCCAGACGGATTACCAGGACGTGTACTCAAAGCATGCACAGACCAACTGGCAAGTGTCTTCACTGACATTTTCAACCTCTCCCTGACCGAGTCTGTAATATCTACATGTTTCAAGCAGACCACCATAGTCTGTGTGCCCAAGGAAGCGAAAGTAACCTGCCTAAATGATTACTGCCCCGTAGCACTCACGTAGGTAGTCATGAAGTGCTTTGAAAGGCTGGTCATGGTTCACATCAACAGCATCTTCCCGGATACCCTAGACCCACTCCAATTCGCATACCACCCCAACAGATCCACAGATGATGCAATCTCAATCGCACTCCACACTGCCCTTTCCCACCTGGATAAAAGGAACACCTATGTGAGAATGCTGTTCCTTGACTACTGCTCAGCGTTCAACACCATAGTGCCCACGAAGCTCATCACTAAGCTAAGAACCCTGGGAATAAACACCTCCCTCTGCAACTGGATCCTGGACTTTCTGACGGGCCGCCCCTGGTGGTAAGGGTAGGCAACAACACGTCTGCCACACTGATTCTCAACACTGGGGCCCCTCACCGGTGTGTACTTAGTCCCCTCCTGTACTCCCTGCTCACCCATGACTGCATGGCCAGGCACAACACCATCATTACGTTTGCTGACGACACAACAGTTGTAGGCCTGATCACTGACAACGATGAGACAGCCTATAGGGAGGAGGTCAGAGAACTGGCATTGTGGTGCCAGGACAACAACCTCTCCATCAATGTTAGCAAGACAAAGGAGCTGATCGTGGACTACAGGAAAAGACGGGCCAAACAGGCCCACGTTAACATCAAGGGGGCTGTAGTGGAGCGGGTTGAGAGTTTCAAGTTCCTTGGTGTCCACATCACCAATGAACTATCGTGTTCCAAACACACTAAGACAGTTGTGAAGAGGGCACGACAAAACCTTTTCCCCCTCAGAAGACTGAAAAGATTTGGCATGGGTCCCCAGATCTTCAAAAAGTTCAACAGCTGCACCATCGAGAACATCCTGACCGGTTGTGTCACTGCCTGGTATGGCAACTGCTTGCCATCTGACCGTAAGGCACTACAGAGGATAGTGCGTATGGTCCAGTATATCACTAGGGCCAAGCGTCCTGCCATCCAGGACCAATCCAGGACCTATATCAGAGGAAATCCCATAAAATTGTCAGAGACTCCAGTCACCCAAGTCATTGACTGTTTTCTCTGCTACCGCACGGCAAGTGGTACCTGAACGCTAAGTCCAGGACCAAAAGGCTCCTTAACAGCTTCTACCCCCAAGCCATAAGACTGCTGAACAATTAATCAAATGACCACCGGACTATTTACATTGCCCCCCCCCCCCCCCCCCCCCGATTTGTTTTGTACACTGCTGCTACTCGCTATTTATTATCTATGCATAGTAACTTCACCCCTACCTACATGTACAAATTACCTCAACTAACCTGTACCCCCGCACACTGATGCACACAAATCGGAAGTTTACATACACCTTAGCCAAATACATTTAAACTCAGTTTTTCACAATTCCTGACATTTAATACTAGTACAAATTCCTTGTCTTAGGTCAGTTATGATCACCACTTTATTTTAAGAATGTGAAATGTCAGAATAATAGTAGAGAGAATGATTTATTTCAGATTTTATTTATTTAATCACATTCCCAGTGGGTCAGAAGTTTACATGCACTCAATTAGTATTTGGTAGCATTGCCTTTAAATTGTTTAACTTGGGTCAAACGTTTCGGGTAGCCTTCCACAAGCTTCCCACAATAAGTTGGGTGAATTTTGACACATTCCTCCTGACAGAGCTGGTGTAACGGAGTCAGGTTTGTAGGCCTCCTTGCTCGCACAGGCTTTTTCAGTTCTGCCCACAAATTTTGTAGATTGAGGTCACGGCTTTGTGATGACCACTCCAATACCTTGACTGTGTTGTCCTTAAGTCATTTTGGCACAACTTTGGAAGTATGCTTGGGGTCATTGTCCATTTGGAAGACCCATTTGCGACCAAGCTTTAACTTCCTGACTGATGTCTTGAGATGTTGCTTAAATATATCAACATAATTTTCCTCCCTCATGATGCCATCTATTTTGTGAAGAGCACCGGTCCCTCCTGCAGCAAAGCACCCCCACAACATGATGCTGCCATCCCTGTGCTTCACGGTTGGGATGGTGTTCTTCGGCTTGCAAGCCTCCCCCTTTTTCCTCCAAACATAACGATGGTCATTATGGCCAAACAGTTCTATTTTTGTTTCTTCAGACCAGAGTACATTTCTCCAAAAAGTACGATCTTTGTCCCCATGTGCATTTGCATACCGTAGTCTGGCTTTTTAATGGTGGTTTTGGAGCAGTGGCTTCTTCCTTGCTGAGCGGCCTTTCAGGTTATGTCGATATAGGACTCATTTTACTGTGGATATATATGCTTTTGTAACTGTTTCCTCCAGCATCTTCACAAGGTCCTTTGCTGTTGTTCTGGGATTGATTTGCACTTTTCACACCAAAGTACGTTCATCTCTAGGAGACAGAATGTGTCTCCTTCCTGAGCGGTATGATGGCTTATACGTAAGCATTTCACTGTAAGGTCTGTACTTGTTGTATTCGGCGCATGTAACAAATAAAGTTTGATTTGATTCCTGCTTGTTTATTGCCTTGTACTTTTCATCAAGTGCCAGTTTGTTGTTGTTGTTGTCCTGAGGTGGAACATATACAGCAGTCATGACAACAGATGAAGACTCTCTCGGGAGGTTGAAGGGTCGGCACTTGACCATCAGATTTTCCAAGACGGGAATACCTGATGCACACCATCTGTTGTTGATATAGAGACATATTCCTCCCCCTCTGGAGTTCCCTGAATCCGATGTCCTGAATTGAGAATCCATTGAGTTTGATAGCCATGGGGGGTATCTTGTCCGAAAACCATGTTTAAAAAATACTGAGAATGTTGCAGTTACGAGAGTTCCGTTGGTAGCAAATCAGCGATCAGAGGTTATTCATCTTATTATGAAGTGACAAATAGAATGAAGGGAAGTGGTGGCCAGTTTTCCCTTCACCTTAATCTCAACAGGACTTCAATCTCTTGTCACTTTTTCACTTGCGTTTCCTCTTGGGTAGCCTGAAGATTAGATCGGAGGTAAATGAAGAGACAAGGGCAGATAAGTTGAAGCCGATCTGATGTTAAAAAGTTTTTGAAGAAATGATAGCGGATACACCCCAAAATAATCACAAAATAGAAAAGTTGGGTCTCAAGACGGTAGCCATGAAGTATGGCGCCATCATAGAGAGAATGTTTCCTCTCTGTGTGAATGGTCTAACACTAAACTGCTCCCCTGGATCCCCGTCTGAGAGCCAACACCAGAAACAGATGTTCCATTTTCCCCCATGTTCATTTTTCATTAATCATTCCCAAGCCAGCGGAATCTCTCGCTCTCTCTCTCTCTCTCTCTCTCTCTCTCTCTCTCACTTTCTCCATTTCTCTCTCTCTCTCTTCTCTCCCTCTCTTTCTCTGCCTGTCCTGCTATGCTGGCTAGTGCCTCAGAGTGGAGATTACCTAGAACTCTGTGTTCTGTCACAAGTACCAGAACTCTGCTGCAGTCATCATTACACAGATATCATGATCTCATCTTTAATGTATCTTCAGGTCACCTGTTGCTGCTCTGGAAGAGACCTACAACTCTACCAGACATAGACATAACACAGACTTTATCCTTGTCTTTTATCCTGTGTCTGTCCAGGGCTGTATTTTATAGTACAGCATGTGTTGACCTATATTACTCTATAAAAGCACTGTGGCGCTTCATCCTCTGTCAGTGGGGCAGCTGCCGGATGCGGACACGGGGGTGGGGTGCTGGGTAGAGGTGGGGGTTCCTCCCCCCTGGACGGGCCAGAGCTGTAACGGCAGAGTAAAGAGCTTAAAATGGCACGGAAATGAACTTCCTGTCCCGCCATACACATATCTCATTACTTCCTGCTTTCCTCAAATGGATCAGATGCCTGTTTCCCAGAGCCTTCATTCCCTCCTCTGTCTTCCCTCCTCCCTGCTCTTCTACAGTGGCCTGATGGTTCAGATGAGGAAGAACAAGTTGTTTCCTGCCTTTACTTTCTATATAAACAAAAGGGGTGTTTTTGATAACTTTGTCTCAACAATCCATCCTAGATTTTTTTGTCTCTGTGTGGAAATCTATGTATGGTGTGTGAGTCTGGTGTGTGTGACTGTCTGGTGTGTGTGACTGTCTGGTGTGTGTGACTGTCTGGTGTGTGTGTCAGGTTGGTGTGTGTGACTGTCTGGTGTGTGTCAGGTTGGTGTGTGAGACTGTGTCTGTTGTGTGTGACTGTCTGGTGTGTGTGACTGTCTGGTGTGTGTGACTGTCTGGTGTGTGTGAGACTGAGTCTGGTGTGTGTGACTGTCTGGTGTGTGTGAGACTGTGTCTGGTGTGTGTGAGACTGTGTCTGGTGTGTGTGACTGTCTGGTGTGTGTGACTGTCTGGTGTGTGTGACTGTCTGGTGTGTGTGACTGTCTGGTGTGTGTGAGACTGTGTCTGTTGTGTGAGTCTGGTGTGTGTGACTGTCTGGTGTGTGTGAGTCTAGTGTGTGTGACTGTCTGGTGTGTGTGACTGTCTGGTGTGTGTGACTGTCTGGTGTGTGTGAGACTGTGTCTGTTGTGTGTGACTGTCTGGTGTGTGTGACTGTCTGGTGTGTGTGACTGTCTGGTGTGTGTGACTGTCTGGTGTGTGTGAGACTGTGTCTGTTGTGTGTGACTGTCTGGTGTGTGTGACTGTCTGGTGTGTGTGACTGTCTGGTGTGTGTGACTGTCTGGTGTGTGTTATTGTCTGGTGTGTGTGAGTCTGTTGTGTGTGATTGTCTGTTGTGTGAGTCTGCTGTGTGTGAGACTGTGTCTGTTGTGTGAGTCTGGTGTGTGTGTCATTCAGTGTATGATGACATGTGTGATGTCCTTTGTCCAGAATGTCTGACTAACGTTATTACCACACAAAGACAGTCTATTGTCAAGGTTCCCATTAGCCTGGCTAGGCCTGGGATCCCCTAATGCTCTTTCCAGTGCTGCACATGCCTGATCCGTGTGTTCATGTGAGACTGTGTATACCTCTTTGTGTACATCTGTGTGTGTGACTGGTGGAAATGTGCCTAATGAAGCCAGATGGGGAGATGGGATGAGTGTATGATAAAAGAACAATCCCCCCATTCTGTTGTGTGCCCCCCCAAGGCATCGCCTCACTTCCTGTTGCACAGTCACAGGAAGTAGGAAGTCTATGACATGTTGACCATGAGGACCGTTGCTGCCCCTGTCACTGGGAGAAACAGAGGGCCAGGTTGACAGAGGGGGATGGAGGTATTAAGGTAGGGGTAGGGTAGAGGGTTAGGGTTGAACTGGAACGTGGACATGAAGCTGAATTCCAAATTTAAGCCATGACTTCTACTTTCACAGAATTTGGCTTGGGCTACTAACAAGTGCTATAATATTGACTCATGTCTGTGTAAGTGTGGGATAAGCTCTAGCATAGTTCCTCTGCACGGTCCTGTACTGACTAGTAGCATGTGTTTGTGTTCTACAGCACATTATCTCTGCCAGTTTACCCAGAATGGCTTGGGGCTGAGCTAATGAAGTCGACCAGAGGGTTTAATGAAGATGCTGAGAAACAGAACAGGGCCCTCTCAGAGCAACCGTTGCCTTGGCTAGAACCTAGGTTGAAAATATGCCATCTTTAATTTAGGGTAGAATAAGAGAGGAAGAGATGGACATTTTGGGTTTAGAAGTGGATCCACTGATGCCGAAATAGATTCCTTTTTCTTCAGAATTGACTGTAGGACTGCAGTACACAGTATGAGATGAATGCAGGTCAGAATTGAATATGACAGTGTAGACGTCTTAGCACCTTTGGCATTCAGAAACAGGTTAATTGTATCACATTTTGTATTGTGTTTCAATTTTCATGCTGTCTTGGATGTCTTCTGGTTTGTTAATTTTGAACTGTGTTGTTAATGTATTTTTGTCCTCAGGCGCAGGCTAACTAAGGCATCCTCAGAATAGCAGGGTGAGTTGTTTTGGTGAGGAAGGACTGATTCACCAGCTTGGGTCTACATCAGTCTACTCCTCCATCCCTGAGTCAGGACCCATTCTCTTTGTTTTGGTTAGTGACGTGTACCGTTAGGGATATTTATACATGTTCTGTTATTGTGTAAGCTCTTGTAAGACCCTGAAACCTACGCCTGCCTGCCTGCCTGCCTGCCTGCCTGCCTGCCTGCCTGCCTGCCTGCCTGCCTGCCTGCCTGCCTGCCTGCCTGCCTGCCTGCCAGCCAGCCAGCCAGCCAGCCAGCCAGCCAGGAAAAGTGGCCCCACTGCTATGATGAAGAAAAGGAAAAGGGGCCCTGAATAATTAATTGATATGATAACTTTCTGGTGGCTTCCTCTTGACTGTCATCACTGGGATCCTAGGGGCTCGATTCAATCTGGACTGGCGGAATATCCTCACTATCGCACAATTTAAATTGAAAGGCAACGTTCCCATGTTTGCAGAGACCGCATTCACGGTATTTGCTGCACATGTCAGCTCAATCAGAAATGACCTTTAAATTTCAATCACATTATAACGTAGATATTCTGCGGTCCTGATTGAATCTAGCCTCTAGGATCCCAGCGACGCTAGTCACGAGGAAGCAATGAAGAGGAATCGTATGAAAGATGGATTCTATATTATATCAATGTGATACTAAAGATATTTATCCATTACATAGAATTGTGTAACATAGTATAAAATGTGTAGTGTATCCTAAAAGCTTAACAACATTCTCTCAATAATGTAGAATGTTCTGTATAGTTCCATCGATTGCAATACATACATATTTAAAACTTTGGAATATGATCAATTTATAGCAAAAAAATATGTCTTCAGATAGGCTATGTATTACATAATGCGTATCCACATTCACTTTGAGGACTGTCGGAGGAAGTTGTCACATTTGTGCTGAGGAAACATTGTCCTCTTTCTTTCATCCCCCCTTCCCCTCATCCCATTTCCCCTGTCTTCACATCGCAGCGGATACTTCAAACGGGCGTGGGAGTTGAGGCTGCTGGGAGCAGAGGATTGTGGGATAGCGTGATGCTGATGAAGCCTGGTGGATCTGGGTCACAGATAAAAGCTGAGAAACATTCAGCGAACTGATGCAGAACTACTGCATCTTAAAAACCCCTGGCCAACAGAACAGCCTGGAACACTGTGGCTGCCAGGACAACTTTACTAGTTGTTTAATGTGCTGTAATGCCTTAGTTGGGTATCTATAATCATGATACATTATGGTAGAATTTAAGTTGGATCCTAATTATGTTGTTAGTGACTGTCTTGAATATTGTATCATTCTGCACTATTTTATTATTTATTAACACAATTTATAAAATTCCCTTTGCTAAAATACATTTTTCCCATCTTACAAACCAAGCTGGATGGTAGAAAATACTCTAGATGGACAACGAGGGTTTAATGATTTCAGAACCTTTTATTTGAAACGTCAGTGTTCAAGAGAAAATAAAACAGCAATATAAATATTAGCATAACAAATAAGAGATTAGGGGGGGGGTCTAAGAGTTTCATAAGAAAGATATCAGGCCACAGCACGGGAGAGGATTAATTCAGCAGCAGACGGACGTACACACATATATAATATTTATAATAATTTGTTCATATGGACAGAGAGAGAGGCATTCCTGCACAAATGCGCGATATGAGTCACAGAAAAAAAACATAGAGGTTACAGAAGGATAGAAACATTTTTTCAATATACTTTTTTTGTTTCGTTTCTTTACAGGGTGGTAAAATGGAGAGAGTGAAAATGAACACAAAAATATGCGCAACACATATCACAAGTTAACTAGTCTATGTGTGTCACTGTTTCCTCATCGTCTAAAGTTAGAAACTTTATTTATTTACACTGAAGAGTTAGTTGACCTTCATGGTGTTTAGTTACTACATTGCAACACAAACTGTAGAAGAACATTTCAGAGATCTTTTTTTTCTCGTGTGGTTTTCATATTTTTCTTGAAAAACAAATGCAACACATTCCAGTAGTAAGCCACGCCTTGTGGAGAGGACTTTTAATTTGAAAATGCTGGACGTGGTCCGTACTATACAAACAACTGGCTCACGCCATCGACAGGACCAGTGTTTATTTACAGTGGGGAAGAGCCTTCACAGGACCAGGTAGTGGAGGGCAGAGTCTGAGGTTAGCTTTACCAGAGTGGATTTACACTGAGGGGATAAATACAGCGAGGAATGGAACTAGCGAACTCTGTCCCACCTCCCTTCTTCTGAAGTGGTATCTCCTCTGTGACATGGAGAGATGTGCTTGGCTCTGTCAACCTCTAACCTGGGTCAGTGCATTAGAGGAAGTTTAGGGGTGGACCTTGCCTATGTACATTCAGTGAGTAGAGCCAAGGTCATTGCCCCCCTACCCGTCAATCTAATGGTACCAACCCAGACGTCGTACCCCATCCCTTTCCACTCCCCCTTGAACCCTGCCTCCATGCTGCCTCTTCATGCAGTGGTGTCTAACCAGTTGACGGACGGACTGGCGGCAAAGGAAATACTTCATACTTATCTTCTAAACAACTCTTATACTACTGAGTCGTCAAAAAACCTATCTTATCACGTCAAGAAATAGAATCCTCTGCACTTCAGGATACATAGCAATCTGGAGCCTAGTGACCTAAGAAGTGTAACTTCTAAGCAATTTGTTAAAGATCTCTACTTGTGCCCTCCTGTGAAGGGCTTTTTACCCTACAGCTCATCTTTATAGTATGAACAGTGATCTCCTATGGTTGAAGTGGGATAGCCAGTGAGGGGAGGGGGCATAATGGGACAGCAGGTGGTCTCTATGCCCATCTATGGTGTTTTAAAAAAGGGGCAGTGCCTACTATGTCACCAAGCCAGCCAATAGGGCTGATGATAGTACTATAACATGCCCCTCCCCCTCAGCCCTCTAATAGGGTTCACGCTAAGGTCATAAAAACAACAAAAGATTCTAATCTTACCATTTAACTAATGCTTACAAAATCATATAACTTTTCTCTACCACGTCAGATAAATGCTACAAGTGCATTTATCAACCAGTATTTTTGGGAGAGGAGTTAAGGTGGTCATCCTCTTTGCAACACTTAAGCAACGCATTGTTGAATCTTCTAGAAGGTCTGTGGTTTGAAGCTATAGGAACATGCAGAGGAGTAGAACACTACCAGTGGACAGGATACCCTTGTGTTCCAAAGAGCTGTGGTGTAGGATCCTATGAGGCTGATCCTATATAGCGGTGGAGGCTCGAGGGTCATGTTGGGATTTTCATTTTCAACTAGGTGCCGCACAGATTGGTTTAAGAACTGCTATATAGGAATCTGAGCATGGCAAACTAGTATAGTCAACACTGATCTACTTTCCAAATCAGGAAAATAAAGAATTACAAATCCAACATGAAACATCTTAGGGAACATGGTTAAAATATCAACCTGTGAATACGTCAGTGGGTGAACCTTGTTACCCCAGCAAGGTTTCTTACACTCAATCTGTTGTCTGAAGTGAATCCAAATTCATGACCAAACCCCCCTCCAACTCCAGTCTTCCTTACCAGGAAATATCATTAATACTTTGCTGTTGAGTAGAACAGAAAACAGGCTTTCCAAAAACAGAAAGAAAACAAAAATAACCGTTTCTAACTAGCCTTCAGAAAGAAAACAAAAATAACCGTTTCTAACTAGCCCTCAGAAAGAAAACAAAAATAACCGTTTTTAACTAGCCTTCAGAAAGAAAACAATAACCGTTTCTAACTAGCCTTCAGAAAGAAAACAAAAATAACCGTTTCTAACTAGCCATCAGAAAGAAAACAAAAATAACCGTTTCTAACTAGCCTTCAGAAAGAAAACAAAAACAACCGTTTCTAACTAGCCCTCAGAAAGAAAACAAAAATAACCGTTTCTAACTAGCCTTCAGAAAGAAAACAAAAACAACCGTTTCTAACTAGCCTTCAGAAAGAAAACAAAAACAACCGTTTCTAACTAGCCCTCAGAAAGAAAACAAAAATAACCGTTTCTAACTAGCCCTCAGAAAGAAAACAAAAATAACCGTTTCTAACTAGCCTTCAGAAAGAAAACAAAAACAACCGTTTCTAACTAGCCTTCAGAAAGAAAACAAAAATAACCGTTTCTAACTAGCCCTCAGAAAGAAAACAAAAACAACCGTTTCTAACTAGCCTTCAGAAAGAAAACAAAAACAAGATGTCCATGCTGTTCACTCTTAAACCGTCAACCCTTTCCAGATTCAAGAGCCCAAAAACAAACATTCCCAAACCATCTCCATATTTTGTGTTATCATATGAGCATGACCAATACAATTCCAACCATGGTTAGAGTAAACGCATTGTGTGGAAAAGTGGGGGTGAGGGAGGGTTGAATTCACAGGAGGTTGGTGGCACTTTAATTGGGGAGGACAGGCCTGTGGTAATGGCTGGAGAGGAATGAGGCAACTTCATTACGAGCATTCCTCCCCTCAGCAGCCTCCTGTGGTTACATTTTAGTTCTCATCGGGTCGTTCTCTTCTCATCCTGTACTCCATATCTATCCATTCATCGTTCCTACTTCCATCCATCCTACTTCTTCTCCTTCTTGGTGGACTTCTTCTTGGAGGCGGGGGTCTGGGCAGCCTTGGGGGGTTCAGGCTGAGCCGAGGCCTCAGAGGGCTGGGCCTGCAGGGCCTGTTGTTGGGCTGCCATCTGCTGCTGCATCAGCATCTGCTGCTGCTGCTGCTGCTGCTGGGGATTGGAGGTCAGGGTGGCCGTGCTGCCAGGGATGTAGACGTTCTGACGGTAGTCGGGCACGTGCTGCAGGGTGAACTGGGGGCTGTAACGGGTGCTTAGACCCATGGTGCCCGGCCCCAGGGTGGCGGTCGCCTCGCTCACTTCTGGGGAGAATAGGGGCAGAGCGGGGAGGAGGAGAACAGAGAGGAGATGGAACATATTAATAACATGTTTTGATACGGCAGTGACGACTTGTATAATACATTGATTATTTACCATTTGTTACGATTTCAATGATCATTTCTATATGTTGCTTGGTAAAAGTGTGTGTTTATGCAAAGCTAATTGGACTGAAATGAAGTAAATCGAGAGAGACTGTAAAGAAATTGAGAAAGGCAGAGACCTTTTGTCAAGGTGGAGAAACTTGTGAATTTATGGTGTGCATAAGTGTTCATTTCTGAATGTGTGTGTTCATTTCTGAATGTGTGTGTGTGTGTGTGTGTGTGTGTGTGTGTGTGTGTGTGTGTGTGTGTGTGTGTGTGTGTGTGTGTGTGTGTGTGTGTGTGTGTGTGTGTGTGTGTGTGTGTGTGTGTGTGTGTGTGTGTGTGGACCGACCTAGCTGCTAGCTCATAATTCTTTCCCAGCCCAGAGCTACAGGGGGACACACACATCCCGACCCTGCTCTCTGCCTCCACTACACGCACGCACGCACGCACGCATGCTCACACACACAAACGCAAACACACAAGCTTGTAGAATTAGACTACAGATAAAAGAAGCTGGGACAATAGCTGATTTGACAAGACTGTTTCTGCTACCTCCTAACGGACTGTGCTACCTCCTAACGGACTGTGCTACCTCCTAACGGACTGTGCTACCTCCTAACGGACTGTGCTACCTCCTAACGGACTGTTCTACCTCCTAACTGATTGTGCTACCTCCTAACGGACTGTGCTACCTCCTAACGGATTGTGCTACCTCCTAACTGATTGTGCTACCTCCTAACTGATTGTGCTACCTCCTAACTGATTGTGCTACCTCCTAACGGACTGTTCTACCTCCTAACTGACTGTTCTACCTCCTAACTGACTGTTCTACCTCCTAACTGATTGTGCTACCTCCTAACTGATTGTGCTACCTCCTAACTGATTGTGCTACCTCCTAACTGATTGTGCTACCTCCTAACTGATTGTGCTACCTCCTAACTGATTGTGCTACCTCCTAACTGATTGTGCTACTTCCTAACTGATTGTGCTACCTCCTAACTGATTGTGCTACCTCCTAACTGATTGTGCTACCTCCTAACTGATTATTAAAACACTACCTAAAGCACCATCTGCCTTTGATAACATTCTAAACCCTCTGTTTCTAGTTGTTAACATGACTGGTCTGGTAGCCTCTGTTTCTAGTTGTTAACATGACTGGTCTGGTAGCCTCTGTTTCTAGTTGTTAACATGACTGGTCTGGTAGCCTCTGTTTCTAGTTGTTAACATGACTGGTCTGGTAGCCTCTGTTTCTAGTTGTTAACATGACTGGTCTGGTAGCCTCTGTTTCTAGTTGTTAACATGACTGGTCTGGTAGCCTCGCCGTGCTGCGGTCTGGAGCCTCTGTTTCTAGTTGTTAACATGACTGGTCTGGTAGCCTCTGTTTCTAGTTGTTAACATGACTGGTCTGGTAGCCTCTGTTTCTAGTTGTTAACATGACTGGTCTGGTAGCCTCTGTTTCTAGTTGTTAACATGACTGGTCTGGTAGCCTCTGTTTCTAGTTGTTAACATGACTGGTCTGGTAGCCTCTGTTTCTAGTTGTTAACATGACTGGTCTGGTAGCCTCTGTTTCTAGTTGTTAACATGACTGGTCTGGTAGCCTCTGTTTCTAGTTGTTAACATGACTGGTCTGGTAGCCTCTGTTTCTAGTTGTTAACATGACTGGTCTGGTAGCCTCTGTCTCTAGTTGTTAACATGACTGGTCTGGTAGCCTCTGTTTCTAGTTGTTAACATGACTGGTCTGGTAGCCTCTGTTTCTAGTTGTTAACATGACTGGTCTGGTAGCCTCTGTTTCTAGTTGTTAACATGACTGGTCTGGTAGCCTCTGTTTCTAGTTGTTAACATGACTGGTCTGGTAGCCTCTGTTTCTAGTTGTTAACATGACTGGTCTGGTAGCCTCTGTTTCTAGTTGTTAACATGACTGGTCTGGTAGCCTCTGTTTCTAGTTGTTAACATGACTGGTCTGGTAGCCTCTGTTTCTAGTTGTTAACATGACTGGTCTGGTAGCCTCTGTTTCTAGTCGTTAACATGACTGGTCTGGTAGCCTCTGTTTCTAGTTGTTAACATGACTGGTCTGGTAGCCTCTGTTTCTAGTTGTTAACATGACTGGTCTGGTAGCCTCTGTTTCTAGTTGTTAACATGACTGGTCTGGTAGCCTCTGTTTCTAGTTGTTAACATGACTGGTCTGGTAGCCTCTGTCTCTAGTTGTTAACATGACTGGTCTGGTAGCCTCTGTTTCTAGTTGTTAACATGACTGGTCTGGTAGACTCTGTTTCTAGTTGTTAACATGACTGGTCTGGTAGCCTCTGTTTCTAGTTGTTAACATGACTGGTCTGGTAGCCTCTGTTTCTAGTTGTTAACATGACTGGTCTGGTAGCCTCTGTTTCTAGTTGTTAACATGACTGGTCTGGTAGCCTCTGTCTCTAGTTGTTAACATGACTGGTCTGGTAGCCTCTGTTTCTAGTTGTTAACATGACTGGTCTGGTAGCCTCTGTCTCTAGTTGTTAACATGACTGGTCTGGTAGCCTCTGTTTCTAGTTGTTAACATGACTGGTCTGGTAGCCTCTGTTTCTAGTTGTTAACATGACTGGTCTGGTAGCCTCTGTCTCTAGTTGTTAACATGACTGGTCTGGTAGCCTCTGTTTCTAGTTGTTAACATGACTGGTCTGGTAGCCTCTGTTTCTAGTTGTTAACATGACTGGTCTGGTAGCCTCTGTCTCTAGTTGTTAACATGACTGGTCTGGTAGCCTCTGTTTCTAGTTGTTAACATGACTGGTCTGGTAGCCTCTGTTTCTAGTTGTTAACATGACTGGTCTGGTAGCCTCTGTTTCTAGTTGTTAACATGACTGGTCTGGTAGCCTCTGTCTCTAGTTGTTAACATGACTGGTCTGGTAGCCTCTGTCTCTAGTTGTTAACATGACTGGTCTGGTAGCCTCTGTTTCTAGTTGTTAACATGACTGGTCTGGTAGCCTCTGTTTCTAGTTGTTAACATGACTGGTCTGGTAGCCTCTGTCTCTAGTTGTTAACATGACTGGTCTGGTAGCCTCTGTTTCTAGTTGTTAACATGACTGGTCTGGTAGCCTCTGTCTCTAGTTGTTAACATGACTGGTCTGGTAGCCTCTGTCTCTAGTTGTTAACATGACTGGTCTGGTAGCCTCTGTTTCTAGTTGTTAACATGACTGGTCTGGTAGCCTCTGTTTCTAGTTGTTAACATGACTGGTCTGGTAGCCTCTGTTTCTAGTTGTTAACATGACTGGTCTGGTAGCCTCTGTTTCTAGTTGTTAACATGACTGGTCTGGTAGCCTCTGTTTCTAGTTGTTAACATGACTGGTCTGGTAGCCTCTGTTTCTAGTTGTTAACATGACTGGTCTGGTAGCCTCTGTTTCTAGTTGTTAACATGACTGGTCTGGTAGCCTCTGTTTCTAGTTGTTAACATGACTGGTCTGGTAGCCTCTGTTTCTAGTTGTTAACATGACTGGTCTGGTAGCCTCTGTTTCTAGTTGTTAACATGACTGGTCTGGTAGCCTCTGTTTCTAGTTGTTAACATGGACTGGTCTGGTAGCCTCTGTTTCTAGTTGTTAACATGACTGGTCTGGTAGCCTCTGTTTCTAGTTGTTAACATGACTGGTCTGGTAGCCTCTGTTTCTAGTTGTTAACATGACTGTCTGTAGCTGGTCTGGTAGCCTCTGTTTCTAGTTGTTAACATGACTGGTCTGGTAGCCTCTGTCTCTAGTTGTTAACATGACTGGTCTGGTAGCCTCTGTTTCTAGTTGTTAACATGACTGGTCTGGTAGCCTCTGTTTCTAGTTGTTAACATGACTGGTCTGGTAGCTGTGCTCTGGCTCTGTCTGAACCTGCACAGAGAGTGTTTCCTCTTTCTCACTGTGATGACAAACACACTGTCCAGCCAGAGACATTCTATCATTCTCCTAATGGAAACCGTAAGATCACGTCTGAGGTGTGTGAGCAGTGTCTAGGAGGGAGGGGTGTATGTGTGGGCGTGGGAGGATTGATGTGTCAATGGTAGAAATAACAATGAAACAATGACAGAAGTCTATGTGCTAAGACGTCTTATTGAAGACTGTCTGTTTGTCTGTCTCTCTGTACAATGGGTCATGGAAACATCTTTACATCTGTATCAATGAGTCTGGCTTCATGCCCTCTAACATAACAGGAACAAATCCTGACCCCCCCCCCTCCCCCTTTACCCCACCTCATTGAGGGAGAGCGGGGGATAAAAACAAATGAAGATAGGGATGTGGTGATGGAAAGAGAGGGATAGAGAGTGGTAGAGGATTGGAATAAAGGATAGAGAGATGGGATAGAGAGATGAATGGAGAAGTGTTGGACTCACCGTTGGCAGCGGCCATCAGGGCTTGGAGCTGCTCAGCCTCGGTGGGGGGGTTGGGCCAGGGTCCGGTTCCCATGGTCATTTCAGGGGGGCCTCCAGCTCTGCAGGGACAGAGAGAAAGAGGACACATATGTCAACAACTGGCGGCCATTTTGGAACTCTAGTCTTTTGAGAGTGTTTTGTTGTGTTGCTGGTCCCTGGTGTGACGTTTGGTGGTTCATGATGTCAAGTCACAGCGTCTGATCATGAGTAGACACAGCCTGCATGTACATCCGAAGATGTGCACACACACACACACACACACACACACACACACACACACACACACACACACACACACACACACACACACACACACACACACACACACACACACACACACACCCTTCAGTACATTCTCACTCTCTCTAGCATGTCCCCTAGCACAGCACCATGTAGTAAATCTGATGAAACCTTAATGACACCACATTAAAAAGGAACAGCTGGCTAGACACACACGCAGAGACACACGCAGAGACACACACACACACGTTGAACATTTCCATATGGGCAGCGTTGATCTTCAAAAGGGTTGTTTTTTTAGTCTGTAATTAGCATGTAGAGGAAGAAAGGAAGGAGTAGACCTGCTCTCTAGAACGCTCACCTTCTTACACTAACTCCCAGACCCCCCCCCCCCCCCCCTCCCCCCCCCCCCCCCCCCACACACACACACACACACATATTTAGGTCAAATAGTTCTCTGCTCGTCCCGTCCTGTTTCACAAGACCTAACGGAGAAGGCCACTGAAACTCTTCAGTTCTGTGTCTGACTGCCTGGGCTTTACAGGGTCCCTGTTCTCTAACCTTCCCTACCCTGCCATATCTCACAGAGACCTATAGGCATTAGGCACTGGCATGTCCTTGAAGCAGTCTACTGATGGTTTTCACCCACACCAGTCTCTTCAGCAGCTGTTTGATGGCCTAAAGCAGTAGTTCATTAGCTCCAGGAGGTTGTGGGCAGTGTTGGGGGTTACGTAATCAGGTTACTTTTATGAGTAACGGTGTAAAGTAACAAGTTACTTTTTACAGTTACTTTGTCAAACAACGCAACGCGTGCATTACTTTCAGAATCATATCTCTACCGGGTGCATGTATCCCTGATCCGGTCTCCATTTGTTTCCTCATTTAGTTCTGGAGTGAGCGGTAGTGCTGAGCAATTCCGTGACATTTAGGTTATTTTTCATTTTTTAAAACAACTAATTGACCGACGTCAATTCAATTATTTGAATTCCATTTCGTTCATATAATTTTTTTCTGTGAACTAAATGCAGTTTCTTTAGAGATAAATCAGATTAAGTCCGAACTGGGCAATGTAGTAGGAAGTTGTAGTTTCCAACAGGCCAATATCCTACATAGTTTAGCACAGAAAACGTGGTAATTAACTACATGACCATAATCCATTGCGCGCCTACTAGTCCGGTCTGTGTGGGGCAGACACAGAGGGAGAGAAGAGAAAGAAGAACGCGCGATGGAGAGGGATAGAGAGCAGTTGCTTCGCAAAGTATCTCTACCTAAAAATACATGATCTAAGTGATTGATAGTTGGTATTCAGCAGTCATAAAAGTATGCCTCATTTACTTTGAAGAACTGCTGAAATAGTGATTTTGGTAGACAGCAGCTCTATAGAGATGAGATGAAATGATGGTTAATAAGTGATAAGTAGTAATGAATGGACAGTCACTACCATCATGGGACTTTTATTCATCGTTTCAGTCTGTGTTGTTACAGCATTCAACCCACATAATGCAAAGTGCATTTCATGTTTTTTTTTAAATAATCTAAATCGTACCGAAACTGAACCGACCTTAAAAAGCACTAATCGCTCAGCACTAGCGAACAAAGAAAGGATGTTTGGAGAAATGCAATGACAGCTGCTTTCCATAGAAATGTGTAGAGGGCACTCCTCTGATCTTTGCCATTGATCGCTTCTGTAATATTTGTTTTGTTTATTTGGATCCCCATTAGCTTTTGCAGAAGCAGCAGCTACTCTTCCTGGGGTCCACAAGAAAAACAAAACATGACAAGTAACACAACACTGACAGACAAGGAAAGTCAAACATATAGGGCTTTCCCGTCTAGCGGCAAGTGTGACCTCTATACATCGCTATGGGTCCGTGTACATGCAGTATAACCAGAATTGACGTCTCGAGAAAAAGATTTTGAATGAAAAGATAGGAAATCTGTACAGATGTTTGGCTTACAGTATATATGGCTAATTAAGCAACACGTGTATAGCACAGCACTTGTAGACTAGCACAGGAAAGCAGAGTCCCAGATGAAAGGAAGAATAAGTGATTAAACTTGAGTTAGTAAGTAGCCTATCAGATTGAAGGAACTAGCCATTAAACCTGAGTTAGTAAGTAGCCTATCAGATTGAAGAAGGAACTAGCCATTAAACCTGAGTTAGTAAGTAGCCTATCAGATTGAAGAAGGAACTAGCCATTAAACCTGAGTTAGTAAGTAGCCTATCAGATTGAAGAAGGAACTAGCCATTAAACCTGAGTTAGTAAGTAGCCTATCAGATTGAAGAAGGAACTAGCCATTAAACCTGAGTTAGTAAGTAGCCTATCAGATTGAAGAAGGAACTAGCCATTAAACCTGAGTTAGTAAGTAGCCTATCAGATTGAAGAAGGAACTAGCCATTAAACCTGAGTTAGTAAGTAGTCTGTCATTGGTAGAGCGTGCGCGGCTCGCCTTGCTGCTTCCGACAGTCAAACAAACAGTGAGATTAATTTTTTTTAATCATGAAACTAACGTAAAGTAATATAGCTAGTAATATAGCTGGTAATATAGCTTTTTTATGATGTTTTAAATTTAACTAGGCAAGTCAGTTAATAAGAACAAATTCTTATTTTCAAAAACCAGGACGACGCACAAATGTAGCAAGTAAATGTAATATGTACTGTATTACTTTCCCAAGTAACTAATGACACCACTAGCTGTAGGTAAAGTCTGTGCCCCTGTTTGAAGCCCCAGGGAGGAAAGAGAATGGCACGCGAGGGGTTAAAAAGGTCTCAGGTCCAGCTTCCTGACTTATACGAGCAGCAGTAAAAATAAGATGAATGCGTGTTATGGACTGCAGTTTAAAAAAATAACTGAATGCCAATTAAAACCCCATTGGACTAAATCACATGGAGCGGGGGGGGATTTTGTTTATTATCTACTTCACTTGCTTGGGGAATGTTAACATATGTTTCCCATGCCAATAAAACCGTTAAATATGAGACCAGTGGAGGCTGCTGAGGGGAGGATGGCTCATAATAATGACTGGAACGGAGCGAATGGAATGGCATCAAACCATGTGAGGATAGAGATTGAGCATGTTTTTGTAAAAACAAGTGTGGCGATCCAGCTTGCCAAAATGTTCTGCCAAATTTTTACCCACTTTTAATTTTCTGCCAAAAAATTACTAATGTGCCAAAGCGTGAGACAGTCTTGCATGTTTGACCAGTGCCAGCATCTGAAATGAGAACCAGACAAGGTTAAAGCGGGGTCAGCGGAGGCCATTTTGATTAGTTTCCTTTGGTGGATTGGAGAGATGAGGATGCCTTGTTTGTCGCTAATTAGCCTCTCCTTGCTCTATCACTTCCTGCGGTCAGAATAATCACTTCCTGCGGTCAGGACTATCTCTTCCTGTGGCTAAGATGATTACTATTCATGCTCAGAGGGATCATTCTCACTGGTCAGTAAGAGCTGCTTCTGTAACCATGCATGAAATAACCCTCTTATCTATGAGGAGGCCTTCAAACGGCTTCCTCAACTCTACTGTCCACTTCAACTATGGGTTACTCCTGTCCAATCCTTCTACAGAGTAGTAGGCATTATTCCTGTCCTTCTTTACAAGGTCCTGTTCAACCCCCTTCTCAGCCAGCTGGGTTCAATCCATCATTACACAGTCGTTTCAAAACCCTCTTTTCTGGCCACCAGGGAGAGCGCAACAAATCACAGGAATCTCTATTTGGGATAAAACATATTTTACACCAAACTAAAAACAGGACAACTATTCCTCAGAGATTTGAGACGACAGTCTTTGATTACACAACCACACCATGTGAAACTCTCTCTCCTCTGCTCTCATACTTCTAGACCTATCTGCTGCCTTTGATACTGTGAACCATCAGATCCTCCTCTCCACCCTCTCCGAGTTGGGCATCTCCGGCGCGGCCCACGCTTGGATTGCGTCCTACCTGACAGGTCGCTCCTACCAGGTGGCGTGGCGAGAATCTGTCTCCGCACCATGCGCTCTCACCACTGGTGTCCCCCAGGGCTCTGTTCTAGGCCCTCTCCTATTCTCGCTATACACCAAGTCACTTGGCTCTGTCATATCCTCACATGGTCTCTCCTATCATTGCTATGCAGACGACACACAATTAATCTTCTCCTTTCCCCCTTCTGATAACCAGGCGGCGAATCGCATCTCTGCATGTCTGTCAGACATATCAGTGTGGATGACGGATCACCAGCTCAAGCTGAACCTCGGCAAGACGGAGCTGCTCTTCCTCCCGGGGAAGGACTGCCCGTTCCATGATCTCGCCATCACGGTTGACAACTCCCTTGTGTCCTCCTCCCAGAGTGCTAAGAACCTTGGCGTGATCCTGGACAACACCCTGTCGTTCTCCACTAACATCAAGGCGGTGACCCGATCCTGTAGGTTCATGCTCTACAACATTCGCAGAGTACGACCCTGCCTCACACAGGAAGCGGCGCAGGTCCTAATCCAGGCACTTGTCATCTCCCGTCTGGATTACTGCAACTCGCTGTTGGCTGGGCTCCCTGCCTGTGCCATTAAACCCCTACAACTCATCCAGAACGCCGCAGCCCGTCTGGTGTTCAACCTTCCCAAGTTCTCTCACGTCACCCCGCTCCTCCGCTCTCTCCACTGGCTTCCAGTTGAAGCTCGCATCCGCTACAAGACCATGGTGATTGCCTACGGAGCTGTGAAGGGAACGGCACCTCCATACCTTCAGGCTCTGATCAGGCCCTACACCCAAACAAGGGCACTGCGTTCATCCACCACTGGCCTGCTGGCCCCCCTACCTCTGAGGAAGCACAGTTCCCGCTCAGCCCAGTCAAAACTGTTCGCTGCTCTGGCACCCCAATGGTGGAACAAGCTCCCTCACGACGCCAGGACAGCGGAGTCAATCACCACCTTCCGGAGACACCTGAAACCCCACCTCTTTAAGGAATACCTAGGATAGGATAAAGTAATCCTTCTAACCCCCCCCCCCCCCCCCCCCTTAAAATATTTAGATGCACTATTGTAAAGTGGTTGTTCCACTGGATATCATAAGGTGAATGCACCATTTTGAGCGTCTGCTAAATGACTTAAATGTAATGTAATGTAAATAAAAACTCCACAAAATACACACAGTGAAGAAACTCGAAGCATCCCACTACACACGAGGGAACCAATCAGAGATCCCCATCAAAGTCTCACTATCGCAGAGGGACCAACAGCCCAGCTCAGCACAGGCTAGTGAGTCTGCAGTCTAGCAAAAGGATCAGGGATGCCTACACACAACACTGCAGAGCTCTACCTACCAAGCTGTGGCTACTCTCTGCCCTTAACAACTGGTGTCAGATCAGCTCCCCTTACCTCAGCTCCAACATTACCCATTTACCAATGACTCAACAAAATTGATCCAGAACAGTTGTTAAGGGGATAAAGTGACCACACTGTATACTATACACATGTTGATACCTTATGCTTCGCTTCTGTGGCCATCTTATGTGATCACCATGGTAGTTGCAGGGACTGGAAACACAAGAGAAGTGTTATGACTTCTATTTCATTAGGATCTACAGGCTAGGGGAAGATCAGGCAATGTCAACTCAGCGGCGCTGCACTCTCCTGTGACATCCATCTAACTTTTCAAAGAGAAGCCAAGTTTTCCAAATGGACCACAACCACAGTGGCATACAGCATGGACAGCTGTCGTGTCTTTGTTCCCTGCTAAAGCTGCCTTGTGTGTGTGTGTCCGTGAGTGCATTTGTGTGTTGTGTAAGTGTGTCCGTGAGTGCATTTGTGTGTTGTGTAAGTGTGTCCGTGAGTGCATTTGTGTGTTGTGTACGTGAGTGCATTTGTGTGTTGTGTAAGTGTGTCCGTGAGTGCATTTGTGTGTTGTGTAAGTGTGTCCGTGAGTGCATTTGTGTGTTGTGTAAGTGTGTCCGTGAGTGCATTTGTGTGTTGTGTAAGTGTGTCCGTGAGTGCATTTGTGTGTTGTGCAAGTGTGTACGTGCGTGCGTTTGAGTGTTGCGGTGTGTGTGTGTGTGTGTGTGTGTGTGTGTGTGTGTGTGTGTGTGTGTGTGTGTGTGTGTGTGTGTGTGTGTGTGTGTGTGTGTGTGTGTGTGTGTGTGTGTGTGTGTGTGTGTGCGCGCGTGCGTGCGTGCGTGCGTTGGGGTGTGTGCGTGTGTGCGTGGGTGTGTGTGTGACGTGTTTGTGCAAGAGAAGCAGGCTAGGAGAGGAGAGAGAGTTTCCTCTCCCAGATGGTTGATTTCAGATGAGGACTCATGGAATGTGTTGTGTAATGTTCTGTTGTGGAAACTGTTGCAGCAATTTGGAACACAATGTGGGCCGAATAAGCAATGAAGGGGGACACAGTCACACACACACACACACACACACACACACACACACACACACACACACACACACACACACACACAGATTGGGGTCGGTAGATGCCATTTCCCAGCTACCGCCATGAAACAGCCAATCATTGATGTCAAACAGTAAATCTCAAATGCAAGCACCCAGATGGAAACACAGCGATCAATGAGCCACAATGTGGAGGTTAGAAATCTGTACACTTATGTTCTCCCCTCCCTGTCACTCTGGTCCCCTCCCCCCTCACTCTGGTCCCCTCCTCTCATCACCAGTACTGAGTGATGGCACACAGGCTGGTTGAGCAGAGGGATGGAGGGAGAGGAATGGCAGCCATTTTGTATGTGAGGGAAAGAGCATCCTGGAGACAGGCAGGAGAGACACTCGGGAGAGAGAGAAGAATCTGACTGTTCACTCAGAGGAATCAGAGCTCAGATGCAATCTCTCCGTTATCTTCAGTCTTTGTGCCTCAGTATCTGATGTCATCACCGCTGAGAACTGTATGTTCCTACTGCTTCCTCTCCTCACTCCCTTCCCCCATCTCTCCATCTCTCTCGCTATCCATCGCTTTATCTAGCTGTCTCCCCATCTCCAGGCCTCACTCTCTTGCTCTGCTCACTCCTCTGTTGCTCTCCTTCCCTCTGAAAGCCTCTGAGCAACACCAAAGCCCAGTTACTTGTCATGAATACATAACGTGTGTGTGTGTGGGAGAATCTATGTACTCACCCACTGGGTCCAGGTCTCTGGCCTTGGGTGAAGCGCCAGTCGGCGTTAGGAGGCTTTTGCTGTGAAGAGAAAACAAAATAAAATCTCTGTTTCTACACACCAACAACGGAACCATGGGACTGTGTGTCCGTCTGTCTGTCTTATGCATTACTGTTTGGGTCGCAGGCCATTCGGGCGCGTGTGTGTGTGTGTGTGTGTGTGTGTGTGTATGTGCGTGCGTGTACTCTTTTTGTCTGTAGTCAGGGGGCTGAATAAAGGGCATGTAGCTTCCAGCCTGCTTGGGAGGCCATTTTGTTCTGAAATCCATGGAGCAGAAAATGTCAGTGAAGTGCACAGAGACACACACAGAGAGACTGGGACACCGCTCCCAATTACAGTCACAAAACAAAATCAACTGGGGACATAAACGGGATTTCACGGGATATGGACGGGATTTGTGTCATCCTTGTTACCTTAATGATTATAAAGTCTCTACTAGCTTCTACAAGATGAAAGTCTTAGTTTATCAGAGTCAGACAACACAAGGTCTCCATTGAAGAGATATTCCCTAGCATTTATTCACAATAGGTGACAACATCTAAAACGTGTTGTGGCTGATTCACAGTGATAAGGACTCTATATAGCCTGTATATAGACAAGTTAACTGGTTGTAGCTGATTCACAGTGATAAGGACTATTTTCCCTTTCTCTCTTCCTATATTTCCTCTAGCTATTTTCTCTCTCTCCCTATTTCCCCCTCTATTTCTCTCTTATCCCTCTCTCCCTATTTTCCCTCTCTCTCTCCCTATTTCTCCTCTCTCTCTCCCTATTTTCCCTCTCTCCCCCTATTCTCCCTCCTCTCCCTATTTTCCCTCTCTCTCCCCCTATTTTCTCTCCCTATTTTCCCTCTCTCTCCCCCTATTTTCTCTCTCTCTCTCTCTCTACCTATTTTCCCTCTCTCTCTCTCTACCTATTCTCCCTCTCTCTCTCTCTACCTATTTTCCCTCTCTCTCTACCTATTTTCCCTCTCTCTCTCTCTCTCTCTCTCTCCCTCTCTCTCTACCTATTTTCCCTCTCTCTCTCTCTCTCTCTCACCTATTTTCCCTCTCCTCTCTCTCTCTACCTATTTTCCCCTCTCTCTCTCTCTACCTATTTTCCCCTCTCTCTCTCTCTCTCTCTCTCTACCTATTTTCCCTCTCTCTCTCTCTCTCTCTCTCTCTACCTATTTTCCCTCTCTCTCTCTCTACCTATTTTCCCTCTCTCTCTCTCTCTCTACCTATTTTCCCTCTCTCTCTCTCTACCTATTTTCCCTCTCTCTCTCTCTCTCTCTCTCTCTCTCTCTCTCTACCTATTTTCCCTCTCTCTCTCTCTCTCTCTCTCTACCTATTTTCCCTCTCTCTCTCTCTACCTATTTTCCCTCTCTCTCTCTACCTATTTTCCCTCTCTCTCTCTACCTATTTTCCCTCTCTCTCTCTCTACCTATTTTCCCTCTCTCTCTCTTTCGCGTTGGGCATCGAGGCGGTAAATAGACCCTTGGCTCTGTCTCCTAATCAACACAGGTTGGAGAAACCAGGAGAGAAAAGAGAGGCTCCCCAGAGAGAAGCCAGCACTGCTGCCGCCCACCTCCCTTGAATTATCAACAACTGTTCTGACACACAGAGAGGGAGGAAAGAGAGAGGGGGAGGGATAGAAGAAGGAGGGAGGTAGAGAGAGGGGTAGAGCAACACACTATCCATTTTCAATAACACCTTCCCCACCAACACGGAATTTACAAGCTGCACCAAAATGACCCACTGATTAAATAACAGTCTACCCAAGGGTCTCATGTAACACAATAATACACATCGCTCGCATCTGTATGCAAATTCTATCCTGTCATGGATCCTTTAAATGTATACCAATGAACAGCGGCAGCCATCTTTGTGTGCCACCGTGTGTGCCTATATGATTATATACTGATAAGAGACTGTGAATAAAACCAAACAGAAATACCCAGGTCTCTAAATCAGACAATCATGACCGGGAGGGAAGAACGATGTGTAATCTAATCTTCTCCACTCATGTCGTGGGTATTTGGTTTCAAACTGAGACACACACACAGATAGATATTTCCCCATTTCTCTCTCTGCTGGTTTTGGCGGCAGTTGTCATGGCAGTACGGGAGAAAAGAGAAAACGTGTTTCCTCATCTGAAAATGAACGAGGGGCCCAACATTCCAGCAGTGTGACGCTCACTGCCGACAAAAACATTCCCAGAGGTCATTCCCAGGTCTCGCCACAGGCATGTGGGATAAAGGTAAACAGGTTCTCGGCTGACGTTCCGTACAGGGACACTGTGTTACTGTACTGAGGTGAGTTCACACATTTAAAGGGTCAAGTGACGTTAGCAAGAGCACAAGCTTCTGTTAGAACAGAATTTCTTCAGTTTGTATGTAACGTAATTAATGTGTACTAACTTTCTGCCCCTAAAACCCTTAATTGTTCAAATAGGGACCAGTGCTCCAGAAGCTGATCCAGAAAGCTGATCCAGAGTCAGTTATTAAAGGCAGAACCAAGAAAGTGACCAGAGGATCAAATCCACTAGACTCCCTCAGTGAGAAGCTCTGCTGGCTCGGAGGGCAGATGGGGATTATAGTTTTCCTGTTCTGATCCATAGAGACTTACCAGAATTATAGCTCCTAGCACACAGTTACCACTGGACAGAGTTAGAACTCTAGGTAGAAAACCTACTGCCTTACAGCCTGTTCATGTCCGTAACATACTGTGGATGAAAACAGTCAGTACAGAGGTTTAAAATCATTGAGGATTTATCTGATGTGGAGAAGGATAATCACAGTGAGTGATAGCTCTGGACTCAAGTGGGAAAATACACTAATCGCTGGACATGAACGTCTGCCTGCCTGCCTGCCACCCACCCACCCACTCACCAGGCCAGAATCTGAAGAATAGAAGAGATTCACAGCAGGCTTCCCTGCCAAAACACACACACACACCCTCCATTGGGATGGTTATCACACAGGCTGGACCCACCTGGTGCTCTGTGCTGTGTGAGGAAGTTACCGTTTTCAAACACACACACACCCAAAGCTCTTGGCATTGACAGAACTGCTAGACTGCACCTGGTGCTCTGTCTGAAAGTGGAAGTCCTTCCACCAGTAAATAGTATAATAATAATAATAATAATAGTAAAATAATAAACAGTGCCAGACAAAAGTTTAAACACACCCACTCATTCCAGGCTATGTTTTAATTTGGGCTATTTTCTACGTTGTAGAATAATAGTGAAGACATTAGTACTATGACATTTTTAACTGGTACTGTACATAGGCCATTTAACAGATGTGGCATGTGTGCATCAAGTTTACATAAGGGGTGGTCCCGGGAATCGAACCCACTACCCTGGGGATACAAGTGCCATGCTCTATCAACTGGGCTTCACAAACCCCTCACTCCTGCATAATATTATCCTACTTTTCACAATACATGCTTTTTAGTTCCATTGTCCACTAAGCCATTCTGATGACGACACTTGAGGAAAAAGTGATTATTATGAATCCTAATACTAAAGCTCTAGCTGGACCCTAGGGCAGGAGACATGAAAGGAAGACTGTAGATGAGCTCTATTCAGATGCACTGGACCACACTGAGTCAGGGACAGAGTCAGTGAACAATGCAGGCCTGTTGGTGGCACGTGCTGCTTCTTCATCAGTAAAACACACAGTATTTACCAACCACTCTATATCTAGTCAACCCACGTGACCACGCGGACACAGCTACATACTATAGTGTCAACATGAGCCTATACACACACCCTGAATGTGGTACTTTACTCCTTGTTTTCAACCCCACTCCAACAGGTCCAAACACAAAGAGCCTTTGATGAAGAGCTACACACTCCTCTTGAAACGAGAGGAGATACGGGGACACTGAGGAGTCTCTCTCTCTGTCACAATGGGACATTGGGAACCTAGGGCCCTGCTAAAATGACACACCCCTGTAGGGCTTGGAACACCTGACTATAAGCTGTTCACACACACACACACACACACACACACACACACACACACACACACACACACACACACACACACACACACACACACACACACACACACACACACACACACACACACACACACACACACACACACACACACACACACATTGTGCCCTCTGTGGCCCTGGCCCATTAGAGGCCAGTCCATCTGTCACTGCGGCACACGTGCGTAAAGTCATCCCTTGCTCTATTTCTCTCCCTTCATTCTTCTCTCCTTCCCTCTATCGTCACAGTTCTACACGTGTCACTGGAGCATGGAGACAGATGTTACCCTGACAACCCCGGGGACAGGCAGATTCAGGGAGCAGAGAGAGACAGAGAGAGACAGAGACAGAGAGAGAGTAAAATCTGATGCAAAGGTAAACACCCTGCTATCTTTAAGGAGAGAAACGTAAGCTGTGTAATTCATCCAGAGAAACAGCTGCTGTGTAACTCACCAGAGAAACAGCTGCTGTGTAACTCACCAGAGAAACATAAGCTGTGTAACTCACCAGAGAAACAGCTGCTGTGTAACTCACCAGAGAAACATAAGCTGTGTAACTCACCAGAGAAACATAAGCTATGTAACTCACCAGAGAAATCTAAGCTGTGTAACTCACCAGAGAAATCTAAGCTGTGTAACTCACCAGAGAAACATAAGCTGTGTAACTCACCAGAGAAATCTAAGCTGTGTAACTCACCAGAGAAACATAAGCTGTGTAACTCACCAGAGAAACAGCTGCTGTATAACTCACCAGAGAAACATAAGCTGTGTAACTCACCAGAGAAACATAAGCTGTGTAACTCACCAGAGAAACAGCTGCTGTGTAACTCACCAGAGAAACATAAGCTGTGTAACTCACCAGAGAAACATAAGCTGTGTAACTCACCAGAGAAACAGCTGCTGTGTAACTCACCAGAGAAACATAAGCTGTGTAACTCACCAGAGAAACATAAGATGTGTAACTCACCAGAGAAATCTAAGCTGTGTAACTCACCAGAGAAACATAAGCTGTGTAACTCACCAGAGAAACAGCTGCAGTGTAACTCACCAGGGAAACGTAAGCTGTGTAAATCACCAGATGAAACGTAAGCTGTGTAACTCACCAGAGAAACAGCTGCTGTGTAACTCACCAGAGAAACAGCTGCTGTGTAACTCACCAGATGAAACGTAAGCTGTGTAACTCACCAGAGAAACCTAAGCTGTGTAACTCACCAGAGAAACATAAGCTGTGTAACTCACCAGAGAAACAACTGCTGTGTAACTCACCAGAGAAACAGCTGCTGTGTAACTCACCAGAGAAACATAAGCTGTGTAACTCACCAGAGAAATCTAAGCTGTGTAACTCACCAGAGAAACCTAAGCTGTGTAACTCACCAGAGAAACATAAGCTGTGTAACTCACCAGAGAAACATAAGCTGTGTAACCAACCAGAGAAACATAAGCTGTGTAACTCACCAGAGAAACATAAGCTGTGTAACTCACCAGAGAAAAATAAGCAGTGTAACTCACCAGAGAAACATAAGCTGTGTAACCCACCAAAGAAACGTAGGCTGTGTAACCGACCAGAGAAACAGCTGCTGTGTAACTCACCAGAGAAACATAAGCTGTGTAACCCACCAAAGAAACGTAGGCTGTGTAACTCACCAGAGAAACAGCTGCTGTGTAACCCACCAGAGAAATGTAGGCTGTGTAACTCACCAGAGAAACAGCTGCTGTGTAACTCACCAGAGAAACAGCTGCTGTGTGTAACTCACCAAAGAAACATAAGCTGTGTAACTCACCAGAGAAACGTAGGCTGTGTAACTCACCAGAGAAACCTAAGCTGTGTAACTCAGAGAAACGTAAGCTGTGTAACTCACCAGAGAAACATAAGCTGTGTAACTCACCAGAGAAACAGCTGCTGTGTAACTCACCAGAGAAACAGCTGCTGTGTAACTCACCAGAGAAACGTAAGCCGTGTAACCCACCAGAGAAATGTAAGCTGTGTAACTCAACAGAGAAACGTAAGCTGTGTAACCCACCAGAGAAACGTAAGCTGTGTAACTCACCAGAGAAACAGCTGCTGTGTAACCCACCAGAGAAACGTAGGCTGTGTAACTCACCAGAGAAACAGCTGCTGTGTAACTCAGCAGAGAAACGTAGGCTGTGTAACTCACCAGAGAAACAGCGGCTGTGTAACGCACCAAAGAAACGTAAGCTGTGTAACTCACCAGAGAAACAGCGGCTGTGTAACTCACCAGAGAAACAGCGGCTGTGTAACTCACCAAAGAAACGTAGGCTGTGTAACTCACCAAAGAAACGTAAGCTGTGTAACTCACCAGAGAAACATAAGATGTGTAACTCACCAGAGAAACATAAGCTGTGTAACTCACCAGAGAAACGTAGGCTGTGTAACTCACCAGAGAAACAGCTGCTGTGTAACTCACCAAAGAAACGTAAGCTGTGTAACTCACCAGAGAAACAGCGGCTGTGTAACTCACCAAAGAAACGTAGGCTGTGTAACTCACCAAAGAAACGTAAGCTGTGTAACTCACCAGAGAAACATAAGATGTGTAACTCACCAGAGAAACATAAGCTGTGTAACTCACCAGAGAAACGTAGGCTGTGTAACTCACCAGAGAAACAGCTGCTGTGTAACTCACCAAAGAAACATAAGCTGTGTAACTCAACAGAGAAACGTAGGCTGTGTAACTCACCAGAGAAGCAGCTGCTGTGTAACTCACCAGAGAAACAGCTGCTGTGTAACCCACCAGAGAAACGTAGGCTGTGTAACTCACCAAAGAAACATAAGCTGTGTAACTCACCAGAGAAACGTAGGCTGTGTAAGTCACCAGAGAAACCTAAGCTGTGTAACTCAGAGAAACGTAAGCTGTGTAACTCACCAGAGAAACATAAGCTGTGTAACTCACCAGAGAAACAGCTGCTGTGTAACTCACCAGAGAAACAGCTGCTGTGTAACTCAACAGAGAAACGTAAGCTGTGTAACCCACCAGAGAAACGTAAGCTGTGTAACTCACCAGAGAAACAGCAGCTGTGTAACTCACCAAAGAAATGTAGGCTGTGTAACCCACCAGAGAAACATAAGCTGTGTAACTCACCAAAGAAACGTAGGCTGTGTAACCCACCAGAGAAACATAAGCTGTGTAACTCACCAGAGAAACAGCTGCTGTGTAACCCACCAGAGAAATGTAGGCTTTGTAACTCACCAGAGAAACAGCTGCTGTGTAACTCACCAGAGAAACGTAGGCTGTGTAACTCACCAAAGAAACGTAAGCTGTGTAACTCACCAGAGAAACAGCGGCTGTGTAACTCACCAAAGAAACGTAGGCTGTGTAACTCACCAAAGAAACGTAAGCTGTGTAACTCACCAGAGAAACATAAGATGTGTAACTCACCAGAGAAACATAAGCTGTGTAACTCACCAGAGAAAAAGCTGCTGTGTAACTCACCAGAGAAAAAGTTGCTGTGTAACTCACCAGAGAAACAGCTGCTGTGTAACTCACCAGAGAAACAGCTGCTGTGTAACTCACCAGAGAAACATAAGCTGTGTAACTCACCAGAGAAACGTAAGCTGTGTAACTCATCAGAGAAACATAAGCTGTGTAACTCACCAGAGAAACAGCTGCTGTGTAACTCACCAGAGAAACGTAGGCTGTGCAACTCACCAGAGAAACAGCTGCTGTGTAACTCACCAAAGAAACATAAGCTGTGTAACTCACCAGAGAAACGTAGGCTGTGTAAGTCACCAGAGAAACCTAAGCTGTGTAACTCAGAGAAACGTAAGCTGTGTAACTCACCAGAGAAACATAAGCTGTGTAACTCACCAGAGAAACAGCTGCTGTGTAACTCACCAGAGAAACAGCTGCTGTGTAACTCACCAGAGAAACGTAAGCCGTGTAACCCACCAGAGAAATGTAAGCTGTGTAACTCAACAGAGAAACGTAAGCTGTGTAACCCACCAGAGAAACGTAAGCTGTGTAACTCACCAGAGAAACAGCTGCTGTGTAACCCACCAGAGAAACGTAGGCTGTGTAACTCACCAGAGAAACAGCTGCTGTGTAACTCAGCAGAGAAACGTAGGCTGTGTAACTCACCAGAGAAACAGCGGCTGTGTAACGCACCAAAGAAACGTAAGCTGTGTAACTCACCAGAGAAACAGCGGCTGTGTAACTCACCAGAGAAACAGCGGCTGTGTAACTCACCAAAGAAACGTAGGCTGTGTAACTCACCAAAGAAACGTAAGCTGTGTAACTCACCAGAGAAACATAAGATGTGTAACTCACCAGAGAAACATAAGCTGTGTAACTCACCAGAGAAACGTAGGCTGTGTAACTCACCAGAGAAACAGCTGCTGTGTAACTCACCAAAGAAACGTAAGCTGTGTAACTCACCAGAGAAACAGCGGCTGTGTAACTCACCAAAGAAACGTAGGCTGTGTAACTCACCAAAGAAACGTAAGCTGTGTAACTCACCAGAGAAACATAAGATGTGTAACTCACCAGAGAAACATAAGCTGTGTAACTCACCAGAGAAACGTAGGCTGTGTAACTCACCAGAGAAACAGCTGCTGTGTAACTCACCAAAGAAACATAAGCTGTGTAACTCAACAGAGAAACGTAGGCTGTGTAACTCACCAGAGAAGCAGCTGCTGTGTAACTCACCAGAGAAACAGCTGCTGTGTAACCCACCAGAGAAACGTAGGCTGTGTAACTCACCAAAGAAACATAAGCTGTGTAACTCACCAGAGAAACGTAGGCTGTGTAAGTCACCAGAGAAACCTAAGCTGTGTAACTCAGAGAAACGTAAGCTGTGTAACTCACCAGAGAAACATAAGCTGTGTAACTCACCAGAGAAACAGCTGCTGTGTAACTCACCAGAGAAACAGCTGCTGTGTAACTCAACAGAGAAACGTAAGCTGTGTAACCCACCAGAGAAACGTAAGCTGTGTAACTCACCAGAGAAACAGCAGCTGTGTAACTCACCAAAGAAATGTAGGCTGTGTAACCCACCAGAGAAACATAAGCTGTGTAACTCACCAAAGAAACGTAGGCGGACCCCCGGCTGCTGTGAACTCACCAGAGAAACAGCTGCTGTGTAACTCACCAGAGAAACGTAGGCTTTGTAACTCACCAGAGAAACAGCTGCTGTGTAACTCACCAGAGAAACGTAGGCTGTGTAACTCACCAAAGAAACGTAAGCTGTGTAACTCACCAGAGAAACAGCGGCTGTGTAACTCACCAAAGAAACGTAGGCTGTGTAACTCACCAAAGAAACGTAAGCTGTGTAACTCACCAGAGAAACATAAGATGTGTAACTCACCAGAGAAACGTAAGCTGTGTAACTCACCAGAGAAAAAGCTGCTGTGTAACTCACCAGAGAAAAAGTTGCTGTGTAACTCACCAGAGAAACAGCTGCTGTGTAACTCACCAGAGAAACAGCTGCTGTGTAACTCACCAGAGAAACATAAGCTGTGTAACTCACCAGAGAAACGTAAGCTGTGTAACTCATCAGAGAAACATAAGCTGTGTAACTCACCAGAGAAACAGCTGCTGTGTAACTCACCAGAGAAACGTAGGCTGTGCAACTCACCAGAGAAACCTAAGCTGTGTAACTCACCAGAGAAACATAAGCTGTGTAACTCACCAGAGAAACAGCTGCTGTGTAACCCACCAGAGAAACGTAAGCTGTGTAACTCACCAGAGAAACGTAAGCTGTGTAACCCACCAAAGAAACGTAGGCTGTGTAACCCACCAGAGAAACAGCTGCTGTGTAACTCACCAGAGAAACAGCTGCTTTGTAACCCACCGGAGAAACATAAGCTGTCTAACTCACCAGAGAAACATAAGCTGTGTAACTCACCAGAGAAACAGCTGCTGTGTAACTCACCAGAGAAACGTAAGCTGTGTAACTCACCAGATGAAACGTAAGCTGTGTAACTCACCAGAGAAACAGCTGCTGTGTAACTCACCAGAGAAACAGCTGCTGTGTAACTCACCAGAGAAACGTAAGCTGTGTAACTCACCAGAGAAACGTAAGCTGTGTAACCCACCAAAGAAACGTAGGCAGTGTAACTCACCAGAGAAACGTAGGCTGTGTAACCCACCAGAGAAACGTAAGCTGTGTAACTCAACAGAGAAACGTAAGCTGTGTAACTCACCAGAGAAACCTAAGCTGTGTAACTCACCAGAGAAACGTAAGCTGTGTAACTCAACAGAGAAACGTAAGCTGTGTAACTCACCACAGAAACGTAAGCTGTGTAACTCACCAGAGAAACGTAAGCTGTGTAACTCAACAGAGAAACGTAAGCTGTGTAACTCACCACAGAAACGTAAGCTGTGTAACTCACCAGAGAAACGTAAGCTGTGTAACTCACCAGAGAAACGTAAGCTGTGTAACTCACCAGAGAAACGTAAGCTGTGTAACTCAACAGAGAAACGTAAGCTGTGTAACTCAACAGAGAAACGTAAGCTGTGTAACTCAACAGAGAAACGTAAGCTGTGTAACTCACCAGAGAAACCTAAGCTGTGTAACTCACCAGAGAAACGTAAGCTGTGTAACTCAACAGAGAAACGTAAGCTGTGTAACTCACCACAGAAACGTAAGCTGTGTAACTCACCAGAGAAACGTAAGCTGTGTAACTCACCAGAGAAACGTAAGCTGTGTAACTCACCAGAGAAACGTAAGCTGTGTAACTCAACAGAGAAACGTAAGCTGTGTAACTCAACAGAGAAACGTAAGCTGTGTAACTCAACAGAGAAACGTAAGCTGTGTAACTCACCAGAGAAACGTAAGCTGTGTAACTCAACAGAGAAACGTAAAAACTAAAACTAAACCACAACTCCACCCACTGACCTCTTTCTGTATGGACTTTACTAAAACTATAATCACTGGTTAGGCTAAATTAAAAAAAGGATAAAAGAAATGTAAATAGGGGAAAGAGGCCACAGTCTCTCCACATGAATCATCAAAACTAGAGCACAGGCAGCCATCTTGGAAACCCAGAGCTACATAGTGAGTCAGTGAACAGAGAGGTGTCCTCTGTATACTGTATGTGGACAGATTTTCAACAGAATATAACTTTCCATCCACACCCCGAGAACATAGAGTGGAATGGTATTCTTAACAAGTGCTCTGGGAATGAGGTTTGGGAATGTTTGGCCAGAGCTGCTGCCACAGGCGTACAGACGTCCACACAGGGCGAGGCCATGGTTGTCTTGTGACTCAGAAGCATGGAACCAATCAAGGTTCAGAGGACAACAGGAAGTGAGAGGTCGAGCGCTGACTCTGGAATTCCTGTTTTTCAGCTTCTGCTTTACTCTTTGACTGATTCACCCCCTCTTCTCCCTTTCCTTCCCTCTGTTCTATCCTCCCCCCTGTCCCTCACACCCCTCCTCTTTTCCAGCCCCTCTCTCTTCCGCTCTCGGTCATCCTGTTCCCTTCCACTTCCTATCTCACTATTCCATTACTCTATTTCCATCTGTCGTTACTCTCCTCCTCTCCATCTGTATACTCTAAACCTTCCCCTCTATCTCCCTCCTATCTCTGCCCTCCAATCCATCCATTCCCTCTCTCCCTCCAATCCCTGCCCTCCAATCCATCCATTCCCTCTCTCCCTCCAATCCCTGCCCTCCAATCCATCCATTCCCTCTCTCCCTCCAATCTCCTGCCCTCCAATCCATCCATTCCCTCTCTCCCTCCAATCTCTGCCCTCCAATCCATCCATTCCCTCTCTCCCTCCAATCTCTGCCCTCCAATCCATCCATTCCCTCTCTCCCTCCAATCTCTGCCCTCCAATCCATCCATTCCCTCTCTCCCTCCAATCTCTGCCCTCCAATCCATCCATTCCCTCTCTCCCTCCAATCTCTGCCCTCCAATCCATCCATTCCCTCTCTCCCTCCAATCTCTGCCCTCCAATCCATCCATTCCCTCTCTCCCTCCAATCTCTGCCCTCCAATCCATCCATTCCCTCTCTCCCTCCAATCTCTGCCCTCCAATCCATCCATTCCCTCTCTCCCTCCAATCCCTGCCCTCCAATCCATCCATTCCCTCTCTCCCTCCAATCTCTGCCCTCCAATCCATCCATTCCCTCTCTCCCTCCAATCTCTGCCCTCCAATCCATCCATTCCCTCTCTCCCTCCAATCTCTGCCCTCCAATCCATCCATTCCCTCTCTCCCTCCAATCTCTGCCCTCCAATCCATCCATTCCCTCTCTCCCTCCAATCTCTGCCCTCCAATCCATCCATTCCCTCTCTCCCTCCAATCTCTGCCCTCCAATCCATCCATTCCCTCTCTCCCTCCAATCTCTGCCCTCCAATCCATCCATTCCCTCTCTCCCTCCAATCTCTGCCCTCCAATCCATCCATTCCCTCTCTCCCTCCAATCTCTGCCCTCCAATCCATCCATTCCCTCTCTCCCTCCAATCCCTGCCCTCCAATCCATCCATTCCCTCTCTCCCTCCAATCTCTGCCCTCCAATCCATCCATTCCCTCTCTCCCTCCATTCTCTGCCCTCCAATCCATCCATTCCCTCTCTCCCTCCAATCTCTGCCCTCCAATCCATCCATTCCCTCTCTCCCTCCAATCTCTGCCCTCCAATCCATCCATTCCCTCTCTCCCTCCAATCTCTGCCCTCCAATCCATCCATTCCCTCTCTCCCTCCAATCTCTGCCCTCCAATCCATCCATTCCCTCTCTCCCTCCAATCTCTGCCCTCCAATCCATCCATTCCCTCTCTCCCTCATTCTCTCAGAGCACAGTGCTTCCCTGCTGATCTTGTTTAGTAATTGAAAGTCAGAAAGAGAGGGAGACCTCATTTCCTAGCCTTGGGTCAGATGAAATATTAAATCTCTCCTCTTCTCCTTCATTTCCTCCTCTAGCTGGATGACACAGTAAGGAGGGCCCCTTCACCACGTCCTAAAGAGAAGGATGAGGCTCAACAACACTAGGCTTTAGGAGAAATACTGCATTGTTAGGTGACTTAGTCAATCTAGGTGAGAAGGCTCAAGACTGGATGTTAAAGATAGTATCATAACCATGAATTGAATTCTCCATACAATATGGTAAGCTAACTCAATAAAGACAACCATCTTTGGATAAAACCTTCACCGCCACTGGTTATAACCTAGTCCGTATAGACCTCAAATTTTCAGAAACACCTGTGATATGGCTAATAGAGTTATCTCACCAATACCCTGCCTTCTGCCCCCTGGTGCCCTCACCTCATTGGCTGAGTTCATTAGGTGCTTCCTGTTGAGCGTCATACTGAGTGTGTTGTTATGGCTCATCATGGGTGTCTTGACAAACATGAAGTCACTGCGGCTGGAGGTGGTGGAGTAGCAAGGTCTGTATGTTCGTGTTCCTGGGGGGTCCTGAGCCCCTCCCACCACCTCCATGTAACGGATGGGTCCATCTGTGTTGAGCTGCAGGTGGAGGTCCTTGTTGGGCCTCTGATGGTAGGCCCTGCTGGGCCGGTAATGGCTGTAGCAGCAGCCTGTCCCTCCGAGGTCGCTGCGGTGGCGGAGGCATCGCACCATGAGGATGAGGAAGGTGAGGAAGGACACGGCCGAGACGCAGGCCAGTGAGATGATGAGGTACAGGGTGATGTCAGACATCCCAGTCTGCCGCATCACCGACGTCTTCCGGTTGTCCATGGCGGTGGCGCTGGCGCCCTTCTCCTCCACGGTTACCGTAATGGCCACAGTGGTGGAGAGAGTAGGTTCGCCGTTGTCCTGGACGACCACGATGATGTCATAGGCGGAGCCACCCTCCTCCTCAGCTAGCTTGCGAGTGGTGCGGAGCTCGCCGGTGTGGGGGGTGATGAGGAACAGAGCAGCGTGAGGCCCGGGGGCGATGGAGTAGAACAACCAGGCGTTATGACCACTATCAGGATCCACCCCCAGCAGTTTATTAATGAGATGGCCTGGCCCAGCCGACTGCGGCACACTGAGCTGCAGCACCGTGTCCTGGGGGAAGGGGGGGTACACGATGACGGGCGCGTTGTCGTTAAGATCTACTACGAACACATGCACGGTGACGTTGGTGGTCCGGGGTGGCGCCCCGGCGTCTCGGGCCTGCACCTCAATGCGGAAGGCGTTGAGGGTTTCATGGTCCAGGGAGCGCATGCTGTAGATGTGGCCAGTCTCTGGGTTGATGTAGACATATGAGGAGATGGCTGAGCCCTGGACCATGCTGGGCAGGATGGAGAAGGAGACGCGGGCATTGTCCCCTATGTCCGGGTCAGAGGCCATCACCATGGCGATGGGGGTGCTGGGGGCGTTGTTCTCGGGGACGTCCACTGAGTAGGAGGGCTGGGAGAACGACGGAGCGTTGTCATTCACATCTGACAGCTTGACCACGAAGGTCGTACGCGACGACAGGGGAGGGGAGCCAGCATCGGTCGCCATGATGACCACGGTGTAATCAGCCATGGTCTCTCGGTCCAGGTTGCCGTCGGTAATGAGGTTATAGTGCTCTCCAAAGGCGGAGTTGAGTTTGAAGGGCAGGCCAGACTGGACCTTTAATGTTACCTTGCCGTTCTTACCAGAGTCCAGGTCCCTTGCGCTGATGAGGGCGATAACTGTGCCCGGTGCTGCGTCCTCCTGGATAGGACTGGTCAGTGACGTCAACATCACCTCCGGAGAGTTATCATTCACGTCAGTGACTTCAACTTTGATGTTACAGGATGCTTCCATGGCGGGCGTTCCCCCATCCCTGGCCTGCACAGTGAGGTGATACTCATTCGCTGTCTCATAATCCACGTGACCATTCACACGGACCTCACCGGTTTTCGAATCCACGTTGAATAGCTTGAGCACCCGGTCCGGCGTGTATTTACTAAACAGGAAGGAGATCTCCCCGTTCTGAGCATAATCCGCGTCGGTCGCGTTCAGTTTCGTTACTAAAGTGCCCTTTTCAACATTCTCCAACACGCTAACCTTTTTCACCGACTTGTCAAAGACGGGCGCGTTGTCATTGACGTCCAGAATTTTTATGAGTAGAAGAGTGGAGCCAGACTTCTCTGGCTGTCCCCCGTCTAGGGCAGTAAGCAACAGGCGAAACGAGGCCTGCGTCTCCCTATCCAAAGCCTTCTCTAAAACTAACTCCGGGAACTTACTCCCGTCACTTTTCGTTTCCACATTCAAAACAAAGCGGTCGTTGGGTGCGAGGTGATAAGTACGCAGAGAGTTGATACCCACATCTGGATCGTGCGCACTCTCCAGTCGGAACCGGGTGCCCGGCGCGGCCGCCTCTGATATCTCCAAGGAAATATTCTTAGTGGAAAACTGCGGCGCATTATCATTCACATCCACAATATCCACAAGAACCCGATGTATTGCTAAAGGGTCCTCGAGTACAATCTCAACATGTAGTGAACATGTTGCACTTAATTCGCACATGTGTTCCCTGTCAATTGTCTGTCTAATAATAAAATCCCCAGTCGCCTGGTTCACCTCGAAGTACTGCGCGTTAGATTCCGAGACCACCCGCAATTTTCTCTTAATTATCATTTGAACGGTGAGACCCAAATCCTTAGCGATATTCCCGACCACAGACCCCGGCCGGAGCTCCTCGGACACCGAGTAACTAAGCTGGGCGGTCGCGCCCATGAGGCACGCCAGGGAAAACCATAGCCCCAGCACGGGCCACCCTCCGCAGTGCTTCCTCTGTCTGGATTCCATTATGAGATGGGTTCGGGGGATGGAAAAAGTTAAAAGTTCCTCTTTACCGTAACTAATCCATAGTTTCGTGAAAACGACGGTACCAGGCTGTTGGTAAACACTTCCGTTTCAGAAAAAGTGCGGTGGGAAGTTTATAAGTAGTCATGACGCCCTAATTGTTATATGTAAAATAAAGAGGAAAGTTAAATTGTATGAAGGCTCGGCTAAAACTCTCCCCAGTCTGTCTCCTCTGCTCCGCTCCTCTTAGGGCGGGGACACAGACACAAAGACCCGTTTCCTATTGGCCGAGAACCCGGGGCTTGCTCCCCATACAGAAACAACTCTTTCACAAAGCGGAGAGAGTGAAAACTTTTTAGAGGCACTTCTTTTGCACTAACAACCAAGTTACCGACACGTTACAGGCTAAATCCATTATTGTTTTAAGCAAAACAACTCCGAATGCAGAACATAAAGGCAACGGGAAGCGTAAAATAAAATTATTGAGTTTTTTTTTTAAGAAAGTGACTTATGCCTTTTCCAAAGGCATGCTGCACAGACCGAAACAAACAAGGGTAGGTATGAACCACAAGAGTAAGTATGAACTTGTTGCTATGTTTTTTCAACGAAAGGAACTTATTCCACTGAATATAGGCAACGTTAAAAAGGAAGTGATAAACTGATGGTCAAATTGCAATGCTAGATTTAGCCGCAAGGTGGCATGTTTCCAAAGCGTTTCCTTTTCAGAAGTGTTGATAACGCTTGAACAATACACCATTATGTAACCTAGACTCGTCTTGACTAGGAGGCAGCAATGTCATTTATAACAAATACATTGGCCTACTTACAACAGCTGTGTTGTAACAGGCCTACTACAACAGTTAATAAATGGCATATGCACTTATTTACATTTGAGTAATTTAGCAGACGCCTTTATCCAGAGCGATTTACTGTTAGATAACAAAAGTCACTTATCGTTTGATCCGGTGCAAATTAGTAGGCCTACTGTACTGACAAAATACTTTAATGAGAAATTACAGTGCTACGATATAGGCCTAAAGAAATCCATATAATTCACTGGTATGCTAAATGAGGTAATAAACGAAAGAGGCTTTAATAACTATTAACACTATTTGTCTGATATAAATTCATATTTTGACAAATCATAATAGTCTTCATCATTTTCGTTATGAAGAAAATGTTTTTCATAAAACCACAAGTCTACATTTTTTATGTAGTTGATAAGTGTTTAAAATGTATTATTTTTCGGAACTACTCGACAACCATATATGACATGCAGGTTAAGATATCATCCCTTTCTCATAGGCTACAACGTTGAGGTGAATGTGCATACCGGTAAGCATGATTTGGCGCTAATAATATATAATATTAGGCCGACATTATTATATCATAAATTGCACCCTGGACAATTAAACGTCATAATACAGGCTAATGTTCATCATACACTCTCAGGGTGTGATGTCATAACTGATGGTGGATCTTCACTTACGGATTATAACATCATAGGCTACGTGAAAAAGTAACTCTGAATTCTCATGATAGGACGTCATATAGCACTAGAGTCAGGAATATTATTCGTCACAATGCTGTTGTTTACTGCTCACCTGCTGGCTCTCAAAGGTCCAGGCGCTGTCAGGTAAAGACGCGTCTAGGACGTTGATCATCTCCTTAAAGTCAGTGGTGCTGCTGGGCTTAACGAAGGTGAAATCACTGAACTCTGACATGGGAGAGAGACAGGACCTGAAGGACTGACTCTGAGACAACATGTCCCCTCCCAGGACCTCCACGTACTTAATAGGTCCGTCAGTGTTGAGCTGGATCTGCAGGTTTCTATTGGGGTTATTGTAGCCGTCCAAGTCGTCCAGTCTCATGCAGCAACTACCGCTGCTCCTGCTGTTTCTAACGCACTTGACCGCTAAGATGAAAAAAGTCACCAGAGACAGCATGGACACCGAGGCCAGAGAGAGGATCAAATACAGGGTGATTCTCCCGCTATTCTTTCCGGGCTCTGGCGCTTTCTGCCGCAGGTCCAAGATGGGTTCTTGGAGCCCGTCCTCTACCAGTATGGCCACTGTGACCGTGGAAGACTGTACCGGTTCCCCGTCGTCCTTTATCTCTATAAGCAGCCTCTGAGAGGAGTCATCCTGCTCGGACACAGCGCGTTTAGTCCTCACCTCCCCTGTGTAAAGATTGACATTGAACAGAGACGCGTCTGTGGCCTCCGCCAGCTTATACGAGATCCAGGCGTTATGGCCCGAGTCTGCGTCCACGGCCGTTACCTTAGTAACCAGGTGGCCTGCTTTAGCGGAGCGGGGCATCTTCTGGTGAGAGAGCGAGCCCAGGGCAGCGGAGGGGTAAATAACAGCGGGGGCATTGTCGTTCTGGTCCAGGATAAAAACATGGACAGTGGCGTTGCTGCTCAGAGACGGAGAGCCGTGGTCCTTTGCCTGCACCAGAATCTGAAACTCCTTCAGTGTCTCATAGTCAAACGAGTGCATGCTGTAGATGCTGCCGTTATCAGAGTTCATATACACATAGGAGGAGACAGACACGCCCTGCACTTTGGAGTCTAGGATGGAGTAGGAGATCTTGGCATTATCCCCGAAATCCAGGTCAGATGCGGATACTGAGGAGAGCGTGGATCCTGGTAGTCCGTTCTCTTTTAAATAGACATCATAGGAGGACTGAGTGAATTTAGGGGGGTTGTCGTTGACATCAATGATACTGACAGGTATAGTTTTCTTGGTAGTCAGGGGAGGGGAGCCCGAATCAGTGGCTGTTATCTCAATATTATACTCTGAGAAGCTCTCTCGGTCTAAAACACCACTGGTGACCACTGCGTAATTATTAGAAAATGACGGTTTCAGTTTAAAAGGATAGTGTCGCGGGAGCTGTAACGTTACGTTACCGTTATTCCCGGAGTCTAGGTCCCGGGCACTGATCAAAGCCACTACTGTGCCACTGGGTGCGTCTTCGCGCACAGGGCTCGGTTTAGAGGTGAGGACGATTTCAGGAGAGTTGTCATTAACGTCTACGACTTCTACCTGCACACTACAATGTCCCTCCATTTTAGGGGTGCCTTTGTCTTTCGCGCTGATGTCAATTTCAAAATGTACAGCACTCTCGAAATCTAATTCCCCCTTTAAAAACAATTTCCCGGTCACAGGATCAATCTCAAATACAGACAGCACGGAATCTGGTGTGTGCACACCGAACGAATACTCTACCTCCCCATTTTGGCCCTCGTCGATGTCTGTCGCTTTAGGTTGTAGTATTAAAGTACCCTTCCCGCTACTTTCACTTACATAAACTTTATACACAGTTTTTTCAAAAACGGGAATATTGTCATTATTATCAAGCACTGTAATGGTTATTTGTGCCGTTCCGGATCTTATGGGATTGCCCCCATCAAGCGCTGTCAATAATAGCTGATGGACAACTTTTTTCTCTCTGTCCAGAGGTTTAGCCAAAACCAGTTCTGGCACTTTTCTTCCACCAGTGATTTCTTTTAATTTTAAAGTAAAACATTCGTCTTTACTAAGAGTATATGATTTAAGAGAATTACTTCCAACATCTGGGTCTTGTGCGCTTTCTAATGGAAAACGTACACCTGCCGCAGTAGATTCTGCAATCTCTAATGTATGTTGTTTTGAAGGAAAACTAGGGGAGTTGTCATTCATATCTTGTATTTCTACCTCAACACGATACAACTGTAACGGGTTCTCAATGACAACCTGCAGAGGTAAAACGCAGCTGGCGCTTTGTCCACATAAAGTCTCTCTGTCTATTCTCTCATTGACGACCAGCTCGCCCTTCCCTGCATCCACACTGAAGTACTGCTTTCCAGCCTCAGAAGCGACACGCAGTTTACGGTCAAATATCTCAGATAGTCCCAACCCCAGATCTTTGGCTAGATTTCCTACCACAGAGCCCTGTTTCAGTTCCTCCGGGATGGTGTAGCGAGTCTGTCCGTCTATTGTACTCCACAAGAGAAAGAAATGATGCCACCAAAGAGCCAGCCATCCCCAGTCTCGGTATCCCATTCTCTTTGTCATCCCTGATCCGTTATAACACAATTCCCACTTAAATACTGTCCAGAACAAAGAGTTTCATATCAAAACACATCTCCAGAATGTATATTCCATTTAGCATCTTCCATTAGTTTTGATATAGAAACTGATGTTTAGATGACATTATCCTTCCATCTGTGTAAGCACATCTCTCTCTCTCCTCCAGCTCAGAGTAGTGTAAGGGTTACTGTGCTGAGGCTGGGGGGAGAGAGTAGATCTCTTTGTACAGTTCTGCACACTATTGGTGCACAGCGTACATCTCTAACACCCAATGAGGGGCCAACAGTACAGACCTCTTAAAGCCACAGCAGTCACACTACCCACGCGCTCTAACTTACAGCACACAGAGAGAGTACCATTAGCCCGTGCAATGATATACTGTTCATATTGATGTACAACATCCTATGGGCAGCCAAGAGGTAAGCCTATGACTCAGAATGTGTAAAGGTGTAAACCAGGATGGAAAATAAAATATTGTATTGCTCACAGACTTCATCCAAAACAGTCATTCTAAAAAGAGCCCAGTGGAAGGAAACACTTTTTTTTACTACTAAGTTTATATAAACTATCAAATGAGCTGCAATCAATCATAAAAATGCCAGCAATTGTACAATTTAAAAATGTACAACAACTGTAAATGTATTTCTCTGTTAGCCTGCCATGAGCCCACAAAATCACACCGTTGATTCAGAGGGGGTGTCGCCGTCCACACTGGTGGTGCTGAAACCCGTCAGCCCCCATTGCGTGGTCAGATACCAGAGCATCTTCATTATGTTAATCAGGGTCACAATAGAACTACCACCACGTTTAACACCCACAGAAACATTATCTCTCAGAGTCACTGATGATTATGTCCAGGGGATTCCTGGGCTTTTTCATATCATCCGTTGGAGATAGCTGCCTACGTCAGCAGTTCAATATTAAGAGTAACCAGCTGATAATAGTTTTTACATAATTGTATTATGAAAAACTGAAACCATGATTTCGATTCATATTATTTTAAGGTTTTTCACTGCGCCTACTTCCTCTAAAACATGACAAAATACTGAGCATAAACTATGCGCTAGCTACACAATATTCTTATTCAATCTAAACAACCACCCAAAACAACAGCTATGCTTTCTGGAATGAAAGACACCAGTGGAGGTTATTTTGTTACGTATTCTTCTAATGGTGATTAATGACGTCACTAAACAGTCTACATTCGAACATCATGATAGTCACAATCAACTGCCATTCACTGCTCACCTGCTGGCTCTCAAAGGTCCAGGCGCTGTCAGGTAAAGACGCGTCTAGGACGTTGATCATCTCCTTAAAGTCAGTGGTGCTGCTGGGCTTAACGAAGGTGAAATCACTGAACTCTGACATGGGAGAGAGACAAGACCTGAAGGACTGACTCTGAGACAACATGTCCCCTCCCAGGACCTCCACGTACTTAATAGGTCCGTCAGTGTTGAGCTGGATCTGCAGGTTTCTATTGGGGTTATTGTAGCCGTCCAAGTCGTCCAGTCTCATGCAGCAACTACCGCTGCTCCTGCTGTTTCTAACGCACTTGACCGCTAAGATGAAAAAAGTCACCAGAGACAGCATGGACACCGAGGCCAGAGAGAGGATCAAATACAGGGTGATTCTCCCGCTATTCTTTCCGGGCTCTGGCGCTTTCTGCCGCAGGTCCAAGATGGGTTCTTGGAGCCCGTCCTCTACCAGTATGGCCACTGTGACGGTGGAAGACTGTACCGGTTCCCCGTCGTCCTTTATCTCTATAAGCAGCCTCTGAGAGGAGTCATCCTGCTCGGACACAGCGCGTTTAGTCCTCACCTCCCCTGTGTAAAGATTGACATTGAACAGAGACGCGTCTGTGGCCTCCGCCAGCTTATACGAGATCCAGGCGTTATGGCCCGAGTCTGCGTCCACGGCCGTTACCTTAGTAACCAGGTGGCCTGCTTTAGCGGAGCGGGGCATCTTCTGGTGAGAGAGCGAGCCCAGGGCAGCGGAGGGGTAAATAACAGCGGGGGCATTGTCGTTCTGGTCCAGGATAAAAACATGGACAGTGGCGTTGCTGCTCAGAGACGGAGAGCCGTGGTCCTTTGCCTGCACCAGAATCTGAAACTCCTTCAGTGTCTCATAGTCAAACGAGTGCATGCTGTAGATGCTGCCGTTATCAGAGTTCATATACACATAGGAGGAGACAGACACGCCCTGCACTTTGGAGTCTAGGATGGAGTAGGAGATCTTGGCATTATCCCCGAAATCCAGGTCAGATGCGGATACTGAGGAGAGCGTGGATCCTGGTAGTCCGTTCTCTTTTAAATAGACATCATAGGAGGACTGAGTGAATTTAGGGGGGTTGTCGTTGACATCAATGATACTGACAGGTATAGTTTTCTTGGTAGTCAGGGGAGGGGAGCCCGAATCAGTGGCTGTTATCTCAATATTATACTCTGAGAAGCTCTCTCGGTCTAAAACACCACTGGTGACCACTGCGTAATTATTAGAAAATGACGGTTTCAGTTTAAAAGGATAGTGTCGCGGGAGCTGTAACGTTACGTTACCGTTATTGGTGGAGTCTAGGTCCCGGGCACTAATCAAAGCCACTACTGTGCCACTTGGCGCATCTTCTCGCACCGGACTCGGTTGGGAGGTGAGGACGATTTCGGGAGCATTGTCGTTCAGGTCAACCACTTCCACCTGCACACTACAGTGTCCTTCCATCTCCGGAATACCTTTATCTTTAGCAGTGATATCAATTTCAAAGTTTGCAGCAGTTTCATAATCTAATTTACCTTTCAAAAACATATTCCCTGTTTCCGTAACAATATCAAATGTCGAAAGTACAGACTCGGGTGTGTGCTCACCAAATGAATATTTTACCTCACCATTTTGACCATCATCTTTATCCGTTGCCTTAAGTTTAACGATGAAAGTGCCTTTTGCGCTATTTTCGCTGATGGAAACTTTATACACTGATTTTTCGAATACGGGGATATTATCATTTACATCAAGCACTGTGATTGTTATCTGTGACGTCCCGGATCTGACTGGACTCCCCCCATCTAGTGCTGTCAATAGTAGCTGATGGACAGCTTTTTTCTCCCGGTCAAGTGGTTTCTCTAAAACCAGTTCAGGGACTTTTCTTCCATTACGAAGCTCTTTTACTTTTAAACTAAAACAGTCGTCTTTGCTGATGGTATAGGATTTAAGTGAGTTGCTTCCCACGTCTGGGTCCTCTGCGCTCTCCAATGGAAAACGAACACCCGCTACAGTAGATTCTGCAATTTTTAAAGCCTGCTCCTTTGTGAGAAAAGTAGGGGAATTGTCATTTATGTCTCGTATTTCCACCTCAATTCGATACAACTGTAACGGGTTCTCAATGACAACCTGCAGAGGTAAAACGCAGCTGGCGCTTTGTCCACATAAAGTCTCTCTGTCTATTCTCTCATTGACGACCAGCTCGCCCTTCCCTGCATCCACACTGAAGTACTGCTTTCCAGCCTCAGAAGCGACACGCAGTTTACGGTCAAATATCTCAGATAGTCCCAACCCCAGATCTTTGGCTAGATTTCCTACCACAGAGCCCTGTTTCAGTTCCTCCGGGATGGTGTAGCGAGTCTGTCCGTCTATTGTACTCCACAAGAGAAAGAAATGATGCCACCAAAGAGCCAGCCATCCCCAGTCTCGGTATCCCATTCTCTTTGTCATCCCTGATCCGTTATAACACAATTCCCACTTAAATACTGTCCAGAACAAAGAGTTTCATATCAAAACTCATCTCCAGAATGTATATTCCATTTAGCATCTTCCATTAGTTTTGATATAGAAACTGATGTTTAGATGACATTATCCTTCCATCTGTGTAAGCACATCTCTCTCTCTCCTCCAGCTCAGAGTAGTGTAAGGGTTACTGTGCTGAGGCTGGGGGGAGAGAGTAGATCTCTTTGTACAGTTCTGCACACTATTGGTGCACAGCGTACATCTCTAACACCCAATGAGGGGCCAACAGTACAGACCTCTTAAAGCCACAGCAGTCACACTACCCACGCGCTCTAACTTACAGCACACAGAGAGAGTACCATTAGCCCGTGCAATGATATACTGTTCATATTGATGTACAACATCCTATGGGCAGCCAAGAGGTAAGCCTATGACTCAGAATGTGTAAAGGTGTAAACCAGGATGGAAAATAAAATATTGTATTGCTCACAGACTTCATCCAAAACAGTCATTCTAAAAAGAGCCCAGTGGAAGGAAACACTTTTTTTTACTACTAAGTTTATATAAACTATCAAATGAGCTGCAATCAATCATAAAAATGCCAGCAATTGTACAATTTAAAAATGTACAACAACTGTAAATGTATTTCTCTGTTAGCCTGCCATGAGCCCACAAAATCACACCGTTGATTCAGAGGGGGTGTCGCCGTCCACACTGGTGGTGCTGAAACCCGTCAGCCCCCATTGCGTGGTCAGATACCAGAGCATCTTCATTATGTTAATCAGGGTCACAATAGAACTACCACCACGTTTAACACCCACAGAAACATTATCTCTCAGAGTCACTGATGATTATGTCCAGGGGATTCCTGGGCTTTTTCATATCATCCGTTGGAGATAGCTGCCTACGTCAGCAGTTCAATATTAAGAGTAACCAGCTGATAATAGTTTTTACATAATTGTATTATGAAAAACTGAAACCATGATTTCGATTCATATTATTTTAAGGTTTTTCACTGCGCCTACTTCCTCTAAAACATGACAAAATACTGAGCATAAACTATGCGCTAGCTACACAATATTCTTATTCAATCTAAACAACCACCCAAAACAACAGCTATGCTTTCTGGAATGAAAGACACCAGTGGAGGTTATTTTGTTACGTATTCTTCTAATGGTGATTAATGACGTCACTAAACAGTCTACATTCGAACATCATGATAGTCACAATCAACTACCATTCACTGCTCACCTGCTGGCTCTCAAAGGTCCAGGCGCTGTCAGGTAAAGACGCGTCTAGGACGTTGATCATCTCCTTAAAGTCAGTGGTGCTGCTGGGCTTAACGAAGGTGAAATCACTGAACTCTGACATGGGAGAGAGACAAGACCTGAAGGACTGACTCTGAGACAACATGTCCCCTCCCAGGACCTCCACGTACTTAATAGGTCCGTCAGTGTTGAGCTGGATCTGCAGGTTTCTATTGGGGTTATTGTAGCCGTCCAAGTCGTCCAGTCTCATGCAGCAACTACCGCTGCTCCTGCTGTTTCTAACGCACTTGACCGCTAAGATGAAAAAAGTCACCAGAGACAGCATGGACACCGAGGCCAGAGAGAGGATCAAATACAGGGTGATTCTCCCGCTATTCTTTCCGGGCTCTGGCGCTTTCTGCCGCAGGTCCAAGATGGGTTCTTGGAGCCCGTCCTCTACCAGTATGGCCACTGTGACGGTGGAAGACTGTACCGGTTCCCCGTCGTCCTTTATCTCTATAAGCAGCCTCTGAGAGGAGTCATCCTGCTCGGACACAGCGCGTTTAGTCCTCACCTCCCCTGTGTAAAGATTGACATTGAACAGAGACGCGTCTGTGGCCTCCGCCAGCTTATACGAGATCCAGGCGTTATGGCCCGAGTCTGCGTCCACGGCCGTTACCTTAGTAACCAGGTGGCCTGCTTTAGCGGAGCGGGGCATCTTCTGGTGAGAGAGCGAGCCCAGGGCAGCGGAGGGGTAAATAACAGCGGGGGCATTGTCGTTCTGGTCCAGGATAAAAACATGGACAGTGGCGTTGCTGCTCAGAGACGGAGAGCCGTGGTCCTTTGCCTGCACCAGAATCTGAAACTCCTTCAGTGTCTCATAGTCAAACGAGTGCATGCTGTAGATGCTGCCGTTATCAGAGTTCATATACACATAGGAGGAGACAGACACGCCCTGCACTTTGGAGTCTAGGATGGAGTAGGAGATCTTGGCATTATCCCCGAAATCCAGGTCAGATGCGGATACTGAGGAGAGCGTGGATCCTGGTAGTCCGTTCTCTTTTAAATAGACATCATAGGAGGACTGAGTGAATTTAGGGGGGTTGTCGTTGACATCAATGATACTGACAGGTATAGTTTTCTTGGTAGTCAGGGGAGGGGAGCCCGAATCAGTGGCTGTTATCTCAATATTATACTCTGAGAAGCTCTCTCGGTCTAAAACACCACTGGTGACCACTGCGTAATTATTAGAAAATGACGGTTTCAGTTTAAAAGGATAGTGTCGCGGGAGCTGTAACGTTACGTTACCGTTATTCCCGGAGTCTAGGTCCCGGGCACTGATCAAAGCCACTACTGTGCCACTGGGTGCGTCTTCGCGCAACGGACTCGGCTTGGAGGTAAAAATGATTTCAGGAGGGTTGTCGTTTACGTCAACTACCTCCACCTGAACACTACATTGTCCCTCCATTTCCGGAGTGCCGTTATCTTTTGCACTGATATCAATTTCATATGTAGCAGCATTTTCGAAATCTAATTCTCCTTTCAAAAATATCTCCCCTGTGTCTGAATCAATGTCAAATATAGAAAGCACAGCATTGGGGGTGCGCTCACCAAATGAATACTTCACCTTCCCATTTTGAACATCGTCTATGTCTATCGCTTTAAGTTTGACCATAAAAGTACCTTTTGGACTATTTTCGTTTATGGAAACCTTGTACAATGCCTTTTCAAACACTGGAAAATTGTCGTTTACATCAAGCACTGTAATAGTTATCTGTGACGTCCCGGATCTGACAGGATTCCCCCCATCTAATGCAGTTAATAGTAGCTGATGGACAGCTTGTTTCTCTCGATCTAGGGGTTTTTCTAATACTAACTCTGGGGCTTTTCTTCCATTACTAAGGTCTTTTACCTTTAAACTAAAGCACTCGTCTTTACTAATAGTGTAATACTTGAGTGCGTTACTTCCCACATCTGGGTCCTCTGCGCTCTCCAAAGAAAATCGCCTGCCTACAACAACAGATTCTGCTATTTTCAACGTGAGTTCCTTTGTTATAAAATTTGGTGAATTGTCATTTATGTCTCGTATTTCCACCTCAATTCGATACAACTGTAACGGGTTCTCAATGACAACCTGCAGAGGTAAAACGCAGCTGGCGCTTTGTCCACATAAAGTCTCTCTGTCTATTCTCTCATTGACGACCAGCTCGCCCTTCCCTGCATCCACACTGAAGTACTGCTTTCCAGCCTCAGAAGCGACACGCAGTTTACGGTCAAATATCTCAGATAGTCCCAACCCCAGATCTTTGGCTAGATTTCCTACCACAGAGCCCTGTTTCAGTTCCTCCGGGATGGTGTAGCGAGTCTGTCCGTCTATTGTACTCCACAAGAGAAAGAAATGATGCCACCAAAGAGCCAGCCATCCCCAGTCTCGGTATCCCATTCTCTTTGTCATCCCTGATCCGTTATAACACAATTCCCACTTAAATACTGTCCAGAACAAAGAGTTTCATATCAAAACACATCTCCAGAATGTATATTCCATTTAGCATTTTTTCCATAAATGTTTTATCACGATATGGATGTTGTGTTTAGAGTATATAGTCTTTCCGTGTATGGAAGCGCATCCCTCTCTCTCCTCCAGCTCAGAGTAGTGTAAGGGTTACTGTGCTGAGGCTGGGGGGAGGGAGTAGATCTCTTTGTACAGTTCTGCACGCTATTGGTGCACAGCGTACATCTCTAACACCCAATGAGAGGCCAAAATAACAGACTTTTTAAAGGCAGAGCAGGAGCTGTCCAAGCGCTCTGACACAGCACACAGAGAGAGAGCGCGCGAGAGAGAGTGAAGGACTGTATTTTCCATTGAACAATAATACACTGTTTATATTGATGTGAAAAATATTATGGACAGTCCAGAGGTAGGTTATACTTAAGAATTCATAAATGTGTGAAGCAGCGTCGGAAATATAGTGTGACTTTGCGCACAGATACCAAGACATTGGCATTCCAATAGAGCCCCTTGCTTGGAAGAAAATACATTTGACTAGATCTCTTATAGTTTACATAAAATAATAATTGAGTGGCAGAAAAAATACATCAAAATATCTCTAAATTCGGTGACCCAGTTATTCATTATTTATCAACCGACCTTTGTTCTGAATCTAAAATAACAAGCATTGATGTGTGCAATGTTGAAACAAAAGAGTGGTGCTGCTGGGCTTAACGAAGGTGAAATCACTGAACTCTGACATGGGAGAGAGACAGGACCTGAAGGATTGACTCTGAGATAACATGTCCCCTCCCAGGACCTCCACGTACTTAATAGGTCCGTCAGTGTTGAGCTGGATCTGCATGTTTCTGTGTCACACAGGAGGAGACAGACACGTCCTGCACTTTGGAGTCTAGGACGGAGTAGGAGATCTTGGCACTATCCCCCGGGTGTGGATCAGTAACGGAGATTGAAAATAATATTTTCCCTGGTGTGTAATTGTCTTTTACATATACTGGGTAGGAAGGCTGAGAGGATAGCGGTAGATTGTCATTCACATCCAACACATCAACAGTGATAGTTTTCTTGCTGGATAGAGGGTTTTTTCCTGAATCACTAGTACTGATCTCTATACTGGCAGTGACGCTCAAGAGGTGCGTTAGTTACCAGTGCATAATGCTTGGATACGGACGGGTTCAATTTGAATGGAGACGTTGGGGACACGCTCAACCCATTGTCTCCTGAATCTGGGTCTTTAGCGCTTGTCAAAGCTGTCCCTTTCCTGATAGGCGAATCCTCCGGAACAGTAGTACTTAGAGACGTCACAATGATTTCTGGGATGTTGTTATTTTAAGTTGAACACCACAATGCCCATCCATCTCTGGGTTGCCTTTGTCTTTAGAAATAACGTCAAATACATGTGAATACGTTTTTCATTATCTAGTTCACCTTTTACGATAATTACCCCAGATCAGGGGCGGAAATCCCGGGGGGGGACGGGAGGGACACGACCCCCCCATCCTGGGAAAAATATGATTTGTCCCCCCCAATATATCACTGAAACATAACTATGTAATTTAAATAATATTAATAATACGCAATGAAAGCAATTGTGCTGATTATAGACACTTAATAGCACGTTTTTAAGTTTCAAAAGATTGCGACCCCCCCACCCTTTGCCTCACAATGGTTTGATCCACTGCCAGTTCCTTAGTTGGCAAGGTAACAGAGGGGTCGTGTCTACTGTCTGAAAGGCACTCAATGAACGTAACTGACTTAAGGTTAATCCAGTCAATCGCGCACACACACTAGCTGAATATGCAGAGCTAGCGCGCAAATATTAACTATTAAGCTAGCTAGTACCTATTCCATTTATGTGGCGTCGTCAAAGATGGAATCTTTGCTATTGTCAATTTATTCCAAGATCAGCATGCAGATGATGTAAGGTTAGCGATAAACTGAAGTCCAAACTGAACTACACTCTCTTCTACCATTGTCTTAAATATATTTAATGGTCTCGTTGCAAAAGCTAAATTGTCGCAAGGGAACTTTTATTTATTTATTTTATTTCACCTTTATTTAACCCGGGTAGCAAAGATTATAGCAAACACCACTGAAACGGAATTGGTGCTCGCTAGCTTTGCAAATTCAGCTATTGTTGGAAGCCAGCCAATATGAAACAAACTATTACAATTACAAAAGGTTGCAGCATATGTTGTGTAAATGGTGAACTCATACAGCTGTCAACTCTTGTCATTTTAATCCGTTTCACATTTGCTAGCAACCTTTTAGATCGAAGCCCAAATAGAATGATAGAAGATGATAGAAGCCCATCTCCTACTGTAAATAACCTACACACTGTGTGTGTGTGTAGCCAGCCAGCCAGCCAGGTAGAAAAATGGCAGAAAAATAAAAGACGGACATCAGAGTATTTTTCAATACACCAAAACGCATAGTAAGAACCCTAGTAGCCTAATATCTCAAAGACTAGTTGATAAAATGTTCATAAGAAAGAAATGAAATTCTAATGAAAATGTTTCACAATGATGTCATTAGGCAGAGCAGGCAACAGATGGCACACAGACAGCAGAGTTGGGGACAGATATGCAGGGACAGACTGGCAGAGACAGGGAGTCTCAGGTAAGTTTGTTGAGTCTTTGTTTGGCAACATTATGAAAGGTTCTCAATTTTTTTGACTTGTAAAATAGGAACATAATTGGAAAATGCCATGGATACCCCCACTCTCAACTTAAACTGGTGACTGAACTAAGATTTGTTAAAGGCAATGGTATTGCTGTTGTGATTAGTTGTGTAGTTTTGGGTACCGGTAGTTAGGAGTACGGCAAACACCTTATTTCTTTGGTTCCTCAATATACATTTACCATATTACAATGTTGGCTATGTGTTACAGCACTACTTTTGGTGTCCCCCTCAGGAATTGCTCTTGAGAAAATGTAATGTAATTGTCCTCTCCAAAGTTGATATCAGATTTTCGCCCCTGCCCCAGATAAATGATGCATTTCAAATAATGTTGCCACTGAGTCTGGCGTTTGATCGACAAAGACCTACTTGATATCCCCATTACGTTCTTCATCTGGATATGTCGCTTTTACGCGTAAAATCACAGTGACATGAGCAACAATTTCGTTAACACTAGCATCATAAAGCTGTCGCTCAAACACTGGTGCGTTGTCGTTAATATCAGGCACCCTAATACTAGTCTCAGAGGTTCCTGAACGTACTGACCCCCCCCCCCCCCCCCCCCCTCTCTGTCTATCCTCTCACTGACGACCAGCTCCCCACTCTGAAATACAGCTCATCATCCTCCGAGGTTATCCGTCATTTACGACGGTAAATCTCAGATAGTCCCAACCCCAGATCTTTGGCTAGATTTCCTACCACAGAGCCCTGTTTCAGTTCCTCCGGGATGGTGTAGCGAGTCTGTCCGTCTATTGTACTCCACAAGAAACAGACATGATGCCACCATAGCAGCACCTGCCACACACCCAGTCTATTCCACATTGTTCCACAACACATCAAAACCTTTATATTATTCCATCCAACATTCGGCCTCTCGCAGCAGTGGTAATAATCAGTAATCCAAAGCGTCTCATATTTTACAGTGATGGGGAAGCTTTTTGTCAATGCGCATGCTTCTCCGTGAGGGTTACAGTTCTGAGGCTGGGGGAGGGAGTAGATCTCTTTGTACAGTTCTGCACGCTATTGGTGCACAGCATCTAATATGAGTTAAACATCAGGATTTAGCTGTCATTTATAGCTACAGTGAAAATATCAGCACGTGGGAAACCGATGAAGCACCATAGCAATTCAACATGGGGAAAGAACAGTACTCAATTTCATGTGTAATACTAGTAGTACTGCTACTATACAATTTACATTACTCACTATTAGTAGCCGATAATGATCTTTTATCATTATCAGCTGGTGAAGGATCTAAATGTTCTTATTAAAATGTTAGAAATGAATTACAGATGGAATACTAGTGCACAGCTGTACTGTAAATAATTGCAGAGTTAAAAGAGGTGTTATAGGTTGTAAAGTGGTGGTTCTAAAACTCTAGGTATCATACAGTGTATCCCCACGGTCTCAATGCTTCCTGATGTCTGTGTGGGAGACAAAGGCTCTCCGTTGCCGTCCTGTGGTAACAGAAAGCAAGCGCAGCCTGAGCACGTCATCAGGGCAACCCACGTGGCTCCGAATAAAAATACATTCCACAAGCCGCCTTAAAAATATCTGCATGAGGTCTGTAGAGCAAATGAAAAGAGAGGGGGAGCGGAGATCGCTCTCTCACACACTCCACTAGCCTATTTCCATTACATTAACTAATTAGCTGAAAGCTGAATAGACCGCCCTAATATTTTTGATTTGGACATATTCTATCGACACTTTTGTTTTGGTCGACCACCAATCGGGTCTCCGAGATTAAAGGGTTGCGCGATTTCGTCATCCCTCAAGGTCTGCCTAGCAACACTGGCATCTGACGGAATTATTTATATCCGCAATGAAAAAAAAAAAAAAACTCCAGTGAAAATAAACGCTATATTATTATACAAATCACAAGCCGTAGCTTACATCATATCACAATAGTGCAACGAATGTATCTAAATATGAAAACAATATATCAGCTTTGCTATTAGATAATCCGAGTTTGACAGAACGACGGAGGTAGGTAGAGAGAGCGAGAGAGGGAGGGGGAACGCGCTTCCACTGAGCTCTGAAGCGCGTTTCAGCACCACACGGGTGGACAGCTCACACTGCTGCTGAAATGTGGGCGACCGCGTGGTGGCTGCTGCACAGACACAGTCTGAGTCCTTCCCAAACAAAGACTTTCGAAAACACAACCACAACATACCCTTGCTAACCTCCTCTTCTCTCTCGATTCAAACAGAAAAACGTTCTGCCTTAATAAACAATCCAAATATTTTCCAATAACATAATTTTGATCGAGCAAATCATTTTGTTTTATAAACCTATTATTTTAAATGCACTGCCAAATCGGGTGCCGAAAGCAGTTATTGTAGGCTACCTACGCCACAACATACTTACGTCTAAAAACATTTAGTAACGTAGGATAAACATCGTGTTTGAACATCCATCATACTCTGATCGATGTCAGATTTGTTCTGACGTGCCAACACGGAGTCACTACAGAGATTTAGTCATCTATATGTCCTTATAGACTCTCTCTACATTGCAACGCTTTCAAACGTATCTGCCAACATAGAATCTGGTATCCACACATCATCCACCCATATAATGAAAGGCTCCAGCCTTATATTCAGTCCCTTTCCTTTGTTTGGAACTGTGGATTGCATGGCAATGTATAGTTTATTATGTGCAAATGATATACAGTCCATCTTCCCAGCTATTGGTGGAATAACACTCAGTGCTGGGTGCCACTGTATATGTGGATCATAAAGGTGCTTCGTTGTCTTACTTTGTCCGTTTCTATGAGGTCATTTCAGTCAGTAAGGTCATGGAGGTGTGCACTGTATGTGAGTTGTGATGGTGGAGTCCTTCTAACTTAAAGTATTTCTTACCTTATTTGGAGAGCCGGGTGAGTAACAGAAGACATGTCCGCAACAGCAGCAAAGGAGAGACATGGAAGAGAAGAACAGAGAGACAAAAGAGATGTGGGTTAGCACACAAAGTGTGTCTTGGGACAGACACATCCCTGATACTTACCGGTCACCTTACAACGGCAATGTAGCCTTGTAGCCTTGGGACAGACACATCCCTGATACTTACCGGTCACCTTACAACGGCAATGTAGCCTTGATTGACTCCAGAGTGGATGAGAGTGATGATATGCACTGTGAGACCTGTGACTTTTGGCCAAATGATGATGTTCCCAGAGACGATCTGCTATGTCAACTGTTTGTGTGCGTCAAAGAAAGGTGGGCTAATATCAAAACAATACAAATAAGTAATTTGTCTGCTGTATGTGAGGTGTGCTTCTTTGTTCACACACACAGAGAGACAGAGAGACAGAGAGACAGAGAGACAGAGACAGAGACAGAGAGACAGAGAGAGAGACAGAGAGAGAGACAGAGAGAGAGAAAGAGCGACAGAGAGAGACAGAGACAGAGAGAGAGAGAGAGACAGAGAGAGAGACAGAGACAGAGAGAGAGACAGAGAGAGAGAGAGACAGAGGGTGACAGAGACAGAGAAAGAGAGAGACAGAGAGAGAGGAGAGAGAGAGAGAGAGAGAGACAGAGAGACCAGATCCCCACAAGAATCTGAAGTCAAATGTCTACTGTTGATGATCTGGAGCTTCTGTCCCCAACCAAGGAGGACCTACAGCAGAACCTAGATCTTCTGCACAGATTCTGTCAGACCTGAGCCCTGATAGTAAATCTCAGTAAGACCAAAATAATGGTGTTCCAAAAAAGGTTCAGTTGCCAGGACCACGAATACAAATTCCATCTAGACACCGTCGCCCTAGAGCACACAAAAATATACATACCTCGGCCTAAACATCAGCGCCACAGGTAACTTCCACAAAGCTGTGAATGAGCTGAGAGACAAGGCAAGAAGGGCCTTCTATGCCATCAAAAGGAACATAAAATTCCACATACCAATTAGGATCTGGCAAAAAATACTGGAATCAGTTATAGACCCAATTGCCCTTTATGTGAGGTCTGGGGTCCACTCACCAACGAAGTATTCACAAAATAGGACAAACAATAAATTGAGACTGCATAAATATCCTTCGTGTACAACGTAAAACACAAAATAATGCATTCAGAGCAGAATTAGGCCGATATTAGCAAATTATCAAAATCCAGAAAAGGGCCGTAAAATTCTACAACCACCTAAAAGGAAGCGATTCCCAAACCTTCCATAACAAAGCCATCACCTACAGAGAGATGAACCTGGAGAAGAGTCCCCTAAGCAAGCTGGTCCTGGGGCTCTGTTCACAAACACAAACGGACCCCACAGAGCCTCAGGACAGCAACACAATTAGACAATTAGTTTAATGAGAAAACAAAAAGATAATTACTTGACACATTGGAAAGAATTAACAACAAAAAAACAGAGCAAACTAGAATGCTATTTAGCCCTAAACAGAGAGTACACAGTGGCAGAATACCTGACCCCTGTGACTGATCCAAACTTAAGGAAAACTTTGACTATGTACAGACTCAGTGAGCATAGCCTTGCTATTGAGAAAGGCCACCGTAGGCAGACCTGGCTCTCAAGAGAAGACAGGCTACAAAATGAGGTGGAAACTGAGTTGCACTTCCTAACCTCCTGCCAAATGTATGACCATATTAGAGACACATATTTCTCTCAGATTACACAGACCCACAAAGAATTTGAAAACGAATCAAATTTTGAGAAACTCCCATATCTATTGGGTGAAATAGCACAGTGTGACATCACAGCAGCAAGATTTGTGACCTGTTGTCACAAGAAAAGGGCAACCAGTGAAGAACAAACACCATTGTTAAACACAACCCATATTTTCCCTTTTGTACTTTAACTATTTGCACATCGTTACAACACTGTACATAGACATCATATATTTGAAATGTCTTTATTCTTTTGGAACTTCTGTGAGTGTAATGTTTACTGTTAATTTTTATTGTTTATTTCACTTCGGTTTTTTTTAAATCTAGTTCACTTGCTTTGGCAATGTAAACATATGTTTCCCATGCCAATAAATGTGATTGAATTGAGAGGGTGGTTACGGAGGAGAAGACTTAATAAAAGAGAAATACAACACCCTTATTGACCCAGCCTCTCTAGAACAGGAGTGTGAGCAGTGGAGTTGATCATCATCTGCATGTCCCAGCCAGGAGGCTGATAGCGCCATTTAAAGAGGACTGAGGGTGTGTCCAATATGGCTCGCTATTCCCTATGTAGTGCACTACTTTGACCAGAGTTCTATGGGAACCTGGTCCAAAGTAGTGCACTATATTGGGAATAGGCTGCCATTTCAGATGCAGTGAGTCCCTGGGGGAGAGGGGGGGGGGGGGGGGGTTCTGTCCCAGAGTTGCTGCAGGATAACATCACTATGCTGCAGTACAGGACGTTGCTATGCTGCAGAGGAACACAGGAACAGCAGGTGCACTCGAGGAGATGCCCAGGTATTATGTACTCTTTATTAATTACTTGCTTTCATGCTGTGCTTCTGATAAAGGAACAGAGCTGGTGGTACTGTGTGTTAGACATTGATAACCACTATGATACACACACAAGAATGCACATGTACCAGTCAATAGAAAATCAATGTATAGCCTGTGATCAAAGGACACAGCATCTACAGAGCCTTGAGGGTTTAGTTTAGACAGCGTTTTCACATTCCTAGTCAGAGCAACAGGGAGGTGAAACCGTGAAAGGTATTCAGGGCAGGGCAGCGTCCATCTTACGGAAACAGAGAGGTAGAGCCTTCAACGTACCCCCACTCCACCCTGTCATACACCCTCTCTCCCACCAATCCAGCTCTGAGCCCAAGGACACTGCACCTCTGTGTCCTAAACAGGGGTACGTCTGCCCTCTTTAAAGCCCACAGCTGCCTGTATCCTATCAGACAGCAGACACTGCATCTGCTGATGCCCCCCTGTGTACCGCACCACAATGGTACAGTCCTGACAGTGAGTCAGCTTGTTGCTATGGTAACACATCCCACCTCTCTTCCTGAGAGTGGAAAGAAAAGAAGTATGTAGAAAACAGAATGGAGAAGAGAAGAGAGAAAGGAAGGGTGATAGGGTGTCTAAAAGGTTCCTCATACACTGTACAGTCCTCTCTTCTAATCATTCATCACTTACCAAGGCACCAATACAATTAGTAGCGTATCTAAGTTAAGAATGTACAGGCTTGTGGACAGCAGCAATAACCTACTGACCAGTTACATAAAGAGACCAGAGGGAAAAAGAGCTCCTCTGATAAACACAACACAGGTGTGACTTTGGACGCCCAAATGCGTCCATGGTATTATGCACACAGTACACCATGTTTTGGAACGAGCAGAGGAGATCTCGCTCTCCCTCTTCCTCTCTCTCTCTCCTCCAGCTCTCTCTCTCACACTCACTGAATCAGAACGGTGCAGCTGGAGAGGGGGAGGGGAGAGAAGCAGAGAAACAACGAGATCAGGAAGAAAAAGGAGAGGACCAACAAATCCAGAATGCCTTACAGAGGAAACAGCTCACCAACAGACAAACATACATGTTGAACCATCCCCAAAATGATTATCGCTGTCACCACTACTTTTATCCATGGACATCATCACTGGTAATGATCATGACAATAATGACATTAAGACTATTAACGATAACCATCATTGTGATGACATTAACAATCCTATTGACGACATGCAGTAGCCATTTAGTGCATACTAACTCTTTCTTCCTGCTACTGTTGTGTCAGGGCTCAGCCTGACTCCCAGCAAAATGGCTGCAGTGAGTCTATCCAGCCTGACTGATCAGAACAGCATCACACACCACCACCCACATGCCCTGACCTCAGGACTATCACCCAGTGTGTGTGTGCATCGCGGAGTGTGCATCATGTGAATGTCTGTGACTCAGATGGCGTGTAACAGTATGTGACGTACAAGACAATTCTGGCTGAGCCTTACTGTTACACTGGCCTGTATAATCTCTGGTGTAATCCTTTCCAGAGGAGAAGCAAGTCCAGACTCCATGGGCATCACTACTGGAACAGTAACACAAATAACACACAAACAAGCAGAGTGTAAAAACCAATAGAAACACACCACACACACAACTCCATCTGGGGCATACAAGAGCACCTGGACCTAAGAGTAATATAACAGGTGAATGTAGTCCTTAATATACACTGAGTGTACAAAACATTAAGAACACCTTCCTAATATTGAGATTCATCCCCTATTCGCCCTCAGAATAGACTCAGTTCATCAGGGCATGGACTCTACAAGGTGTTGGAAGCGTTCCACAGGGATGCTGGCCCATGTTGACTCGAAGGGTTCCCACAGTTGTGTCAAGTTGGCTAGATGTCCTTTGGGTGGTGGACCATTCTTGATACACACGGGAAACTGTTGAGCGTGAAAAACCCAGCAGTGTTGCAGTTCTTGACACACTCAAACCAGCGTGCCTGGCATCTACTACCATACCCTGTTCAAATACACTTAAAAATGTTGTCTTGCCCATTCACCCTCTGAATGGCACGTATACACAATCCATGTCTCAAATTTCTCAAGGCTTAAAAATCCTTCTTTAACCCGTCTCCTCCCCTTCATCTACACTGATTGAAGTGGATTAAACAGGGGACATCAATAAGGGATCATAACTTTCACCTGGTCAGTCTATGTCATGGAAAGAGCAGGTGTTCATTATGTATGTATGTATGTATGTATGTATGTATGTATGTATGTATGTATGTATGTATGTATGTATGTATGTATGTATGTATGTATGTATGTATGTATGTATGTATGTATGTATGTATGTATGTATGTATGTATGTATGTATGTGCCCAGTTCCCTGCACATTGCTCAAAGGGCCAGGTCAGGCCAGGCCAGGTGAATACTCATAATGCCAATGACTGCTTTGAGCACCTGAGACTCAGTGTTCAGAGGACATCTGCCTCATCATCAGGCCTCTTCAGGCCTCTTCAGGCCCCTTCAGGCCTGCACACTGAAAGTACGTACGCAACATGGCCTCCTTTTCATTCTAATTATTGTCCATTGAATGTAGAGAGGCAAAGGAACCTTTGGCTGTAGACTATTGAGACAGCCTGGGACTGTAAGACTGTAGGATTGTGCCCCTTGGCCTGTAGGATGGAAGGACTGTAGGACTGTTGGGCTGTAGGCCACTGCAGGGAAACAGGACACTCTTACTACCAGGCCAGAGAAACCAGAACAGCAGATCACCACAGCTGAGAGCCTGAGGGTTTACTGTCATGACTGAAATAGACTGAGGGTATAGATGATAAGTATTCAGGGGTACATGGCAGTAGAAGCAGAGTTGAACTGAGATGACACCATACTGTTGGAGTGATTCCACAAGGAAGGATGATTAAAGAAAACGTACTGTTCCAGCTTCTCTTTACTTCCATCAGATCACACACAGTCACTACACAGACTTATGGATAGAGCTGACAAACTGTTGTGCGGTCTCAACTCCCCTTAGCAGAATATTTGAGTGTGTGCAGGTGTGTGAGAGAGAGGATAAAGTCCCTCACAAATCCTCCAGACATCCCTGATATCTAATCAAGGATCTTAATGGGGCAGGAGGAGCAGAGGAATCAGATATGTGAGAATCAGAACTTCTAACCCCACTTTCCAGAAGGCTAGATAAGAAGCAAGCAAGCACACACACACACACACACACACACACACACACACACACACACACACACACACACACACACACACACACACACACACACACACACACACACACACACACACACACACACACACACACACACACACACACACAGCTCAATGCATCCTGATCACCATACACAGCAACCATGCTCAGACACTGCTCAAAGTCCAACGTTACTCTTCAGACAGAGCAACACACTGTAGAGAAACAGCTGCTCACCAGATGACTGGGCCAGTGAGGAAGGAAGTACAGTATAAACAACAGCTGTGGGAAAGCAGTTTCTTCCCATCTCAATGTGGACAGTCACAAGGTCTAGAAACTACAGGACCTCGGCTCAGGGTGGGATCCAAAATGGCTGCCAAGGCAGGGGACTGCTAAATTCTGCTCCAGAGGACTATAGCCTTGACATACGTCAGCAACCCACTGTTCTACAGTTCAAAGGTCATCCAAGTGGGGATGTGAACCAGAAGCAAGAAGTCATATCCAAGGGTCACCCACACACCATCCACATCTATACACTGGACTGGACCATTCAGGGCTAGACCGAGGGGTGTATGGGTCGGTGGGGTCTGACCCCCACAGAGACGCAGTGAGTTCAAGGGTCCATAGTAAAAGCCTTCCTCGCTGACAAGCCTGAGAACCAGGGTTTAGTGGTTCAAAAGTGGTTTAAACGGGTAAAACGGACACCGATGTGGGGTGATAATGATGATAGACTGTTTCCAGAGGGACAGAGGTTTCCTCCATAAAACCTTGTGTTTTTGTGTCATGTCAGATGTTTATGAGAGGAATATGCTACTCTTCTACACAGAAACATTCAACACAAACAGCATGCCTGTGCAGTATGTACACAAACAGCATGCCTGTGCAGTATGTACACAAACAGCATGCCTGTGCAGTATGTACACAAACAGCATGCCTGTGCAGTATGTACACAAACAGCATGCCTGTGCAGTATGTATACAAACAGCATGCCTGTGCAGTATGTACACAAACAGCATGCCTGTTGTCTATGCCAGGGCCACACCCTCCATCTGCAGCTCTGCCTGAAAATACACCACCTCTAGCATTACATACTATGTCCCCCCATACAATAAAGCCAGCATCATGACTCCCTACTAAAGAATTTAACAACATTGACATACAATAGAATCACCACGTAGTGAAAAAGAGTGTGACCATCACCTATTTTATGAGGTAACCTATCAGTTGGCGGGACACACTCTTTTCACGCCACTTCGATACAAAGTGATTTTCGCGGCAGGTTAGGAGAGCATTTTCGCTAACCCTAACCCCTTTCCTAATCTTAACCTCAGTCTCCTAACCTGCTATGTTAATTCTCCTAACCTGCTACGAAAAAGTCCCTTCGGTATCGAAGTGCCATGAAAAGAGTGTTTCCAATCGGTTGGCCTGGTTACTTGCTGTGTGTGGCCTGGTGTGTGGGATTAGTATTATGGGCTGCATGTGAGAGCTATATGGAGGGCATTTCCTTCCTGTGTGTGTATCACCCAGTAAACATGGAGGCCTGCGGGCCACGGAGCTCTAATGACCCCTTTATGATGTCTGTGGTGAGGGAGGAGAAAGAGGGATCGAGGAGCTCTCCTCAGTGATACAAACAACATGTCACTATACTAGCATCATATAGAGGAATCTAGCACATTTTACTAATCTGTCTCTCTCTCCTTTCAGAACAGTAGTTTACTCATCTGTCTCTCTCCTTTCAGAACAGTAGTTTACTCATCTGTCTCTCTCCTTTCAGAACAGTAGTTTACTCATCTGTCTCTCTCTCCTTTCAGAACAGTAGTTTACTCATCTGTCTCTCTCTCCTTTCAGAACAGTAGTTTACTCATCTGTCTCTCTCTCTCCTTTCAGAACAGTAGTTTACTCATCTGTCTCTGTCTCACTCTCTCCTTTTAGAACAGTAGTTTACTCATCTGTCTCTCTCTCTCCTTTCAGAACAGTAGTTTACTCATCTGTCTCTCTCTCTCCTTTCAGAACAGTAGTTTACTCATCTGTCTCTCTCCTTTCAGAACAGTAGTTTAGTCATCTGTCTCTCTCCTTTCAGAACAGTAGTTTACTCATCTGTCTCTCTCTCCTTTCAGAACAGTAGTTTACTCATCTGTCTCTCTCTCTCCTTTCAGAACAGTAGTTTACTCATCTGTCTCTGTCTCACTCTCTCCTTTAAGAACAGTAGTTTACTCATCTGTCTCTCTCTCCTTTCAGAACCGTAGTTTACTCATCTGTCTCTCTCTCCTTTCAGAACAGTAGTTTACTCATCTGTCTCTCTCTCCTTTCAGAACAGTAGTTTACTCATCTGTCTCTCTCTCTCCTTTCAGCACCGTAGTTTACTCATCTGTCTCTCTCTCCTTTCAGAACAGTAGTTTACTCATCTGTCTCTCTCTCCTTTCAGAACAGTAGTTTACTCATCTGTCTCTCTCTCTCCTTTCAGAACAGTAGTTTACTCATCTGTCTCTGTCTCACTCTCTCCTTTAAGAACAGTAGTTTACTCATCTGTCTCTCTCTCCTTTCAGAACCGTAGTTTACTCATCTGTCTCTCTCTCCTTTCAGAACAGTAGTTTACTCATCTGTCTCTCTCTCCTTTCAGAACAGTAGTTTACTCATCTGTCTCTCTCTCTCCTTTCAGCACCGTAGTTTACTCATCTGTCTCTCTCTCCTTTCAGAACAGTAGTTTACTCATCTGTCTCTCTCTCCTTTCAGAACAGTAGTTTACTCATCTGTCTCTCTCTCTCCTTTCAGCACCGTAGTTTACTCATCTGTCTCTCTCTCCTTTCAGAACAGTAGTTTACTCATCTGTCTCTCTCTCCTTTCAGAACAGTAGTTTACTCATCTGTCTCTCTCTCTCCTTTCAGCACCGTAGTTTACTCATCTGTCTCTCTCTCCTTTCAGAACAGTAGTTTAGTCATCTGTCTCTCTCTCTCCTTTCAGAACAGTAGTTTACTCATCTGTCTCTCTCTCCTTTCAGAACCGTAGTTTACTCATCTGTCTCTCTCTCCTTTCAGAACAGTAGTTTACTCATCTGTCTCTCTCTCCTTTCAGAACAGTAGTTTACTCATCTGTCTCTCTCTCCTTTCAGAACAGTAGTTTACTCATCTGTCTCTCTCTCCTTTCAGAACAGTAGTTTACTCATCTGTCTCTCTCTCCTTTCAGAACAGTAGTTTACTCATCTGTCTCTCTCTCTCCTTTCAGCACAGTAGTTTACTTATCTGTCTCTCTCTCCTTTCAACACAGTATTTTACTCATTTGTCTCTCTGTTCCTCTCTCTCCTTTCAACACAGTAGTTTTCTCATCTGTCTCTCTGTCTCTCTCTCGTTTCAACACAGTGGTTTACTCAACTTTCTCTCTCTGCATCTCTCTCGCTGTCTCTCTCGTTAAGCGCTAAAACAGATTCCTCTCATCTTTTTGGCTGAATGTCATATACTGTCATTTTCTTTCTGCCTGCATCAATCTTTCCCTGCATCTATCTTTCCCTATTTCTATCTTCCCCTATTTCTATCTTTCCCTGCATCTATCTTTCCCTATTTATATCTGTCCCTATTTCTATCTTTCCCTGCATCTATCTTTCCCTATTTATATCTGTCCCTATTTCTGTCTTTCCCTGCATCTATCTTTCCCTATTTATATCTGTCCCTATTTCTGTCTTTCCCTGCATCTATCTTTCCCTATTTCTGTCTTCCCCTATTTCTGTCTTTCCCCTATTTCTGTCTTTCCCTATTTCTATCTTTCCCTGTTTCTATCTTTCCGTTTCTATCTGTCCCTGCATCTATCTTTCCCTATTTCTATCTTTCCCTGCATCTATCTTTCCCTATTTCTATCTTTCCCTATTTCTATCTTCCCCTATTTCTATCTTCCCCTGTTTCTATCTTCCCCTATTTCTATCTATCCCTGTTTCTATCTTTCCCTGTATTGAGCCCTGCCTCATTTATATCGACACTCAATTATTTATAGTTGTTTATCCATCCCTTTCTACCTTAGAGGTTATGAGGAGCCTATTCCTCTGCAAACACTGCATCTTATGGTGCAAAATGGCTGCCGTGCCTCACTAACGCAGTGCTGCTGCGCATGAACGGTGGATGAGGCCAGCTACAACACATCTCTTCCCCTCCCCCACACCCTCCCTCTCTCTGGCTCCCTGCTACTGCCTCTCCCCATCCTCAATCCTTCTCTCCAACACATTTCCCACCTCTTTCAGTCCGATTCCTCTCTCATCTCTTCCCCTCCCCCACACCCTCCCTCTCTCTGGCTCCCTGCTACTGCCTCTCCCCATCCTCAATCCTTCTCTCCAACACATTTCCCACCTCTTTCAGTCCGATTCCGCTCTCATCTCTTCCCCTCCCCCACACCCTCCCTCTCTCTGGCTCCCTGCTACTGCCTCTCCCCATCCTCAATCCTTCTCTCCAACACATTTCCCACCTCTTTCAGTCCAATTCCTCTCTCATCTCTACCACTCCTCAATCTCCTCTCCTCTCTCTCTCCTCTCTCCATCTCTCGCTCTCTGTATGTACACGGTTCAAAGTCAGGAATATACAGTAACAGCAGTGTTTGAGAGAAAGGAATTTAGGTCGGTGTTAAAACCTGTTGGGGATAGGGGGCAGTATTTGCACGGCCGGATAAAAAACGTACCCGATTTAATCTGGTTACTACTCCTGCCCAGTAACTAGAATATTTGGATAGAAAACACCCTAAAGTTTCTAAAACTGTTTGAATGGTGTCTGTGAGTATAACAGAACTCATTTGGCAGGCCAAAACCTGAGAAGATTCTAAACAGGAAGCGCCCTCTCTGACCATTTCTTGGCCTTCTTGATCATCTCTATCCAAAACAGGGGATCTCTGGCATAACGTGACATTTTCTAACGCTCCCATAGGCTCTCAGAAGGCGCCAGAATGTTGAATGATGACTTTGCAGGCCATGGCTGAAAAACAGTAGCGCATTTGGTAAGTGGTCGATCTGAGAACAATGAGACTGGGGCGCTCGTGCACGAGACTCCACCATGTTTACATTTTCAATATTTGAACGAAAACAGGTTTTCCCGGTCGGAATATTATCGCTTTTTTACGAGAAAAATCGCATAAAAATTGGTTTTAAACAGCGTTTGACATGCTTCGAAGTACGGTAATGGAATATTTTGAATTTTTTTGTCACGAAACGCGACAGGCGCTTCACCCTTCTTTACCCTTCGGATAGTGTCTTGAACGCACTAACAAAACGCCGCTATTTGGATATAACTATGGATTATTTGGAACCAAACCAACATTTGTTATTGAAGTAGAAGTCCTGGGAGTGCATTCTGACGAAGAACAGCAAAGGTAATCCAATTTTTCTTATAGTAAATCTGAGTTTGGTGAGTACCAAACTTGGTGGGTGTCAAAATAGCTAGCCTGTGATGGCCGGGCTATCTACTCAGAATATTGCAAAATGTGCTTTCACTGAAAAGCTATTTTAAAATCGGACATAGCGATTGCATAAAGGAGTTCTGTATCTATAATTCTTAAAATAATTGTTATGTTTTTTGTGAACGTTTATCATGAGTAATTTAGTAAATTCACCGGAAGTGTTCGGTGGGAATGCTAGTCACATGCTAGTCACATGCTAATGTAAAAAGCTGTTTTTTGATATAAATATGAACTTTATTGAACAAAACATGCATGTATTGTATAACATAATGTCCTAGGAGTGTCATCTGATGAAGATCATCAAAGGTTAGTGCTGCATTTAGCTGTGGTTTTGGTTTTTGTGACATTATATGCTAGCTTGAAAAATGGGTGTCTGATTATTTCTGGCTGGGTACTCTGCTGACATAATCTAATGTTTTGCTTTCGTTGTAAAGCCTTTTTGAAATCGGACAGTGTGGTTAGATTAACGAGAGTCTTGTCTTTAAAATGGTGTAAAATAGTCATATGTTTGAGAAATTGAAGTAATAGCATTTCTAAGGTATTTGAATATCGCGCCACGGGATTCCACTGGGTGTAGCCCATACAGGTTAAAAATAGTGCAGTGTGTGTGTGAGAGAGAATAAACCCTCTGCAGGCCCTAGTCCAGTCCAGTCTCGTCCAGCCCAGCCCAGCCCAGCCCAGCCCAGCCCAGTTCAGTCTCGTCTAGTCCAGCCCAGTCCAGCCCAGTCCAGCCCAGTCTCGTCTAGTCCAGCCCAACCCAGTCCAGTCTCGTTAGTCCAGCCCAGCCCAGCCCAGTCCAGTCCAGTCCAGCCTAGTCTCATCTAGTCCAGCCCAGACCAGTCCAGCCTTGTCTAGTCCAGCCCAGACCAGTCCAGTCTCATCTAGTCCAGCCCAGCCCAGTCCAGTCTAGTCCAGCCCAGTCCAGTCCAGTCTAGTCTCGTCTAGTCCAGCCCAGTCTCGTCTAGTCCAGCCCAGACCAGTCCAGTCTCATCTATTCCAGCCCGGTCCAGCCCAGTCCAGCCTAGTCCAGTCCAGTCTCGTCTAGTCCAGCCCAGTCCAGCCCAGACCAGTCCAGTCCAGCCCAGTCCAGTATAACCATTCTTTGTGTTTCTCTATGGCCTTCAGCAGCACTGCCCTCTTTGTCCCCGAATGTATTCCATAAGATTATTTCATACAGGTTCACTGCTGTTTCAAAGGGCAGTCTTTGGCAACACTATAACCTATATTAATTACATAGGCATTATTCCAGAATGAGTATATAGGAATGTGATTGCCTGAAGACAGGTACATAGCATGTACCACCGCTAAAGACAAGACAAAAAAGGTCAGTGTCAAATTGGTAAGTACTTGGTATGTACGGCCTAATTACTTGTTCTAGCTTGTTACAAGGTAATTATATAGGTTACAGTCGATAATGCATGCTCACCTGACTGTCTGAATCGTCATTGATCAGCGTGTCCCTCTGCGCGTGGGGGAGGGTCTGTGTTCCGTTCAGACTAATGATGCTCTGACTGTAAGGTCTGACGTATTTCATATCACTCTTTCGAGAGTCAGTCGTTCCACACACATCGTAATTATACACCTGTCTCAGAGTCCCTGTGCTTCCTACGTCTGCGTAAAGGGGCGGGTAGTATGGAATAACTGGGAGATTCCCATTGGATTTGTAAAACATTTGCTCGCGTCTCCAGCTGTAGCATTTCACTGACAGTATGGCTATGATGGATACGATAAAGAGAAAGGAGACTACAGCTAAAGCCAAGACTAAGTAAAAAGTCAGGTTGTCATTGTAGTCCTTGTCGTGCGTAAAGTCAGTGAACTCCGAGAGCACTTCAGGGAAGCTGTCCGCCACCGCCACGTTAACATTGACTGTAGCTGAACGAGAGGGCTGCCCGTTGTCCTCCACTACAACAGTGAGCCTTTGTTTCACAGCATCTTTATCAGTGACTTGGCGTATAGTTCTTATTTCTCCATTCTGTAAGCCCACTTCAAACAGCGCCCTGTCTGTCGCTTTCTGCAGTTTATAGGAGAGCCAGGCATTCTGTCCAGAGTCCACATCAACAGCCACCACTTTAGTGACAAGATATCCCACATCTGCTGAACGAGGCACCATTTCAGCCACCAGAGAGCTGCTAGTCTGGACTGGGTACAGAACCTGAGGCGCGTTGTCGTTCTGGTCCTGAATCATTATTTTCACAGTCACATTGCTACTGAGAGGAGGGGAGCCTCCATCCTGCGCTTTTACACGAATTTGGAACTCTTTTATTTGCTCATAGTCGAAAGAACGCACAGCAAGAATCGCCCCACTCTCTGCATTTACTCTAATGTACGCAGACGCCGACACTCCATTCACTTGATTATCACCAAGCAAATATGAAATACGCGCGTTGTTGCCTGAGTCTGTGTCGCTGGCCTTGACTGAAAATATTGACATTCCAGGTAAGTTATTCTCAATAACGTAAGCGGTGTATGATTGTCGTGTAAACAGGGGGGCGTTGTCATTCACATCTGATATTTTCAGTGTTACTGTCTTATTAGTGGAAAAAGATGGCGACCCTTCATCTGTGGCTGTTATTGTTATGTCATATTCAGACGTAGTTTCACGGTCCAAAGCCTGGTCTGACACTAAACTGTAGAAATTAGAAGAGGATGACTTTATGCGGAAAGGTAAATCTGGACTAACAGAACACTTCACCTGACCGTTTTTACCTGAGTCTGAATCTTTGATATTGAGCATGGCTATGACCGTCTCCGGGGCAGAGTCCTCGGGAATAGGGTTGGAGAATGAAATTATGCTAATAACGGGTGCATTGTCGTTCACGTCAGTCATTTCAATAAGCACTTTACTAGTATCTGTTAACCCTCCGTTGTCTGTCGCCTCTACATCTAGTTCATAATGCCTAACTTTTTCGAAATCTAACAGACCACTTATGATAATCTCACCGGTATGGGCGTCTATATTGAATAGAACTGAAGCACTATCTGTATTTTGAGAAAAGGAATAGATCACATCTCCATTTGTTTCCTGGTCTGCATCAGTGGCGCTCACTGTCAAGACAATCGTTCCCTTTGACGCATTTTCTGGCACGACCACCCTATACAGTGACTGGCCAAATACAGGGGCATTGTCGTTTGCATCTAAGACAATAACATTGATTTTGACGGAGCCAGATTTCTGGGGGCTGCCGCCATCATAAGCAGTTAAGATGAGTTTATGCTCTTCCTGTTTTTCCCTATCAAGTGCGCTCTGCAGAACCATTTCGACGTATTTCGTTCCATCAGAGCGAGATAGGGTTTTCAATTGAAAATGATCCGTAGGATTTAGTTTGTACGTTTGGAGACTATTTAGAGCCACATCGGGATCTTTCGCACCGTCGAGTGAAAACCGAGCCCCAGGAGCCGCAGATTCACTTATTTGGAAATTCATTTCCTTTTTAGCAAAAGCAGGAGCATTGTCGTTAATATCTAATATTTCCACATCAATTCGATGGAGCTCCATCGGATTTTCAACGATGATCTGAAAATGCAGAGAGCAAGGAGAGACTTGGCCGCACAGCTCCTCTCTGTCTATCCTTTCTTTCACCACAAGCGTTCCTTTATCAACATTCAGACAGATGCACTCACTGCTGTCCTCAGTAAAGATCCGCGCTCGACCAGATTTCAACCTTTTTACATCCAAACCCAGATCCTGTACGATATTCCCCACGAGTGAGCCCTTCGCCATCTCCTCGGGGACGGAATAACGGACCTGGGCGCGTGCTACCCTTGCGCCACAGAGACAGACAAACAGCATGACCCATGTCCTCCATGTACATATCCGCGAGCTGGTCCTCCCTGCGCCATGACAACAAAGATCGTCCATCGTCAGACTACTCAGGCTGAGAGAAAAAATAATACAAATACTAATTCCTCCACAATAATGAATATTGCGTCACCAACACGTCCCAACGATTGTGTGGGCTCTTTTAGGAGACTAGTTCTGATGAAATGGAAGTAGAGTCCGCTGCGCAGCTTGTGACGCAAAGAAGAGAGGGAGGGTCTACTGTCTGAGACGTATATATCCTGATACCAACCAACAGCGGCCCTTAGAGCCCTGAATAGATATTGCACAAATATCTGCACAAATATTAGTTTGCCATAAATTGTCCGATGTTTGAGATTGCATTTATGAGGCAGAAATGAAATGATCAAATGTGAAATGTCCAAACCCCTGCAAACGTCAAAAACCCAATACCATGCGTTTTGTTTGCTACTGTCTTGTTTAAATAGGCTAAGAAAAATCTGATGAAATGGTAACAGAACATGAAATGTATAACCTTGCCTTGAAATCGAACGAGATTTATAACCCAAACTACAGCTCTTGAAAACGAAAACCTATATGCTGATGACGTAGCCACGTTGTTCTCACCTGGTTTTCCCCATCGTCATTGATCAGTGTGTCCCTCTGCGCGTGGGGGAGGGTCTGTGTTCCGTTCAGACTAATGATGCTCTGACTGTAAGGTCTGACGTATTTCATATCACTCTTTCGAGAGTCAGTCGTTCCACACACATCGTAATTATACACCTGTCTCAGAGTCCCTGTGCTTCCTACGTCTGCGTAAAGGGGCGGGTAGTATGGAATAACTGGGAGATTCCCATTGGATTTGTAAAACATTTGCTCGCGTCTCCATCTGTAGCATTTCACTGACAGTATGGCTATGATGGATACGATAAAGAGAAAGGAGACTACAGCTAAAGCCAAGACTAAGTAAAAAGTCAGGTTGTCATTGTAGTCCTTGTCGTGCGTAAAGTCAGTGAACTCCGAGAGCACTTCAGGGAAGCTGTCCGCCACCGCCACGTTAACATTGACTGTAGCTGAACGAGAGGGCTGCCCGTTGTCCTCCACTACAACAGTGAGCCTTTGTTTCACAGCATCTTTATCAGTGACTTGGCGTATAGTTCTTATTTGTCCATTCTGTAAGCCCACTTCAAACAGCGCCCTGTCTGTCGCTTTCTGCAGTTTATAGGAGAGCCAGGCATTCTGTCCAGAGTCCACATCAACAGCCACCACTTTAGTGACAAGATATCCCACATCTGCTGAACGAGGCACCATTTCAGCCACCAGAGAGCTGCTAGTCTGGACTGGGTACAGAACCTGAGGCGCGTTGTCGTTCTGGTCCTGAATCATTATTTTCACAGTCACATTGCTACTGAGAGGAGGGGAGCCTCCATCCTGCGCTTTTACACGGAACTCGAAATCCTTGATCTGCTCGTAGTCAAAAGAGCGCACTGCATGGATGACTCCACTATCAGCACTAACGGACACATATGAGGAGACGGGCACTCCGTTAACCGAGGAGTCGTCCAGTATGTAAGAAACACGGGCATTCTGGTTCCAGTCAGCGTCTCTGGCTTTCACTGTGAATATAGAGAGGCCCGGTGTGTTGTTTTCTATAATGTAGGCCTCATATGAGCTCATCTCAAAGACAGGCGCGTTGTCATTCACATCTGATATCTGTAAGGTGAGAGTGACGCTGCTGGAGAGAGAGGGCACTCCCTCATCAGAGCACGTCACACTGATGTTATATTCAGAGGCTCTCTCTCGGTCCAAGTCACTGTCTGTTACTAGACTATAGAAGCCATTAGATGTAGATTTAATGGTAAAGGGAATATTTTCAGTTAAAACACAGTCCACCACTCCGTTACTATCAGAGTCTGGGTCGTGGACGCTCATTACAGATATGACTGTCTGAGAAGGGGAATTTTCTGGTATTGATTTAGAAGTTGACATCAAATCAATCAAAGGGCTGTTGTCGTTGACGTCCACAATGTCGACAACAAATTTACTGGAACCAGAAAGACCTCCTTTATCTTTTGCTTCTAAGTCAATCTGATAATGTTTATCGCTTTCATAGTCGACCTTGCCTATCAAACGCACTTCGCCATTACTCTCGTCTATTTCAAATAGGTCCAAAATACCAATTGTGCTGCTTGATATAGAATATGTGACTAAACCATAAGATCCATGATCTATATCAGTGGCACTAACTGTAGTTAATAAAGTACCCTTCTGTGAGTTCTCTACAACACTCGCCGTATATACTGCCTGTGTAAAAACCGGAGCATTATCGTTAGCATCTAGCACAGTGACGTGAATCTGCACTGTCCCAGACATCTGAGGGTCTCCTCCATCGAGGGCAGTTAACACTAAAGACATCTGCTCCTGTTTCTCTCGATCTAAAGGCTTCTGTAAAACCATCTCTACCTTTTTGCTACCATCAGTTTGACCATGTAATTTTAGACTGAAATGATCAGTTGGATTAAGGGAGTAGCTTTGGAGTCCATTTGCTCCTATATCAGAATCAAAAGCTCTCTCCAGCACAAATGTAGCTCCAGTCACAGCTGATTCACTTATTTCGAATTTCATTGAATCTTTTTGGAAAACAGGCGCATTATCATTGATATCGATAATCTCAATTGTGACGCGATAAAATTCTATTGGATTCTCCAGAATAATTTGAAAATGCAGTGCGCAAGGCGTTGTCTGTCTGCAGAGCGCTTCGCGGTCTATTATCTCTTTGATAAGGAGAACTCCCCTGTCTTTATCCAACTCGATGTATTCTGCGCTATTTCCAACGTGTATTCGAGCTTTACCTGATTTCAATCGTTTGATATCTAAACCCAAATCCTGCGCTATGTTACCGACTAAAGAGCCTTTCGCCATTTCCTCGGGAATGGAGTAACTGACCTGCCCGTGTACTGAACTGAGAGAGAGGACCGAGATAAACAACAGTACTTGCCGTGTCATTGTTCTGCCCGACATATTCCCCTGCGCCATGACACAACAAACACCATAGAATCCGTTCAGTAATTTGCTCAATTCCGTCAAATTTATATCCAGAAAATTAAAATAATGATCTGTCAATAATCAACCCACGGAACAAAGGAATCCCAGCTCGGTGTCTCGGTGCTTAGTGTTCTCTGTAACCCAGACTGTGTTCTCTGCGTGCGGCTCTTTCTCTCTCTAATATACCGAGATGATGGGGGAGGTACTGTTGCAAATCCGCTCTAAAACTGCAACACACTGACCAACAGCGTCCCTTTGAGTTCAATCTACTGAACAACAGATATACTTAAAATATAAACACCTTCCAACATACTTGTGAAGGTTTAAGTCTCCAAAGGAGAAACATTAGCTCTACCATGCTATACCCAACATAACTATCAACACATCTAGGACAACTGTAAACGTAGATGCCACAGGACGTTGACGAGTAATCTCAAACAAGACACACGTTGCCTTAATATAGCCTACATCACGACGGAACACACATTTCTCAAATCTGATGTATGGTTGTGTGCATTCCATACAAATACACAAATACTGATATAGACTTATGAATTTATTTATTTATGCAAAAAGTCATCCTGATCTTGACAACGATGATTCACCCTTCATTCCGTTACAGGTCATCTGTGAAAAAGCCGCTGACCATGTCAGTGGTGCTGAATTGACAAAATCGGAAAAATGTGTCGAATTTCTGAACATGGAAAGTTTCCAAATTTAAAGACTCGATGTTACAGAGTTAAATGCACGACCCATACAAATATATATTTTTAGGAGAAAATGAATGATTCAAATATAACAAACCTCTATTGGGGAGTCTGATTCATTCAGGATGTTCTGCTCACTCTGCATCCGCTGCATCGTCCCTGTAGAACTGGGGTCCATTATCAGTACGTTCTGACTACAGGGTCTGACAAACTTACAGTCACTCTTTCTGGAGTCAGTCGTCCTGCACACCTCGTAATTGTACACGTGCTGTAGAGTTCCTGTCCCCAAAGTGTCTGCGTAACGAGGTGGATAATACGGAATAACAGGGAGATTGGAATGATAGAGGACGCGAGACTGTCTCCATCTGTATATTTTCACTGATATAATAACCACTAAACATGTGATGAACAGAAATGAGACTACAGCCAAAGCCAAGACTAAGTAAAAAGTCAGGTTGTCATTGTAGTCCTTGTCGTGCGTAAAGTCAGTGAACTCCGAGAGCACTTCAGGGAAGCTGTCCGCCACCGCCACGTTAACATTGACTGTAGCTGAACGAGAGGGCTGCCCGTTGTCCTCCACTACAACAGTGAGTCTTTGTTTCACAGCATCTTTATCAGTGACTTGGCGTATAGTTCTTATTTCTCCATTCTGTAAGGCCACTTCAAACAGCGCCCTGTCTGTCGCTTTCTGCAGTTTATAGGAGAGCCAGGCATTCTGTCCAGAGTCCACATCAACAGCCACCACTTTAGTGACAAGATATCCCACATCTGCTGAACGAGGCACCATTTCAGCCACCAGAGAGCTGCTAGTCTGGACTGGGTACAGAACCTGAGGCGCGTTGTCGTTCTGGTCCTGGATCATTATTTTCACAGTCACATTGCTACTGAGAGGAGGGGAGCCTCCATCCTGCGCTTTTACACGGAACTGGAAATCCTTGATCTGCTCGTAGTCAAAAGAGCGCACTGAATGGATGACTCCACTATCAGCACTAACGGACACATACGAGGAGACGGGCACTCCGTTAACCGAGGAGTCCTCCAGTATGTAAGAAACACGGGCATTCTGGTTCCAGTCAGCGTCTCTGGCTTTCACTGTGAATATAGAGAGGCCCGGTGTGTTGTTTTCTATAATGTAGGCCTCATATGAGCTCCTCTCAAAGACAGGCGCGTTGTCATTCACATCTGATATCTGTAAGGTGAGAGTGACGCTGCTGGAGAGAGAGGGCACTCCCTCATCAGAGCACGTCACACTGATGTTATATTCAGAGGCTCTCTCTCGGTCCAAGTCACTGTCTGTTACTAGACTATAGAAGCCATTAGATGTAGATTTAATGGTGAATGGGATGTTCTCATTTATGCCACAGTTAACTTTACCATTACTCTCAGAATCAGGGTCGTTTACGCTCATCATAGCTATTACTGTGTTAGGACGGGAATCCTCTGGTATTATACCGGATTTGGAAATCAAATTGATTAGAGGACTATTGTCATTTACGTCACTAATATCAATGATTATTTTACTTGAGTCCGAGAGACCACCATTATCTATGGCTTCTATATCAATCTGATAACTTCTGGCTTTTTCATAATCAACTTGGCCATCTAATATCAAATCACCATCTTCATTTATGTGGAATAACGTTGAAAGACGGTTCATGCTATTTGCAATCACGTAAGACACTTCTCCATTTGTGCCTTTATCTGCATCAGACGCACTAACTGTCGTGACAAACGTTCCTTTTTGTGAATTCTCACTTATTGCTGCCTTATACACTGGTTTGGTAAAAACGGGCGCATTGTCGTTTGCATCCAGCACTGTGACGTGTATCTGCATTGTCCCTGATAGCTGAGGCTCCCCTCCATCCAAAGCAGTTAATATCAGAGACATCTGCTCCTGTTTCTCTCGGTCTAGAGGTTTCTGTAAAACCATCTCAACCTTTTTACTTCCGTCTGCCTGACTATGTAATTTCAGAACAAAATGATCAGCGTGTTTCAGTGAGTAGCTTTGGAGGCCATTTAAATCAATGTCTGGATCCACTGCTTTCTCTAACATAAATTTTGATCCAGTCACAGCAGACTCGCTGATTTCCAATCGTCGCTCAGTCTTTTGAAAAGTGGGAGCGTTGTCGTTTATATCTGTAATCTCTACAGTTACCGGGTATAATTCCATCGGGTTTTCTAAAGTAATTTGGAAATGCAGTGCACAAGGTGTTGTCTGTTCACAAAGCGCTTCACGGTCTATTTTCTCTTTGATGAGGATAACTCCCCTTTCTTTATTTAGCTCGATGTACTCTGCTCTGTCTCCGGTATAAATACGAGCTTTACCTGATTTCAGTCTTTTGATATCTAAACCCAAATCCTGCGCTATGTTACCGACTAAAGAGCCTTTCGCCATTTCCTCGGGAATGGAGTAACTGACCTGCCCGTGTACTGAACTGAGAGAGAGGACCGAGATAAACAACAGTACTTGCCGTGTCATTGTTCTGTCCGACATTTTCTCTGGGATATAAAACACCTCACGTTATAATCCGTTAAGAAATCTGTAATATTCCATTTGTTCCAGTGCAAGAAATGTAAAGAAGATGTGCCCAAAATCCAGAACAAAAGAATCTCAGTTCGGTGTCTCGGTGCTTAGTGTTCTCTGTAACCCAGACTGTGTTCTCTGCGTGCGGCTCTTTCTCTCTCTAATATAACGAGATGATGAGGTACTGCTGCAAATCTGCTCTAAAACTGCAACACACTGACCAACAGCGGCCCTCTGAGTTGATACGTGTAAACTACACACAGAATACTGAAAACACCTGTGCTCTCCAACCATGCGTAAAACCTAAGCGTATCCAAACCCCAGTATCTTGCAGTAAAACACACTATACGCAAGGTATGATGACAATGACCATTTTCCTTTATAAATGAGCTGTGAAGAACAACACATCAACTGATGGTTGTTTGGCTTAAAGTATATAGCTGATGGTTACAATTGGGCCATTACGCATGGTGCGAAATCACAAATCAGTCAGAAGTAAAGGCCACAGGAAACACCTTTCAGATATTCATGGTTGAAGCCAACCTTTCAGTGTAGGACAAAAGAAAACCTAGGCAACACTTGCAAAATAATGATAGTTAATGTTAAAATAAGAACAAGGTAGTATCCGTATAAGGTCATGACACCAAAAACGGCGAGGTCATAATTATTCTGAGGTTATGAGAGACGATTATTCATGCTTACCTGACTGTCTGAATCGTCATTGATCAGCGTGTCCCTCTGCGCGTGGGGGAGGGTCTGTGTTCCGTTCAGACTAATGATGCTCTGACTGTAAGGTCTGACGTATTTCATATCACTCTTTCTGGAGTCAGTCGTTCCACACACATCGTAATTATACACCTGTCTCAGAGTCCCCGTGCTTCCTACGTCTGCGTAAAGTGGCGGGTAGTATGGAATAACTGGGAGATTCCCATTGGATTTGTAAAACATTTGCTCGCGTCTCCATCTGTAGCATTTCACTGACAGTATGGCTATGATGGATACGATAAAGAGAAAGGAGACTACAGCTAAAGCCAAGACTAAGTAAAAAGTCAGGTTGTCGTTGTAGTCCTTGTCGTGCGTAAAGTCAGTGAACTCCGAGAGCACTTCAGGGAAGCTGTCCGCCACCGCCACGTTAACATTGACTGTAGCTGAACGAGAGGGCTGCCCGTTGTCCTCCACTACAACAGTGAGCCTTTGTTTCACAGCATCTTTATCAGTGACTTGGCGTATAGTTCTTATTTCTCCATTCTGTAAGCCCACTTCAAACAGCGCCCTGTCTGTCGCTTTCTGCAGTTTATAGGAGAGCCAGGCATTCTGTCCAGAGTCCACATCAACAGCCACCACTTTAGTGACAAGATATCCCACATCTGCTGAACGAGGCACCATTTCAGCCACCAGAGAGCTGCTAGTCTGGACTGGGTACAGAACCTGAGGCGCGTTGTCGTTCTGGTCCTGGATCATTATTTTCACAGTCACATTGCTACTGAGAGGAGGGGAGCCTCCATCCTGCGCTTTTACGCGGAACTGGAAATCCTTGATCTGCTCGTAGTCAAAAGAGCGCACTGCATGGATGACTCCACTATCAGCACTAACGGACACATACGAGGAGACGGGCACTCCGTTAACCGAGGAGTCCTCCAGTATGTAAGAAACACGGGCATTCTGGTTCCAGTCAGCGTCTCTGGCTTTCACTGTGAATATAGAGAGGCCCGGTGTGTTGTTTTCTATAATGTAGGCCTCATATGAGCTCCTCTCAAAGACAGGCGCGTTGTCATTCACATCTGATATCTGTAAGGTGAGAGTGACGCTGCTGGAGAGAGAGGGCACTCCCTCATCAGAGCACGTCACACTGATGTTATATTCAGAGGCTCTCTCTCGGTCCAAGTCACTGTCTGTTACTACAGTAAAGAAATTATTCGTCGTTGATTTAATTGTAAATGGAATATGATCGTTTATCGAACACTGGACTTGACCATTTTCACCTGAGTCTGGGTCTTGTACATTAATCATAGTTACTACAGTACCGGGTTTAGAATCTTCTGTTATGACGTTAGTCTTGGACATAATATTGATAGCTGGTTTGTTGTCATTTATATCAATGACGTCAAGAATTATTTTACATGAATCAGTCAGCCCTCCGTCATCACTGGCCTGAACATGTATCTGATAGTGACGGGCCTTTTCATAGTCAACATTTTCTTTTACTTTCAAATGTCCGTCGAACTCATTTATTTCAAAAATGTCTCGCACATCAGCAATTGTGTTTGAAATTGAATATGTTATCTTAGAATGTGCGCCTTTATCAGCGTCAAATGCGCTTACTGCTGCTACAACGGATCCTTTAGGGGCATTCTCAGTAATGGTAGCCTTGTATATTGGCTGTGTAAAGACAGGGGCATTGTCGTTGGCGTCCAGCACAATGATATGGATCTGTGCAGTCCCAGACATCTGAGAATAGCCCCCATCCGTAGCTGTTAATACAAGGGAAATCTCCTCCTCCTTTTCTCGATCGAGAGGCTTCTGTAGAACCATTTCAACCATTTTCCCTCCATCTGGCTGATCTTTTAGTTTTAGGGCAAAATGGTCGGTTTGCGTAAGGGAATAGCTCTGTAGGCCGTTAACGCCAACATCAGAATCCATTGCCCTCTCTAATAAGAATTTAGCCCCTGTCACAGCAGACTCACTGATTTTGAATTTCATTTCATTTTTTTCGAAACTGGGCGCATTATCATTAATATCTGTTATTTCAACGGTAATACTATAAAATTCCATCGGGATGTCTAGAATAATCTGAAAATGTAGTGCGCAAGGCGTTGTCTGTCCGCAGAGAGCTTCACGGTCTATTTTCTCTTTGATGAGGAGAACTCCCCTTTCTTTATTCAGCTCGATGTACTCCGCGCTGTCTCCGGTATAAATACGAGCTTTACCGGATTTCAGTCTTTTGATATCTAAACCCAAATCCTGCGCTATGTTACCGACTAAAGAGCCTTTCGCCATTTCCTCGGGAATGGAGTAACTGACCTGCCCGTGTACTGAACTGAGAGAGAGGACCGAGATAAACAACAGTACTTGCCGTGTCATTGTTCTGTCAGACATTTTCCCTTCAACATGAAACAACAAGCACCATATAATCCGTTATGAAAATAGTATATTTCCTTCAGATATAAACTGAGAAAATAACAAAATGTTCTACCAATAATCCGTATCTCCAGAACAAAAGAATCCCAGTTCGGTGTCTCGGTGCTTAGTGTTCTCTGTAACCCAGACTGTGTTCTCTGCGTGCGGCTCTTTCTCTCTCTAATATACCGAGATGATGGGGGAGGTACTGTTGCAAATCTGCTCTAAAACTGCAACACACTGACCAACAGCGTCCCTTTGAGTTCAATCTACTGAATAACAGAGGACGAAAAATATTACAAGATATTTGGGCTGGTTAGTCTGCATGAGACCAAATGCAGCACTATCATTCCATATCAATACATATAGGCCTACGTATTAATGACCCATGTAAACCAACATGACAGTAAGATGTGGATGAATTGAAACTATGCTAATATAGGAAACTACAAGCTACCCATTGAAATACAGCCTCTTTCCGCTGTCCATGACCATGGTGCTGAAATGGTCACATATCAGTGGAATGAAGAGCATATCTGACCATTAAATCTTGCAGGTACATATTGGATTTAAAACAGGTCAAATCATGCGATGGATAAACAACAGAACATCGTATTTTTAGGGAAAAGATAATGATTCAAATATAACAGACCTCTATTGGAGAGTCTGGTTCATCCAGGATGTTCTGCTCACTCTGCATCCGCTGCATCGTCCCTGTAGAACTGGGGTCCATTATCAGTACGTTCTGACTACAGGGCCTGACGAACTTACAGTCACTCTTTCTGGAGTCAGTCGTCCTGCACACCTCGTAATTGTACACGTGTTGTAGAGTTCCTGTCCCCAAAGTGTCTGCGTAACGCGGTGGATAATACGGAATAACAGGGAGATTGGAATGATAGAGGACGCGAGACTGTCTCCATCTGTATATTTTCACTGATATAATAACCACTAAACATGTGATGAACAGAAATGAGACTACAGCCAAAGCCAAGACTAAGTAAAAAGTCAGGTTATCGTTGTAGTCCTTGTCGTGCGTAAAGTCAGTGAACTCCGAGAGCACTTCAGGGAAGCTGTCCGCCACCGCCACGTTAACATTGACTGTAGCTGAACGAGAGGGCTGCCCGTTGTCCTCCACTACAACAGTGAGCCTTTGTTTCACAGCATCTTTATCAGTGACTTGGCGTATAGTTCTTATTTCTCCATTCTGTAAGCCCACTTCAAACAGCGCCCTGTCTGTCGCTTTCTGCAGTTTATAGGAGAGCCAGGCATTCTGTCCAGAGTCCACATCAACAGCCACCACTTTAGTGACAAGATATCCCACATCTGCTGAACGAGGCACCATTTCAGCCACCAGAGAGCTGCTAGTCTGGACTGGATACAGAACCTGAGGCGCGTTGTCGTTCTGGTCCTGGATCATTATTTTCACAGTCACATTGCTACTGAGAGGAGGGGAGCCTCCATCCTGCGCTTTTACGCGGAACTGGAAATCCTTGATCTGCTCGTAGTCAAAAGAGCGCACTGCATGGATGACTCCACTTTCAGCACTAACGGACACATACGAGGAGACGGGCACTCCGTTAACCGAGGAGTCGTCCAGTATGTAAGAAACACGGGCATTCTGGTTCCAGTCAGCGTCTCTGGCTTTCACTGTGAATATAGAGAGGCCCGGTGTGTTGTTTTCTATAATGTAGGCCTCATATGAGCTCCTCTCAAAGACAGGCGCGTTGTCATTCACATCTGATATCTGTAAGGTGAGAGTGACGCTGCTGGAGAGAGAGGGCACTCCCTCATCAGAGCACGTCACACTGATGTTATATTCAGAGGCTCTCTCTCGGTCCAAGTCACTGTCTGTTACTAGACTATAGAAGCCATTAGATGTAGATTTAATGGTGAATGGAATGTTTTCATTTATCCCACAGTGTACCTGTCCGTTACTATCAGAATCTGGGTCGTTAACGCTGATCATGGCTATAACTGTATTAGAGATAGAGTCTTCCGCTATTGAACTAGACTTTGACATTATAATAATAATGGGGCTGTTGTCATTGACGTCAATAACATCTATGATTATTTTACTGGAATCAGAAAGCCCTCCTTCGTCCATTGCTTCGATAAACATTTGATAATATTTTGCCTTTTCATAATCTATATGACCGATTAGTCTAAATTCACCACTGTCGCTGTCTAACTCAAAGAGATCAGTGCTGATGGACAAAGAATAGCTAACCATGCTATTAGACCCTTTATCCGCATCAGAGGCGCTAACTGTGGCCAATAAGGCTCCTTTAGGTGAATTCTCAACAACCGTTGCTTTGTAAATCTCCTGCGTAAAAACAGGTGCATTATCGTTGATATCTAACACTGTAACATGTATCTGCACTGTTCCAGATAGCTGCGGTTCGCCTCCATCTACTGCTGTTAATACTAAAGAGAGCCGCTCCTGTTTCTCCCGATCTAAAGGCTTCTGCAACACCATCTCTACCTTTTTACTTCCATCGGGTTGGTTTTTTAGTTTTAACTGAAAATGATGAATGGGTGTAAGAGTGTAGCTCTGGAGACCGTTAAGATCAACGTCTGGATCTATTGCTATCTCCAGCATAAATGTAGCGCCAATCACTGCAGACTCACTGATTTCAAAACGTTTCTCGGTCTTCTTAAAACTAGGAGCATTATCGTTAACATCTGTAATCTCAACATTTACCCGAAAGAATTCCATGGGATTTTCTAGAATTATCTGAAAATGCAATGCACAAGGCGTCGTCTGTTCGCAGAGTGCTTCACGGTCTATTCTCTCTTTAATGAGGAGAACACCCCTTTCTTTATTCAGGTCGATGTACTCTGCGCTGTCTCCGGTAAAAATACGAGCTTTACCTGATTTCAGTCTTTTGATTTCTAAACCCAAATCCTGCGCTATGTTACCGACTAAAGAGCCTTTCGCCATTTCCTCGGGAATGGAGTAACTGACCTGCCCGTGTACTGAACTGAGAGAGAGGACCGAGATAAACAACAGTACTTGCCGTGTCATTGTTCTGCCCGACATTTTCTCTGCCACATCAAACAACAAACACGTTACAATCCGTAAAGAACGCCGTGATATTCCATTAGTTTCACTGTTTAGTGAATACATTTTTTTTTAAAGATGTCCCTAAACTCCAACACTCAGGAACAAAAGAATCTCAGCTGCGTATCTCCGTGCTTAGTGTTCTCTGTAACCCGGAATGTGCTCTGCATGCGGCTCATTCTCTCTCTAATATACCGAGATGATGGGGGAGGTACTGTTGCAAATCTGCTCTAAAAATGCCACACTGACCAACAGCGTCCCTTTGAGTTCAATCTACTGAACAACAGATATACTTAAAAAAGAAACATCTTCCAATATATTCGGGAAGCTGTAGATCTCCATGGAATAAAGCATAGCACTATCAAACTTAACCCAACCCAGTAATGAAGGCTATATTAACACATTTCAGCCAATGTATGTAGGATACATGTAAACCATGATGCCAGTAGTATGTGGACAAGAAATATCAAACAAAATACACGTTACGCTAAACTATGCAACTATAACCAGCACTAAGGTATTACTGTGCATTATGTAGGATACAGAAAACGTGTATATACTGATGAATCCAATTTCTAGTACAGAAAACGTTTGCTCATCTTTACAAAGGTTAGGCAATATCCCTGTATAATTCACAATTTACTATGTTACAGGGTCTTTTGCAATACAGCCGCTTTGGAGAACAGCGCTGTTCACGACCGTGGTGCTGAAATGGCCACATATCAGTGGAATTCAGAGCATTTCTGACCACGGAACCTTCGCACCTATAAAGACAAGATTTAGAAACAGCTAAAATCGCAAGAAAAAGTTACAAATGTACATGTCACAGTTCAACCTTAGATTAAAGGGAAGGATAATGACTCAAATATAACAGACCTCTAGTGGAGAGTCTGGTTCATCCAGGATGTTCTGCTCACTCTGCATCCGCTGCATCGTCCCTGTAGAACTGGGGTCCATTATCAGTACGTTCTGACTACAGGGTCTGACGAACTTACAGTCACTCTTTCTGGAGTCAGTCGTCCTGCACACCTCGTAATTGTACACGTGCTGTAGAGTTCCTGTCCCCAAAGTGTCTGCGTAACGCGGTGGATAATACGGAATAACAGGGAGATTGGAATGATAGAGGACGCGAGACTGTCTCCATCTGTATATTTTCACTGATATAATAACCACTAAACATGTGATGAACAGAAAGGAGACTACAGCCAAAGCCAAGACTAAGTAAAAAGTCAGGTTGTCGTTGTAGTCCTTGTCGTGCGTAAAGTCAGTGAACTCCGAGAGCACTTCAGGGAAGCTGTCCGCCACCGCCACGTTAACATTGACTGTAGCTGAACGAGAGGGCTGCCCGTTGTCCTCCACTACAACAGTGAGCCTTTGTTTCACAGCATCTTTATCAGTGACTTGGCGTATAGTTCTTATTTCTCCATTCTGTAAGCCCACTTCAAACAGCGCCCTGTCTGTCGCTTTCTGCAGTTTATAGGAGAGCCAGGCATTCTGTCCAGAGTCCACATCAACAGCCACCACTTTAGTGACAAGATATCCCACATCTGCTGAACGAGGCACCATTTCAGCCACCAGAGAGCTGCTAGTCTGGACTGGGTACAGAACCTGAGGCGCGTTGTCGTTCTGGTCCTGGATCATTATTTTCACAGTCACATTGCTACTGAGAGGAGGAGAGCCTCCATCCTGCGCTTTTACGCGGAACTGGAAATCCTTGATCTGCTCGTAGTCAAAAGAGCGCACTGCATGGATGACTCCACTATCAGCACTAACGGACACATACGAGGAGACGGGCACTCCGTTAACCGAGGAGTCCTCCAGTATGTAAGAAACACGGGCATTCTGGTTCCAGTCAGCGTCTCTGGCTTTCACTGTGAATATAGAGAGGCCCGGTGTGTTGTTTTCTATAATGTAGGCCTCATATGAGCTCCTCTCAAAGACAGGCGCGTTGTCATTCACATCTGATATCTGTAAGGTGAGAGTGACGCTGCTGGAGAGAGAGGGCACTCCCTCATCAGAGCACGTCACACTGATGTTATATTCAGAGGCTCTCTCTCGGTCCAAGTCACTGTCTGTTACTACAGTAAAGAAATTATTCGATGTTAATTTCATTGCAAAAGGAATGTTTTCATTTATGGAGCACTGTACTCTGCCATTTTCACCGGAGTCTGGGTCTTGAATATTGATCATAGTTACGACAGTACCAGCTTTGGCATCTTCGGAGATCACGTTGGATTTAGACATAATGTTAATATTAGGCTTATTATCATTGGTGTCAACTACTTCAACTATCACTTTGCATGAATCTGTAAGTCCTCCGTCATCACTTGCCCGCAGGCTGATCTGAAAACGTCGTGTCTTTTCGTAATCAATATTTCCTATCAATCTAATCTCGCCGTTGTCCTCGTTAACTTCAAACATTTCTCTGACATCATCTAAAGTGTTTCGAACTGAATAGGTTACTTTGCTGTTTGAGCCATGATCTGCATCTGATGCGCTCACTGAAGTTACAAGTGTTCCTTTTGGGGAATGCTCAGTAACGGTGGCTTTATATATATGCTGCGTAAAAACGGGTGGATTGTCATTGGCGTCTAGTACAGTGATGATTATCTTCATTGTTCCTGATAGCTGAGGCTCTCCTCCATCTACTGCTGTTAATATCAGAGATATCTGCTCCTGTTTCTCTCGGTCTAGAGGTTTCTTTAAAACCATCTCCACGTTTTTATTCCCATCGGCTTGATTATGCAATTCAAGAGCAAAATTATCGGTTGGTTTCAACGTATAGCTTTGTAGGCCATTGATACCGACGTCCTGATCCATTGCTCCGTCTAATATAAATTTTGCTCCACTGACTGCAGACTCGCTTATTTTAAATTGTACGTCACTCTTTTCAAATGATGGATTATTATCGTTAACATCCGTTATCTCAACAGTTATGGTATAAAATTCCATCGGGTTCTCCAGAATAATCTGAAAATGTAGTGCGCAAGGCGTTGTCTGTCCGCAGAGAGCTTCACGGTCTATTTTCTCTTTGATGAGGAGAACTCCCCTTTCTTTATTCAGCTCGATGTACTCCGCGCTGTCTCCGGTATAAATACGAGCTTTACCTGATTTCAGTCTTTTGATATCTAAACCTAAATCCTGCGCTATGTTACCGACTAAAGAGCCTTTCGCCATTTCCTCGGGAATGGAGTAACTGACCTGCCCGTGTACTGAACTGAGAGAGAGGACCGAGATAAACAACAGTACTTGCCGTGTCATTGTTCTGTCAGACATTTTCCTTTCAACATGAAACAACAAGCACCATATAATCCGTTATGAAAATAGTATATTTCCTTCAGATATAAACCGAGAAAATAACAAAATGTTCTACCAATAATCCGTATCTCCAGAACAAAAGAATCCCAGTTCGGTGTCTCGGTGCTTAGTGTTCTCTGTAACCCAGACTGTGTTCTCTGCGTGCGGCTCTTTCTCTCTCTAATATACCGAGATGATGGGGGAGGTACTGTTGCAAATCTGCTCTAAAACTGCAACACTCTGACCAACAGCGTCCCTCTGAGTTAAATTCACTGAACTACAGAAGACGAAAAATATTACAAGATATTTGGGCTGGTTAGTCTGCATGAGATCAAATGCAGCACTATCATTCTATATCAACACATATAGGCCTACGTATTAATGACCCATGTAAACCAACATGACAGTAAGATGTGGATGAATTGAAACTATGCTAATATAGGAAACTACAAGCTACCCATTGAAATACAGCCTCTTTCCGCTGTCCACGACCATGGTGCTGAAATGGTCACATATCAGTGGAATGAAGAGCATGTCTGACCATTAAATATTGCAGGTACATATTGGATTTCAACAGTTTAAATCACACGACGCATATTTTTAGGGAAAATATAATGATTCAAATATAACAGACCTCTAGTGGGGAGTCTGGTTCATCCAGGATGTTCTGCTGACTCTGCATCCGCTGCATCGTCCCTGTAGAACTGGGGTCCATTATCAGTACGTTCTGACTACAGGGCCTGACGAACTTACAGTCACTCTTTCTGGAGTCAGTCGTCCTGCACACCTCGTAATTGTACACGTGTTGTAGAGTTCCTGTCCCCAAAGTGTCTGCGTAACGCGGTGGATAATACGGAATAACAGGGAGATTGGAATGATAGAGGACGCGAGACTGTCTCCATCTGTATATTTTCACTGATATAATAACCACTAAACATGTGATGAACAGAAATGAGACTACAGCCAAAGCCAAGACTAAGTAAAAAGTCAGGTTGTCATTGTAGTCCTTGTCGTGCGTAAAGTCAGTGAACTCCGAGAGCACTTCAGGGAAGCTGTCCGCCACCGCCACGTTAACATTGACTGTAGCTGAACGAGAGGGCTGCCCGTTGTCCTCCACTACAACAGTGAGCCTTTGTTTCACAGCATCTTTATCAGTGACTTGGCGTATAGTTCTTATTTCTCCATTCTGTAAGCCCACTTCAAACAGCGCCCTGTCTGTCGCTTTCTGCAGTTTATAGGAGAGCCAGGCATTCTGTCCAGAGTCCACATCAACAGCCACCACTTTAGTGACAAGATATCCCACATCTGCTGAACGAGGCACCATTTCAGCCACCAGAGAGCTGCTAGTCTGGACTGGGTACAGAACCTGAGGCGCGTTGTCGTTCTGGTCCTGGATCATTATTTTCACAGTCACATTGCTACTGAGAGGAGGGGAGCCTCCATCCTGCGCTTTTACACGGAACTGGAAATCCTTGATCTGCTCGTAGTCAAAAGAGCGCACTGCATGGATGACTCCACTATCAGCACTAACGGACACATACGAGGAGACGGGCACTCCGTTAACCGAGGAGTCCTCCAGTATGTAAGAAACACGGGCATTCTGGTTCCAGTCAGCGTCTCTGGCTTTCACTGTGAATATAGAGAGGCCCGGTGTGTTGTTTTCTATAATGTAGGCCTCATATGAGCTCCTCTCAAAGACAGGCGCGTTGTCATTCACATCTGATATCTGTAAGGTGAGAGTGACGCTGCTGGAGAGAGAGGGCACTCCCTCATCAGAGCACGTCACACTGATGTTATATTCAGAGGCTCTCTCTCGGTCCAAGTCACTGTCTGTTACTAGACTAAAGAAATTATTCGACGAGGATTTAATCGCAAATGGAATGTTTTCATTGATGGAACAATTAACTTTCCCATTTTCACCGGAGTCTGGGTCTTGAATATTGATCATAGTTACGACAGTACCAGCTTTGGCATCTTCGGAGATCACGTTGGATTTAGACATAATGTTAATATTAGGCTTATTATCATTGGTGTCAACTACTTCAACTATCACTTTGCATGAATCTGTAAGTCCTCCGTCATCACTTGCCCTTAAATTCATCTGAAAATTCCGTGTCTTTTCATAATCAATATTTCCAATCAATCTAATCTCGCCGTTGTCCTCGTTTACTTCAATAATTCCACGAACATAATCTAAGGTGTTTGTAATTGAATACGTTATTTTACCGTTTGAGCCATGATCTGCATCTGATGCGCTGACTGAAGTTATAATTGTACCTTTTGGGGCATTCTCAGTTACAGTTGCTTTGTAAAACTCCTGAGTAAAAATAGGCGCATTATCATTAACGTCTAGTACGGTGATGAGTATTTGCATTGTCCCTGACATACGCGGCTCGCCACCATCCACAGCTGTCAACACTAAAGTAACATCCTCATGCTTCTCTCGATCTAGAGCTTTCTGTAAAACCATCTCAACCTTCTTATTCCCATCGGCTTGATTAACCAATTTCAGAGCGAAATTATCGGTTGGTTTCAACGTATAGCTTTGGAGGCCATTGATACCGACGTCAAGATCCATTGCTCTCTCTAACACGAATTTTGCTCCATTGACTGCAGACTCACTGATTTTGAATTTGATTTCGTTTTTTTCAAAGGTTGGGGGGTTATCATTAATGTCTGTAATTTCAACCGTAATACTATAAAATTCCATCGGGTTCTCCAGAATAATCTGAAAATGTAAAGCGCAAGGCGTTGTCTGTTCACAAAGCGCTTCACGGTCTATTTTCTCTTTGATGAGGAGAACTCCCCTTTCTTTATTCAGCTCGATGTACTCTGCGCTGTCTCCGGTATAAATACGAGCTTTACCTGATTTCAGTCTTTTGATATCTAAACCCAAATCCTGCGCTATGTTACCGACTAAAGAGCCTTTCGCCATTTCCTCGGGAATGGAGTAACTGACCTGCCCGTGTACTGAACTGAGAGAGAGGACCGAGATAAACAACAGTACTTGCCGTGTCATTGTTCTGTCAGACATTTTCCGCGGCACCATGGAACGACAAATACCATAAAATCCGTAAGAAATGTGAAATATTCCGTTAGATGTATATCCAGAAAATAACACACTTTTCTGCAAATAATCCGTATCTCTCGAACAAAAGAATCCCAGTTCGGTGTCTCGGTGCTTAGTGTTCTCTGTAACCCAGACTGTGTTCTCTGCATGCGGCTCTTTCTCTCTCTAATATACCGAGATGATGGGGGAGGTACTGTTGCAAATCTGTTCTAAAACTGCAACACACTGACCAACAGCGTCCCTTTGAGTTAAATTCACTGAACTACAGAAGACGAAAAATATTACAAGATATTTGTGCTGGTTAGTCTGCATGAGATCAAATGCAGCACTATCATTCTATATCAACACATATAGGCCTACGTATTAATGACCCATGTAAACCAACATGACAGTAAGATGTGGATGAATTGAAACTTTGCTAATATAGGAAACTACAAGCTACCCATTGAAATACAGCCTCTTTCCGCTGTCCATGACCATGGTGCTGAAATGGTCACATATCAGTGGAATGAAGAGCATGTCTGACCATTAAATCTTGCAGGTACATATTGGATTTAAAACAGGTCAAATCATGCGATGGATAAACAACAGAACATCGTATTTTTAGGGAAAAGATAATGATTCAAATATAACAGACCTCTAGTGGAGAGTCTGGTTCATCCAGGATGTTCTGCTCACTCTGCATCCGCTGCATCGTCCCTGTAGAACTGGGGTCCATTATCAGTACGTTCTGACTACACGGTCTGACGAACTTACAGTCACTCTTTCTGGAGTCAGTCGTCCTGCACACCTCGTAATTGTAGACGTGCTGTAGAGTTCCTGTCCCCAAAGTGTCTGCGTAACGCGGTGGATAATACGGAATAACAGGGAGATTGGAATGATAGAGGACGCGAGACTGTCTCCATCTGTATATTTTCACTGATATAATAACCACTAAACATGTGATGAACAGAAATGAGACTACAGCCAAAGCCAAGACTAAGTAAAAAGTCAGGTTATCGTTGTAGTCCTTGTCGTGCGTAAAGTCAGTGAACTCCGAAAGCACTTCAGGGAAGCTGTCCGCCACCGCCACGTTAACATTGACTGTAGCTGAACGAGAGGGCTGCCCGTTGTCCTCCACTACAACAGTGAGCCTTTGTTTCACAGCATCTTTATCAGTGACTTGGCGTATAGTTCTTATTTCTCCATTCTGTAAGCCCACTTCAAACAGCGCCCTGTCTGTCGCTTTCTGCAGTTTATAGGAGAGCCAGGCATTCTGTCCAGAGTCCACATCAACAGCCACCACTTTAGTGACAAGATATCCCACATCTGCTGAACGAGGCACCATTTCAGCCACCAGAGAGCTGCTAGTCTGGACTGGATACAGAACCTGAGGCGTGTTGTCGTTCTGGTCCTGAATCATTATTTTCACAGTCACATTGCTACTGAGAGGAGGGGAGCCTCCATCCTGCGCTTTTACACGGAACTGGAAATCCTTGATCTGCTCGTAGTCAAAAGAGCGCACTGCATGGATGACTCCACTATCAGCACTAACGGACACATACGAGGAGACGGGCACTCCGTTAACCGAGGAGTCCTCCAGTATGTAAGAAACACGGGAATTCTGGTTCCAGTCAGCGTCTCTGGCTTTCACTGTGAATATAGAGAGGCCCGGTGTGTTGTTTTCTATAATGTAGGCCTCATATGAGCTCCTCTCAAAGACAGGCGCGTTGTCATTCACATCTGATATCTGTAAGGTGAGAGTGACGCTGCTGGAGAGAGAGGGCACTCCCTCATCAGAGCACGTCACACTGATGTTATACTCAGGGTCTCTCTCTCGGTCCAAGTCACTGTCTGTTACTATAGTAAAGAAATTATTCGATGTTAATTTCATCGCAAAAGGAATGTTTTCATTTATGGAGCACTGCACTCTGCCATTATGCCCGGAGTCTGGGTCTTGTACATTAATTATGGTTACCACTGTTCCAGGTTCAGCATTTTCAGATATTGCATTTGTTTTCGACATAATGTTTATCGATGGTTTATTGTCGTTTGTATCAACTACTTCAACATGTATTTTACAAGAATCAGTTAGACCGCCGTCATCACTAGCTTGTACATGTATTTCATAATGTCGAGCTTTTTCATAGTCTATGTGTCCTGATAAAACCACAATACCACTGTCTTCGTTTATTTCAAATATTTCTGGAACATCATCTAGAGTATTGGTAATTGAATATGATACTCTACCATTAGAACCGTCATCGGCATCACTGGCGCTAACGGTACTCAAAACGGTGCCTTTTGCAGCATTCTCGGTAATGGTTGCCTTGTACATTTCTTGCGTAAAAACAGGCGCATTGTCGTTGGCGTCTAGCACGGTTATTTTTATCTGCATTGTCCCGGACATTGGCGGGTCGCCGCCATCGATAGCTGTCAGAGTTAAAAAAAGATGCTCTTGTTTTTCTCTATCTAGAGGTTTCTGTAGCACCATCTCCACCTTTTTGCTTCCGTCTGGTTGATTTTGCAACTTCAGAAGAAAATTATCGGTTGGTTTTAACAAATAACTTTGTAGGCCATTTACACCAACATCAAGATCCATCGCCCTTTCCAACACAAATTTTGCTCCGACCATTGCCGATTCACTAATTCTAAATTTCATCTCATTCTTCTTAAAGCTTGGTGCATTATCATTTATATCATGGATTTCGACTGTAACACTGTAGAATTCAATCGGGTCTTCTAGAGTAATCTGTAGATGAACAGCGCAAGGCGTCGTCTGTCCGCAAAGCGCTTCACGGTCTATTTTCTCTTTGATGAGGAGAACTCCCCTTTCTTTATTCAGCTCGATGTACTCTGCGCTGTCTCCGGTATAAATACGAGCTTTACCTGATTTCAATCGTTTGATATCTAAACCTAAATCCTGCGCTATGTTACCAACTAAAGAGCCTTTCGCCATTTCCTCGGGAATGGAGTAACTGACCTGCCCGTGTACTGAACTGAGAGAGAGGACCGAGATAAACAACAGTACTTGCCGTGTCATTGTTCTGCCCGACATTTTCCTTTCAAGAAGAAACAATAAACGCCTTATAATCCGTAATGAAGTCAGTAATATTCCATTCGTTTACAGTTCAAAACATCAAAGGAAAATGATTCAACAATCCATAATTCTCGAAAAAAAGAAACGCATCTCGATGTTTCCGTTCTAAGTGTTCTCTATAACCCAGACTGTGCGCTCTGCTCGCGGCTCTTTCTCTCTCTAATATACCGAGATGATGGGGGAGGAAGTGCTGTAAATCTGCTCTAAAACTGCAACACACTGACCAACAGCGTCCCTCAGAGTTCAATCTACTGAACAACAGATACACATTAAAATAAATCTAACATATTTGGGAATGTTCGAATCTCCAACGGACGAAGCAGAGTACTATAACGTTATATCAACACACATAAGCTAATTCATAGAATGACAAATATAAACTAATATGTTAATGAGATGTGGACAACAAGTACTAACGGAAGACACGTTGACTGAAACTCCTTACGGGAAACTACTGGCTACACATTGTAAAACAGCCTCTTTGCAAAGGTCCGTTTTCCACGACCATGGTTCTGAAATGGACACATCACTGGAATGAAGAGGATTTCTAAGCATGGTAAATTCCCAGGTATGCAGACTCGATATAGAATAGTTAAAAATCACATGATGATCTTAAAAACATACAGAAGAAAAACATTGTTTTAGGGACAAAATAATAGTTAAAATATAACAGACCTCTATTGGAGAGTCTGGTTCATCCAGGATGTTCTGCTCGCGCTGCATCCGCTGCATAGTCCCTGTAGAACTGGGGTCCATTATCAGTACGTTCTGACTACAGGGTCTGACGAACTTACAGTCACTCTTTCTGGAGTCAGTCGTCCTGCACACCTCGTAATTGTACACGTGCTGTAGAGTTCCTGTCCCCAAAGTGTCTGCGTAACGCGGTGGATAATACGGAATAACAGGGAGATTGGAATGATAGAGGACGCGAGACTGTCTCCATCTGTATATTTTCACTGATATAATAACCACTAAACATGTGATGAACAGAAAGGAGACTACAGCCAAAGCCAAGACTAAGTAAAAAGTCAGGTTGTCATTGTAGTCCTTGTCGTGCGTAAAGTCAGTGAACTCCGAGAGCACTTCAGGGAAGCTGTCCGCCACCGCCACGTTAACATTGACTGTAGCTGAACGAGAGGGCTGCCCGTTGTCCTCCACTACAACAGTGAGTCTTTGTTTCACAGTATCTTTATCAGTGACTTGGCGTATAGTTCTTATTTCTCCATTCTGTAAGCCCACTTCAAACAGCGCCCTGTCTGTCGCTTTCTGCAGTTTATAGGAGAGCCAGGCATTCTGTCCAGAGTCCACATCAACAGCCACCACTTTAGTGACAAGATATCCCACATCTGCTGAACGAGGCACCATTTCAGCCACCAGAGAGCTGCTAGTCTGGACTGGGTACAGAACCTGAGGCGCGTTGTCGTTCTGGTCCTGGATCATTATTTTCACAGTCACATTGCTACTGAGAGGAGGAGAGCCTCCATCCTGCGCTTTTACGCGAAACTGGAAATCCTTGATCTGCTCGTAGTCAAAAGAGCGCACTGAATGGATGACTCCACTATCAGCACTAACGGACACATACGAGGAGACGGGCACTCCGTTAACCGAGGAGTCCTCCAGTATGTAAGAAACACGGGCATTCTGGTTCCAGTCAGCGTCTCTGGCTTTCACTGTGAATATAGAGAGGCCCGGTGTGTTGTTTTCTATAATGTAGGCCTCATATGAGCTCCTCTCAAAGACAGGCGCGTTGTCATTCACATCTGATATCTGTAAGGTGAGAGTGACGCTGCTGGAGAGAGAGGGCACTCCCTCATCAGAGCACGTCACACTGATGTTATATTCAGAGGCTCTCTCTCGGTCCAAGTCACTGTCTGTTACTAAACTAAAGAAATTATTCGATGTTGATTTCATTGAAAATGGTATGTTTTCGTCAATAGAGCACTGCACTCTGCCATTATCACCAGAATCTGGGTCTTGAATGTTCATCATTGTTACGACAGTCCCAGGTTGAGCGTCCTCAGATATGGCACTCGTCTTTGACATGATATTGATTGATGGTTTGTTGTCATTTGTATCTATAACCTCAATAATTAATTTACAGGCGTCAGAGTGACCTCCCTGATCTGTAGCCTGAACGTCTATCTCATAATGTTTACGTTTTTCATAGTCAATATGTCCATTTAATTTTACCACACCGTAAACATGATCAATTTCAAATAGATGGGATGCTCCCGATTTTGGGATAGAATACGTAATTCTTCCGTTCGAACCTTGATCGGCATCAGTTGCACTGATTGTTGTTAAAACGGTGCCTTTTGATACGTTCTCTGATATACTAGCCTTATACTCTGCCTGAGAACAAACGGGCGCATTATCATTGGCGTCTAGTACAGTGATGATTATCTGCATTGTTCCTGATAGCTGAGGCTCTCCTCCATCTACTGCTGTTAATATCAGAGATATCTGCTCCTGTTTCTCTCGGTCTAGAGGCTTCTGTAAAACCATCTCTACATTTTTAACACCATCTGAACGAGTTAGTGTTTTCAATACGAAATTATCAGTGGGTTTCAGAGAGTAGCTCTGAAGGCCATTAACGCCAACGTCGTCATCAACTGCTCTTTCCAATACAAATTTAGCCCCTGTTAGCGCTAATTCACTAATTTCATATTTCATTTCACTCCTCTCAAAAATAGGTGAATTGTCATTGACATCTGTTATCTCAACTGTAGCTGTATAAAATTCCATCGGGTTCTCTAGAATAACTTGAAAATGTAAAGCGCAAGGCGTCGTCTGTCCGCAGAGAGCTTCACGGTCTATTTTCTCTTTGATGAGGAGAACTCCCCTTTCTTTATTCAGCTCGATGTACTCTGCGCTGTCTCCGGTATAAATACGTGCTTTACCTGATTTCAGTCTTTTGATATCTAAACCCAAATCCTGCGCTATGTTACCGACTAAAGAGCCTTTCGCCATTTCCTCGGGAATGGAGTAACTGACCTGCCCGTGTACTGAACTGAGAGAGAGGACCGAGATAAACAACAGTACTTGCCGTGTCATTGTTCTGTCCGACATTTTCCCTTCAACCTGAAACAACAAGCGCCTTATAATCCGATAAGAGAACAGTATGATTCCTTCAGATGTATGTCCAACAATAAATACAAAAAATGCCAATAATCCGTATTTTGGGAACAAAATAATCTCAGCTCGGTGTCTCGGTGCTTAGTGTTCTCTGTAACCCAGACTGTGTTCTCTGCGTGCGGCTCTTTCTCTCTCTAATATACCGAGATGATGGGGGAGGTACTGTTGCAAATCTGCTCTAAAACTGCAACACACTGACCAACAGCGTCCCTTTGAGTTTAATGGATTGAACTACAGACAATATACTTGAATAAAAAGACAGAAAAACGCTCCAGTATTGTTGGAAATGTCAGGGTGGATAAACTGGAGAAAATAATTAATATAAAGTAACCGTATACTATATCAACATATAATCTAGCTCAATGTACGCAAAATATAAACAATGATGTCAGGTAGTTGTGTCCAAGGAATGTCTGAACCAGGCCGAAACTTTACATTACACTACAGGCTAACAGCGACAGAAGGAAACTTACTGCAAGCAAAAAAACATGAATGGAATAAATGTGCATTAAATACACACAATCCATTGTCAAGCTTGATCATCATGAGGATGTATCCCCTTTACCATTCACGACGATAAACAGCTACAATGGAATTCACACCATATAGTGCAAAGCGCTGCTGTCCAATGGCCGTGATGCTTAAAGTACAGTAAGAATGGAATGAAGAGCTTTTCTGACAGGGAGGTAGGCTACACTTGAACAACGCATTTTTAACATACAGGACCAGTAAAAAGCTTGGACACATACACTCATTCGAGGGTTTTTCTATATTTTTACTATTTTCTACATTGTAGATTAATAGTGAAGACATCAAAACCATAAAATAACTCATATTGAATCATGTAGTAAGCAGAAAAGTATTAAACAAATCAAAATATATTGTATATTTGAGATTCTTCAAAGTAGCCACTCTTTGCCTTGACAGCTTTGCGCACTCTTGGCATTCTCTCAACCAGCTTCGTGATGTAGCCTCCTGGAATGCATTTCAATTAACAGGAGTGCCTCATTAAAAGTTAATTTGTGGAATTTATTTCCTTCTTAATGCGTTTGAACCAATCAATTGTGTTGTGACAAGGTAGGGGTGGTATACAGAAGATAGCCCTATTTGGTCAAATACCATATTATGGCAAGAACAGCTCAAATAAGCAAAGAAAAATGACAGTCCATCATTACTTTAAGACATGTAGGTCAGTCAATATGGAACATTTCAACAACCCTGTAAGTTTCTTCAAGTGCAGTCGCAAAAACCATCAAGCGCTATGATGGCTCACATGAGGACCGTCACAGGAAAGGAAGACCCAGAGTTACCTCTGCTGCAGAGGATAAGTTCATTACAGTTACCAGCCTCAGAAATTGCATCCCAAATAAATGCTTCACAGAGTTCAAGTAACAGACACATCTCAACATCAACTGCTCAGAGGAGACTGCATGAATCAGGCCTTCATGGTCGAATTGTTGCAAAGAAACCACAACATAAAGGTCATCATTAAAAATAAGAGACTTGAATGGGCCAAGAAACAGGAGAAATGGACATTAGACCGCTGGGGCTTTGTGAGACGCAGAGTAGGTGAACATATGATCTCCGCATGTGTGGTTCCCACCGTGAAGCATGGAGGAGGTGGTGTGATGGTGTGGGGGTGCTTTGCTGGTGACACTGTCAGTCATTAATTTAGAATTCAAGGGACACTTAACCAGCATGGCTATCACAGCATTCTGCAGCGATACGCCATCTCCTCTGGTTTGCGCTTAGCGGGACTATCATTTGTTTTTCAACAGGACAGTGACTCAACACACCTCCATGCTGTGTAAGGGCTATTTGACCAAGAAGGAGAGTGATGGAGTGCTGCATCAGATGACCTGGTCTCCACAATCACCTGATGTCAAACCAATTGAGATGGTTTGGGATGAGTTGGACCACAGAGTGAAGGGAAAGCAGCCAACATGTGCTCAGCATGTGCGAACTCCTTCAAGACTGTTGGAAAAGCATTCCATGTGAAGCTGGTTAAAAGAATGCCAAGAGTGTGCAAAGATGACATCAAGGCATACTTTGAAGAATGAAATGTATTTTAATTTGTTTAACTCTTTTTTGGTTACTACATGATTCCATGTGTGTTATTTCATAGTTTTGATGTCTTCAATATTATTCTACAATGTAGAAAATAGTAAAAAAAAATAAAAAACCTTGAATGAGTAGCTGTGTTCAAACTTTGGACTGGCACTGTATAAATAGAAATAGATAACATTTTAGGAGTACAAAATTAAGAATAAAATATAACAGACCTCTAGTGGAGAGTCTGGTTCATCCAGGATGTTCTGCTCACTCTGCATCCGCTGCATCGTCCCTGTAGAACTGGGGTCCATTATCAGTACGTTCTGACTACACGGTCTGACGAACTTACAGTCACTCTTTCTGGAGTCAGTCGTCCTGCACACCTCGTAATTGTACACGTGCTGTAGAGTTCCTGTCCCCAAAGTGTCTGCGTAACGCGGTGGATAATACGGAATAACAGGGAGATTGGAATGATAGAGGACGCGAGACTGTCTCCATCTGTATATTTTCACTGATATAATAACCACTAAACATGTGATGAACAGAAAGGAGACTACAGCCAAAGCCAAGACTAAGTAAAAAGTCAGGTTATCGTTGTAGTCCTTGTCGTGCGTAAAGTCAGTGAACTCCGAGAGCACTTCAGGGAAGCTGTCCGCCACCGCCACGTTAACATTGACTGTAGCTGAACGAGAGGGCTGCCCGTTGTCCTCCACTACAACAGTGAGTCTTTGTTTCACAGCATCTTTATCAGTGACTTGGCGTATAGTTCTTATTTCTCCATTCTGTAAGCCCACTTCAAACAGCGCCCTGTCTGTCGCTTTCTGCAGTTTATAGGAGAGCCAGGCATTCTGTCCAGAGTCCACATCAACAGCCACCACTTTAGTGACAAGATATCCCACATCTGCTGAACGAGGCACCATTTCAGCCACCAGAGAGCTGCTAGTCTGGACTGGGTACAGAACCTGAGGCGCGTTGTCGTTCTGGTCCTGGATCATTATTTTCACAGTCACATTGCTACTGAGAGGAGGGGAGCCTCCATCCTGCGCTTTTACACGGAACTGGAAATCCTTGATCTGCTCGTAGTCAAAAGAGCGCACTGCATGGATGACTCCACTATCAGCACTAACGGACACATACGAGGAGACGGGCACTCCGTTAACCGAGGAGTCGTCCAGTATGTAAGAAACACGGGCATTCTGGTTCCAGTCAGCGTCTCTGGCTTTCACTGTGAATATAGAGAGGCCCGGTGTGTTGTTTTCTATAATGTAGGCCTCATATGAGCTCCTCTCAAAGACAGGCGCGTTGTCATTCACATCTGATATCTGTAAGGTGAGAGTGACGCTGCTGGAGAGAGAGGGCACTCCCTCATCAGAGCACGTCACACTGATGTTATATTCAGAGGCTCTCTCTCGGTCCAAGTCACTGTCTGTTACTAGACTATAGAAGCCATTAGATGTAGATTTAATGGTTAAGGGAATATTTTCAGTTAAAACACAGTCCACCACTCCGTTACTATCAGAGTCTGGGTCGTGGACGCTCATTACAGATATGACTGTCTGAGAAGGGGAATTTTCTGGTATTGATTTAGAAGTTGACATCAAATCAATTAATGGTTTATTGTCGTTAACGTCGATAATGTCGACTATCAGTTTAGTGGAATCTGTAAGACCACCTTGATCTTTCGCTTTCACGTCTATTTGATAATGTTTTGCAGTTTCATAGTCGACCTCATTAATCAAATGCACTTCGCCATTACTCTCATCTATTTCAAATAGGTCCAAAATACCAATTGTGCTGCTTGATATAGAATATGTGACTAAACCATTTGATCCATGATCTATATCAGTGGCACTAACTGTAGTTAATAAAGTACCCTTCTGTGAGTTCTCTACAACACTCGCCGTATATACTGCCTGTGTAAAAACCGGAGCATTATCGTTAGCATCTAGCACAGTGACGTGAATCTGCACTGTCCCAGACATCTGAGGGTCTCCTCCATCGAGGGCAGTTAACACTAAAGACATCTGCTCCTGTTTCTCTCGATCTAAAGGCTTCTGTAAAACCATCTCTACTTTTTTGATTCCATCAGCCTGACCTTGTAGTTTTAAAACAAAATTATCGGTTGGATTAAGCGAATAGGTTTGGAGTCCATTTAACCCGATATCAGAATCAAAAGCTCTCTCCAAGACGAATTTTGCCCCCGTATTAGCGGACTCGCTTATCTCAAATTTCATATCGTGCATTTGAAAAACTGGAGCATTATCATTGATATCGGTTATCTCAACAGTAACCCGATAAAATTCTATTGGGTTCTCCATAATTATCTGAAAATGCAATGCGCAAGGCGTCGTCTGTCTGCACAACGCCTCACGGTCTATTCTCTCTTTGACAAGGAGGACTCCCCTTTCTTTATTCAGCTCGATGTATTCCGCACTGTTCCCAACGTGTATGCGAGCATTACCAGATTTCAGTCTTTTGATATCTAAACCCAAATCCTGCGCTATGTTACCGACTAAAGAGCCTTTCGCCATTTCCTCGGGAATGGAGTAACTGACCTGCCCGTGTACTGAACTGAGAGAGAGGACGGAGATAAACAACAGTACTTGCCGTGTCATTGTTCTGCCCGACATATTTCCTTCACCATGTAACAACAAGTACGTTATAATCCGTAAAAAACTCAGGAAGATTCCATTCGTTTCCAGTTAAAAACATCAAAGGTAAAATACTTAAAATCGGGAATTCCAGAACAAAGGAATCCCAGCTCGGTGTCTCGGTGCTTAGTGTTCTCTGTAACCCAGACTGTGTTCTCTGCGTGCGGCTCTTTCTCTCTCTAATATACCGAGATGATGGGGGAGGTACTGTTGCAAATCTGCTCTAAAACTGCAACACACTGACCAACAGCGGCCCTCAGAGTTCAATCTACTGAACAACAGATATACTTAAAATATAAACACCTTCCAATATATTTGGGAAGGTTTGCGTCTTCAAGAACAGACCTATCGTGCTTTACCCAACACAGTTCATAAAGGAAACACCACGTCTTTTTTCATTAGAAAAGATAACAAATATATTAGGTCTTGGCGATCGGCTCTGCTCCTTCAGGGTAGCTCACAGCCAGAGCAACGCGTCAAATGAACATGAGAAAACGACAGGCATTGAGCATGGTATGCTATACCAATATCCCCACTGAACACAAACAGAGCCAAACAGGTGGAGGCTGGGGTGGTGGTGGGAAAACAGTAAACAGCAAGCACAGCGAATAAAAGGTAGTTACAGCGGCAGTGGCAAAAGACACCAGAGCACAGATTGCGCGCGTCATCCAGCATCGAGGATGCGTGTGCGCAGAACTGGTCAACTGAAATAGAGTAGCATGTTAAAAGTAGAGTGTGAATCCACGTGGTGCAATCTCAGCTGATGCGATGAGCTGGTTCCAGCACTCGGGTGTCCCTTCTCCACCGGCTTCGCTTTATTCATGCAGGCTGTATCAAAACATCCAGGCCAATGTGGGAAGGACTGATGTAAAACATGATACCAGATAGCACGTTGACTATAAATGTCATTCAAAATACATGTAGCAAAAAGCTATAGATTGTGACAGAAAGCAACTTTCGCTAATTTAAACCCAGCATTATGTTATTTATATATAGTCCTTCAGAAAGTATTCACACCCCCTGACTTTTTCCAAATGTTGTTATGTTACAGCCTGAATTAAAAATCGATTAAATTGATATTGTTTTACTGGCCTACACACACACAATACCCCATAATGTCAAAGTGAAATGATGTTTTTAGAAATTTTTATAAATGAATAAAAAAATCAAAAGCTGAAATGTCTTGAGTCAATAAGTATTCAAACCCTTTGTTATGGCAAGCCTAAATTAATTCAGGGTGAAATTGAATACCTCTTAGAGCATGGTGATGTTATTAATTACACTTTGAATGGTGTATCAATACACCCAGTCACTACAATGATACAGGCATTCTTCCTAACTCAGTTGTCGGAGAGGAGGGAAACCGCTCAGAGATTTCACAATGAGGCCAATGGCGACATTAAAACAGAGTTTAACGGCTGTGATAGGAGAACACCGAGATGGATCACCAACATAGCAGTTACTCCACAATACTAACCTATTTGACAGAGTGAAAAGAAGGAAGCCTGTACAGAATACAAATATTCGAAAACATGCATCCTGTTTGCAACAAGTAAAATTGAAAAAAATGTGGCAAAGAAATTAACTTTATGTACTGAATACAAAGCGTTATGTTTGGGGCAAATCCTTTCACAACACATTACTGAGTACCACACTTCATATTTTCAAACATGGTGGTGGCTGCATCATGTTATGGGTATGCTTGTCATCGGCAAGGACTATACGTTTTTTAGGATAAAAAGAAAAGGAATAGAGCAAAGCACAGCCATAATCCTAGAGTAAAACCTGGTTCAGTTTGCTTTCCAAAATACACTGGGAGATAAATTCACCTTTCAGCAGGACAATAACCTTAAAATACAAGGCCAAATATACACTGAAGTTGCTTACCAAGACGACATTGAAAATTCCTGTGAGGCATAGTTACAATTTTGACTTAAATCAGCTTGAAAAGCTTTGGCAAGACATGAAAATGGCTGTCTAGCAATGATCACCAACCAACTTCACATCACTTTAATAATTTTTAAAGATTAATGTACAAATACTATACAATCCAGGTGTGCAATGCTCTTAGAGACTTAGCCAGAAAGACTTACAGCTGTAACCACTGCCAAAACTGATTCTAAAATGTATTGACTCAGGAGAGCGAATGCCTATGTACATTAGCCATTTCTGTATTTCATTATCAATACATTTGCAAACACTTATAAAAACATGTTTTCACTTTGTCATTGGGGGTATTGTGTGTAAATGGTGAGAGAGAAATACAAATGTAATCCATTTAGGAATCAGGCTGTAACACAACAAAATGTGGATTAGGTCAAGGGTTATGAAAACTTTCTTAAGAGACTGCAAGATTATTTAATCAAATTACTATTAGAGAAAATGTTTGCCTCATTTTTACTACTGCAAAGGCTATGTGCAGAACAATTCAAACTTTACTATGGTACATGGTTCATTCAAATACAGCCTCTTTGCTGCAACCAACACAGAACCGCTGTCCATGACCGTGGTGCTGAAACAGCTACCTATCAATAGAAAAAAAACACTACTTCTGACCATGGAAAATTCCCTGGTAAACATTGTGGATTTCAAATAGTTCAAATGCATGATGCATTTACAAATACAGCTGGACATAAATATAGTTTTGGCAAAAAAATGATGATTCAAATAACAGACCTCTATTGGAGAGTCTGGTTCATCCAGGATGTTCTGCTCACTCTGCATCCGCTGCATCGTCCCTGTAGAACTGGGGTCCATTATCAGTACGTTCTGACTACACGGTCTGACGAACTTACAGTCACTCTTTCTGGAGTCAGTCGTCCTGCACACCTCGTAATTGTACACGTGCTGTAGAGTTCCTGTCCCCAAAGTGTCTGCGTAACGCGGTGGATAATACGGAATAACAGGGAGATTGGAATGATAGAGGACGCGAGACTGTCTCCATCTGTATATTTTCACTGATATAATAACCACTAAACATGTGATGAACAGAAAGGAGACTACAGCCAAAGCCAAGACTAAGTAAAAAGTCAGGTTGTCATTGTAGTCCTTGTCGTGCGTAAAGTCAGTGAACTCCGAGAGCACTTCAGGGAAGCTGTCCGCCACCGCCACGTTAACATTGACTGTAGCTGAACGAGAGGGCTGCCCGTTGTCCTCCACTACAACAGTGAGCCTTTGTTTCACAGCATCTTTATCAGTGACTTGGCGTATAGTTCTTATTTCTCCATTCTGTAAGCCCACTTCAAACAGCGCCCTGTCTGTCGCTTTCTGCAGTTTATAGGAGAGCCAGGCATTCTGTCCAGAGTCCACATCAACAGCCACCACTTTAGTGACAAGATATCCCACATCTGCTGAACGAGGCACCATTTCAGCCACCAGAGAGCTGCTAGTCTGGACTGGGTACAGAACCTGAGGCGCGTTGTCGTTCTGATCTTGGATGAAGATGGTGACAGTCACATTACTACTGAGTGGAGGAGAGCCTCCGTCTTGCGCCTTAACCACGAGTGTAAGCTGTTTAATTTGTTCATAATCAAAGGAACGAACCGCATGTAAAACTCCAGTTTCTGAGTTTATGGATATATAAGTAGAGACTGCAGTTCCACTGATCTGCGTGTCCTCCAAGAGGTACGAGACTCTAGCGTTCTGATTCCAGTCAGAGTCCCGCGCGCTGACAGTAAATATGGACATTCCAGGAGAGTTATTCTCTGTGACGTAAGCAGAGTAGGTGCCTTTATCGAACAATGGGGCGTTGTCGTTTACGTCAGAGATTCTAAGGTGTATTGTTCTAACGCTAGAGAGTGGAGGCGAACCAGAATCTGTCGCTGTTATGGTTATATTGTATTCGGCCATCTTTTCTCGATCAAAACCAGAGTCAGTGATCAAATTATAATAATTTGTCAATGAGGATTTGATCTGAAATGGGAGTGTTTTGTCTACTGAACAGCTAACCTGTCCGTTTCTCTCTGAATCAGCATCTTTAACGTTTATAACGGCTATCGTGGTGCCAGGAGGAGCATCTTCAGACACAGGGCTGGAGAAAGACATGACGTTTATAACAGGTGCATTGTCATTTATGTCAACTATTTCTATGACAACTTTACCAATATCTGTCAAACCACCTTGGTCTTTAGCCTCAACTCTAATTTCATATTTCTTGTCTTTTTCAAAATCTATCTGTCCAGCAACAGATATCTTGCCAGTTGTCCTGTCAATGTCAAATAAATCAGCCAAGTTGCCTTTCAAATTTGAAAAAGAATAGGTCAGTAATCCATTCGAAAAACTGTCTGCATCGCTGGCATTTACGGTGGTAATATAGGTGCCTTTCAGTGCGTTTTCCATCACAGTAGCCCTGTACACTGACTGGTTAAACACGGGCGCATTGTCATTAGCATCTAGGACAGAGATCTCTATATTTACTGTGCCAGATCTCTGCGGATTTCCACCGTCTACAGCGATTAGCTTTAAAGAGAGACGAGGATGCTCCTCTCTGTCTAACGGTTTCTGGAGCACCATCTCTGCATATTTACTACCGTCTGCGTTAGAATGCTGTTTCAAAACAAAATGATCATTAGGAGTGAAGACATAATCTTGTAGACCATTAACTCCCACATCCGGATCCTCCGCACTCTCTAATACAAAACGAGATCCTAGAGCGACGGATTCGCTGATTTCAAATGTACTGTGATTGTTCTTGAAGAGAGGGGCATGGTCGTTAACATCCAATATTTCCACCGTTACACGATGTAATTCAATTGGATTTTCTAAAATGATTTCAAAGCTAAAGCTACACGGTGTGACGTCGCCACAAAGCTGTTCTCGGTCTATTCTCTCACTCACGACTAGAATCCCTTTGTCTGTCTGCAGCTCTGTGTACTGAATGCTTTCTCCGGATACGATACGGGCCCGACCCACTCGGAGCCTTTTCAAATCTAACCCCAGGTCTTGAGCTACGTTGCCGATAAAAAAGCCTTTCTTCATCTCTTCAGGTATGGAATACCTGATTTGACCACTGACAATATGACTGAAATACGGAAGAAATATAAGTACTTGCCATCGCAGTCCACAACACAAACGCCATTTTGCGCATTTAGGTTGAAGGAATCCTTCAGATGCCATAGCCAACGAATAATAAATCCAGCACGAATATTTCTTATACTGGATCGAGAGAAACGGTGAGGAAATAACAGTCGATGTTTCGCTTTATTCCAGCTTATTTTCACTATCTCGTTCGAATATATTGATCAGAGCGAATGTCTCATTGTCGCGCCCAACGTCTTATGAAGCGCAGAGTCTCTCCCTCTCCTCTGATAGAGCGCAGTGATAGGGGAGGGGACTCTACAGACTGACAACACTGGACAGACATTATTTCACTGATCAACAGCGGCCCTCAGAGTCTGAAACACGGACATCATAAAACACTTGAATATAGAAACCCGTTCAGAAATGATTTAACACAGTACAGGATTATTTCCTTTCCAAACTGATCCATATACAAACCACTGGCTAAACACTTCACTTTCTGCTATCTAAATAAATGAACGTTCATCACTACAACTCAAAACATGACAATGTCATAGGCTACTAAAGAATCCCACTATCCCATCAAACTCAGATTGGATCGTGCATAAAAATAATTCCATGAAACAGTCTTCCAAACCATGGCTCAACATTACAAACCAATACCTATGCATGTTGACCGTAATATTTTTCGTTAAGGCTAAAATCTATAGCGACATTTGGTCAATAGACAGAGGTAAGAACCAGGGATAATACACAGTGTGAGAGGGCGAAGCAGCCCTCTGCTGCAATGAAGACACAAGTGTCGCTGTCCACACAGGGTGGTGCTGAAGCAACATTGCAACACTACAGAGTTACCAATAAATCACAAGCACTAACGCTCAGTTTGAAATAGGCAACATCTCTAAAAACACAGCACATATACAACACGAACCTAAAACATTACATAGGTTACTAAAACAACACGTAATCCTTTATTTACTGCTATAAAATAGAGAAGAGAGAGAAACCCAACTTCTGAGATACCGATAAAAATGAGTAAGGAACCAGGGTAAAACAATTGAGAAAAAGTTATACAAACAAACTTATTGTAAAGATGTACTCCAACAAAATCAGCTACATTATTTAAACTCCAAGAAACTCACCTCTAATGGGGAGTCTGGTTCTTCCAGGATGTTCTGTTCGCTCTGCATCCGCTGCATCGTCCCGGTAGAACTGGGGTCCATTATCAGTACGTTCTGACTACAGGGTCTGACGAACTTACAGTCACTCTTTCTGGAGTCAGTCGTCCTGCACACCTCGTAATTGTACACGTGCTGTAGAGTTCCTGTCCCCAAAGTGTCTGCGTAACGCGGTGGATAATACGGAATAACAGGGAGATTGGAATGATAGAGGACGCGAGACTGTCTCCATCTGTATATTTTCACTGATATAATAACCCCTAAACATGTGATGAACAGAAATGAGACTACAGCCAAAGCCAAGACTAAGTAAAAAGTCAGGTTGTCATTGTAGTCCTTGTCGTGCGTAAAGTCAGTGAACTCCGAGAGCACTTCAGGGAAGCTGTCCGCCACCGCCACGTTAACATTGACTGTAGCTGAACGAGAGGGCTGCCCGTTGTCCTCCACTACAACAGTGAGTCTTTGTTTCACAGCATCTTTATCAGTGACTTGGCGTATAGTTCTTATTTCTCCATTCTGTAAGCCCACTTCAAACAGCGCCCTGTCTGTCGCTTTCTGCAGTTTATAGGAGAGCCAGGCATTCTGTCCAGAGTCCACATCAACAGCCACCACTTTAGTGACAAGATATCCCACATCTGCTGAACGAGGCACTATTTCAGCCACCAGAGAGCTGCTAGTCTGGACTGGGTACAGAACCTGAGGAGCGTTGTCGTTCTGATCTTGGATGAAGATGGTGACAGTCACATTACTACTGAGTGGAGGAGAGCCTCCGTCTTGCGCCTTAACCACGAGTGTAAGCTGTTTAATTTGTTCATAATCAAAGGAACGAACCGCATGTAAAACTCCAGTTTCTGAGTTTATGGATATATAAGTAGAGACTGGAGTTCCACTGATCTGCGTGTCCTCCAAGAGGTACGAGACTATAGCGTTCTGATTCCAGTCAGAGTCCCGCGCGCTGACAGTAAATATGGACATTCCAGGAGAGTTATTCTCTGTGACGTAAGCAGAGTATGAGCTCTGACGAAACAATGGGGCGTTGTCGTTTACGTCAGAGATTCTAAGGTGTAATGTCCTGGTGCTGGAGAGGGGAGGAGAACCAGAATCTGTCGTTGTTATGGTGATGTTGTATTCTGGTGTCGTTTCTCTGTCTAAAGCTCCGTCTGAGATCAAATTATAATAACTACTTAACGAAGACTGAATTTTAAATGGAAGGTTAGTATTTATAGAGCAAGTAATCTGTCCGTTTCTCTCTGAATCAGCGTCTTTAACATTTATAATAGCAATTGTGGTGCCAGGAGTAGCATTTTCAGATACAGGGCTGGAGAAGGACATGACGTTTATAACTGGTTCGTTGTCATTAACATCAACAACTTCAATAACAACTTCACTGGAGTCTGTTAAACCACCTTGATCCTTCACCTCTACCCTCATTTCAAATTTCTTATCTTTCTCATAATCTATTTCCCCCGCAACTGATATTGTGCCTGTTGTTTCGTCTATATTGAAAATGTCAGCTAAATGTTTTTTGAGGTTGGAGAAGCAATACGCAACAACACCGTTTGAACCACTGTCTGCATCGCTGGCATTTACGGTGGTAATATATGTGCCTTTCTGTGCGTTTTCCATCACAGTAGCCCTGTACACTGACTGGTTAAACACGGGCGCATTGTCATTAACATCTAGGACAGAGATCTCTATATTTACTGTGCCAGATCTCTGCGGATTTCCACCGTCTACAGCGATTAGCTTTAAAGAGAGACGAGGATGCTCCTCTCTGTCTAACGGTTTCTGGAGCACCATCTCAGCATATTTACTACCGTCCGGTTTCTCGTGTTGTTTTAAAACATAATTATCATTCGTGGTTAAGAAGTAATTCTGCAGGGCGTTTAACCCTACATCAGGATCCTCGGCAGTAGCCAACGTAAAACGGGAGCCTAAGGTAGCGGACTCGCTAATTTCAAATTGTATATCACTCTTTGAAAAAGCAGGGGCATGGTCATTTACATCTATAATTTCTACAGTCACGCGGTGTAGCTCCAACGGATGTTCTAGAATAATTTCGAAGCTGAAGCTACACGGTGTGATATCACCACAAAGCTGCTCTCGGTCTATTCTCTCACTCACGACTAGAATCCCTTTGTCTGTCTGCAGCTCTGTGTACTGAATGCTTTCTCCTGTCACGATACGGGCCCGGCCCGCTCGGAGCCTTTTCAGATCTAACCCCAGGTCTTGAGCTACGTTACCGATAAGAGAACCTTTCTTCATCTCCTCCGGAATGGAATACCGTATTTGTCCACTGACAATATGACAGAATGACAGGAGAAAAAGAAATACTTGCCACCGCAGTCCACATAAACGCCATCTTACGCATATAGGTTGAAGGAATCCTTCAGAAGCCATATCCAAGAATACAATAAATCCAACAAAAATATTCCTTATACCAGATCTGAAACGGCGAGTTAAGGGGAGAGTAATAAACGAGATATTATCTTAATCCAGGCTATTTTAACAGTTCTATGGTATTTGTAATCTACAAGTACCAGAGCAAGTGTGTCTCTTCCGCGCCCCACCTCGTATGAAGCGCAGAGTCTCTCCCTCTCCTCTGATAAAGCGCAGTGATAGGGGAGGGGACGCCACTGACTGACAATACTGGACAGAAATTATTTCACTGATCAACAGCGGCCCTCAGAGTCCACGACATGAACACCAGATTAAATGTGAACATAAATCGGTTCAGTAAAAATGCAATACTTTGCAGCTATACTTTTTCAAATGTATATTCAATCAAGTGCAAAGTGATATCTAAATAAATGCACCGTTCAATTACTAGAATATTATGACCAGCAGGGAACATAGTAATCATAAGATACTAAAACATGCCCTATCCTCTCAGTCCTAGAATGGATCGTGCGTAAAAACATGGCCATGTGTCCGCCGTCCAAACCATGACTGAAAATACACTCAAATACCTTTCTAGAGAGTTATTTCGTTCCCATTGCGTAGGCTACACAAGGCTGAGACTCTATAGACACTTTTCATCAATACACAGCAGTTCAACAATGGATACTTTGTGTGAGAGAGCGGAGCATACCTCTGTTGCAGGTTGACAGACGTTGCGCTGTCCACACAGAGTGGTTCTAAAGTTGCATTTTAGCGCCGCAACGTAACGATTGTAGCGCTTCGTCACGTACATTCTAAATAACATACTACAAACTCAGCAGGCATAGGCCTACTATGAATGTCAAAGCTTTAATAAACAAGTAAAAGACGACTTGGCCCTATAAAGTTCACCGTAGATACAGAATAAAGTGCACATTTTAGAGATGTATTCCATCAAGATGTGGTATATTATTCAACATCAGCTAAACTCACCTCTAGTGGGGAGTCTGGTTCATCCAGGAAGTTCTGTTCACTCTGCATCCGCTGCATCGTCCCTGTAGAACTGGGGTCCATTATCAGTACGTTCTGACTACACGGTCTGACGAACTTACAGTCACTCTTTCTGGAGTCAGTCGTCCTGCACACCTCGTAATTGTACACGTGCTGTAGAGTTCCTGTCCCCAAAGTGTCTGCGTAACGCGGTGGATAATACGGAATAACAGGGAGATTGGAATGATAGAGGACGCGAGACTGTCTCCATCTGTATATTTTCACTGATATAATAACCACTAAACATGTGATGAACAGAAATGAGACTACAGCCAAAGCCAAGACTAAGTAAAAAGTCAGGTTGTCATTGTAGTCCTTGTCGTGCGTAAAGTCAGTGAACTCCGAGAGCACTTCAGGGAAGCTGTCCGCCACCGCCACGTTAACATTGACTGTAGCTGAACGAGAGGGCTGCCCGTTGTCCTCCACTACAACAGTGAGCCTTTGTTTCACAGCATCTTTATCAGTGACTTGGCGTATAGTTCTTATTTCTCCATTCTGTAAGCCCACTTCAAACAGCGCCCTGTCTGTCGCTTTCTGCAGTTTATAGGAGAGCCAGGCATTCTGTCCAGAGTCCACATCAACAGCCACCACTTTAGTGACAAGATATCCCACATCTGCTGAACGAGGCACCATTTCAGCCACCAGAGAGCTGCTAGTCTGGACTGGGTACAGAACCTGAGGCGAGTTGTCGTTCTGATCTTGGATGAAGATGGTGACAGTCACATTACTACTGATTGGAGGAGAGCCTCCGTCTTGCGCCTTAACCACGAGTGTAAGCTGTTTAATTTGTTCATAATCAAAGGAACGAACCGCATGTAAAACTCCAGTTTCTGAGTTTATGGATATATAAGTAGAGACTGCAGTTCCACTGATCTGCGTGTCCTCCAAGAGGTACGAGACTCTAGCGTTCTGATTCCAGTCAGAGTCCCGCGCGCTGACAGTAAATATGGACATTCCAGGAGAGTTATTCTCTGTGACGTAAGCAGAGTATGAGCTCTGACGAAACAATGGGGCGTTGTCGTTTACGTCAGAGATTCTAAGGTGTAATGTCCTGGTGCTGGAGAGTGGAGGCGAACCAGAATCTGTCGTTGTTATGGTAATGTTGTATTCTGGTGTCGTTTCTCGGTCAAAAGTTAAATCCGTGATCAAATTGTAATAATTTGTCATAGATAATTTGATCTTAAATGGGAGGTTCGTATCTATAGAGCATGTAACCTGACCATTCCTCTCAGAATCGACGTCTTTGACATTGATTATCGCAATGGTTGTTCCCAGAGGCGCATCTTCAGACACAGGGCTGGAGAAAGACATGACGTTTATAACAGGTGCGTTGTCATTTATGTCAACTATTTCTATGATAACTTTACCGAGGTCTGTCAAACCACCTTGGTCTTTAGCCTCAACTCTAATTTCATATTTCTTGTCTTTTTCAAAATCTATCTGTCCAGCAACAGATATCTTGCCAGTTGTCCTGTCAATTTCAAATATATCTGCTAAGTTCCCTTTTAAATTAGAAAACGAATAAGTAACTAATCCATTCGAACCACTGTCTGCATCGCTGGCATTTACGGTGGTAATATATGTGCCTTTCAGTGCGTTTTCCATCACAGTAGCCCTGTACACTGACTGGTTAAACACGGGCGCGTTGTCATTAACATCTAGGACAGAGATCTCTATATTTACTGTGCCAGATCTCTGCGGATTTCCACCGTCTACAGCGATTAGCTTTAAAGAGAGGCGAGGATGCTCCTCTCTGTCTAACGGTTTCTGTAAAATCATTTCGGCAAACCTTCTACCATCAGGATTCGCATGCTGTTTCAGAATAAAATTGTCATTCGGGGTTAAAACATAATTCTGTAGACCGTTAACTCCTACATCATGATCCTCAGCACTCTCCAATACAAAACGAGATCCTAGAGTGGCAGATTCACTGATTTCAAATTTGATATGATTATTCGGAAAAATAGGGGCATGATCATTTACATCCAAAATTTCCACAGTAACACGATGAAGCTCCATTGGGGTTTCCAGTATAATTTCGAAGCTGAAGCTACACGGTGTGACGTCGCCACAAAGCTGTTCTCGGTCTATTCTCTCACTCACGACTAGAATCCCTTTGTCTGTCTGCAGCTCTGTGTACTGAATGCTTTCTCCTGTCACGATACGGGCCCGACCCACTCGGAGCCTTTTCAAATCTAACCCCAGGTCTTGAGCTACGTTACCGATAAGAGAGCCTGTCTTCATCTCCTCCAGAATGGAATAGCGGATTTGGCCACTGACAACATGACTGAAATACAGGAGGAAAATCAGTACTTGCCACCGCAGTCCACAGCACAAACGCCATCTTAGGCATTTAGGTTGAAGGAATCCTTCCAATGCCATAGCCAACGGATAATACATCAGACACGAATATTCCTTATACCGCATCCACAGAAACGATGGTCAAATAGAAGAGTGATTGTTGAGTTTTTACTTTAATCCAGCCTATTTCAAATGTCCCCTCCGTGTATCTATAGATCAGAGCAAATGTCTCTCTGTCGCGCCCCGCCTCGTATGAAGCGCAGTCTTTCCCTCTCCTCTGATAGAGCGCAGTGATAGGGGAGGGGACTCTACTGACTGACAACATTGGACAGAAATTATTTCGTTGATCAACAGCGGCCCTTAGAGTCCAAAACATCAGATAACATGAACAATTTAGAACAGTGTAGAAATGATGAAATACTTTACAGCACTACTTGTTTTACAAATAGGTAGTTAAACACCGTGCTAGGTGCAACATATTTGAATACAAAGTTCATGTAGTACAATACTTTGACCAGCGGGAAAAATAGTATGATTTGATAGTGAAACATGTCACCCCCCCAAAAAAACATTCCCATTGGTCCGCTATTTAAGTCATTACTAAACAATACAGTGAGACAGCCGAGTTCTTTTCTTGCGATCAACACCGATCCAAGTGATTCTATGGGCAGTCTACAGCAAAGTAAATGTTGATCAAGCAGGACAAGGGATAGCACACTGTGTGAGAGAAGTGGCGCTGTCCACCTCGAGTGATGCTGAAATGAATTACCACATGCAGTCTTACTGAGTACAATGTCACCTTCTACAAACTCAGACAGCCAAAACGAACCAAAAAATATTAAAGCTTATAATGTTGACCAAAGAGATATGGCATTACGTAACCTAAAGGCCGGAGAGCACAATAGCTGATTTGGTTAAAAAGGACACATTGGAGAGATGAATTGCGACACAAGGTACTGCACTATTTAAACTCACCTCTATTGGAGAGTCTGGTTCATCCAGGATGTTCTGCTGACTCTGCATCCGCTGCATCGTCCCTGTAGAACTGGGGTCCATTATCAGTACGTTCTGACTACAGGGTCTGACGAACTTACAGTCACTCTTTCTGGAGTCAGTGGTCCTGCACACCTCGTAATTGTACACGTGCTGTAGAGTTCCTGTCCCCAAAGTGTCTGCGTAACGCGGTGGATAATACGGAATAACAGGGAGATTTGAATGATAGAGGACGCGAGACTGTCTCCATCTGTATATTTTCACTGATATAATAACCACTAAACATGTGATGAACAGAAATGAGACTACAGCCAAAGCCAAGACTAAGTAAAAAGTCAGGTTGTCGTTGTAGTCCTTGTCGTGCGTAAAGTCAGTGAACTCCGAGAGCACTTCAGGGAAGCTGTCCGCCACCGCCACGTTAACATTGACTGTAGCTGAACGAGAGGGCTGCCCGTTGTCCTCCACTACAACAGTGAGCCTTTGTTTCACAGCATCTTTATCAGTGACTTGGCGTATAGTTCTTATTTCTCCATTCTGTAAGCCCACTTCAAACAGCGCCCTGTCTGTCGCTTTCTGCAGTTTATAGGAGAGCCAGGCATTCTGTCCAGAGTCCACATCAACAGCCACCACTTTAGTGACAAGATATCCCACATCTGCTGAACGAGGCACCATTTCAGCCACCAGAGAGCTGCTAGTCTGGACTGGGTACAGAACCTGAGGCGCGTTGTCGTTCTGATCTTGGATGAAGATGGTGACAGTCACATTGCTACTGAGGGGAGGAGAGCCTCCGTCTTGCGCCTTAACCACGAGTGTAAGCTGTTTGATTTGTTCGTAATCAAAGGAACGAACCGCATGTAAAACTCCAGTTTCTGAGTTTATGGATATATAAGTAGAGACTGGAGTTCCACTGATCTGCGTGTCCTCCAAGAGGTACGAGACTCTAGCGTTCTGATTCCAGTCAGAGTCCCGCGCGCTGACAGTAAATATGGACATTCCAGGAGAGTTATTCTCTGTGACGTAAGCAGAGTATGAGCTCTGACGAAACAATGGGGCGTTGTCGTTTACGTCAGAGATTCTAAGGTGTAATGTCCTGGTGCTGGAGAGGGGAGGAGAACCAGAATCTGTCGTTGTTATGGTGATGTTGTATTCTGGTGTCGTTTCTCTGTCTAAAGCTCCGTCTGAGATCAAATTATAATAACTACTTAACGAAGACTGAATTTTAAATGGAAGGTTAGTATTTATAGAGCAAGTAATCTGTCCGTTTCTCTCTGAATCAGCGTCTTTAACATTTATAATAGCAATTGTGGTGCCAGGAGGAGCATTTTCAGATACAGGGCTGGAGAAGGACATGACGTTTATAACTGGTGCGTTGTCATTCACGTCTAGAACCTCAATAACAACTTTACTGGAGTCTGTTAAACCTCCCTGATCCTTTGCCTCTACCCTGATTTCATATTTATTATCTTTCTCATAATCTATCTGACCGGAAACAGAAATGGTCCCAGTCGCCATATCAATGTTAAATATGTCAACTCTATTCCCTTTCAATTTCGACAAATAGTACGATATTTGCCCATTTGAACCACTGTCTGCATCACTGGCATTTACGGTGGTAATATATGTGCCTTTCTGTGCGTTTTCCATCACAGTAGCCCTGTACACTGACTGGTTAAACACGGGCGCATTGTCATTAACATCTAGGACAGAGATCTCTATATTTACTGTGCCAGATCTCTGCGGATTTCCACCGTCTACAGCGATTAGCTTTAAAGAGAGACGAGGATGCTCCTCTCTGTCTAACGGTTTCTGGAGAACCATCTCAGCATATTTACTACCGTCTGGATTAGCATGTTGTTTCAGAATGAAGTTATCATTTGGGGTTAAAATATAATTCTGAAGGGCGTTGAGGCCTACATCGAGATCCACTGCACTCTCTAGCAGAAATCGCGCACCAACATTAGCCGATTCACTGATTTCAAATAGTATATTTTGTATTGGAAAAGAAGGAGCATGGTCATTTACGTCCAATACTTCTACAGTCACGCGATGAAGCTCCATTGGATTTTCTAATATGATTTCGAAGCTGAAGCTACACGGTGTGACGTCGCCACAAAGCTGTTCTCGGTCTATTCTCTCACTCACGACTAGAATCCCTTTGTCTGTCTGCAGCTCTGTGTACTGAATGCTTTCTCCGGATACGATACGGGCCCGGCCCGCTCGGAGCCTTTTCAAATCTAACCCCAGGTCTTGAGCTACGTTACCGATAAGAGAGCCTGTCTTCATCTCCTCCAGAATGGAATAGCGGATTTGGCCACTGACAACATGACTGAAATACAGGAGTAAAAGAAGTACTTGCCACCGCAGTCCACAACACAAATGCCATTTTATTCCTTTAGGCTGAAGAAATCCTTCCAATGCCATAGCCAACAACGAATAAATCCAATACAAATATTCCGTATAATGGGTCCTCAGATACCGGAAACAAACATAAGAGTAATATTCAAAGTATTATATCAATACAGGCTATTTTCGTGTCCCCTTCGTTTATCGGTAACATGTATGGATCAGAGCGATGGTCTCTCTGTCTCGCCCCGCCTCGTATGAAGCGCAGTCTTTCCCTCTCCTCTGATAGAGCGCAGTGATAGGGGAGGGGACTCTACTGACTGACAACACTGGACAGAAATTATTTCACTGATCAACAGCGGCCCTCAGAGTCGAACATATTTACATCAAAAACCTTTCGGAAATGATTTAACACAGTACAGGATTATTTCCTTTCCAAACTGATCCATATCCAAACCACTGGCTAAACACTTCACTTTCTGCAATATAAATAAATGAACGTTCATAACTACAATTATATGACAATTTCATAGGCTACTAAAGAATCCCACTATCCCATCAAACTCAGATTGGATCGTTCATAACAATTATTCCATGAAACAGTCTTCCAAACCATAGCTCAACATTACAAACCAATACCTATGCATGTTGACCGTAATATTTTTCGTTAAGGCTAAAATCTATAGCGACATTTGGTCAATAGACAGAGGTAAGAACCAGGGATAATACACAGTGTGAGAGGGCGAAGCAGCCCTCTGCTGCAATGAAGACACAAGTGTCGCTGTCCACACAGGGTGGTGCTGAAGCAACATTGCAACACTACAGAGTTACCAATAAATCACAAGCACTAACGCTCAGTTTGAAATAGGCAACATCTCTAAAAACACAGCACATATACAACACGAACCTAAAACATTACATAGGTTACTAAAACAACACGTAATCCTTTATTTACTGCTATAAAATAGAGAAGAGAGAGAAACCCAACTTCTGAGATACCGATAAAAAATGAGTAAGGAACCAGGGTAAAACAATTGAGAAAAAGTTATACAAACAAACTTATTGTAAAGATGTACTCCAACAAAATCAGCTACATTATTTAAACTCCAAGAAACTCACCTCTAATGGGGAGTCTGGTTCTTCCAGGATGTTCTGTTCGCTCTGCATCCGCTGCATCGTCCCGGTAGAACTGGGGTCCATTATCAGTACGTTCTGACTACAGGGTCTGACGAACTTACAGTCACTCTTTCTGGAGTCAGTCGTCCTGCACACCTCGTAATTGTACACGTGCTGTAGAGTTCCTGTCCCCAAAGTGTCTGCGTAACGCGGTGGATAATACGGAATAACAGGGAGATTGGAATGATAGAGGACGCGAGACTGTCTCCATCTGTATATTTTCACTGATATAATAACCACTAAACATGTGATGAACAGAAAGGAGACTACAGCCAAAGCCAAGACTAAGTAAAAAGTCAGGTTGTCATTGTAGTCCTTGTCGTGCGTAAAGTCAGTGAACTCCGAGAGCACTTCAGGGAAGCTGTCCGCCACCGCCACGTTAACATTGACTGTAGCTGAACGAGAGGGCTGCCCGTTGTCCTCCACTACAACAGTGAGCCTTTGTTTCACAGCATCTTTATCAGTGACTTGGCGTATAGTTCTTATTTCTCCATTCTGTAAGCCCACTTCAAACAGCGCCCTGTCTGTCGCTTTCTGCAGTTTATAGGAGAGCCAGGCATTCTGTCCAGAGTCCACATCAACAGCCACCACTTTAGTGACAAGATATCCCACATCTGCTGAACGAGGCACCATTTCAGCCACCAGAGAGCTGCTAGTCTGGACTGGGTACAGAACCTGAGGCGTGTTGTCGTTCTGGTCCTGGATGCTGATTTTGACTGTGGCATTGCTGCTGAGAGGCGGGGAGCCTCCATCTTGAGCTTTAATATAAATCTCAAATGATTTAGTTTGCTCATAATCGAAGGAGCGCACCGCTTGGATGGCACCTGTCTCTGCATTAACAGAGATGTAGGACGATATCGGATTCCCATTAAATTGAGAATCTATGAGCACGTAGGACATGCGTGCGTTCTGACCCCAATCTGAGTCGTGAGCCTTCACAGAAAACACTGACACCGCCGGGACGTTGTTTTCCATCACAGTGGCAGAGTATAAGCTCTGCTCAAAAACGGGCGCATTGTCATTAACGTCTGAGATTCTCAGTGTGATGGTTTTACTGGCCGAGAGGGGCTGGGTACCCTCATCTACGGCGGTGAATGTAATGTTATATTCGGCATTACGCTCTCTGTCCAAAACACCATCTGTTACAAGGGTGTAATAGCTCTTTAGAGACGACTGGATGGCAAATGGGATCTTGGTATTTATCGAACATTCCACCTTTCCGTTTTTACCAGAATCTATGTCTTTGACATTTATTATAGCCACGGTTGTGCCACTGATCGAATCTTCAGATATTGGACTCGAGAATGACGTTAGTGTAATCAAGGGGACATTGTCATTCACATCAATTACGTCAATAATTACTTTTGTGGAGTCCATTTGTCCTCCTTGGTCTTTAGCCTGTAAACCGAGTTCATATTGCTTATTCTTTTCATAATCAATTTGGCCAGTAACTGTTATTTTGCCTGTATTTTCATCTAAAGAAAATAATTCTGCGACGTCAGGAGGGACACGAGCGAAATGGTAAGTGACATGACCGTATGGTCCCTCATCTGCGTCAGTGGCACTTACAGTAGTCACTACAGTTCCTGTTGCGGCATTTTCGGTTACCGACGCTTTAAAAATCGGATGCATAAAAATGGGGCCATTATCATTGGCATCAAGCACAGTTATGTGTATTTGAAGTGCTCCAGATCTCTGCGGCTCCCCACCGTCCACAGCAGTCAAGGTGAGAACAAGGTTATCCCTCTTCTCTCGGTCTAAAGGCGCATACAGATACATCTCCACATATTTGCTGCCATCGGGACCAGTCTGGATTTTAATGCTGAAATGATCAGTAGGGTACAAGGTGTAGCCTTGCAGTGTATTGATACCGACATCTGGGTCTGTCGCACTCTCCTGTAATATCCTCGTGCCCGGCAGAGTAGACTCTGAGATTTCTATTTTGATTTCTTTTTCAGTAAAGAAGGGCGCGTTGTCGTTAACATCTAGTATTTCCACCACAATGCTAAGCAGCTGCATAGGATTCATCATAATCATCTCGAAGCTCAAGCTGCAGGGCGATGTCTGTCCGCATAGCTGCTCCCTGTCTATCCTGTCTCCCACGACCAGCGTCCCTTTGTCTACATCCAACCTGATATACTCGCTGCTGTCGCCACTAACAATGCGAGCGCCACCCGATTTCATTCGTTTAGCGTTAATTCCTAAATCCTCCGCCACATTTCCAACAAACGAGCCCTTTCTCATCTCCTCTGGGATAGAATAACGAATCTGCCCGTGAATAATCTGGGCGAGGAAAACAAGAATAAAGGCCTGTACTTGCCGTTTAAGCGAGCGTCCATTTCTGGCAGAACCCGTGGCCTCAAACCAAACCATCGAATTCCACATGGTAAAATGTCAAATAAGACCACACAAGCTATATCCAAATTCGATTAAACACAACTGGTCACTGTTGAAACTCTAAGCTAGAATCCATCAATGTAAAAGCTAGTGTCGACAAAAAAAGGCTAGTGAAAAAAGAGCGCATTCGTGCTGAGCACTCACTCGCTGACATACTGAGGGAATATGGGAGGTACTGAAGAGGGTACAGCAGTGTTCACGTCGGTTCAAGTGTGATTTTAAGACCAACAGCGGCCCGCAGAGTCCGATATGAAAATAGTTGGTAGTCACTCAATATAATGATGTGAGAAACGCATGCAATCAAATTCTCTAAGTTATCAACGACAAATTTACTTCAAGTATTACAAACAACGAAACAGTTATTTGAAGGAGAAAGACCACAACGGGATAGATGATACACGGCACACATCACTTTAAGAATTATCCTTCAAACCATGATTAATAACCTGGTTCAAAACACGAGGAGCACAATGCCAGCATAACACTTATCACCCATAGAGCCAGAGGACGTCACGTGACACTTCAACATTCTCTGATGTTTTACTATGAAACTTTGGACATATTGATGAAATTATTTTCAATGCAATTTGCTATAATTTAAACTCATTAAACTCACCTCTAGTGGGGAGTCTGGTTCATCCAGGATGTTATTTTCACTCTGCATCCGCTGCATCGTCCCTGTAGAACTGGGGTCCATTATCAGTACGTTCTGACTACACGGTCTGACGAACTTACAGTCACTCTTTCTGGAGTCAGTCGTCCTGCACACCTCGTAATTGTACACGTGCTGTAGAGTTCCTGTCCCCAAAGTGTCTGCGTAACGCGGTGGATAATACGGAATAACAGGGAGATTGGAATGATAGAGGACGCGAGACTGTCTCCATCTGTATATTTTCACTGATATAATAACCACTAAACATGTGATGAACAGAAATGAGACTACAGCCAAAGCCAAGACTAAGTAAAAAGTCAGGTTGTCGTTGTAGTCCTTGTCGTGCGTAAAGTCAGTGAACTCTGAGAGCACTTCAGGGAAGCTGTCCGCCACCGCCACGTTAACATTGACTGTAGCTGAACGAGAGGGCTGCCCGTTGTCCTCCACTACAACAGTGAGCCTTTGTTTCACAGCATCTTTATCAGTGACTTGGCGTATAGTTCTTATTTCTCCATTCTGTAAGCCCACTTCAAACAGCGCCCTGTCTGTCGCTTTCTGCAGTTTATAGGAGAGCCAGGCATTCTGTCCAGAGTCCACATCAACAGCCACCACTTTAGTGACAAGATATCCCACATCTGCTGAACGAGGCACCATTTCAGCCACCAGAGAGCTGCTAGTCTGGACTGGGTACAGAACCTGAGGCGAGTTGTCGTTCTGGTCCTGGACTAATATTCTAACAGCGACCATTGAACTGAGAGGTGGAGACCCTCCATCACGGGCAGTGACGTTGAATTGAAACGACTTGATTTGTTCATAATCGAATGACCTAACAGCATGGATGGCGCCATTTTCTGAATTTACTGAGACGAAAGAGGAAGCAGTCACCCCGTTAACTTGTTTATCATCGAGAAAGTAGGAGACGCGGGCATTTTGACCCCAGTCAGCATCACCCGCTCTCACTGAGAATATAGAAAACCCTGGCGAGTTGTTTTCCTGAATAGACTTACTATATACAGGTTGATCAAACTTGGGTGGATTATCATTTACATCTGAAACTTTAACAGTTATGTTCTTATTGCTGGAGAGAGGCGGAGTCCCTTCATCTGAAACTGTAATGGTGACGTTATACTCAGACACGGTTTCTCTATCCAATGTGCTTTCAGTGACTATGGTATAATAATCCGTTAACGAGGACTCTATTTTGAACGGAATATCTGCGTTAATAGAGCAAAGAACGACACCGTTGCCGTCTGAGTCTGCGTCCTCTACATTAATTACAGCTACAGTGGTTCCAGGGGGAGAGTCCTCGGGAATCGAATTAGAAAATGACATGAGTTGTATTGTGGGGACATTATCGTTCTCATCAGTAATTTGAATGACAACTTTACAGGTATCAGTAAACCCTCCGTGGTCGCTCGCCTGAACATTTAACTGATAACTTCTTGATTTTTCAAAATCCAGTTTTCCTACCACCTTAATCTCTCCAGTATCCACGTTGAGCTCAAACAGCTCCTTCGCCTCTTTAGCAACATGAGCGATGGAGAAAGTGACCTCTCCATTCACCCCCTGGTCTGCATCATTTGCACTAACGGTGGTTATCAAAGTCCCTTTTTGGGAGCTCTCCTTAACGTCTGTTTTATAAACGGGTTGACCACATACTGGCGCATTATCATTGGCATCCAGCACGGTAATATGGATGCGGACAGTTCCAGTTCTCTGAGGCTCGCCTCCGTCAGTAGCAATAAGCATCAGAGACAGAGTCTCCTGTTCCTCCCTATCTAAAGGGGTTTGCAGAATCATCTCAATGTATTTACCACCGTCGGCTTGGCTGTGCACCTCTAATTTAAAATTATCTGCCGGTTTTAGTGAATAATTCTGTATACCGTTAACACCAACGTCAGGGTCGTCGGCGCTCTCCAGAGAAAAACGCGCCCCGGAGACGGCATTTTCACTGATTTTGAAATTGAGTTCATCCTTTGGAAAGGACGGTGCGTTATCGTTAATGTCACGAACCTCTACTGTAACTCGATATAACTGAATGGGGTTTTCTATGATAAGCTCAAAGCTGAAGCTACAAGGCGTAGTCTGTCCGCAGAGCTCCTCTCGGTCGATTCTCTCTTTAACAACGAGGAGCCCTTTGTCTCGGTTCAGATCTACGTACTGTCGTGCTCCTTTTGTTATAATGCGAGCTTTACCGGACACTAGTCTCTTCACCTCCAAACCCAAATCTCTACCAATGTTTCCAACGATCGACCCCTCTGACTGCTCCTCTGGTATGGAATATCGTGCCTGCCCAGTTACAGAATCTAGGGCGCACAGACAAAGAAAGAAAAACAATACTTGCCACCCGCCTCTGCGGCCTGTCGACCTCCAATCACCCATTCCACCGAATAAAAACAGATCACCCTTATATTTACTGCTTTTGATTATATAATATCGATCATCAGTACATCCACGCAAAAACAGAAAAAAGCAACAGTATTTCCCAGAGAAACGAAATAAAATAATCCGTGAGGACGTTAATACCAAGAGCTCTCCGTCCGTTTGAGAAGGACTCTGTGTGCGTCGATCAGTAACAGAGAATATAGGATGGGCCACTGAGCCACCCAGATGAGATAAATAACGTGTAGAGACTATCATTGATCAACAGCGGCACTCAGAGTCCGAACACGGCAAACGCACTATAGAAACGATGCTACAGTATGCAAATGTGTTACACAAAACGTCAAACAATAATCAATGACCCACAGCGCAAGCCAGGTAAGATGTTAATTCAAAACCGAGCTTTGACAACTACAGCATTTACAATGTACTTTAGGAAAAATAGAATTCACACATAGCTACAAAATAGGATAAAAAATGTAATGTATAAACTAATCGAATATATTTTAGAATGTGCCAGGCTACTATAAACATAAGCACTACCTAACAACAACGGTCTAAGTCTTCATCACCAGAGAAGTGGACAGCGACAGTGCGTATGTAGCACATGTAATCTTCCCAATTAATATGTGATCTTTCCTCTCAGTAACTAATCATCAATGCAAACGTGTTTTACCTACTACCTAAACGTTTGAGAACTGTATACTGTTTAGCCTAATCATTTTAACGCATGAAGTAGGCCTAAATCACACACAATTACACTCGTTCAAAAGACAACAGTTAAAAGGAGGCTATGCATAGACTGTAGTGTGCAGAACAGTCCTATGCTCGCTATCAAGACAAAACAGACGCAGTCCACATCGAGGTCGAGCTGAAAAAGCCGTACAACGCTAAGTTCAATAAACTTAGCTTTTATACTCTGTTTGAAATAATTTACTGGAAATTGAGCTGACATACTACACAAATCAGAGCTGACCAAAAACCATTTCTGACTTCGTTACAAAAAAATATATACATAACCTTTAATTCACCAAAAATAAGAGAGATGATGAGAAAAGGAGCCTTGAGTCTCCAGAACAAAATAGCTGAAAAATAACGATTTTTTTTTTTTTTACTGCAAGACAATGGCTTTTCTACAACAAACTCACCTCTAGTGGGGAGTCTGGTTCATCCAGGATGTTCTGTTCGCTCTGCATCCGCTGCATCGTCCCTGTAGAACTGGGGTCCATTATCAGTACGTTCTGACTACAGGGTCTGACGAACTTACAGTCACTCTTTCTGGAGTCAGTCGTCCTGCACACCTCGTAATTGTACACGTGCTGTAGAGTTCCTGTCCCCAAAGTGTCTGCGTAACGCGGTGGATAATACGGAATAACAGGGAGATTGGAATGATAGAGGACGCGAGACTGTCTCCATCTGTATATTTTCACTGATATAATAACCACTAAACATGTGATGAACAGAAATGAGACTACAGCCAAAGCCAAGACTAAGTAAAAAGTCAGGTTGTCGTTGTAGTCCTTGTCGTGCGTAAAGTCAGTGAACTCCGAGAGCACTTCAGGGAAGCTGTCCGCCACCGCCACGTTAACATTGACTGTAGCTGAACGAGAGGGCTGCCCGTTGTCCTCCACTACAACAGTGAGCCTTTGTTTCACAGCATCTTTATCAGTGACTTGGCGTATAGTTCTTATTTCTCCATTCTGTAAGCCCACTTCAAACAGCGCCCTGTCTGTCGCTTTCTGCAGTTTATAGGAGAGCCAGGCATTCTGTCCAGAGTCCACATCAACAGCCACCACTTTAGTGACAAGATATCCCACATCTGCTGAACGAGGCACCATTTCAGCCACCAGAGAGCTGCTAGTCTGGACTGGGTACAGAACCTGAGGCGAGTTGTCGTTCTGGTCCTGGACTAATATTCTAACAGCGACCATTGAACTGAGAGGTGGAGACCCTCCATCACGGGCAGTGACGTTGAATTGAAACGACTTGATTTGTTCATAATCGAATGACCTAACAGCATGGATGGCGCCATTTTCTGAATTTACTGAGACGAAAGAGGAAGCAGTCACCCCGTTAACTTGTTTATCATCGAGAAAGTAGGAGACGCGGGCATTTTGACCCCAGTCAGCATCACCCGCTCTCACTGAGAATATAGAAAACCCTGGCGAGTTGTTTTCCTGAATAGACTTACTATATACAGGTTGATCAAACTTGGGTGGATTATCATTTACATCTGAAACTTTAACAGTTATGTTCTTATTGCTGGAGAGAGGCGGAGTCCCTTCATCTGAAACTGTAATGGTGACGTTATACTCAGACACGGTTTCTCTATCCAGTGTGCTTTCAGTGACTATGGTATAATAATCCGTTAACGAGGACTCTATTTTGAACGGAATATCTGCGTTAATAGAGCAAAGAACGACACCGTTCATTTCAGAGTCTGCATCTTCTACATTAATTACAGCTACAGTGGTTCCAGGGGGAGAGTCCTCGGGAATCGAGTTTGAAAATGACATAAGCTGTATTGTTGGAACGTTGTCATTTTCATCAGTAATTTGAATGACAACCTTGCACGTATCCGAGAGGCTACCACTATCTTTTGCCAAAACATTTAATTGATAATATTTTGTCTTTTCAAAATCCAGTTTTCCTACCACTTTAATCTCTCCAGTATCCACGTTGAGCTCAAACAGCTCCTTCGCCTCTTTAGCAACATGAGCGATGGAGAAAGTGACCTCTCCATTCACCCCCTGGTCTGCATCATTTGCGCTAACGGTGGTTACAAACGTACCAACAGGGGAATTCTCGTTTACATTAGCTTTGTAAACGGGCTGGCCACATACTGGTGCGTTGTCATTCACATCCATGACAGTAATATGGATGCGGACAGTGCCAGATCGCTGAGGCTCCCCGCCATCAGTCGCAGTCAGCACCAGCGAAAGCCTCTCCTGTTCCTCCCTATCTAAAGGGGTTTGCAGGATCATCTCGACGTATTTAACTCCATCTGGTTGGCTGTGCACCTCTAGTTTAAAATGATCGGTCGGTTTTAGTGAATAATTCTGTATACCGTTAACACCAACGTCAGGGTCGTCGGCGCTCTCCAGAGAAAAACGCGCCCCGGAGACGGCATTTTCACTGATTTCCAAATTGATTTCATCCTTTGGAAAGGACGGTGCGTTATCGTTAATGTCACGAACCTCTACTGTAACTCGATATAACTGAATGGGGTTTTCTATGATAAGCTCAAAGCTGAAGCTACAAGGCGTAGTCTGTCCGCAGAGCTCCTCTCGGTCGATTCTCTCTTTAACAACGAGGAGCCCTTTGTCTCGGTTCAGATCTACGTACTGTCGTGCTCCTTTTGTTATAATGCGAGCTTTACCGGACACTAGTCTCTTCACCTCCAAACCCAAATCTCTACCAATGTTTCCAACGATCGACCCCTCTGACTGCTCCTCTGGTATGGAATATCGTGCCTGCCCAGTTACAGAATCTAGGGCGCACAGACAAAGAAAGAAAAACAGTACTTGCCACCCGCCTCTGCGGCCTGTCGACCTCCAATCACCCATTCCACCGAATAAAAACAGATCACCCTTATATTTACTGCTTTTGATTATATAATATCGATCATCAGTACAGTACATCGCAGAAATGATTTAAAAAATCGACTGTATTTCCCAGTGAAACGAAATAAAATAATCCGTGAGGACGTTAATACCAAGAGCTCTCCGTCCGTTTGAGAAGGACTCTGTGTGCGTCGATCAGTAACAGAGAATATAGGATGGGCCACTGAGCCACCCAGAGAGATAAATAACGTGTAGAGACTATCATTGATCAACAGCGGCACTCAGAGTCCGAACACGGCAAACGCACTATAGAAACGATGCTACAGTATCCAAATGTATTACACAAAACGTCAAACAATAATCAATGACGCACAGCGCAAGCCAGGTAAGATGTTAATTCAAAACCGAGCTTAAACAACTACAGCATTTACAATGTACTTTAGGAAAAATAGAATTCACACATAGCTACAAAATAGGATAAAAAATGTAATGTATAAACTAATCGAATATATTTTAGAATGTGCCAGGCTACTATAAACATAAGAACTACCTAACAACAACGGTCTAAGTCTTCATCACCAGAGAAGTGGACAGCGACAGTGCGTATGTTGCACATGTAATCTTCCCAATTAATATGTGATCTTTCCTCTCAGTAACTAATCATCAATACAATACGTGTTTTACCTACTACCTAAACGTTTGAGAACTGTATACTGTTTAGCCTAATCATTTTAACGCATGAAGTAGGCCTAAATCACACACAATTACACTCGTTCAAAAGACAACAGTTAAAAGAAGGCTATGCATAGACTGTAGTGAGCAGAACAGTCCACATCGAGGTCGAGCTGAAAAAGCCGTTCAATAAACTTAGCTTTTATACTCTGTTTGAAATAATTTACTGGAAATTCAGCTGACATACTACACAAATCAGAGCTGACCAAAAACCATTTCTGACTTCGTTACAAAAAAATATATACATAACCTTTAATTCACCAAAAATAAGAGAGATGATGAGAAAAGGAGCCTTGAGTCTCCAGAACAAAATAGCTGAAAAATAACGTTTTTTTTTTTTTTTACTGCAAGACAATGGCTTTTCTACAACAAACTCACCTCTAGTGGGGAGTCTGGTTCATCCAGGATGTTCTGTTCGCTCTGCATCCGCTGCATCGTCCCTGTAGAACTGGGGTCCATTATCAGTACGTTCTGACTACAGGGTCTGACGAACTTACAGTCACTCTTTCTGGAGTCAGTCGTCCTGCACACCTCGTAATTGTAGACGTGCTGTAGAGTTCCTGTCCCCAAAGTGTCTGCGTAACGCGGTGGATAATACGGAATAACAGGGAGATTGGAATGATAGAGGACGCGAGACTGTCTCCATCTGTATATTTTCACTGATATAATAACCACTAAACATGTGATGAACAGAAATGAGACTACAGCCAAAGCCAAGACTAAGTAAAAAGTCAGGTTGTCATTGTAGTCCTTGTCGTGCGTAAAGTCAGTGAACTCCGAGAGCACTTCAGGGAAGCTGTCCGCCACCGCCACGTTAACATTGACTGTAGCTGAACGAGAGGGCTGCCCGTTGTCCTCCACTACAACAGTGAGCCTTTGTTTCACAGCATCTTTATCAGTGACTTGGCGTATAGTTCTTATTTCTCCATTCTGTAAGCCCACTTCAAACAGCGCCCTGTCTGTCGCTTTCTGCAGTTTATAGGAGAGCCAGGCATTCTGTCCAGAGTCCACATCAACAGCCACCACTTTAGTGACAAGATATCCCACATCTGCTGAACGAGGCACCATTTCAGCCACCAGAGAGCTGCTAGTCTGGACTGGGTACAGAACCTGAGGCGAGTTGTCGTTCTGGTCCTGGACTAATATTCTAACAGCGACCATTGAACTGAGAGGTGGAGACCCTCCATCACGGGCAGTGACGTTGAATTGAAACGACTTGATTTGTTCATAATCGAATGACCTAACAGCATGGATGGCGCCATTTTCTGAATTTACTGAGACGAAAGAGGAAGCAGTCACCCCGTTAACTTGTTTATCATCGAGAAAGTAGGAGACGCGGGCATTTTGACCCCAGTCAGCATCACCCGCTCTCACTGAGAATATAGAAAACCCTGGCGAGTTGTTTTCCTGAATAGACTTACTATATACAGGTTGATCAAACTTGGGTGGATTATCATTTACATCTGAAACTTTAACAGTTATGTTCTTATTGCTGGAGAGAGGCGGAGTCCCTTCATCTGAAACTGTAATGGTGACGTTATACTCAGACACGGTTTCTCTATCCAGTGTGCTTTCAGTGACTATGGTATAATAATCCGTTAACGAGGACTCTATTTTGAACGGAATATCTGCGTTAATAGAGCAAAGAACGACACCGTTGCCGTCTGAGTCTGCGTCCTCTACATTAATTACAGCTACAGTGGTTCCAGGGGGAGAGTCCTCGGGAATCGAATTAGAAAATGACATGAGTTGTATTGTGGGGACATTATCGTTCTCATCAGTAATTTGAATGACAACTTTACAGGTATCAGTAAACCCTCCGTGGTCCCTCGCTTTCACGTTTAATTGATAGTTTTTCGTCTTTTCAAAATCCAGTTTTCCTACCACCTTAATCTCTCCAGTATCCACGTTGAGCTCAAACAGCTCCTTCGCCTCTTTAGCAACATGAGCGATGGAGAAAGTGACCTCTCCATTCACCCCCTGGTCTGCATCATTTGCACTAACGGTGGTTATCAAAGTCCCTTTTGGGGAGCTCTCCTTAACGTCTGTTTTATAAACGGGTTGACCACATACTGGCGCATTATCATTGGCATCCAGCACGGTAATATGGATGCGGACAGTTCCAGTTCTCTGAGGCTCGCCTCCGTCAGTAGCAATAAGCATCAGAGACAGAGTCTCCTGTTCCTCCCTATCTAAAGGGGTTTGCAGAATCATCTCAATGTATTTACCACCGTCGGCTTGGCTGTGCACCTCTAATTTAAAATGATCTGCCGGTTTTAGTGAATAATTCTGTATACCGTTAACACCAACGTCAGGGTCGTCGGCGCTCTCCAGAGAAAAACGCGCCCCGGAGACGGCATTTTCACTGATTTCCAAATTGATTTCATCCTTTGGAAAGGACGGTGCGTTATCGTTAATGTCACGAACCTCTACTGTAACTCGATATAACTGAATGGGGTTTTCTATGATAAGCTCAAAGCTGAAGCTACAAGGCGTAGTCTGTCCGCAGAGCTCCTCTCGGTCGATTCTCTCTTTAACAACGAGGAGCCCTTTGTCTCGGTTCAGATCTACGTACTGTCGTGCTCCTTTTGTTATAATGCGAGCTTTACCGGACACTAGTCTCTTCACCTCCAAACCCAAATCTCTACCAATGTTTCCAACGATCGACCCCTCTGACTGCTCCTCTGGTATGGAATATCGTGCCTGCCCAGTTACAGAATCTAGGGCGCACAGACAAAGAAAGAAAAACACTACTTGCCACCCGCCTCTGCGGCCTGTCGACCTCCAATCACCCATTCCACCGAATAAAAACAGATCACCCTTATATTTACTGCTTTTGATTATATAATATCGATCATCAGTACATCCACGCAAAAATAGAAAAAAACAATAGTATTTCCCAGAGAAACGAATGAAAATAATCCGTGAGGACGTTTATACGAAGAGCTCTGTGTGCGTCGATCAGTAAGAGAGAATGTAGGATGGGCTACTTCGCCACCCAGAGATAGAATGAACGTGTAGAGGCCACCACCGATCAACAGCGGCACTCAGAGTCCAAACACCGCAAACGCTCTGCAGAAACTACACAATCCACATGTTTCACATGCACCAAAACGTGAATCTGCATTCAATAACGCACAGCCCATGCAAGGTACGATGTCATAGAAAAAAAACAAGCATTGAAAACTAAAGTATGTCTTGTGCTTCAGTAAGAAAAAACATGTATATAGATAGCTACACAGGAAGACCGAAATAAGGAAATGTATAACTATTCGAATCCATCTCTGAATGTGTCACACTACTGTAAATGCACTATAAGCAACACCGAAGAGCAACGTCTGAGGGTTCAGCACCAGGACCGTGGACAGAGACAGATCGCTTGAGTATTGTGGAAAATACAGTGCGTATATTTCCACATGCCATTTCCCACATGCATTTGTGCTCTTTACATTCACTATCTAGTCATTAATTCAACAGTGTTTTACCAACTACCTAAAAGCTTGAAAAAGCTGTATGCTGTTTAGCTGAAACATTTTTACACTTCACAGAAAAAGAACACTTGTTCAGCAGCCAGTGATTGAAAATAGGAAATGCATATAAGGTATGAGTGAGCGGGGGCTCCAGTGCTCGCTATAAAGACAAAATATGTGCTGTCCACACCGTGTATTTCTGAAACAGCCTGACAACGTCACGTTGTATCAATTAGCTGACCTACAACTACTGTTTTTGTTGCTAAAAACGGTACAATATTTCGTAGACCAAAAATAAAAAAGAGAGATGCTTAGAAAAACGAGCACCGAAGTTCCAGAAAAAAATATTTGTCAATTAGTAAAAAATAAATTTAAATTGCAACAATTAATTTGCTTCAATAAACTCACCTCTAGTGGAGAGTCTGGTTCATCCAGGATGTTCTGCTCACTCTGCATCCGCTGCATCGTCCCTGTAGAACTGGGGTCCATTATCAGTACGTTCTGACTACAGGGTCTGACGAACTTACAGTCACTCTTTCTGGAGTCAGTCGTCCTGCACACCTCGTAATTGTACACGTGCTGTAAAGTTCCTGTCCCCAAAGTGTCTGCGTAACGCGGTGGATAATACGGAATAACAGGGAGATTGGAATGATAGAGGACGCGAGACTGTCTCCATCTGTATATTTTCACTGATATAATAACCACTAAACATGTGATGAACAGAAATGAGACTACAGCTAAAGCCAAGACTAAGTAAAAAGTCAGGTTGTCGTTGTAGTCCTTGTCGTGCGTAAAGTCAGTGAACTCCGAGAGCACTTCAGGGAAGCTGTCCGCCACCGCCACGTTAACATTGACTGTAGCTGAACGAGAGGGCTGCCCGTTGTCCTCCACTACAACAGTGAGTCTTTGTTTCACAGCATCTTTATCAGTGACTTGGCGTATAGTTCTTATTTCTCCATTCTGTAAGCCCACTTCAAACAGCGCCCTGTCTGTCGCTTTCTGCAGTTTATAGGAGAGCCAGGCATTCTGTCCAGAGTCCACATCAACAGCCACCACTTTAGTGACAAGATATCCCACATCTGCTGAACGAGGCACCATTTCAGCCACCAGAGAGCTGCTAGTCTGGACTGGATACAGAACCTGAGGCGCGTTGTCGTTCTGATCTTTAACATATATCAGAACAGTTGTATTACTGCTAAGAGGTGGCGAGCCTCCGTCTTGAGCTTTGACGTGTATTTTGAACTCCTTAACGTGTTCATAATCCAGTGAGCGCACTGAGTGAATCACACCGTTCTCAGAGTTAATTGAGAAATAGGTGGAGACTGGGTTTCCGTTTAGCTCACTGTCAATTAGATAGTAAGAGATACGTGCGTTTTGACCCCTATCTGGATCCGTCGCTTGAATAGCAACCACTGAAACGCCGGGAGAATTGTTTTCGATAACGTGCGTGCTATACAAATTTTTACTAAAAGCTGGTGCGTTGTCATTAACATCAGTGATGTCTAAAACGACAGTGTTCATGCTTGATAACGGAGGTAAACCTTCATCGGTGGCAATGAGGGTAATGTTGTAGCTAGAAACTTTCTCCCGGTCTAAGCCCTTCTCAGTTACCAATGTGTAGTAGTTCCTAAGAGACGTCTTTATCTTAAAAGGGAGATTTTCGTTGATGTTTAAACGCACCTGTCCGTTTTTACCAGAGTCTACATCCTGGACACTTATCAATGCCACAACTGTACCAGGGATAGCATCCTCTGCGATTTTACCCGAAAACGATGTCATGATTATGATCGGAGTGTTATCATTCACGTCTAGGATATCAATAATTAATTTACTCGCACTTGTCAGACCCCATGGGTCTTTAGCTTGAATGTGTATCTCGTAATTCTGAACAGTTTCGTAATCTATGGCACCAGTTACTTTAATCTCCCCGGTATAGGGATCTATATTAAACAAGGGCGGGGTACCCTCATCCATATGTGTGAAGGAATACGTCACATTTCCGTTATACCCTTGATCTGCATCGATGGCACTTACTTTTGCTACAGCTGTGCCTCCCAGCGCGTGTTCTATAACAGTGGCTTTGTACAAAGACTCAGTAAATACAGGTGCATTGTCGTTTGCGTCTAGAACAGTAATATGTATCTTAACGGTCCCAGTTCTCTGTGGGTCCCCACCATCGACTGAAGTTAGTATCAGGGTGTGCTCGCTCTGTTTCTCACGGTCAAGTCCAGACTGCAACACCATCTCTGCGTATTTACTGCCGTCGGCTCGACTATGCTGTTTGATAACAAAATGATCAGTTGGTTTTAGAGAATAGCTGTGAAGGGAGTTGATACCTACGTCAGGGTCCGCGGCACTGTCTAGCAAGAACACGGTCCCTATAGGTGCAGATTCACTGATTTCTAAATTAAGCTCCTTCTTAGAAAACGCTGGGGCATGGTCGTTTATGTCTTGAATTTCGATAGTAATCGAAAATAATTCAAGCGGATTTTCTAAGACAATCTCTAGACTGAAACTACAGGGAGATTTCTGACCGCACAGTTTCTCCCTGTCAATCCTTTCTTTCACAACCAAATGTCCTTTGTTCGGATTCAGCTCTACATATTGGTTATTACCGTCTATAACTAACTGCGCCCGACCTGCAACCAGCCTCTTTATGTCCAAACCAAGGTCTTTCGCCACATCTCCGACAAACAAGCCCTTTCTCATCTCCTCTGGTATAGAATATCGAATCTGTCCATTCACCGCACTCAGTACGCAAACAAGCAAAATGGAGACTCGCACTTGCCATCTCAAACCCCAGCCTGCGCTCTTCAAAGCCTCTCCTGCGCCCATCCTCCCAAAAATATCCATAACGTTACTCAAAACTGGCAAATATGATGCAATCCAAAAGTCCTATACAACAAAAAAGCCAACGTTTGAGATATATTTGTCCCAATAAGATATTGTTCCTGTTACTCCGTTAAAATGGCTTCGATGGCTTTGTGCGCAATGATCCTTGCTTGGTCTTGTCACTGACGTATGTTACTTAGTAACAGCAGTTATATGCGCTTGAGCTGTGATAGGTCTCTTGGACAACAGCACCACTCAGAGTGAGTGTGCAAAACGACAGACGAGACGTACGAGATACCAGACTCGGTCTCAGGGATGGCTAACTCTGGAAATTCAGTGAGTGATTGTTTTGTCCACCCGAAGTTTTTTGTAATGTTAAAGTAGTTTAATGATTTTATTTTTGGGTCAAAGAAGACTGTAAAATCACGAAAAAAAATGTTTAACTTAGGAAATCTGTTCCCAAGTAAACCCATGAATAAAACAAATAGACACAAGCTATGTGATCGTGTCTCAATGCAATCAAGGTATGAAATTATTGCTATTTTCAAATACAATCTCTTTTTGGGCTTAGTTGTGGTCAATTTGCAGTGTACAAATTATTATATTCCGGCCCCCGACTATTAACTCTGACAAAAATGGAAGTGTATTGATGTCTATTCAGGGCTCATCTGTGAAAGAGACCATGGTCTTAGTTTGACTCCCTGTTAAATTAAAGGCTAAATTATTTTTCTTTTTTTAAACGTCACAGGCCTATGAACCCTCTATTTAAATCCTTGGCCAATGAATGATTGCCCAACCAAATGTCGTTTCATACATCATGAAACAGAAGTGTCTGGTGTAGGGAGCCACATCTTAGGGTTTTAAACATCAGGTTTGTCTAAAAAGTTAGATAGGTGCACACAGCACTGTCCAATGGGACTCTAATGGGAGCTGTCAGATAATATTCTGTTTCCTGTTTCATTTACAACATGGACTTGTTAGTAAAACAGCATCCTTATGAATTGTGTTGTCAAGTGGGTCACAGATTCCATGTGAGTGTGCCCATGACATGGTAAATGCTGGTTTGATACTAAACAACCACCACTGGAGGGCAATAAGCAACCATAGTATAGACTACTGATGTCTGTTACACTCACAGTGTATGTATGAACAGAGAAAACCCAGCAAAACACAAACACACACTAACATAGTCACAAAGTCATTGTGCAGACAGTTTCTGAACACTGCATTACAAAATTACAGTGAGCACACACAACCCACTCTATCCACCTCCCTCCCTCCCTCCCTCCCTCCCTCCCTCCCTCCCTCCCTCCCTCCCTCCCTCCCTCCCTCCCTCCCTCCCTCCCTCCCTCCCTCCCTCCCTCCCTCCCTCCCTCCCTCGACAAACACAAATGTGTTATATGATTTGATTAGGATCTCTTTAAAATGTAAGTCTAATCTTCCAAGAGTCCTATTTAAATAGGAATCCATTTTCACATATGACACACTGTTACAAACAGACATGACATATTGACCAGATAAATACTCTAACAGTCTAAAAAGATACCATAGTATAGTCCAGCACAACATTCCTATGTATTATATTTAAATGGTTTTAAAGTATTGTTTGAATGTATATATTGAAAGGTTTCTGGTTTGCTCAGATAAGTGATTCCATTTCTTTAATGCTCTAAATCGAAATGTTATTTTGCCTATCTCTTTTCTGTCTGGATAACACATAGATGGTGGACAATCTATTCCTAGTATTTACTGAATGTCTGTCTCTTACCAGCTGAATACTGTTGTGAATAGAGTTTGGCCGTTTTAAATGGTGTATATTATAAAATAAGCATGTTTTCTTTTCAATTACCTTGTTGATTGATGACCAACCAAGAGCATTGTGCATGACTACAACAGAAGAATCATATCTCCACCTTAAAACAATCCTTGCTGCTTTGTTCTGTGCAATCTGCAGCCTCCTAATTTGACTTGCTGATGCATTTTCCCCAGACCACAGAACAGTAGTTCACCTGACTCCCAATTAATGCTTGGGTTGTTTGCTTAAGAATCTTTCCTGGTAAATATTTATCTATCCTTCTGATCATGCATGCAGTTGTACTTTTTTTTTTTACATAGATTAGTTATTTGAGACGGCCATGATAAGCAGGTGTCTAGCTGCACTCCTAGTTGTTTGGTTTCTGCCACTTCCTCAATTTGTACTCCTCCCATACTTAATTGTATCCCATGCTGTGTTGGCCTTTTCCTGGTCGAACAGACCAACAAAACTTTGATTTTCTTGGTGTTTAAAACAAGTTTGTTCCGGCAAATCCACTCCCTGATATTTTCCAAATCTACTTGTAGAGCTTGCTGTACCTGTTGAACTGATTGTCTTGCTGTATAAATTGTAGTATCATCTGCAAATATAGTAGCTTGAGTTTCAGATGAGGCATAAGGAAGGTCGTTGGAATATATTAAGTAAAGAAGTGGCCCAAGGCAGCTGCCCTGCGGTATTCCACAGTTTAAAGCATGAGGGGAAGAAAATGAACCATTGATATAGGTGCTGTTTCCTGTCAGTTAGATATGACTGTACCCAATTCAATGCTACCTCCTTAAAACCATAATGCATTCATTTTGTCAAAAATTATTTCATGATCCTCCTAATCAAATGCGGCACTAAAATCTAAAAATAGTACACCCATAAACCTGCCATTATCCAAAGCATTGAGCCACTGGTCAGTCATGTCAACCAATGCAGCGGTAGTGGAATGGTTTTTGCAATAAGCATGCTGATTGGCTGTAATCAGATCATTATTTCCATGTACTCCCATATTTGTCTACTCATAATACCCTCCAATATTTTACTGAGAGAAGGGAGTAGACTAATTGGTTGACTATTGGCAGGAGTAATGGGTTCTTTGCTGTATAACCTGTAGATTTACCATCGGGTAATGACTTCAAGAGGTTTAACACCTCCTCTACTGGCACCATTTGTAGACTAAAAGAGCAGGTTTTTTTGCTCATAATATGATCATCAATCCATTGGACAATAGCTTGTTTGTAAGAATGGGTGTTTTCATTATCGCTCAGTAAATGAATTTTCTTAGTAAAAAAAATCAGCAAAATGATTGGCAATATCAGCTGGTTTTGTTATGTTCTCTCGTCAACCTCCACACTAGATGGGTATGATGAGATAGATGTACCAAGTAAGCCCTTCACTATATTCCATACCTTTTTACAATCATTTTTACAATCAATAAAATAATTTTTGTAAAATAATGTTTTTTTCTTATGATTTAATTTAACTGCATAATTATGTAGTGTTCCATAATTCTGTTAATCAATTTCTAGTTTAGATTTGGCTGCTAAGACTTTTGCCATATTTCTTTGAGAAAATGCCTCACCCAGTTGATCATCAATCCATGGAGATGGACGAGCCCCAACTGTACTCTTTCTTACTGGGGCATGATGGTCCATTACCTCAGTGAGCAAATCAATAAACATTCTGTAGCGTGATTTAAATCATCCTCTAGGTAAATCAGCTCCCAGGGTACAGCAGCCGAATCATTTAGAAATAGCTCATGATTAAATGTTTTAAAATGTATCTTGACCACAATCCTAGGGGGTTTCTTTGGAAACTTGGTGTTCATGGTTATGGTCACAATATTATGGTCTGTCCAGCCCACTGGCATTGATCTGGCTTTTAAGCATTGCAAAGGTATATTACAGAAGATCAGATTAATGCACGTGTCTGAACGGTGACCCACCATAATTGATGATCTAGTAGTATCATTAACCATTTGTTTCAAACCACAGTTCTCGGCATATCTCATCAATTTAGTTATATTTGAATTATTATGATCCTTCCAATTTATATTAAAATCACCCAAGGTAAATACATCTGTTACTATCTGTGGCCTGGTCAAACCCAGGGCATAAGTCATCCAGATAGGACACCTTAGAGCTAGGTCTATACACACATCCTATCAATATGACTGCCTGGTGAGGCAGATGTACTTGAGCCCATAGTGCATCTACTTGACATACATTAAGGTCATCCCTCCTCTTAAAAGGTATCTGATTCTGAATGTACAGTGCTACACCCCCACCATTCCTATTCCTGTCCCTTCTAAGTAGACTATATCCATGAATGTTCATTTGCCCATCATTTACAGATGCATCTAAATGCGTTTCGGTCAAAGCCAAAATATGAATATTATTTATGTTGACCAAGTTAAAAACCTCATGTATTATGTTAGGAAGGCTACATACATTAACCTGGGCTATATGCAACCCTGTCCTTGTCAAGTGGAGATCAATAGAGCATGTATTGGTTATAGTTGAATTTGTCATGATACACTACAACACACAAACTCAGATTTGAACATTGAATTAAAATAGCCAAAATTACTCTACATGTAGAGTCCCGATACAGTTGCCAGTTGATGTAAAGTTTATCCATCCCCATGGACACTCGTTGATTCAGGCAACGCTTTTCCTTCATGATGGGATTCTCCTTTCATTGATCTCCGTGGGGAAGTGATCATTCATTCCAAAGTCAGTGTTTTGGAGTTCTCTGCCCCTGCTCTTCGTCATTTCCTTTTGCCTAAAATGGTCAAAACATGCAATAATAGCCCGTGGCCTATTCCCAGAGGCCTTACCCATTCTATGGACTCAGGAGAAAGTGACATTACGCATGACATCAGTGGGCAGTTTAAGTTGACATACAGTGGGGGAAAAAAGTATTTGATCCCCTGCTGATTTTGTACGTTTGCCCACTGACAAAGAAATGATCAGTCTATAATTATAATGGTAGGTTTATTTGAACAGTGAGAGACAGAATAACAACAAAAAAATCCAGAAAAACGCATGTCAAAGATGTTATAAATTGATTTGCATTTTAATGAGGGAAATAAGTATTTAACCCCTCTGCAAAACATGACTTAGTACTTGGTGGCAAAACCCTTGTTGGCAATCACAGAGGACAGACGTTTCTTGTAGTTGGCCACCAGGTTTGCACACATCTCAGGAGGGATTTTGTCCCACTCCTCTTTGCAAATCTTCTCCAAGTCATTAAGGTTTCGAGGTTGATGTTTGGCAACTCGAACCTTCAGCTCCCTCCACAGATTTTCTATGGGATTAAGGTCTGGAGACTGGCTAGGCCACTCCAGGACCTTAATGTGCTTCTTCTTGAGCCACTCCTTTGTTGCCTTGGCCTTGTGTTTTGGGTCATTGTCGTGCTGGAATACCCATCCACGACCCATTTTCAATGCCCTGGCTGAGGGAAGGAGGTTCTCACCCAAGATTTGGCGGTACATGGCCCAGTCCATCGTCCCTTTAATACGGTGAAGTTGTCCTGTCCCCTTAGCAGAAAAACACCCCCAAAGCATAATGTTTCCACCTCCATGTTTGACGGTGGGGATGGTGTTCTTGGGGTCATAGACAGCATTCCTCCTCCTCCAAACACGGCGAGTTGAGTTGATGCCAAAGAGCTCCATTTTGGTCTCATCTGACCACAACACTTTCACCCAGTTGTCCTCTGAATCATTCAGATGTTCATTGGCAAACTTCAGACGGGCATGTATATGTGCTTTCTTGAGCAGGGGGACCTTGCGGGCGCTGCAGGATTTCAGTCCTTCACGGCGCAATGTGTTACCAATTGTTTTCTTGGTGACTATGATCCCAGCTGCCTTGAGATCATTGTCAAGATCCTCCCGTGTAGTTCTGGGCTGATTCCTCACCGTTCTCATGATCATTGCGACTCCACGAGGTGAGATCTTGCATGGAGCCCCAGGCAGAGGGATATTGACAGTTCTTTTGTATTTCTTCCATTTGCGAATAATCGCACCAAATGTTGTCACCTTCTCACCAAGCTGCTTGGCGATGGTCTTGTAGCCCATTCCAGCCTTGTATAGGTCTACAATCTTGTCCCTGACATCCTTGAAGAGCTCTTTGGTCTTGGCCATGGTGAAGAGTTTGGAATCTGATTGATTGATTGCTTCTGTGGACAGGTGTATTTTATACAGGTTACAAACTGAGATTAGGAGCACTCCCTTTTAGAGTGTGCTCCTAATCTCAGCTCGTTACCTGTATAAAAGACAGCTGGGAGCCAGAAATCTTTCTGATTGAGAGGGGGTCAAATAATTATTTCCCTCAATAAAATGCAACTCAATTTATAACATTTTTAACATGCATTTTTCAGGATTTTTTGTTGTTGTTATTCTGTCTCTCACTGTTCAAATAAACCTAACATTAAAATTATAGACTGATAATTTCTTTGTCAGTGGGCAAACGTTCAAAATCAGCAGGGGATCAAATACTTTTTTCCCTCACAGTAAAGTTGACATAAAAGCTTGAACACTGTCCTCACAGCTTCTGCTGTTGTCATTTTCTGGTATCCCTGAAAAGGATAAATTAGATTGTCACGCATTGATCGACACTGTACATCAAGCAAGGTTTCTTTAACTTGTTTGTTCTTCCTTTGTACCACCTCCACCTTGCTATAAATAGAGACTACAGTACCTTTCATCCCTTTGCACCACCTCCACCTTGCTATGAATAGAGACTACATTACCTTTCATCCCTTTGCACCACCTCCACCTTGCTATGAATAGAGACTACATTACCTTTCATCCCTTTGCACCACCTCCACCTTGCTATGAATAGAGTCTACAGTACCTTTCATTCCTTTGCACCACCTCCACCTTGCTATGAATAGAGTCTACATTACCTTTCATCCCTTTGCACCACCTCCACCTTGCTATGAATAGAGACTACAGTACCTTTCATCCCTTGGCACCACCTCCACCTTGCTATGAATAGAGACTACAGTACCTTTCATCCCTTTGCACCACCTCCACCTTGCTATGAATAGAGTCTACAGTACCTTTCATTCCTTTGCACCACCTCCACCTTGCTATGAGTAGAGTCTACATTACCTTTCATCCCTTTGCACCACCTCCACCTTGCTATGAATAGAGACTACAGTACCTTTCATCCCTTTGCACCACCTCCACCTTGCTATGAATAGTCTACATTACCTTTCATCCCTTTGCACCACCTCCACCTTGCTATGAATAGAGTCTACAGCACCTTTCATCCCTTTGCACCACCTCCACCTTGCTATGAATAGAGACTACATTACCTTTCATCCCTTTGCACCACCTCCACCTTGCTATGAATAGAGACTACAGTACCTTTCATCCCTTTGTACCACCTCCACCTTGCTATGAATAGAGACTACAGTACCTTTCATCCCTTTCTACCACCTCCACCTTGCTATGAATAGAGACTACATTACCTTTCATCCCTTTGCACCACCTCCACCTTGCTATGAATAGAGACTACAGTACCTTTCATCCCTTTGTACCACCTCCACCTTGCTATGAATAGAGACTACATTACCTTTCATCCCTTTGTACCACCTCCACCTTGCTATGAATAGAGTCTACAGTACCTTTCAGCTCCGTCTTCTGTTTCCTTAGATCATCGATCTGACGTTGGCTGAATTCTAGACTGGCACATAATGCATTGATGTCCTCTCGTAACATATCCAATATATCAAGTTTGACAAGCCTTTCATTGATGGATTTTAACAAGTCAACATCCATATCAGTGAAACTCTCCCCACGCGCGCCCTCTTACTAGGGGATGGTTTGGTTCCATCGTTGATACCGCTTGGCCAACTTGGCTTTGGTTTGTTTTGTTGACTGGGTTTGTTGTCCTTAACAGTGCTTGAATCCTCCGAAACCAGCGACATGTTTCTTTGAGCTCGTAAGTATCTCTCATCAATGAATCGTTCAAGCTTTTCAATGGATTCTGAATCACCCAACGTGTTTGCAGGCAGAGTAAAACAAAAATAACAAAACAACGGATGTATCTTTCCGGACCTGTACAGGCCGTCGGTAGATACAAGCAAGAAAAAAACGATTATGTACTCACTCGCGGTTGGAGGAAGTGCTAGAGTTAAAGAGAATAAGAGGAACACAGTTGTTTGGTTGAGTTGTAAGCAGGAGTTGTTTGTGCTGCTCACATGCCAGATGACTGTAGACAGACAGGAGAGCTTGGTTTGGGTGTACTCAGGAGTAGGGTTGATTTGAGCGTTCTGACCTTACAACTGCAGTCAAGCACATGTACAACTATAACAAAATATTGCCACGTTTGAAATCCATAACACACAAAAATGTGCCAATGTAGTGTACACACCACACACCATACACACACACACAGTCACAGAGACTGATATGTGTGATCCAGTAACCATTCCTGTATGAATCTGAAATACGATTAATGACCCAAGTCCAGTGACCTACATCTGAGATAGGAGAGAAACCCATTCAGCAGAGAGAGAGTCCAGTTCAAAACTCCACTAAGGACAGAAGTAATACTAATACTGCCCTTTAATCTCTCTACCTTGGTGATTTGTGTATGTACGGTTGATCAGCACAGCAGGTTAGTGTGCGTTTTTAGTAGGTCACACAGGTGGGCCATCTGGCTGTCAGCATTTAAAACAGCTGACTGCATCAGTCCTGCTGTGGCACAGAGCAAGGCATTTGCATGTTATGTAGCCGCAAACCACATTATTCAGTTGGTGGCCCCACATCAGGAGGCAGTGGTATAAATATTAATGCCAGATTAAAGTAGGTCTAGAAGTGCATTGCACACACTGAAATGATAACACAGTTTTAAGACCACCATTGCAACTTTACTTGCTTTGTTTTTTAATACAAAGCTACTTTCAAACGATAGAGTTTGCATTGATGCATACTTTCTTTGGAGATTTACAAAGCAAGATACAAAAAAGTTGCTGTTTGGAAGGGGGAACAATGGAGAGAGAAAATACATTGGGAAAGAGAGAAAGAGAGAGAGAGAGAAGGAAAGAGGGAGTGGGTAAGAACCCGTTGTTGTCTTAGCTAGCTCTCCCAATCAACATCACGTGACACAACCCCCTTAGGCTGTAGGCGTGACACAACCCCCTTAGGCTGTAGGCGTGACACAACCCCCTTAGGCTGTAGGCGTGACACAACCCCGTAGGCTGTAGGCGTGACACAACCCCGTAGAGTGTAGGCGTGACACAACCCCGTAGGCTGTAGGCGTGACACAACCCCGTAGGCTGTAGGCGTGACACAACCCCGTAGGCTGTATGCGTGACACAACCCTGGTAGGCTGTAGGCGTGACACAACCCCGTAGGCTGTAGGCGTGACACAACCCCCTTAGGCTGCAGGCGTGACACAACCCCCTTAGGCTGTAGGCGTGACACAACCCCGTAGGCTGTAGGCGTGACACAACCCCGTAGGCTGTAGGCGTGACACAACCCCGGTAGGCTGTAGGCGTGACACAACCCCGTAGGCTGTAGGCGTGACACAACCCCGGTAGGCTGTAGGCGTGACACAACCCTGGTAGGCTGTAGGCGTGACACAACCCCGGTAGGCTGTAGGCGTGACACAACCCTGGTAGGCTGTAAGCGTGACACAACCCCGGGAAGGTGTGACATAACCCCTGTGGCTGTGACATATCCCCAGTGGGTGTGACATAACCACGGTAGATAATAGGTGTGACATAACCGCTGTAGGTGTGACATAACCACTGTAGGTGTGACATAACCACTGTTGGGGTGACATAACCACTGTATGTGTGACATAACCACTGTAGGTGTGGCATAAACACTGTAGGTGTGACATAACCACCCTAGGTGTTTCATAATCACTGTAGGTGTGATATAACCCCTGTGGGTGTGACATAACCACAGTAGGTGTGACATAACCACGGTAGGTTGTAGGTGTGACATAACCACTGTAGGTGTGGCATGACCACTGTAGGTGTGACATAAAGACTGTAGGTGTGACCTAACCACTGTAGGTGTGATATAACCACTGTATGTGTGACATAACCACTGTATGTGTGACATAACCACTGTATGTGTGACATAACCACTGTATGTGTGGCATAAACACTGTATGTGTGACATAACCACCCTAGGTGTTTCATAATCACTGTAGGTGTGATATAACCACAGTAGGTGTTTCATAATCACTGTAGGTGTGACATAATCACTGTAGGTGTGATATAACCACTGTAGGTGTGATATCACCACAGTAGGTGTGACATAACCACTGTAGGTGTGGATTTTAACCACGGTAGGTTGTAGGTGTAACAAGATTAAATTAGCAAAAAATATATAGAAACTGGAGAGGTAAACGCTGCACACTGCTGCTCATGCTCCCAGATGATTTTATTTATAATAATGTTTTGACCTTAGGATGCCTGATGAAGACCTGAGGGTTGAAACGTTGTAAATAAATATCACCTGGGAGCATCAGCAGCAGTATGCAGCGTTTTCCTTTCTGTTTTCCATGAGTTTGTCTACAACTCCAGCACCTGTGGATGTACGTATGTTCTTCAGCTTTTGTACAAAAAAATATATAGGTAATCAAATTGTACAACTGAAGATCAACACAGAAGGCAAAGACTGACAGAGTGTGAGTTAAAAGAGCAATCTTAATTGTGCTAGCTAGCTAAATTCAAATTTGTCAGCTAGCTTACTGGCTAGCTCCAACTGTTTACTGGTGGTAACCATAGCAACATGGCCACTGAGGCAAAGCAAGCAGCACCCCCATTTTTTAAATTTCCAGCAGAAATCAATTCAGAAACGGGAAGAATCCATTTTAATCTAGAAAAAAGAAACGCACACCTATAAAGGCGAGGTGCTGGCTAGCGGAGTAGAAAACTAGAAAATAAGGGAAAGCAATGATATTAGGCCACACTTGGCCATGATTACAAACACCTGTGTGTCTCTTGACACTATATAAATGACTAATCTCGCAGTGTTTGTGATGATACCCTGATGAAGACAGCTTCGCTGTCGAAACGTTGGTTATTACATTTTTGCATCTGAGCTCTTAGAGTGTGCGGCTTTCCCTTATTTTCACGAATCCATTTTAAACACAGAATGCTGAGGGAGAACCCGGAAACTTTGTTTGCCGACTGCTCACACAACAGGACTGTTACAAACCTTTTATTTTACACAGACCACACTACTGCCTGGCATACAGCTGTAACCAGGCATTTCAGCTGTACCACAAAGAAAGGCATCTGCAAGGGAAGGCAAATATACATGAGGACAGCGAAAAGGACCAGGAAAACAGGTTTCTGACGGTAACCGAGTACCAGAACGGCACTGTCATGCACCAGGACAGCACACCGACCTCTCCTCTCACCTCAGGCACTCCAACAGCAGGAGCCCAAACACAGATCCACCAACAGGTCTATCCTAGCCCCCTCCCCCTGCCCGTCTACGATCACCAGAGCCATGACCATACCACCATCAGCCTGCTGAGAGACAGGCTGGTTCTGTTAGAGCTATGGGTTACTGAGCTGAAGGAGCAGCCCTCAGCTACACCACCATCAGCCTGCTGAGAGACAGGCTGGCTCTGTTAGAGCTATGGGTTACTGAGCTGAAGGAGCAGCCCTCAGCTACACCACCGTCAGCCTGCTGAGAGACAGGCCGGCTCTGTTAGAGCTATGGGTTACTGAGCTGAAGGAGCAGCCCTCAGCTACACCACCGTCAGCCTGCTAAGAGACAGGCTGGCTCTGTTAGAGCTATGGGTTACTGAGCTGAAGGAGCAGCCCTCAGCTACACCACCATCAGCCTGCTGAGAGACAGGCTGGCTCTGTTAGAGCTATGGGTTACTGAGCTGAAGGAGCAGCCCTCAGCTACACCACCATCAGCCTGCTGAGAGACAGGCTGGCTCTATTAGAGCTATGGGTTACTGAGCTGAAGGAGCAGCCCTCAGCTACACCACCATCAGCCTGCTGAGAGACAGGCCGGCTCTGTTAGAGCTATGGGTTACTGAGCTGAAGGAGCAGCCCTCAGCTACACCACCATCAGCCTGCTGAGAGACAGGCCGGCTCTGTTAGAGCTATGGGTTACTGAGCTGAAGGAGCAGCCCTCAGCTACACCACCTCCAACCCAGACACAGAGCTTCTACAGGACCAGATCAACCAGTGCAGGACCCAGCTAAAGAACTTGTCCAGGAGCTGAGAGCGAGAGAGTCTTACCACAGCGCTTGAGGAGGTAAAGGCCACCATGAGGAGTTGTCTGTCATCAAGAGGGTACTGCAGCATAGAGAACAGACAGAATGGACTCCTTGAAATAATCTGCAGCCCCTACAGATGTGTCCAAAATATGGTGCCCAACAACGTAGGATGCACTCCACATCCTGTCCCAACCTGACTTTGGCACACAAGGCCACATTATCATTCACACCGGCACCAACAACCTGCGAGTGGAGCAGGAGAGAGTAGGCAGCCTGGTCAACAGAGTAGCAGAGAGGGCCTCTGAGTCGTTCCCCAACTCCCACATCACCATCACCACTCTGCTGGCCCGCAAAGACTTTCATCCCCATACCATTCAGAAAGTCAACGCTGACATCACGAATATGCACGTTGCTCATCACCCCAGAGCATCTGCATGACCACTCCCACCTGAGGAAGCAGACAGTAGGGATGTTTGCAAAGACTCTAAAGGATGTGGCACTTGGTAAGACAAACACCGCACTGGACAGAGGACCACCCAGAGACCCCTACCAGACCCAGAAAACCCCACAGGCCCCACCCACCACCAGAGCACCACCACCTCCATCGGCGCAGCCAGACTGGACCAGGCCTAGCCTACTACCCCACACCAGACCACCACCTCCATCGGCGCAGCCAGACTGGACCAGGCCCAGCCTACTACCCCACACCAGACCACCACCTCCATCGGCGCAGCCAGACTGGACCAGGCCCAGCCTACTACCCCACACCAGACCACCACCTCCATCGGCACAGCCAGACTGGACCAGGCCCAGCCTACTACCCCACATCAGACCACCACCTCCATCGGCGCAGCCAGACTGGACCAGGCCCAGCCTACTACCCCACACCAGACCACCACCTCCATCGGCACAGCCAGACTGGACCGGGACCAGCCTACTACCCCACACCAGACCACCACCTCCATCGGCGCAGCCAGACTGGACCGGGCCCAGCCTACTACCCCACACCAGACCACCACCTCCATCGGCGCAGCCAGACTGGACCGGGCCCAGCCTACTACCCCACACCAGACCACCACCTCCATCGGCACAGCCAGACTGGACCGGGACCAGCCTACTACCCCACACCAGACCACCACCTCCAACAGATCAGAGAGGCAGCCCCCCCCGGCCCAGACCTGCCCCCCCTCCACAGGGCCCAACAGCAGGACCAGCGCAGCTATGCGGAGGTCCTCAGAGGTCAGGAGAACTCTGTAGGATTGAGTGAGATTAAACAGCTCATCCAATACATCTGCAATAAAATTAACACACAAGGGCACACAGACACAGCTATTGTACTAAAAGTTTACTTGTTCAATGATTAGGAAGAAGGAAAATAAAAGAGAACTCATGTTTGCTGTTATGCTGTTTATCTCACTCTGAACAACTTAGTAGTTACTATAGTTCTGACTGTGCTGTTTCTCACTCTGAACAGCTTAGTAGTTACTATAGTTCTGACTGTGCTGTTTCTCACTCTGAACAACTTAGTAGTTACTATAGTTCTGACTGTGCTGTTTCTCACTCTGAACAACTTAGTAGTTACTATAGTTCTGACTGTGCTGTTTCTCACTCTGAACAGCTTAGTAGTTACTATAGTTCTGACTGTGCTGTTTCTCACTCTGAACAGCTTAGTAGTTACTATAGTTCTGACTGTGCTGTTTATCTCACTCTGAACAGCTTAGTAATTACTATAGTTCTGACTGTGCTGTTTCTCACTCTGAACAGCTTAGTAGTTACTATAGTTCTGACTGTGCTGTTTCTCACTCTGAACAACTTAGTAGTTACTATAGTTCTGACTGTGCTGTTTCTCACTCTGAACAACTTAGTAGTTACTATAGTTCTGACTGTGGGTTTCTCACTCTGAACAGCTTAGTAGTTACTATAGTTCTGACTGTGCTGTTTATCTCACTCTGAACAACTTAGTAGTTACTATAGTTCTGACTGTGCTGTTTCTCACTCTGAACAGCTTAGTAGTTACTATAGTTCTGACTGTGCTGTTTATCTCACTCTGAACAACTTAGTAGTTACTATAGTTCTGACTGTGCTGTTTCTCACTCTGAACAGCTTAGTAGTTACTATAGTTCTGACTGTGCTGTTTATCTCACTCTGAACAACTTAGTAATTACTATAGTTCTGACTGTGCTGTTTCTCACTCTGAACAACTTAGTAGTTACTATAGTTCTGACTGTGCTGTTTCTCACTCTGAAGAACTTAGTAGTTACTATAGTTCTGACTGTGCTGTTTCTCACTCTGAACAGCTTAGTCGTTACTATAGTTCTGACTGTGCTGTTTATCTCACTCTGAACAGCTTAGTAGTTACTATAGTTCTGACTGTGCTGTTCATCTCACTCTGAACAGCTTAGTAGTTACTATAGTTCTGACTGTGCTGTTTCTCACTCTGAACTTAGTAGTTACTACAGGACCTTGTAGTCATCGCAGATAATATTCACATTTTTGGTGACTTTAATATTCACATGGAAAAGTCCACAGACCCACTCCAAAAGGCTTTCGGAGCCATCATCGACTCAGTGGGTTTTGTCCAACATATCTCTGGACCTACTCACTGCCACAGTCATACCCTGGACCTAGTTTTGTCCCATGGAATAAATATTGTGGATCTTAATGTTTTTCCTCATAATCCTGGACTATCGGACCACCATTTTATTACGTTCGCAATCGCAACAAATAATCTCCTCAGACCCCAACCAAGAAGCATTAAAAGTCATGCTATAAATTCTCAGACAACCCAAAGATTCCTTGATGCACTTCCAGACTCCCTCTGCCTACCCAAGGACGTCAGTGGACAAAAATCAGTTAACCACCTAACCGAGGAACTCAATTTAATCTTGCGCAATACCCTAGATGCAGTTGCACCCCTAAAAACTAAAAACATTTGTCATAAGAAACTAGCTCCCTGGTATACAGAAAATACACGAGCTCTGAAGCAAGCTTCCAGAAAATTGGAACGGAAATGGCGCCACACCAAACTGGAAGTCTTCCGACTAGCTTGGAAAGACAGTACCGTGCAGTATCGAAGAGCCCTCACTGCTGCTCGATCATCCTATTTTTCCAACTTAATTGAGGAAAATAAGAACAATCCGAAATTTCTTTTTGATACTGTCGCAAAGGTAACTAAAAAGCAGCATTCCCCAAGAGAGGATGGCTCTCACTTCAGCAGTAATGAATTCATGAACTTCTTTGAGGAAAAGATCATGATCATTAGAAAGCAAATTACGGACTCCTCTTTAAATCTGCGTATTCCTCCAAAGCTCCGTTGTCCTGAGTCTGCAAAACCCTGCCAGGACCTAGGATCAAGGGAGACACTAAAGTGTTTTAGTACTATATCTCTTGACACAATGATGAAAATAATCATGGCCTCTAAACCTTCAAGCTGCATACTGGACCCTATTCCAACTAAACTACTGAAAGAGCTGCTTTCTGTGCTTGGCCCTCCTATGTTGAACATAATAAAAGGCTCTCTATCCACCGGATGTGTACCAAACTCACTAAAAGTGGCAGTAATAAAGCCTCTCTTGAAAAAGCCAAATCTTGACCCAGAAATTATAAAAAACTATCGGCCTATATCGAATCTTCCATTCCTCTCAACATTTTTAGAAAAAGCTGTTACGCAGCAACTCTCTGCCTTCCTGAAGACAAACAATGTATACGAAACGCTTCAGTCTGGTTTTAGACCCCATCATAGCACTGAGACTGCACTTGTGAAGGTGGTAAATGACCTTTTAATGACGTCAGACCGAGGCTCTGCGTCTGTCCTCGTGCTCCTAGATCTTAGTGCTGCTTTTGATACCATCGATCACCACATTCTTTTGGAGAGATTGGAAACCCAAATTGGTCTACATGGACAAGTTCTGGCCTGGTTTAGGTCTTATCTGTCGGAAAGATATCAGTTTGTCTCTGTGAATGGTTTGTCCTCTGAGAAATCAACTGTAAATTTCGGTGTTCCTCAAGGTTCCGTTTTAGGACCACTATTGTTTTCACTATATATTTTACCTCTTGGGGATGTCATTCGAAAACATAATGTTAAATTTCACTGCTATGCGGATGACACACAGCTGTACATTTCAATGAAACATGGTGAAGCCCCAAAATTGCCCTCGCTAGAAGCCTGTGTCTCAGACATAAGGAAGTGAATGGCTGCAAACTCTCTACTTTTAAACTCGGACAAAACAGAGATGCTTGTTCTAGGTCCCAAGAAACAAAGAGATCTTCTGTTGAATCTGACAATTAATCTGGATGGTTGTACAGTCATCTCAAATAAAACTGCGAAGGACCTCGGCGTTACTCTGGACCTTGATCTCTCTTTTGAAGAACATATCAAGACTGTTTCAAGGACAGCTTTTTTCCATCTACGTAACATTGCAAAAATCAGAAACTTTCTGTCCAAAAATGACGCAGAAAAATGTATCCATGCATTTGTTACTTCTAGGTTGGACTACTGCAATGCTCTACTTTCCGGCTACCCGGATAAAGCACTAAATAAACATCAGTTAGTGCTAAATACGGCTGCTAGAATCCTGACTAGAACCAAAAAATTTGATCATATTACTCCAGTGCTAGCCTCCCTACACTGGCTTCCTGTTAAGGCAAGGGCTGATTTCAAGGTTTTACTGCTAACCTACAAAGCATTACATGGGCTTGCTCCTACCTATCTTTCCTATTTGGTCCTGCCGTACATACCTACACATACGCTACGGTCACAAGACGCGGGCCTCCTAATTGTTCCTAGAATTTCTAAGCAAACAGCTGGAGGCAGGGCTTTCTCCTATAGAGCTCAATTTTTATGGAATAGTCTGCCTACCCATGTGAGAGACGCAGACTCAGTCTCAACCTTTAAGTCTTTACTGAAGACACATCTCTTCAGTAGGTCCTATGATTAAGTGTAGTCTGGCCCAGGGGTGTGAAGGTGAACGGAAAGGCTGGAGCAACGAACCGCCCTTGCTGTCTCTGCCTGGCCGGTTTCCCCTCTTTCCACTGGGATTATCTGCCTCTACCCCTATTACGGGGGCTGAGTCACTGGCTTACTGGTGTTCTTCCATGCCGTCCCTGGGAGGGGTGCGTCACTTGAGTGGGTTGAGTCACTGACGTGGTCTTACTGTCTGGGTTGGCGCCCCCCCTTGGGCTGTGCCGTGGCGGATATCTTTGTGGGCTATACTCGGCCTTGTCCCGGGATGGTATGTTGGTGGTTGGAGATATCCCTCCAGTGGTCTGGAGGCTGTGCTTTGGCAAAGTGGGTGGGGTTTTATCCTACATGTTTGGCCCTGTCCGAGGGTTTCATCGGATGGGGCCACAGTGTCTCCTGACCCCTCCTGTCTCAGCCTCCAGTATTTATGCTGCAGTAGTTTATGTGTCGGGGGGCTAGGGTCAGTCTGTCACATCTGGAGTATTTTTCTTGTCTTTTCCGGTGTCCTGTGTGAATTTAAATATGCTCTCTCTAATTCTCTCTTTCTCTCTTTCTTTCTTTCTCTCTCTCGGAGGACCTGAGCCCTAGGACCATGCCTCAGGACTACCTGGCTTGATGACTCCTTGCTGTTCCCAGTTCACCTGGCCGTGCTGCTGCTCCAGTTCCAACTGTTCTGCCTGCAGCTATGGAACCCTAACCTGTTCACTGGACGTGCTACCTGTCCCAGACCTGCTGTCCCAGACCTTGCTGGAACCCTGACCTATTCACCGGACGTGCTACCTGTCCCAGACCTGCTGTTTTCAACTCTCTAGAGACAGCAGGAGCGGTAGAGATACTCTCAAAGATCGGCTATGACAAAGCCAACTGACACTTACTCTTGTGTTACTGACTTGTTGCACCCTCGACAACTACTATGATTATTATTATTTGACCATGCTGGTCATTTATGAACATTTGAACATCTAGGCCATGTGCTGTTATAATCTCCACCCGGCACAGCCAGAAGAGGACTGGCCACCCCTCATAGCCTGGTTCCTCTCTAGGTTTCTTCCTAGGTTTTGGCCTTTCTAGGGAGTTTTTCCTAGCCACCGTGCTTCTACACCTGCATTGCTGTAAGGGCTGTTTGAAGAGAGAGTGGACCAAGGTGCAGCGGAGTTAGTGTTCATCATTTCATATTTAATTGAACAACTTGAACACTATAAAAAAACAAGAAAAGAGAAAACCGACAGACAACAGTCCTGTCAGGTGCAAACACTAACAGAAACAATTACCCACAAACCCCAAAGGAAAAGTAGACTACTTATGTGTGACTCCCAATCAGCAACAACCCTCTATAGCTGTGCCTGATTGGAAGCCACACGGCCAAAATAAACGAAACAAACCAACCTACACACTTCTCTTCTGCCACGTCCGGACCCAAATACACCCTCTACTGGTCAGGACATGACAATTGCTTGCTGTTTGGGGTTTTAGGCTGGGTTTCTGTACAGCACTTTGAGATATCAGCTGATGTAAGAAGGGCTATATAAATACATTTGATTTGAATTTCATTTGATATAGTTCTGACTGTGCTGTTCATCTCACTCTGAACAACTTAGTAGTTACTATATTTCTGACTGTTATCCTGTTTTATCTCACTCTGAACAGCTTAGTAGTACAGATGCACAATTGAAAGCATCCTGTCGGGCCATATCACCGCCAGGTATGGCAACTGCACCGCCCGAAACCGCAAGGCTCTCCAGAGGGTGGTGCGGGCTGCCCAACGCATTACCGGGGGCAAACTACCCGCCCTCCAGGATACCTACAGCACCCGATGTCACAGGAAGGCCAAAAAGATCATCAAGGACATCAACCACCCGAGTCACTGCCTGTTCACCCCGCTATCATCCAGAAGGAGAGGTCAGTGCAGGGGCATCAAAGCTGGGACCGAGAGACTGAAAAACAGCTTCTATCTCAAGGCCATCAGATTGTTAAACAGCCATCACTAACATTGAGTGGCTGCTGACTATATACATAGACTAGAAGTCACTGGCCACTTGAAGGAATGGAACACTAGTCACTTTAATAATGTTTACATATTTTGCATTACTCATCTCATATGTATATACTGTATTCTATTCTACTGTATCTTAGTCCATTCCGCTCTGACATCGCTCATCCATATGTATATAGTCTTAATTCATTCCTACTTAGATTTGTGTGTATTGTATATGTTGTGTAATTTGTTTGATATTACTTCTTAAATATTACTGCACTGTCGGAACTAGAAGCACAAGCATTTCACTACACCCGCAATAACATCTGCTAATCACGTGTATGTGACCAATAAAATTGTATTAATTAGAGGTTACTGTATGTCTGACTGCTATTCTTTCTTTTTGCAACATGAAATCCCATGTGGAACATTCAGGGCCTAAACTCATCAACCTATCAGTTAGCATGTGGAACATTCAGGGCCTAAACTCATCAACCTATCAGTTACCATGTGGAACATTCAGGGCCTAAACTCATCAACCTATCAGTTAGCATGTGGAACATTCAGGGCCTAAACTCACCAACCTATCAGTTAGCATGTGGAACATTCAGGGCCTAAACTCATCAAGCTATCAGTTAGCATGTGGAACATTCAGGGCCTAAACTCATCAACCTATCAGTTACCATGTGGAACATTCAGGGCCTAAACTCATCAACCTATCAGTTAGCATGTGGAACATTCAGGGCCTAAACTCCTCAACCTATCAGTTAGCATGTGGAACATTCAGGGCCTAAACTCATCAACCTATCAGTTACCATGTGGAACATTCAGGGCCTAAACTCATCAACCTATCAGTTAGCATGTGGAACATTCAGGGCCTAAACTCATCAACCTATCAGTTACCATGTGGAACATTCAGGGCCTAAACTCATCAAGCTATCAGTTAGCATGTGGAACATTCAGGGCCTAAACTCATCAACCTATCAGTTACCATGTGGAACATTCAGGGCCTAAACTCATCGACCTATCAGTTACCATGTGGAACATTCAGGGCCTAAACTCATCAACCTATCAGTTACCATGTGGAACATTCAGGGCCTAAACTCATCAACCAATCAGTTAGCATGTGGAACATTCAGGGCCTAAACTCATCAACCTATCAGTTAGCATGTGGAACATTCAGGGCCTAAACTCATCAACCTATCAGTTACCATGTGGAACATTCAGGGCCTAAACTCATCAACCTATCAGTTAGCATGTGGAACATTCAGGGCCTAAACTCATCAACCTATCAGTTACCATGTGGAACATTCAGGGGCCCTGGGCCCTGACAGTAAACCCCCAAAATACAAAAATAATGATTTTCAAGAGAAGATCCAGCTCTCAGGGAATTAGACAAAAGTTTTCAAATGGGACAAAATACAATGCCTTCAGAAAGTATTCATACCCCTTGACTTTTTCCACATTTTGTTAAGTTATAGACTTATTCTAAAATGGATTAAATTGTTTTTTCCCCTCATCAATCTACACACGATACCCCATAATGACAAAGCAAAAACAGGTTAAGAAATTTTAGCAAATTCATAAAATAAATAAGACTGAAATCTCACATTTACATAAGTATTCAGACCCTTTCCTCAGTAATTTGTTGAAGCTCCTTTGGTAGCGATTACAGCATCGAGTTTTCTTGGGTATGACGCTACAAGTTTGGCACACCTGTATTTGGGGAGCCCCATTCTGAGGTCCTGAGCACTCTGGAGCAGGTTTTCATCAAGGATCTCTCTGTACTTTGCTCCGTTCAGCTTTGCCTCGATCCTGACTAGTCTCCCAGTCCCTGTCGCTGAAAAACAACTCCACAGCATGATGCTGCCACCACCATACTTCACCGTAGGGATGGTGCCAGGTTTCCTCCAGACGTGACGTTTGGCATTCAAGCCAACGAGTTCAATCTTGGTTTCATCAGACTAGAGAATCTTGTTTCTCATGGTCTGAGAGTCTTTAGGTGCCTTTTGACAAACTCCAAGCGGGATGTCATGTGCCTTTTACTGAGGATTGGCTTCCATCTGGCCACTCTACAATAAAGGGCTGATTGGTGGAGTGCTGCAGAGATGGTTATCCTTTTGGAAGGTTCTCCCATCTCCACAGAGGAACTCTGGAGCTCTGTCAGTGTGACCATTAGATTCTTGGTCACCTCCCTGATCAAGGCCCTTCTCCCCCGATTGCTCAGTTGGGCCGGACTGCCAGCTCTAGGAAGAGACTTGGTGGTTCCAAACTCCTTCCATTTAAGAATGATGGGGGCCACTATATTCTTGGTGATGATCAATTATGCAGAAATGTTTTGGTACCCTTCCCCAGATCTGTGCCTCGACACAATCATGTCTCGGAGCTCTATGGACAATTCCTTCGACCTTGTTGCTTGGTTTTTGCTCTGACATGCACTGTCAACTGTGGGACCTTATATAGACAGGTGTGTGCCTTTCCAAATCATGTCCAATCAATTGAATTTACCACAGGGGGACTCCAGTCATCTCAAGGATGATCAATGGAAACAGGATGCACCTGAGCTCAAATTCGTGTCTCATAGCAAAGGGTATGAATACTTATTTAAATAAGGTATCTGTTTTTTTATTTTTAACACATTTGCAAAAATGTCTAAAAACCTGTTTCCGCTTTGTCATTATGGGGTATTGTGTGTAGATTGCTGAGGATTGTTTTTTTATTTCATCCATTTTCGAATAAGGCTGTAACTAACAAAAATGTGGAAAAAGACAAGGGGTCTGAATACTTTCCTGCCATTAAAAAACAAATTAAAATACCAATAAAAATGTGGCTAAAATGAATTGTATGTGTTATTGAACAAATTGAACTTGATGGCGGCGAGGTGTGGTGTCCACTTACAAAACAAGATTTGATCCAATGGGACAAACACCTCATTGAAACCCTGCATGCAGAGTTCTGTAAGATTCTCCTACAAGTCCAGAGGAAGACTACAAACAAGTAAGTGAGTGAGTGACAATTAGGCCAATATCCACTAATAATAATGGCTACAAATAGAGCAAATACGTTTTGGAAACATATAAAATACAGTGACCCCCTCTCATATCATTACCAAGACCTGCAATGCCAAGAGCTGAGCAAAGAAAAGAGTCCCCTCATCCAGCTGGTCCTGGGGCTGAGTTCACAAACCTGTTCTACTAAAACACTAAAGCCTCAGGACCAGAACATCCAATCAATCAGAATAATCCAAACTACAACGCAGTCAAAACAAAACTACATTACTTATTGGGAAACAAGCACAAAGCAAAAGGCAGTGCTATGTGGCCCTAAATCGACAGTACACCGTGGCTAACTATTTGACCATGGTTACTGATCAAAACCTTAGAAAAACCTTGACAAAGTACAGGCTCAGTGAGCACAGCCTTGTCATTGAGAAGGGTAGACACAGGAAAACCTGGCTCCCTGTAGAGGAAAGGCTGTGTAACCACTGCACAACAGCAGAACCTGAGACGGAGCTGCATTTCCTGACAAAATGTAAAAAATATACAACAATTAGAAAGTGTCATTTCCCCAAATTTGAAACCCGTATTCAAGGTTTCAAAGACCTCTCTGATGAGATTAGGCTACCAGTCCTGTTCGGGGAGGACGCAGAGAGCTGTGGGTTGGCAGACACCTACATTACAGCCTTCCATAAGATGAGGGACAGTGTCTGACAGACCAACCAACCTGCACATGTCCTCTATGCCATTGTTATTGTTATTGTCCATTACATGGTTATTTTGACCCTTGATTATTGTTGTTACTATTGTCCCGTTGACCGTATCGATTATTATTATTTAATTATCATGCTTTGGCAATAAATATGCTTTGGCAATATTTACATTGTTATGTCAAACCAATAAAGCAAATTGAATTGAGAGAGAGAGAGACACCAGGTTAACTCCTCACAAATCCGAATCAATAACTTCAAAATAATTCAAATTGACTTGTGAGACACTGGCGAGACACATTAGATGTGGACTATGTTGGACAAACAGCACGCATGTCTGAGGCTATTGACTAACTTTTCATCCTTTAATGATCAATGAGTAATTGACCCACGCCATGTGCTTTGCAATAGCTGATACTTAATGAGGTGCGTCATCAGAAGTTCATTCCCCAAGGCTCACCTTGAGACTAGCTGTGCTTGTCCGTCTGACTGTGTCTTTTTGATAGGCCATGCTGTTTTCCTCAACGAGTCTGTGTCTATGGAATACCCAAAATGTATGTCCCCCTTCCATGAGCCAGTGGTCAGAAAATAGTTGAAACTGTCATCTTTCAGGAGAGTTCCACACCGGCTGAAGTCTGTGTAGCTCAGAGGGTCGTAGACCTGTGGGGAAAACAGGGAGGCTGGACACGAAGTACCAGCGTCTACACATCTTGAAGTACACGACTGCACTGATCATAAGGAGTAGGAGAGAAGACACGGTCACCAGGGCGATTATCAAATAAAGCATAAAGTTATAGCTCGCCTGTGAGTGAATTCATCCATGAATTCAAAAAGCTTGTTCAAAACAGGCCAAAACTGCATTGACTGTTGCAGTGGCTGAGAGGAACTCAGGCCCGTTGTCCCTTGCCATGATCACATGGGTTTGTTTAGTCTAGTCCTGCTCTTCAAAACAGCCTCACAGTCCTGATTTCTTCACTGTGCAGGTCAATAGTGAAGGGTTTGGGCTGCGACGCTTAGGAGAGCCACACGTTATGGCCGGAGTCGGCGTCCACGGCAACCACTTTGGTATCCAGGTAACTTTTAGGTCCTCTGCGATGAAGCCAGATGATTGGACAGGATACAGAACAACAGGTATGTTGTCATTATGGTCACCGATGAACACCCTCACAGTGCAGGTGCTGGAGAGGAGGGGCACCATCGTCTTGAGCTGTGACTCCCACCTTATAGTGACTAGCCTGCTCGTAATCAAAGGGGCGCGAAGGGAAGAGCTCTCCGGTCTGCGTTAATGGAGAGGGTAAAGGATGTTTCTGGGTTCATGCCCTATGATGAAGAGTATAGTATTTTAGCATTGGATCCCGTGTTAAGATCCTCGGCTCTCATCCTGATCACTAATGTGCCTCTGCGTTGGTTTTCCCAAACTTTAGCGGTGTACTCAGTCTGAGTAAAAGTATGGGGATTGTCATTCACGTCGTCCACTGTGATGGATATTAATTTTCTACTGGATAGTGAGGGAGAATCAGAGTCACCGGCTATCACCGTGATGTTATAGTGTGGGTTCATCTCTCTGCCCAATATACCCCCAGTCACCAAAACAAAGTCATTCTTAACCTCTGATATCAATTTAAAAAGGAATACTGTCTGAGATGGCACACTTGACCCGGCCGGTATTTCCAGTGTCCAGGTCATGCATATTTAGCAAAGCAACCATGGTACCGGGTTGAGAATCCTCGGCCACCATAACAGAGGCAGATTTCACAGCTATCACAGGCTCACTGTCATTCACATCAATCACTTAAATGATGAGTTTACAGAGTGACATCTGACCCCTGCCATCTTTAGCTTGGACATCTAGCTTACGCGCGCTCGCCTCCTCACAGTCCACTTGACCCACTACCCTCACCTCACCGCGGGGACATTGTCATTGGTATCCAGAACATGGACGTGAATAGACGCGGTGCCTGACCTGGCAGAATTACCCCCGTCAACACCACTGATGGTCAGAGTTTATTCTGCCTGGGTCTCCCGGTCCAATGCTTTTTTCAGAACCAGTTCTGGGTATGCTATTTCATTAATTGGGGTGTTAATTTTTAGGGCAAAATGATTAGTGTGGCTCAGTTTATAACCAGGAACTGAGTTGGTGCCCAAATCAGGGTCATGCACACTCTCTAGAGGGAAGTGTCTATCCCAGCACCGTCGACTCGACCAGGTCAAGATCAATTTCCCCAGTAGCAAAAGCAGGGCTGTTGTCCTTCATATCCTGAATATCTAAAACAAGACTGTACACTTTGAGAGGATCCTCCAGCAGCAGCTGATACTATAGAATGCATACATCCTCTTGTACGCACAACCCCTCTCTATCTATTTGCTCGCTGACCAACAGAGAGCTGGACCCAGAGTCAAGACTCACAGAGCTGCCGAGTGCCCTCCGCCACGATGCGGGCTCGACGTGCTCCAAGCTCCGGCAATTTCTTCCTCAGATCTTTAGCCACATTCCCAATCACCAAGCAGCGATCAATCCCCTCTGGTACGGAGTAGCACACCTCTCCAAGCAACGGGACGAAGAGAAAGATATTCACACAAAACTGCATCCCGTAACTGCGTTTTAAGCATTGTTGTTCTATGGTACATCCTTTGTTGACATAAAAAAATAAAGTATATATATATACAGTACCAGCCAGTTTGGACACACCTACACATTCAAGGGTTTTTCTTTATTTTTTACTATTTTCTACATTGTAGAATAATAGTGAAGACATCAAAACTATGAAATAACACATACGGAATCATGAAGTAACCACAAAAAATTAACAAAATCTAAATATATTTTAGATTTAGATTTCTTCGAAGTAGCCACCCTTTGCCTTGATGACAGCTTTGCAAACTCATGGCATTCTCTTAACCAGTTTCACCTGGAATGCTTTTTCAACAGTCTTGAAGGAGTTCCCACATATGCTGAGCACTTGTTGGCTGCTTTTCCTTCACTCTGCGGTGCAACTCATCCCAAACCATCTCAATTTGGTTGAGGTCGGGTGATTGTGGAGGCCAGGTCATCTGATGCAGCACTCCATCACTCTCCTTCTTGGTCAAATAGCCCTTACACAGCCTGAAGGTGTGTTGGGTTACTGTCCTTTTTTGAAAAACAAATGGTAGTCCTACTAAGCACAAACCAGAGGGGATGGTGTATCGCTGCAGAATGCTGTGGTAGCCATGCTGGTTAAGTGTGCCTTGAATTCTAAATAAATCACTGACAGTGTCACTAGCAAAGCACCCCATAACCATCCCACCTCCTCCTCCATGCTTCATGGTGGGAACCATACAAGCGGAGATCATCTGTTCACCTACTCTGCGTCTCACAAAGACACGGCAGTTGGAACCAACAATCTCAAATTTGGATTCATCAGACCAAAGAGCAGATTTCCACCTGTCTAATGTCCATTGCATGTGTTTCTTGGCCCAAGCAAGTCTCTTCTTATTATTGGTGTCCTTTAGTAGTGGTTTCTTTGCAGCAATTCAATGAAGGCCTGATTCACGCAGTTGCCTCTGAACAATTGATGTTGAGATGTGTCCGTTACTTGAACTCTGTGAAGCATTTATTTGGGCTGCAATTTCTGAGGCTGGTAACTATAATGAACTTATCCTCTGCAGCAGAGGTAACTATGGGTCTTCCTTTCCTGTGGCCGTCCTCATGAGAGTCAGTTTCATCATAGCACTTGATGGTTTTTGTGACTGCACTTGAAGAAACTTTCAAAGTTCTTGAATTTTTCCAGATTGACCTACCTTCATGTCTTAAAGTAATGATGGACTGTTGTTTGTCTTTGCTAATTTCAGTGGTTCTTGCCATAATATGGACCTGATTTTTTTAAATCAAATAGGGCTATCTTATGTATACCACCCCTACCTTGTAACAACACAACTGATTGGCTGAAACGCATTAAGAACAAAATCAATTCCATAAATTAACTTTTTACAAGACACACCTGTTCATTGAAATGCATTCCAGGTGACTACCTCATGAAGCTGGTTGAGAGAATCCCAAGAGTGTGCAAAGCTGTCAGCAAGGCAAATGGTGGCTACTTTAAAGAATCTAAAATATATTTTGATTTGTTTAACACTTTTTTGGTTACTACATGATTCATATGTGTTATTTCATAAGATATCCTCATGATCCTTGGAGTCCCGGCTTTCGGTGTGAATCAACATATTCCGTGTTTATTTAATTTATGCTTCACAACGCTAACCGGAATGAAGGTAGCAGCAACCTTGAAATGAGGTCATCGGCTCGACCTGCTCTTATACATTCGTATTCCTACATATGGTAGTAAGTCACACAAAATAATTTAAGGCAGAGATAAATTGTAACGCTCGTCTGAAGAAGGATCAGACCAAGGTGCAGCATGGTAAGCGTACATCATTTAATTTAGATGAACACCGAAACTAAACAAAACCAAAATAAATACAAAACAAAAACGTAACGTTCTGTAGGGCATTCAGCTCAGTACCAAAAACAAGAACCCACAATCACAGGTGGGAAAAAGGGCTGCCTAAGTATGATCCCCAATCAGAGACAACGATAGACAGCTGCCTCTGATTGGGAATCATACCCGGCCAACAAAGAAATAGAAAATCTAGAATGCCCACCCAAATCACACCCTTACCTAACCAAATAGAGAAAAAAGTCTCTCTAAGGTCAGGGCGTGACATAAATAGCCAAGATGTTCAGCTTTCCGCAGACATCCTGTGTTTGCAGATAGGGTCTACCGTTCTCATACCAGACTGAATTCAATAAAACAAATCCAATTGGGTCCCCAAATATGGGGACTTTACATTTAAGAGGTTTTAAGAATAAAGGTTGTCAACAAGTGGTTGGAAAAGTCTATAATGTCACTTCAACAACAGACATGTTCACATAAATATTAGCAAGACAACTGTACACAGTAACTAGTGCAGTACAGCTAAACCATTTCTAAACATCTCTTAGCACGGGATGTAACGTATATAAATCATTACAAGGAACAAAGGAAGTCTCACATGTATAAGGGGTGTTCAGTGACATGGAAAGTGGCAGCCAACTGCAGCATGGAGGCACACACTATCAAAACAGGCTTCTCATCTCATCCTTCTGTCTAAATTGCTCCACCCTTCCAAAATCGTTCTCACCTGACATCTGCCATCTATTCTACACTGTGATTACAAATGTAGGCCTAAGTACCTAGAATACACATTAAACGCTTAACACTTTTGAATAGAGAGGCCTACCTCTGGGGACCCCTGGGAGTCATCTAATGCTTCAGCAAAGTCTGTTGGAGTTTTTCTAAGAGTCTGGTCTGCAGGCAGTGTGTTGTCATTGTAAGATGTGACGAACTTGAAGTCACTTGTTCGCGAACCCGTCGTCAGATATGCGTCATAATTATAAGTGCTGCGGAGAGTTCCTGCGCCGTCCACCTCTGCGTAGTTGGGAGGGAGATACGCGCTGGGGATGGCGACCGCTCCGTCAAACAACAGTCTGGGCTTTCTCCTGCGGCAAAACCTCACGGCCAGGATGACAATAATGAAGGTGAGGAAAAAGGTGGAGACGGACACCAGCGCGATGATCAGATAAGAGGTGAGTTTGGAATTGTTCTCATCATAAGAGACATCTTTCAGTTCTGGCACTTCAGCCAAGTTATCAGAAATCACTAAATACATGGTACAGGTGGCAGAGAGAGAGGGCTGTCCGTTATCTTTCACTGACACAATGAGGTTCTGTTTCATGCTGTCAGATTCAGAAATGTCCCGCTGTGTCCTGATCTCTCCACTGTGGAGACCAATAGTGAAAAGTCCCGGATCAGTGGATTTGACTATATGATAGGACAGCCAGGCGTTCTGGCCGGAGTCCGCGTCCACCGCTATCACCTTGGAAACCAGAGAGCCTCCGTGCGCAGCTTTGGGGACCAGCTCGGTCATGAAGGAGTTCCCCTCTGGGGCGGGGTATAGTATGTGAGGAGAGTTGTCATTCACATCCGTTATGAACACACTGACCGTGACGTTGCTGCTGAGCGGAGGAGAACCGTTGTCTCTGGCCACCACGTGGACTTTAAAACTCCTGAACTGCTCATAATCAAACGACCTCACAGCGTGGATCACCCCCGTGTCTCCGTTAACGGATAAAAACGAGGACACCGGGACACCGTTCACCTCACCAGATAAGATAGAATAAATCACTGTACCGTTCTGTCTCCAGTCTGGGTCTCGTGCAGTAACGGAACACACGGAGGCACCGGGTTTGTTATTTTCAGTCACGTGAGCTTTATAGGACTGTCCCTCAAACACAGGTGGGTTGTCGTTGACGTCAGCTACAGATAACTGAACACTTTTAGAGGAGGACAGAGGTGGAGAGCCCTCGTCGGTGGCAGTGATTGTAATGTTGTAATCAGACACTAGTTCCCGGTCCAGTTCGCCCGTGGTCACCAGAGAATAGTAGTTTTTGATGGACGGCACCAGCTTAAAGGGAAGGTTTTGCTGAATGTAGCAGCGGACCTGTCGGTTATTCTCAGAGTCTCTATCCTGCACGTTAATGATGCCCACCTCTGTACCAGGTGACGCGTTCTCAGGTATGGGGCTAGTCAGAGATTTTAGATATATCACAGGAGCGTTGTCATTTATGTCTGTAATATCTATAATAACTTTACTGTCCGAGGAAAGACCAAAGCCATCTTTCCCTTCAATAAAAAGTTCAAATTGTGTCTCTTCTTCATAATCTATTTCTCCTGTCACTCTAATTTCTCCTGTATTCTGGTCCATAGTAAATACATTCCTTGCTGTTTCAGATACTCGACTAAATTCATACGTCACTTCCCCATTCACTCCCTCATCTGCATCCGTAGCACTCACTGTAACCACTACAGTATCTAAAGGAGAGTTTTCAGGCAGACTGGCTTTATAGACGGCCTGGCTAAACACTGGGGCGTTATCGTTAGCGTCCAGTACAGTGACGTGTATGACTACAGTTCCTGATCTCTGCGGAGAGCCCCCATCTACAGCTGTCATCAACAGTTTCAACTCCTGCTGCTCCTCGCGGTCTAATTCTTTGTCCAGAACTAACTCACCGTATTTAATACCAGCATTATTCGTTTGCAAAACCAAAACAAAATGATTATTCCTTTGTAATACGTAGCTTTGCACTGCGTTTTGCCCAATATCTGCGTCGTGAGCTGCGTTTACACGATAGCGCGCTCCTTTCAGAGCGGATTCTCTGATTTCTACCTTAATTAAATCCTTGGGAAATATGGGTGAATTATCGTTTATATCTTGGATTTGAAGTGATATATGATGCAACTCAAGTGGACTCTCTAGGACCAATTCTAATTTTTAGTATGCATAAAACCTTTTCTCCACAAAGCCCCTCTCTGTCAATCCTCTCCGCAACAATCAGATCTCCGGTACTCAGATTAATGTCACAATAACGTTTGCGATTTCCTTCAGTATCAATTCGGGCTTTACGAGCGGACAGTCTGCTCCCCTCCAGCCCTAGATCCTTGGCTATATTTCCAATAACAGATCCTCGTTTCATCTCCTCCGGAAAAGAATAGCTCACGTCTCCATTGGCGGAATGCAGCGGTAGAAGAAAGAAAGCAAAGCAGAAGACCAGGCTTGACATTGAGAATCCTTTGTTCAGCATCCTTAGACTTTCAATAACATCCATATATATAGTTAAACAGATCGATGTAAGGAGAAAGTATTCCACAAAAAGATCAACATTCACTAGATTATCAAAACAAAATACAAGTGTGTGAGCAGTTTGACCGTTTACCTCTATTATTTTATGTAGTGAAACGACACTAGAGCTTTGTTAATGACAACACCAATGGGTGGAGAGCTGTATCTATTCTACCTCCGCTAGTGAACAGCGACACTATGAGCACCATTCAGAAATTACACGCTGACATTGGGCTAAGAACATTTCAATAAAAGTCGCAGACAGACATTATTCATGATCAAACATTGGAGACATACATGATGTATGCCCCCAGGATATGGGGATAACCTAATAAGCACAGTCAGTAGCTCAACTTTAGTTTTAGAAGTTAGAAGGGACATAACCTGTCGGGGTGTCTGGGGGTCCTCCCCCATAATTGTTTTTTGCATCTAAAGCAGATTTTCTACATTTCTACTCAATCTAATATGACCCACGGCCCTTCTAACCATCTCTATTTAGAACAACAGAAAGTAAACAAAAATACCCACAGTCATCAAGCTATAGGTAAGAGATAATTATTTCATATGTTTAAGTGATTGATAAAACTGAACTAGATCAAATGTAATTCAATAATCAATATTGTGCTGGACCTTTAACCAATAGCCAAACAAATAAACAACTCTTTAAAAAATAAAGTACAGACTTAACTTCTTTATTAAGACATCTTCATATGACAATTCAGCCCGAGCCACCTCCATGCCCAATCCTCACCATTCTAGTCAATAACTAAATTCTCTCCCCAACACAATTTTCTTCCCACATTTTTTGGTTTCATTTCCAAGGGAAAGGTTTGGAAACAAGGTAAATATATATACAGCTCAAAAAAATACAGGGAACAAAATGTGGCTCAGTAGTGTGTGTGGCCTCCACGTGCCTGTATGACCTCCCTACAATGCCGAGGCATGCTCCTAATGAGGTGGCGGATGGTCTCCTGAGGGATCTCCTCCCAGACCTGGACTAAAGCATCCGCCAACTCCTGGACAGTCTGTGGTGCAAAGTTGCGTTGGTGGATGGAGCAAGACATGATGTCCCAGATGTGCTCAATTGGATTCAGGTTTGGGGAACGGGCGGGCCAGTCCATAGCATCAATGCCTTCCTCTTGCAGGAACTGCTGACACACTCCAGCCACATGAGGTCTAGCATTGTCTTGCATTAGGAGGAACCCAGGGCCAACCGCACCAGCATATGGTCTCACAAGGGGTCTGAGGATCCCTTGTGAGGATCTCGGTACCTAATGGCAGTCAGGCTACCTCTGGCGAGCACATGGAGTGCTGTGCGGCCCCCCAAAGAAATGCCACCCCACACCATGACTGATCCACCGCCAAACCGGTCATGCTGGAGGATGATGCAGGCAGCAGAACGTTCTCTACGGCGTCTCCAGACTCTGTCACGTCTGTCACGTGCTCAGTGTGAACCTGCTTTCATCTGCGAAGAGCACAGGGCGCCAGTGGCGAATTTGCCAATCTTGGTGTTCTCTGGCAAATGCCAAACGTCCTGCACGGTGTTGGGCTGTAAGCACAACCCCCACCTGTGGACGTCGGGCCCTCATACCACCCTCATGGAGTCTGTTTCTGACCGTTTTAGCAGACACATGCACATTTGTGGCCTGCTGGAGGTCATTTTGCAGGGCTCTGGCAGTGCTTCTCCTGCTCCTCCTTGCACAAAGGCGGAGGTAGCGGTCCTGCTGCTGGGTTGTTGCCCTCCTACGGCCTCCTCCACGTCTCCTGATGTACTGGCCTGTCTCCTGGTAGCGCCTCCATGCTCTAGACACTACGCTGACAGACACAGCAAACCTTCTTACCACAGCTCGCATTGATGTGCCATCCTGGATGAGCTGCACTACCTCAGCCACTTGTGTGGGTTGTAGACTCCGTCTCATGCTACCACTAGAGTGAAAGCACCGCCAGCATTCAAAAGTGACCAAAACATCAGCCAAGAAGCATAGGAACTGAGAAGTGGTCTGTAGTCCCCACCTGCAGAACCACTCCTTTATTGGGGGTGTCTTGCTAATTGTCTATAATTTCCACCTGTTGTCTATTCCATTTGCACAACAGCATGTGAAATTTATTGTCAATCAGTGTTGCTTCCTAAGTGGACAGTTTGATTTCACAGAAGTGTGATTGACTTGGAGTTACATTGTGTTATTTAAGTGTTCCCTTTATTTTTTTGAGCAGTGTATATATATGTGTGTGCGCATATATATACCAAGCCTATATATATATATATATATATATATAAAACACATCCACCTACACATATACTGTACATTAACACACAGAAACAACACATCCTCCTTATAATTCATCTCATAGCCCTAATAGTACTGTGGAGTTTATTTTACTTGCACACAATATAGCTGGGTCACCCAGTCCTGCCCAAAGTGGTCCACCACCCTGCAACCCCCAACCCAACACACCCCACTCAGCTTTAGGATCTTAGTGAAAAATTCATTATTGGTTTCAGGTGTGTTAGGCCAAGGCCAGAGAGACAACCAAAAGGACGGCAGATCCCCAGGGCCAGGACTGAGCAGCCCATCAGCTAGGGATAGCCTAAATAGGTATCTCCCCTGATGTGGGCATGTTTTCAATACAGACTCTTTTTGTCATACAGTATTCCATAGAAGTCATTCAGACCTTATAAAAGTTGCCCAGTATACCCTTAATCTTGTAATAATCAAATCTAATGATACATAATCTGATATTTCTGCGATCTATTGTGACATTGTGGGAGGATAACCAACCTTCCAATTAAGGGCAATGCATTTCTTAGCCTTTATAAATGCTAGGTTATACAGTTTCCATAACAAATGCAAATAGGTCCTCTTTTGTGCTTTACACCTCCAGCACAGGAATGACATTTCTGAGTGCACATTATTCAGTTTCACTCACATATAGTATGTTCTATGGATGGTCTTCTTAGTGACAGGGGGCAGTATTCAGAAATTCAGATGAATAACGTGCCCAAATTAAACTGCCTGCTACTCGGGCCCAGAAGGTAGGATATGCATATTATTAGTAGATTTGGATAGAACACTCTGAAGTTTCTAAAACTGTTCGAATGATGTCTGTGAGTATAACAGAACTCATATGGCAGGCAAAAACCAGAGAAAAAATCCAACCAGGAAGTGGTTTGTAGTTTTTCAACTTATTGCCTTTCCAAACTACAGTGTCTGTGGGGTCATTTGGCACTTCCTAAGGCTTCCACTAGATGTCAACAGTCTTTAGAACCTTGTTTCATGCTTATACTGTTACTGGGCAGAGAATAAGAGCTGTCTCAAGCCTGAGACCAACAAGTTGTTTAATGTGCTGGTACGCAGGCACGCCGTTCCTTCTTTTTCCTCTGTAATGAATACGCTATTGTCCAGTTGGAATATTATCAAAGATTTATGTTAAAAAGACCCTACGGATTGATTGTAAACATCGTTTGACATATTTCTACAAACGGTAATGGAACTATTTGACTTTTCGTCTCGGGTTTTGCGCTCACGCATTATGCCTTTGGATTGGTGATCTGAACGCGCAAACAAAATGGAGGTATTTGGACATAAATATGGAGTTTATCAAACAAAATTAACATTTCTTGTGGAAGTGGGAGGCCTGGGAGTGCATTCCGACGAAGATCAGCAAAGGTAAGTGAAGATTTATAATACTATTTCTGAGTTTATTTGACTCCAGAACTTGGCGGGTAACTGTATAGCTTGCTTTGATGGCTGAGCTCTGTACTCAGAATATTGAACAATGTGCTTTCGCTGTAAAGCTATTTTGAAATCTGACACAGCGGTTGCATTAAGGAGAAGTGTATCTATAATTCTTTCAATAACTGTTGAAAATTTTATCAACATTTATGATGAGTATTTTTGTAAATTGATGTGCTCATTCACCGGAAGTTTTGGAGGCAATACATTTTCTGAACATCATGCGCCAATGTAAAATGGGGTTTATGGATATAAATAATTACTTTATTGAACAAAACATACATGTATTGTGTAACATTGAGTCCTGGGAGTGTCATCTGATGAAGATAATCAAAGGTTACTGATTAATTTTAGCTGTATTTCTGGTTTTTGTGATGCCTCTCTTTGCTTGGAAAATGGCTGTGTGGTTTTTCTTGTTTAGGCGCTGTCCTAACATAATCTAATGTTATGCTTTCGCCGTAAAGCCTTTTTGAAATTGGACAATGTGGTTGGATTAACGAGAAGTGTATCTTTAAAATGGGATATAATAGTTGTATGTTTGAGAAATTTGAATTATGAGATTTTTGTTGTTTTGAATTTGCCGCCCTGCTATTTCACTGGCTGTTGAATAGTGTGTCCCGCAGGTGGGACCCTAGCGTCTCACATACCCCAGAGAGGTAACGTGCAGTCATTTATGTCTGAGATTATATGACTGGGAATTTAAACATAACTATCCATTCATGATCCTCAATAGCTTTTCCCAGGTCTTCCTCACATCTTTCAATCCTTGATACAGCTGAAATCAACTTTAGACGATTGTCAGACTGCCTTAAAATAGTTTAAATCTTTTTGGCTTGTCCAGTGTTTGCTGCACAGAGTGAATAAAGTGTTGTATCTACAAAACTTCACCTCAGCTTCATCACAGACTGGTCTTCCCTGGCTGCCTGACCCTGCTGAGACCCCTGTTACCATCTGATCCTGCTCAGATGAGGCATGACAAAGAATTACCTTGGTGTACATTTATACATTATTTTATACAAGAATATATTTAATGGTTCAATAATTGAAATGACCATTATTCCCAGATCCCAGACTGTAGCTTTAAGCTGCTGTCCTGTAGCTACTGTAGGTCTACCAATCAATTCAAGATGCAACTTTATATAATTCACTGATATTGTTAATATACTGCAAAATTCACCTGACCTCCGTAGACTGGTCTTCCCTCTCTGTCTGACTCTGCTGGGACACCTGTCACCATCTGACCCTCCTAAGACATGATGAGCATAGTGTTGTGTCTTGACTGTGCACCACGACAGTGAAGCCTGTAGAGCTGTTTATTACTGTGTCAGTGTGAAAAGTAGGGAATTAGCTAGGGAAAGTTATAGATCAATATAACGTTACATTGCTATACTGCCTCTAATAAAAAGTCACATTGAGCTGAAAAAACGTCAGAATGTCGATCTACAATCGTTTGCCCGCTGGATTCATTGTTTGATTCAGGTCTAGTGTGATTGTGGCAAAAATAACAGCTAACATTAGTGAGCTAGTTAGCTCGCTAATGTTAGACAACGTTTGGCTAGCTCTCTCCTGCTAACGGTACTTCAACTGGTGAAAGATAGCCAAGTTCATTTACATCTGTTGAAACGGGACAAAACAAAATCTACAAAACATTTCCATACACACAACAGCTGCTAGATATGCAGTGGCATGTATTCATGGATGCCAAGTGAAGACAAAATAAATTGACCAATATTATTACATTTTTTTACATTTAAAATAATGTATCTTTCGTCTCTCTGTGGTTTTGTAATTTTACTTCAATTTGGAAGAGGCTGAACGTATCTCACCGGAGAAAGCATCTGAGTGAGCAAAACAGCGCCCCTCTGTCTTTGTATGTGTAGGCCATCTAACTGATGCTGTCTGGTCATAAATAGTATGACATTGTTGCCGCATGTAGAATTGAATGCAAGGGAAGCCAGCGAGCATTTGGCCTCCCTTGATAAAAAAAGTTTAAAATAATAGCCAATCAGCCTTGAGCTAAACTGAGTGAGCTCAACTGTGAATGGTCCTGGCACATAAGAAAAAAATCCAGTTTGGATTTAGTTTCAATCCTATTACATTCTATCAAGAGAAATATGTAATTGACAGAAACAACTTGAATTGTTGCATCTCATTGTGTTGTCCTCCGTTGGCCAGCTAGCTAGCTAAAATTGGCACTTTCATGAATTAGCAATGGTGGAGACAGGGATTTGAACTTGTGGTTTTACTTAGTTATCGTACTGGCCAATGATTACAACTGCTATTCTGATCTAACCATACATTCATACATTGTGCACCTGGACTGAGAGGATGGAAGTTCAATATGTAATTAGATGTAGAAGGCTAATGTTAACTAGCTAACGTTGCCCATGAATGGAAGTTAGGCTAGCGAGCAAGCGTTTTAGCCAGGTAGCCTAGGACAAAAAAAATAAAAGTGTGTACTGTATGACAGAGTCATAGACCGTTTTATCAATATGAAAGAGATGAGGAGGGCATTGGCTTTTTTCTACTAATAGGGTGAGTCAACATGTTTTTTCAACTTGCACGAAGGCACACACACACACAGAGAAATCAGAACCATGGAAGCCACATCATATTTAGTTTACGTTGATTGGACTAAATAGTTTTTGGTATCTTTTAGTTGTCACTGTATTAGACTAAGTAGAGGTGAGGCTGGAATAGTGGAGGCAGCTCCTGTTTTCTTTGTGACTTGCAGTAATTCTCCATGGTTCTAAATCAATAGTTATTTAGTGGTCTGAAAATGTCGGAAACATTAACTTGATTGACCATGCAGTCGGTCATGTAAGTGTTTATTAGATGCAATTTGCTTTGTGGACGTCAGACAGAGGTTGCTCTCTGGTTTTGTGATAAAACCAAGGTGTGGTTGAATTTACGATGCCACTGTGTCTTCTTATTGTCTCGGCCTGAGGCCTATATATCATTGTCACAAGACATATGAACTAACAGATTATAGAGCAAACAACACAATTATCACAACACAAAGATTGTAATATGGCTTTCCTTCTGGCTTGGCTTCCCCAGTGATTTTACCTACGCACCGCTAGTGGCTTATGAGGTGGCTTTGGTACACTGTACGACTTTTCTGTAATTTCAACAGTAAAACCCTGTAGGATGCACAGTAAAATACCATACATGTGTTTTACAGCATTCGTGGTGTAGATTGAACTGCATGATGGGTAAAATGATGAAAATGAACTGTAATTTGGAAGCCTCATAAAAATTACTCTAACATACTGTATTTCTTTACAGTAATAGCTAATACACTGTAGATTCAAATGATCAGTTTCAGGCGCCAACCTCATCCTGTCGGGAGAGACAGATAAAGCTCAGACGATTTTAGTAAATATCTTCTTGAAGCGCCTGTGAAGTGAAATAATATTTTTAGCAGCTGCTGGGTAGTTAAATTGAGTTGTTTATAAGTATATTTATTGTTAGCCAACATTGTATTACCACATGTTTCCTTAGCTAAACTAGCTGGCTAACGTTTGCTAGCTAGCTAGCTAGCTCAAGTTGACAAAATACATTTTGGTCTGCTCTAAATTGCTCTTAAATAACTAGCTGTGCGACCTGGAAAAACATCACCCAGAGAATAATGATTGTGATTATAGGCGGTGTGCCTGCCCCGGAGTGCCATACAGAATAGACTGAGTGCAGATTCATGACAGATATGTTTCCACTGTTACTACAGAGAAAATGGTTTGTTTCTAGCAGTTCCAGAAATTACCCATATGTTTTCAGATGGACGGGCCACATTATACACATAAAACACGTTGTGCCTACCTACGGTGCAGTGCCACTGGTCAGCTGTAGCCTAACACAGTGTCGGTGGTGGAACCTAGTCACATGGCAAACTCTTTCCCCTCCCAGGATTATATAGCATTTCAAGTAGGATAGCAGCCTACACAAGAAATAACTAATATTGGTAGCCATCTAGATGTCACCGTGGTATATTCTAGTCAATGGGGAGAGCATAAATGTCAAAACCACCGGGACAGCGTCCTCCTTAGATGTTACAACCCTGTGGGATTCGGTTCACATGGCTCTCATCTGTGCAACATAAATCATCATTTTTCATGCCAGGACTGTCTGTATAGCCTCTTCCGCCAACCATTTGCTTAATTAGAAAACATTGTTCCATAATGTTACAGTGTTAGCTAAATCTGTTCACTGTACCAGTAGTATGCAATCATTTGGTTACACAGCTAGAAAGGGACATGTTGTGAGTCTGGTAAAATAACATGTGATATTGCGTAGCCTATAGCAATGTTGTATTAGTTAGCTAGGGTTTGATGTACAGTGGGGAAAAAAGTATTTGATCCCCTGGCGATTTTGTACGTTTGCCCACTGATAAAGAAAGGATCAGTGGATAATTTTAGTGGTAGGTTTATTTGAACAGTGAGAGACAGAATAACAACAAAAATATCCAGAAAAACGCATGTCAAAAATGTTATAAATTGATTTGCATTTTAATGAGGGAAATAAGTATTTGACCCCCTCTCAATCAGAAAGATTTCTGGCTCCCAGGTGTCTTTTATACAGGTAACGAGCTGAGATTAGGAGCACACTCTTAAAGGGAGTGCTCCTAACTGCAGCTTGTTACCTGTAAAAAAGACACCTGTCCACAGAAGCAATCAATCAATCAGATTCCAAACTCTCCACCATGGCCAAGACCAAAGAGCTCTCCAAGGATGGCAGGGACAAGATTGTAGACCTACACAAGGCTGGAATGGGCTACAAGACCATCGCCAAGCAGCTTGGTGAGAAGGTGGCAACATTTGGTGCGATTATTCGCAAATGGAAGAAACACAAAAGAACTGTCAATATCCCTCGGCCTGGGGCTCCATGCAAGATCTCACCTCGTGGGGTTGCAATGATCATGAGAACGGTGAGGAATCAGCCCAGAACTACACGGGAGGATCTTGTCAATGATCTCAAGGCAGCTGGGACCATAGTCACCAAGAAAACAATTGGTAACACACTACGCCGTGAAGGACTGAAATCCTGCAGCGCCCGCAAGGTCCCCTTGCTCAATAATACATATACATGCCCGTCTGAAGTTTGCCAATGAACATCTGAATGATTCAGAGGACAACTGGTGAAAGTGTTGTGGTCAGATGAGACCAAAATGGAGCTCGTTGGCATCAACTCAACTCGCCGTATTTGGAGGAGGAGGAATGCTGCCTATGACCCCAAGAACACCATCTCCACCGTCAAACATGGAGGTGGAAACATTATGCTTTGGGGGTGTTTTTCTGCTAAGGGGACAGGACAACTTCACCGCATCAAAGGGACGATGGACGGGGCCATGTACCGTCAAATCTTGGGTGAGAACCTCCTTCCCTCAGCCAGGGCATTGAAAATGGGTCGTGGATGGGTATTCCAACATGACAATGACCCAAAACACACGGCCAAGGCAACAAAAGAGTGGCTCAAGAAGAAGCACATTAAGGTCCTGGAGTGGCCTAGCCAGTCTCCAGACCTTAATCCCATAGAAAATCTGTGGAGGGAGCTGAAGGTTCGAGTTGCCAAACGTCAGCCTCGAAACCTTAATGACTTGGAGAAGATCTGCAAAGAGGAGTGGGACAAAATCCCTCCTGAGATGTGTGCAAACCTGGTGGCCAACTACAAGAAACGTCTGACCTCTGTGATTGCCAACAAGGGTTTTGCCACCAAGTACTAAGTCATGTTTTGCAGAGGGGTCAAAAACTTATTTCCCTCGTTAAAATGCAAATCATTTTATAACATTTTTGAGAAATGTTTTTCTGGATTTTGTTTTTGTTATTCTGTCTCTCACTGTTCAAATAAACCTACCATTAAAATTATAGACTGATCATTTCTTTGTCAGTGGGCAAACGTACTGTCACGCCCTGACCTGAGAGAGCCTTTTTTATGTCTCTATTTAGGTTTGGTCAGGGTGTGATTTGGGTGGGCATTCTATGTCCTTTATTCTATGCTTTGTATTTCTTTGTTTTGGCCTGGTATGGCTCTCAATCAGGGACAGCTGTACATCGTTGTCGCTGATTGGGAGTCATACTTAGGCAGCCTCTTTTCCTTTGGGGTTTGTGGGTAGTTAATTTCTGTTTAGTGTTTTGCACCTGACAGATCTGTTTGGCTGTCGGTTTCTTGTTTTTTTGTTTAAAGTGTTCTATCTTTAATAAATTCATGATGAGCACTAACCACGCTGCGCCTTGGTCTACTCTCTTCAACGACGGCCGTTACAGAACTACACACCTACAACGGCCCAAGCAGCGTGGTAAGGAGGAGCAGAGGGTTCAGGACTCCTGAACTTGGGAAGAAATACTGGACGGAAAGGGACCCTGCAGACAGGCTGGAGAAAACCGCCGCCCGCCGGAGGAGATAGAGGCAGCGAAGGCAGAACGGCGTTTCTGGGATGATCGGCTGGCACGGCAAGAGGAGGAGAGGCAGCCCCAAGATTTTTTTTTTGGGGGGGGGCACACAGGACGGTCGGCGGTGCCGAGGATGGAACCAGAGCCAGTCGGGGTGAAGTTGGAAGTGAGCGAAGGGAGCGAAGCAGAGACAGTGAAGGAGTTGATGGGGTGATTGGAGGAGAGAGATATGAGAGAGCTGCTGTGTTGGTGCATGAGGCACGACATTCGCCCTACGGAGCATGTCCTCAAATTGATGTCACCTGAGTCAGCTCTCCATACTTGTCCTGAGGTGCGTGCTAGCCGTCTGGTGAAGACTGTGCCAGCCCCACGCACCAGGCCTCCTGTGCACCTCCCCAGCCCTGCACGTCTTGTTCCTGCTCGCAGAGCCAGGACTCCTGCATGTCTCCCCAGCCTGGTGAGTCCTGTGCCTGCGCCCAGAGCCAGGCCTCCTGCATGTCTCCCCAGCCTGGTGAGTCCTGTGCCTGCGCCCAGAGCCAGGCCTCCTGCATGTCTCCCCAGCTTGGTGAGTCCAGTGCCTGCGCCCAGAGCCAGGCCTCCTGCATGTCTCCCCAGCCTGGTGGGTCCTGTGCCTGCGCCCAGAGCCAGGCCTCCTGCATGTCTCCCCAGCCTGGTGGGTCCTGTGCCTGCATCCAGAGCCGGGTCTCCTGCAAGTCTCCCCAGCCTGGTGCGTCCTGAGCCAGAGTCGCCCGCCTGTCCTCCGGCGCAGCCAGAGTCGCCCGCCTGTCCTCCGGCACGGCTAGAGTCTCCCGACTGTCCTCCGGCGCGGCCAGAGTCGCCCGCCTGTCCTCCGGCGCGGCAAGAGTCGCCCGCCTGTCCTCCGGTGCAGCCAGAGTCGCCCGCCTGTCCTCCGGCGCAGGCAGAGTCGCCCTCCAGTCAGGGGCCCGCGGCGAGGGACCCCGCTCTAGAGGCTCCACCAAAGTGGGGTGAGCCAGTGGTGGAGCGGTGTCTGCGTCCCGCTCCAGAGCCGCCACCGCGGAGAAATGCCCACCCAGACCCTCCCCTATAGGTTCAGGTTTTGCGGCCGGAGTCCGCACCTTTGGGGGGGGGGGGGGGTACTGTCATGCCATGACCTGAGAGAGCCTTTTTTATGTCTCTTTTTAGGTTTGGTCAGGGTGTGATTTGGGTGGGCATTCTATGTCCTTTTTCCTATGCTTTGTATTTCTTTGTTTTGGCCTGGTATGGCTCTCAATCAGGGACAGCTGTACATCGTTGTCGCTGATTGGGAGACATACTTAGGCAGCCTGTTTTCCTTTGGGGTTTGTGGGTAGTTAATTTCTGTTTAGTGTTTTGCACCTGACAGAACTGTTTGGCTGTCAGTTTCTTGGTTTTTTTGTTTAAAGTGTTCTATCTTTAATAAATTCATGATGAGCACTAACCACGCGGCGCCTTGGTCTACTCTCTTCAACGACGGCCGTTACACGTACAAAATCAGCAGGGGATCAAATACTTTTTTCCCCCACTGTAGGTATATCTATCTTTCTTATTTGTGTTTGTTCAATGCCTCAACTGATTTCCTAAAATATGTTGGAAATATGCTGTAGGTTTGAAAAAACCCAAGATGATGAATCCTGAAGATGGGACAAAGTGCATGACAAGGTGGCCCAGAGGAAGCCCGCTGTTTGTTCTCAACCCCTACCATGCCGCATTCTCCCAAGAGCTCACTGAGTTTGAATGAAGACCTCTAGTGAGGTAAGTACCCATACACAGGACACCAGCTTGATATGTCCCTGTCCCCTGTCTTTTTACCCACAGAGTAACAGCCCTGGTGCTCTCTGTCTCTCATTCTATTCTTTCTTTTTCTATGCTTGTCCTAGGGGTGAGATGAGCTGACAAATCAGAACTGAGGAGGATTGTTACGGAGCCCCATGAGGAACACTGGATGCTGCGCTGACTTCTCTCTCCTGGATGCTCTACTGCCCTAACTGTCCTGTTGTGTCTTTTACCACCTCTGAACCCCCTTACCCCGAACAGAGTTGCCCCTGATCATAGATTGGGATGCATCATAACCTGGTATGGCAACTCTACCACCGCAGACCGAAAGGAGTTTCAGAGGGTGATACGTGCAGCCAAATGCACAATTGGGTGCACACTGCCTGCCCTCCAGGCACCTACAACACCAGGTGTCGCAGGAAGGCCAAGAAGATCATCAGGGACCCCCCACCTGAGCCACGGCCTGTTCAACCCGTTTTCATTACTCAGCGAGGGCAGCACAGGAGCACTAAGGTGAAAACTGGAAGACTGGCAAATAATTTCTAACCCCAGACCATCAAGGCACAGATCTGGGGAAGGGTACCAAAAAAATGTCTGCAGCATTGAAGGTCCCCAAGAATTCTTAAATGGAAGAAGTTTGGAACCACCAAGACTCTTCCTAGAGCTGGCCGCCCGGGCCAAACTGAGCAATTGAGGGAGAAAGGCCTTGGTCAGGGAGGTGACCAAGAACCCAATGGTCACTCTGACAGAGCTTCAGAGTTCCTCTGTTGAGATGGGGGGCAAGGACTGGGAGACTAGTCAGAATCGAGGGAAAGATGAACGGAACAAAGCACAGAGAGATCCTTGATGAAAACCTGCTCCAGAGCGCTCAGGACATCAGACTGGGGCGATGATTCACCTTCCAACAGGACAACGGCACTAAGCACACAGCCAAGACAATGTAGGAATGGCTTTGGGACAAGTCTTCCTTTTCTGTGGAGGTCCTCATGAGAGCCAGTTTCATTTCGTGCTTGATGGTTTTTGTGACTGCACTTGAAGAAACTTTCAAAGTTCTTGAAATGCTCCTCATTAATTGACCTTCATGTCTTAAAGTAATGGTGGACTGTCATTTCTCTTTGCTTATTTGAGCTGTTCTTGCCATAATATGGACTTGGTCTTTTACCAAATAGGGCTATCTTCTGTGTACCACCCCTACCTTGTCACAACACAACTGATTGGCTCAAATGCATTTAAGAAGGAAAGACATTCCACAAATTCCACAGGCACACCTGTTCATTGAAATGCATTCCAGGTGACTACCTCATGAAGCTGGTTGAGAGAATGCCAAGAGAGTGCAAAGCTGTCATCAAGGCAAATGGTGCCTACTTTAAAGAATCTGAAATATATAATATATTTTGATTTGTTTAACACTTTTTTGGTTACTGCATGATTCCATATGTGTTATTTCGTAGTTTTGATGTCTTCACTATTATTCTACAATGTAGAAAATAGAAAAAATAAAGAAAAACCCTGGAATGATGTCACGTCCTGACCAGTGAAGGGGTTATTTGTTATTATAGTTTGGTCAGGACGTGGCAGGAGGTATTTCTTTAGAGCGTTTCGGGGTTTGTTGGGATATGTAATTATGTAATAGGGGTGTTTGTTTTATGTGTTCCGGGGTTTTGGGGTGTTGTTCTATGTTTTGTATTTCTACGTTTTTTCTATGTTGTTTATTTCTTTGTTGGCCTGTTATGGCTCTCAATCAGGAACAGCTGTACATCGTTGTTGCTGATTGGGAGTCATACTTTGGTAGCCCTTTTTTCACCTGTCTTTTGTGGGAAGTTGTTTTTGCACTGCTGTGTTAGTCTGCAATACTGTGCGTTCGTTCGTTTTCTTATTTTGTTTTGTAAGTGTTCAATAAACGTTAATATGAGCACTCAACCCGCTGCGCCTTGGTCCACTACACACGACGACCGTTACAAATGAGTTGGTGACTCCAAAATGTTTAATGGTACAATATATTTAACCCCAATATTTCTTGCTTCAACTGAAGAGGTCAAAACAATAACCTAAGAGTCTACATGACCAATTACATCAAACATGGAGCCTATCAACTTGCCTATACAGTGTCAAAAATGTCCCTGTAAATTTATAGATTCATACTGTCAGCAGAGTTGTCAGGCAAATACTGAATGTTAAGTGATACACAATACAATATGCAATACAGAAGTATACTGTAAATGAGCCAACTGTAATCATTACAGCAACACAGCTAATATATAATTACAGTAATTTGCTCTGTTGCCATTATAATGCTGTATGTTTACAGCATGTTACTGTAATCCGTTTTATGGTACAATACTCTTACTGTAATATTTTTATGGTAATTGTAATGAATTAATGGATGGATGGTTTAATTAATTAAATTAATTGAGGGGAGGCAGGGTTTGTATTTTACAGTAATTTAGTGTAATTCCATGGGATTGGTACAAGCAGGTTAGCTGATAGGTAATATGATTTCATATTACTGGGTATCAAATATATATAAATAATTGGTGTTTAAAATCACTTGCACTTAAGAAAGACTTCCAAATATTCAGTGACTAATTTTGTTTACAATAAAGGCCTACCTCTGGGGGGGACACGTTGGAATCGTCAAGATCTTCAGCAAAGTCTGTTGGAGTTTTTCTCAGAGTCTGGTCTGCGGGCAGTGTGTTGTCATTGTAAGATGTGACGAACTTGAAGTCACTTGTGCGCGAACCCGTCGTCAGATATGCGTCATAATTGTAAGTGCTGCGGAGAGTTCCCGCGCCGTCCACCTCTGCGTAGTTGGGAGGGAGATACGCGCTGGGGATGGCGACCGCTCCGTCAAACAACAGTCTGGGCTTTCTCCTGCGGCAAAACCTCAAGGCCAGGATGACAATAATGAAGGTGAGGAAAAAGGTGGAGACGGACACCAGCGCGATGATCAGATAAGAGGTGAGTTTGGAATTGTTCTCATCATAAGAGACATCTTTCAGTTCTGGCACTTCAGCCAAGTTATCAGAAATCACTAAATACATGGTACAGGTGGCAGAGAGAGAGGGCTGTCCGTTATCTTTCACTGACACAATGAGGTTCTGTTTCATGTTGTCAGATTCAGAAATGTCCCGCTGTGTCCTGATCTCTCCACTGTGGAGACCAATAGTGAAAAGTCCCGGATCAGTGGATTTGACTATATGATAGGACAGCCAGGCGTTCTGGCCGGAGTCCGCGTCCACCGCTATCACCTTGGAAACCAGAGAGCCTCCGTGCGCAGCTTTGGGGACCAGCTCGGTCATGAAGGAGTTCCCCTCTGGGGCGGGGTATAGTATCTGAGGAGAGTTGTCATTCACATCCGTTATGAACACACTGACCGTGACGTTGCTGCTGAGCGGAGGAGAACCGTTGTCTCTGGCCACCACGTGGACTTTAAAACTCCTGAACTGCTCATAATCAAACGACTTCACAGCGTGGATCACCCCCGTGTCTCCGTTAACGGATAAAAACGAGGACACCGGGACACCGTTCACCTCACCAGGTAAGATAGAATAAATCACTGTACCGTTCTGTCTCCAGTCTGGGTCTCGTGCAGTAACGGAACACACGGAGGCACCGGGTTTGTTATTTTCAGTCACGTGGGCTTTATAGGACTGTCTCTCAAACACAGGTGGGTTGTCGTTGACGTCAGCTACAGATAACTGAACACTTTTAGAGGAGGACAGAGGTGGAGAGCCCTCGTCGGTGGCAGTGATTGTAATGTTGTAATCAGACACTAGTTCCCGGTCCAGTTCGCCCGTGGTCACCAGAGAATAGTAGTTTTTGATGGATTGCACCAGCTTAAAGGGAACGATTTGCTGAATGTAGCAGCGGACCTGTCGGTTATTCTCAGAGTCTCTATCCTGCACGTTAATGATGCCCACCTCTGTACCAGGTGACGCGTTCTCAGGTATGGGGCTAGTCAGAGATTTTAGATAAATCACAGGGGCGTTGTCATTAACATCTGTGATGTCTATTATGACTTTAGAATATGACGCTAAGCCTAAACCATCCTTTGCTTTGATACGCAGTTCAAAGTCTGACATTTCTTCAAAATCAATAGGGCCGATAGCTCTAATTTCTCCGGTCTTCCGGTCGATAGAAAATAATTTGTCATCTTCCTCTGACACATGAGCGAAGTCATACGTCACTTCCCCATTAACTCCCTCATCTGCATCCGTAGCACTCACTGTAACCACTACAATATCTAAAGGAGAGTTTTCAGGCAGACTGGCTTTATAGACGGCCTGGCTAAACACTGGGGCGTTATCGTTAGCATCCAGTACAGTGACGTGTATGACTACGGTACCGGATCTCTGCGGAGAGCCTCCGTCTACAGCTGTAAGCAATAATTTGATTTCATTGCTTTGTTCACGATCAAGCTCTTTCTCTAGAACAAGCTCAACAGTATGACTATCAACGGTCAACAGGAAATTGTTATTTTTTTGTAAAGTGTACCTTTGCACTGCATTCTGTCCTATATCTGCATCGTGTGCCTGATCAAGTAAAAAACGAGCGCCTTTAACTGCTGATTCGCGCATTTCAATTTTAATCACTTCGTCCTTAAATTGTGGAGAATTATCATTAATATCTTCAACATGAAGACTGATACGTTGCAGCTCCAAAGGATTCTCCAATACAAGTTCCTGGTTTAAAACACACGAAGCCTTCTTTCCACAAAGCCCCTCTCTGTCAATCCTCTCCGCAACAATCAGATCTCCAGTACTCAGATTAATGTCACAATACCGTTTTCGGTTCCCTTCGGTATCAATACGGGCCTTACGAGCGGACAGTATCCTCGGCTCCAGCCCGAGATCCTTGGCTATATTTCCAATAACAGATCCTCGTTTCATTTCCTACGGAATAGAATAGCTCACGTCTCCATAGGCGGAATGTAGCGGTAGAAGAAAGAAAGCAACGCTGCAGACCAGGCCTGTCACCGAGATTCCTTTGTGCCCCATCCTGGGATTAAAAACGTCAAAACACAATATAGCCTTGATAATACAATGTGAACAAATAGTATTCCACAAAAAGATTCAGCTTGATGAAAATAATATCCTCAAAATGTTCCAGCAACCTGACCGCGTCCAATATTTAATACAGAATGACACCCGAACACCCGAGTCTTGTAACAACAGCAGTGGGTGGAGAACTGGATCTATCCAAACACAGCTGGTCAACAGCGACACAGTCAGTACTCTTCAGAAATTACACAAGTAAACACACATTCTTTTATATCTGTATTTCAGGTCAAGTCGTAATAGGAAGCTATAGTTGTAGGCTGCATGATTGAATAATGTGCAGCATACTAATATAGACCTACATCTATTAAACCCAAAATAAATGTAATTCTATGTTGCAAAATAACCTTATAGAAATACACAGAAAACAACATTAAAAAGCCTAAAACATAAACAATTGCTTTAAAATCATGCTCACAGCATTGAGTTAAGATTGGTCTAGCTGAAAGGAACACATTAGAAAAGGTTATGACACATCGGCGAGAAAATGTATGGGCGACCTACATAGCAAATGAAATGTTATGTTGCTATTTTAGTCGACACACTCGTCAGAATGAACAAACACAAAAACAGAGAGTAGCCTATGGGAAAGAAGGAAGGTGAGGACAGTCAAGTAGCGATGACTCGGACTAAACCCTACTGGCTTTATGTTGGATTTTCTGCATGTTCAGCACCATGGACAGCAACACTGAGGCTCAAGCCGCAAATCAGATACTCTCACACCGCTTGTCCACAGACAGTACTTTTTATTTTCTAACCTTTTTCCAAATAAGCCTATTCCAACAGAGCAAAACTCCTATATCAACCCATTTTCAGTGAACTCAAAACGCTGCTCCGTGTATGTGAAAAATCCAAACAATCAATTCATCAAAAAATAACAGAATCACAAATCCCATCACAACTAAAAAGATCTATCAGCAGCTGTACATCAGCGCCTCAGTATTTCTCACTTCAGCTGGTCAAACCGGGATCACTAACACATTACGTCAAACCTGGATCACTAACACATTGCATCAAACCTGGATCACTAACACATTACCTATAGACAAATTGTGATTTTGAAGTACTGCTGTAAAAAAAAATCATCAGGAAAATATGTATTTTTCATAGCATCATTACTCTAATTTTAGCTCGAGTTGTTTCAAAACGTGTCTTAACTGAAAATGTGTAACACACAAAAAGATACTATTTTTTTTTATTTACGATGAAGGCCTACCTCTGGGGGGGACCCGTCGGAGTTGTCAAATTCTTCAGCAAAGTCTGTTGGAGTTTTTCTCAGAGTCTGGTCTGCAGGCAGTGTGTTGTCATTGTAAGATGTGACGAACTTGAAGTCACTTGTTCGCGAACCCGTCGTCAGGTATGCGTCATAATTGTAAGTGCTGCGGAGAGTTCCTGCGCCGTCCACCTCTGCGTAGTTGGGAGGGAGATACGCGCTGGGGATGGCGACTGCTCCGTCAAACAACAGTCTGGGCTTTCTGCTGCGGCAAAACCTCACGGCCAGGATGACAATAATGAAGGTGAGGAAAAAGGTGGAGACGGACACCAGCGCGATGATCAGATAAGAGGTGAGTTTGGAATTGTTCTCATCATAAGAAACATCTTTCAGTTCTGGTACTTCAGCCAAGTTATCAGAAATCACTAAATACATGGTACAGGTGGCAGAGAGAGAGGGCTGTCCGTTATCTTTCACTGACACAATGAGGTTCTGTTTCATGTTGTCAGATTCAGAAAAGTCCCGCTGTGTCCTGATCTCTCCACTGTGGAGACCAATAGTGAAAAGTCCCGGATCAGTGGATTTGACTATATGATAGGACAGCCAGGCGTTCTGGCCGGAGTCCGCGTCCACCGCTATCACCTTGGAAACCAGAGAGCCTCCGTGCGCAGCTTTGGGGACCAGCTCGGTCATGAAGGAGTTACCCTCTGGGGCGGGGTATAGTATCTGAGGAGAGTTGTCATTCACATCCGTTATAAACACACTGACCGTGACGTTGCTGCTGAGCGGAGGAGAACCGTTGTCTCTGGCCACCACGTGGACTTTAAAACTCCTGAAGTGCTCATAATCAAACGACCTCACAGCGTGGATCACCCCCGTGTCTCCGTTAACGGATAAAAACGAGGACACCGGGACACCGTTCACCTCACCAGGTAAGATAGAATAAATCACTGTACCGTTCTGTCTCCAGTCTGGGTCTCGTGCAGTAACGGAACACACGGAGGCACCGGGTTTGTTATTTTCAGTCACGTGGGCTTTATAGGACTGTTCCTCAAACACAGGTGGGTTGTCGTTGACGTCAGCTACAGATAACTGAACACTTTTAGAGGAGGACAGAGGTGGAGAGCCCTCGTCGGTGGCAGTGATTGTAATGTTGTAATCAGACACTAGTTCCCGGTCCAGTTCGCCCGTGGTCACCAGAGAATAGTAGTTTTTGATGGATGGCACCAGCTTAAAGGGAAGGTTTTGCTGAATGTAGCAGCGGACCTGTCGGTTATTCTCAGAGTCTCTATCCTGCACGTTAATGATGCCCACCTCTGTACCAGGTGACGCGTTCTCAGGTATGGGGCTAGTCAGAGATTGTAGATAAATCACAGGGGCGTTATCATTAACATCAGTGATTTCTATTATCAATGTAGAGTAGGATGCTAAGCCTAAACCGTCCTTTGCACTGATCTGCATTTCATATGAAGACTCCTTTTCATAATCTACTGGACCAACAACTGTAATTTTTCCAGTCTCATGATCAAGAGAAAATAGATTGCTATTTTCATCTGAAACATCATCGAATTCATAAGTAACTTCACCATTCAATCCCTCATCTGCATCCGCAGCACTCACTGTAACCACTACAGTATCTAAAGGAGAGTTTTCAGGCAGACTGGCTTTATAGACGGCCTGGCTAAACACTGGGGCGTTATCGTTAGCATCCAGTACAGTGACGTGTATGACTACGGTACCTGATCTCTGCGGAGAGCCTCCGTCTACAGCTGTCAGTAATAACTTGATTTCATGGTGCCCCTCGCGGTCTAGCTCTCTGTCTAACACTAACTCGCTGTATTTGCGTCCACCACTTTTGGTTTTGACATTCAAAATAAAATGTTCATTTCTTTGTAGTGTATAGCTCTGAACCGTATTCTGTCCTATATCAGCGTCATGGGCCTCATCTAGAGAGAAAGGAACGCCTTTGACTGCTGATTCCCTAATTTCCATTTTGATAATATCCTTTTTAAACAGTGGAGAGTTATCATTTATATCTTGGACATGAAGACTGATACGGTGAAGCTCCAACGGATCTTCAACCACAAGTTCCTGGTTTAAAACGCACGAAGCCTTCTTCCCACAAAGCCCATCTCTGTCAATCCTTTCAGCTATAGACAAATCTCCCGTACTCAGATTAATGTCACAATAACGTTCGTGGTTCCCTTCCGTAACAATTCGGGCCTTGCGAGCGGACAGTATCCTCACCTCCAGCCCGAGATCCTTGGCTATATTTCCAATAACAGATCCTCGTTTCATCTCCTCCGGAAAAGAATAGCTCACGTCTCCATAGGCGGAATGCAGCGGTAGAAGAAAGAAAGCAACGCTGCAGACCAGGCCTGTCACCGAGATTCCTTTGTGCCCCATCCTGGGATTAAAAGCGCCGATACACCGTATAGCCTTGATACTACACTGTAAACAAATAGTATTCCACAAATAGGTTCAGCTTGATGAAAATGATATCCTCAAAATGTGCTCGCTATCTGACCGTCTCCAGTCCTTTCCGCAGCTTAATGACACCCGAACACCCGAGTCTTGTAACAACAGCAGTGGGTGGAGAACTGGATCTATCCAAACACAGCTGGTCAACAGCGACACTATGCGTACTCAACATAAATTACATTATTTACTTACAGTTTTCTTAATGTTTCACTGAGAAGTGGTTAGAAATACCCCTCGGTAAGTTTAATTGGTTAATTTACGATTAGAAAATGAAAGAGAAACACAGAAAATGATAGGATATTAAACCATACAAACATAAATGATTAAAATCACCCCCACTCTTTTTTCATATTTAAGATCAGGTATACTATGAATATAAAATACAACACATCTGCAAGAGAGGCAACAAAGCAATATATCCGTTGCTGGTTCCTCAGTCAGAGCAAACTCATAACTACTATAGAAAAAACAGGGCAGGGCAAGAAATAAGAATATCAAGGTCAAACAGCGATCAATAGTAAATCCTACTGGTTTAAAATTAGATTTTACACATTTCAGCACCATGGACAGTGACACTGCGAGAACTCTCGTTGCTCTTCAGACGCTCTCACACCGCTTCTCCCATCACGCTGTTACTAATAAATACAAAGGCCCAATTGACTGGAATCATTTACTTATAGATATCAGGGTATTACAATCACACAGTGAAGTTTAAGAAAGCCCCTTTTCCAATGTTAAGAACAAACTGTTTGTGTTTTTAACTAGTAGAAACGTCACCATGTGACAATATTTGTAATATATTTGTATATATGATATGTGTATATTATAGACAGTCTACTTAGTGTTATTAGTTGCATCATTTATTTGTATTTGTTGTAGGCCCATTAGTAGGTGTATAACAACCTTTTTATGCTCATAATTTACCTTTTATTATCAGTATTATTATTATTTGTATTTATTTTTATTTCATTGTTATTGTTATTATTATTGTTATTATTATTATTATTATTAGACAGTAGTTGCCATATTAACCTTGTTAATAAGTATTGTTTGTTTTTTCGGGGGTTGTTCTTTCATTTTGGACATTCTTTACAACGAGAAGGTGCATCTCAAGAGATTTCATCCTGTAAAAAAAAAATACAAAATCTCTCCAAACACCGCACTTCTCTTTTCTTGCCTCTTTCCAAACAGGCTTTCACTCCTCTAGTGCCAAAACACAATTGAAACTCATTGCTACTGCGCCCCTAATCACAAAACTGTGAAGAATAGGCTATCGTGAAAAATCCACAGATTCTATCAATCACAAAAAGAGCTTACCACATTACAACTCAAGCAAACCACGAATAATAGACCATCGGGATTTGTCAAGTAAAAATCGAGGGGGTGAAATAGTATTTTAAAACATTTCAAATATCATGAAACCAAAGCATACATAACTTGCTGTTGTTGTCAAGCTGGGCTAATGAGGAAAAGTGGTTTCTCCAGAAAAAATGTAATTATACAAAACATGTCAGCTACAGTTAATTTAGCCTCAATACTATCATATAGGCCTAAAATCAACTGTATTATTGCATTAAAAACCTACCTTTGGTGACCCTTCGGAGTCGTCAAGTTCATCAGCAAAGTCTGTTGGAGTTTTTCTCAGAGTCTGGTCTGCAGGCAGTGTGTTGTCATTGAAAGATGTGACGAACTTGAAGTCACTTGTTCGCGAACCCGTCGTCAGATATGCGTCATAATTGTAAGTGCTGCGGAGAGTTCCTGCGCCGTCCACCTCTGCGTAGTTGGGAGGGAGATACGCGCTGGGGATGGCGACCGCTCCGTCAAACAACAGTCTGGGCTTTCTCCTGCGGCAAAACCTCACGGCCAAGATGACAATAATGAAGGTGAGGAAAAAGGTGGAGACGGACACCAGCGCGATGATCAGATAAGAGGTGAGTTTGGAATTGTTCTCATCATAAGAAACATCTTTCAGTTCTGCCACTTCAGCCAAGTTATCAGAAATCACTAAATACATGGTACAGGTGGCAGAGAGAGAGGCCTGTCCGTTATCTTTCACTGACACAATGAGGTTCTGTTTCATGCTGTCAGATTCAGAAATGTCCCGCTGTGTCTTGATCTCTCCACTGTGGAGACCAATAGTGAAAAGTCCCGGATCAGTGGATTTGACTATATGATAGGACAGCCAGGCGTTCTGGCCGGAGTCCGCGTCCACCGCTATCACCTTGGAAACCAGAGAGCCTCCGTGCGCAGCTTTGGGGACCAGCTCGGTCATGAAGGAGTTCCCCTCTGGGGCGGGGTATAGTATCTGAGGAGAGTTGTCATTCACATCCGTTATGAACACACTGACCGTGACGTTGCTGCTGAGCGGAGGAGAACCGTTGTCTCTGGCCACCACGTGGACTTTAAAACTCCTGAACTGCTCATAATCAAACGACTTCACAGCGTGGATCACCCCCGTGTCTCCGTTAACGGATAAAAACGAGGACACCGGGACACCGTTCACCTCACCAGGTAAGATAGAATAAATCACTGTACCGTTCTGTCTCCAGTCTGGGTCTCGTGCAGTAACGGAACACACGGAGGCACCGGGTTTGTTATTTTCAGTCACGTGGGCTTTATAGGACTGTTCCTCAAACACAGGTGGGTTGTCGTTGACGTCAGCTACAGATAACTGAACACTTTTAGAGGAGGACAGAGGTGGAGAGCCCTCGTCGGTGGCAGTGATTGTAATGTTGTAATCAGACACTAGTTCCCGGTCCAGTTCGCCCGTGGTCACCAGAGAATAGTAGTTTTTGATGGATGGCACCAGCTTAAAGGGAAGGTTTTGCTGAATGTAGCAGCGGACCTGTCGGTTATTCTCAGAGTCTCTATCCTGCACGTTAATGATGCCCACCTCTGTACCAGGTGACGCGTTCTCGGGTATGGGGCTAGTCAGAGATTTTAGATAAATCACAGGGGCGTTGTCATTAACATCTGTGATGTCTATTATGACTTTGGCATATGAAGCTAAACCTAAACCATCTTTCGCTTTGATACGCAGTTCAAATGACGAAACCGCTTCAAAATCAATTGTGCCTATAACACCAATTTCTCCTCTTGGACGGTCAATAGAAAATATTTTCTTTACTTCTTCTGAAACATGACCAAAGTCATACGTCACTTCCCCATTCACTCCCTCGTCTGCATCGGTAGCCTTCACTGTAATTACTGCAGTATTTAAAGGAGAGTTTTCAGGCAGACTGGCTTTATAGACGGCCTGGCTAAACACTGGGGCGTTATCGTTAGCATCCAGTACCGTGATGTGTATGACTACGGTACCGGATCTCTGCGGAGAGCCTCCGTCTACAGCTGTAAGCAACAGCTTCAAACCATGCCTTTGTTCACGATCAAGCTCTTTCTCTAGAACAAGCTGGACAGTATTACTATCTACAGCCAATACGAAATTCTCATTTATTTCTAGTGTGTATTTTTGAACTGAGTTTTGTCCTATGTCCGCATCATGAGCTTCCTCTAATAGGAAACGAGTGCCTTTTGCTGCCGATTCTCCTATTTCCATATCTATCATCTCCTCGTTAAATAGTGGTCCGTTATCGTTAATATCTTGGATGTGGAGGTTGATACGATGAAGCTCCAAAGGATTCTCTAATACAAGTTCCTGTTTTAAAACGCATGAAGACTTTTCGCCACAAAGCCCTTCTCTGTCAATCCTCTCCGCAACAATCAAATCTCCGGTACTCAAATTAACGTCACAGTAATGATTGTCGTTCCCTTCGGTATCAATACGGGCTTTACGAGCGGACAGTCTGCTCGCCTCCAGTCCGAGATCCTTGGCTATATTTCCAATAACAGATCCTCGTTTCATCTCCTCCGGAAAAGAATAGCTCACGTCTCCATAGGCGGAGTGCAGCGGTAGAAGAAAGAAAGAAATGCCGCAGACCAGGCCTGTCACCGAGATTCCTTTGTGCCCCATCCTGGGATTAAAACGTCGAACAACTTGGTTAGATTTTGAAATGGGAAGAAAGAGTATTCCACCAAAAAATATTTAGCTTGATGAAACTAGTCAGAACACAATGTGCACGCGATTTGAAACGTCTCCAATCTTTTCTACAGCTCAGTGGCACCCGAGCACCCGAGCGTTGTGACAACACCAGTTGGTGGGGAACTGGGTTTATCCAAGCATTGCTGGTGAACAGCGACACTTTGAGCATATCTTTAGAAATTACACAAAGCAACGATTTTTCTAAATATTTCATAAAAAGTTAAGCATGCTTATAATTAAGCTGCTTTATAGCTATTGGGAATAACTTTTACCTCCAGTGTGTTGAAATAAGCATAACCAACTGGACGGATAGGAAAGGGCATTATATTAAATCACAACAGATAAATAATTGTATGAAAACCGTCTACATACTCTGGTGAAAGAGACATAACAAAACAGTTTAGGCCTACATATCTGGTTTGAATCCCTAGCTACTAGGTGAAAATCGTCGAACTGTAGGCGGGCTTCCATTGACCCAGGTTTATTCGACAAAAGCAATGTCTCAAAACAATTCATTGCGACACGTAATGGAAACTGCAGCCAGAGGAGACATTTTCTAAAGATAAAACCTGGTCTCAGAGCATTTTAAATGATTCTTTACGTAAATCCAAGACACTCCATTTAGCATGATATGTTACGTTTTAAATTCTATGTATTAATATGTGAATGTCCATCACCGATTTCATATGATACACTATATGAACTGTGGACACCCCTTACAATTTGTGGATTTGGCTATTTCAGCCACACCAGTTGCTGAAAGGTGTATAAAATCGAGGACACCGCCATGCAATCTCCATAGACAAACATTGGCAGTAGAATGGTCTCACTGAAGAGCCCAGTGACTTTCAACGTGGCACCATCATAGGATGCCACCATTCCAACAAGTCAGCGCATCAAATTTCTGCCCTGCTAGTGCATCTCCAGTCAACTGTAATTGCTGTTATTGTGAATTTGAAACGTCTAGGAGCAACAACAGCTCAGCCAGGAAGTGGTAGGCAGCACACGCTCACAGAACTGGACTGCCCAGTGCTAAATATCATCTGTCCTCGGTTGCAACACTTGCTACCGAGTTCCAAACTGCCTCTGGAAGCGACTTCAGCACGAGAACTGTTCGTCGGAGCTTCATGAAATGGGTTTTCATGGCCAAGCAGCTGCACACAAGCCTAAGATCACCATGCGCAATGCCAAGCGTCAGCTGGAGTGGTGTAAAGCTCGCCGCCATTGGACTCTAGAGCAGTGGAAATGCGTTCTTTGGAATGATGAATCACGCCTCACCATCTGGCAGCCCGACGGACTAATCTGGGTTTGGCGGATGCGAGGAGTACGCTACCTGCCCGAATGCATAGTGCAAACTGTAAAGTTTGGTGGAGGAGGAATAAAGGTCTTGTGCTGTTTTTCATGGTTTGGGCTAGGCCCCTTAATTCCAGTGAAGGGAAATCTTAATGCTACAGCATACAATGACATTCTAGACAATTCTGTGCTTCCAACTTTGTGGCAACAGTCTGGGGAAGGCCCTTCCTGTTTCAGCATGACAATACCCCCATGCATAAAACAAGGTCCATACATAAATGGTTTGTTGAGATTCGTGTGGAAGAACTTGACAGGCCTGAACAGAGTGGAAAGCCTTCCCATAAGAGTGGAGGCTGTTATAGCAGCAAAGGGGCGACCATCTCCATATTAATGCCCGTGATTTTGGATTGAGATGTTCGACGACCAGGTGTCCACATATTTTTGGTAATGTAGTGTATGTTATGAATTACAATTCAGATTATATGTTACGAATTTGCAAAAAGGACAATATGTTATGAATTTGCAAAATGTACAATATGTTACGAAAAAAACTAAACTTACAATATGTTACGAATTTGTGAAACGTCTGATATGTTACAAATTCTAGCTAGGTGGCTAACGTTAGCTAGCTCGCTAGCATTAGCTAGGCTTGGGGTTAAGGTTAAGGGTTAGAGTTAAGGTTAGGGTTAAGTTTAGAAGTTAGGTTAAAGGGTTAAGGTTAGGGTTAGGTCAAGGAAAGGGTTAGCTAACATGCTAAGTAGTTGCAAAGTAGCTTAAAAGCAGTAAGTAGTTGAAAAGTTGCAAATTAGCTATAATGCAAAAGTTGTGCGTGATGAGATTCAAACTCGCAACCTTTGGGTTGCTGGAAGTTTGCGTTATACCCCATCCACCACGACCAACCACCCTACTTTCGTTTTTGCCTTAAGTAACCATCTGTCTTATGTAACCATACTAAACATATTATACATACTAAATGAAGAGTCTAGGATTTACGTACAGAATAATAGGACATTCTCTGAGACCAAGTTGAAAAATCGACTACATTTTTATCCATTTAACGGGTGGATTTTTCATTTTTTCTAACTTTTTTTATTTCGACAAATGATGATGGAAAGAAACAACAAAATTATTGACAAATACTTTTGAAGGTTCGTGGGGGCACGTGATGTCATCACGTAACTATAAGCTCCACTCCACATTTAATTCTAAATGCCTACTGCTTGCAAAATAAAAATGTAAAAAAGTATGTTTCTTTGCAGGACAAGATTTGTCCTGACTTTGAAGAAAGTCCGAATTGCTTCGCCTTGCGTTTCTGGTAGGCTGGTAATTTTCACCGTTCAATTATTTCAGATCTACAGGATTGCAAGTTTCACCATAGCATGGACTTAGTCGATACTGTCACATGACAATTATTAGAATATGGCAAATATTTATCAATTATTGCATTCTATCTACGCTGGCTTTCGCAGGCTATCTGAGACATGAAACAGATAGGTGGAAGTGCATACAGACTCTCGATCATTTGTTAATGAGCAATTTCTCTAAATGGGTAATGGAAACACTTCAACCACTAGAGTTTTATTCCACACTGTAGGTTCTTTAGAAAAAGTGTTGTGGTTTTAGGTGTGACGTCATTACATCTGGCTGTTTTTATCGACACAAGATAGTTCAATAGAAACGCACCCTAGCAAGCAGTTGCCGCGTATATTTTCTATGCAAACATGTTTAATGTTGACAAAAAAAAATCACTGTGCAAGTTACTGGAAAGAGGTAATGATGAATGAGCGTTAGCCTACAGAGATTTTCTGAATTTCAGCACCATGGACAGCTATACTGTAATAAGCTCTCCACAGACAGTATTTACTCATTTTCTTTTAACCTCAAAACTGTGAAGCATGCAGGCTATGTGAAAACTCCACCTAATACAACAATCACAAACACACCCCATCAAAAAAGGACATTAGCATCTGAAGACTGAGACTATCAGATAAATAGCGAGGGGATGGAAATAATCATCTAACAAAATGACATATTTCCTGAAACATGTGTAAGCTGCCTAAATAACCCAGCTAGAGAATTGAGTAAGTCCTGGGGACTAGTGAATTCTCCAGGGGGAAAAGTGACTGTAAAAAGAGATTTAGATGAAATCTGAAAGAAGTATAGCCTCTATTCCATCATGTACGTCTTAAAGCAAATCTAGATTATAAATATTTGCAGGCCTACCTCTGGGGACACATCAGAGTCATCAAGAGCCTCAGCAAAGTCTGTTGGAGTTTTACTCAGAGTCTGGTCCGCGGGCAGCGTGTTGTCATTGTAAGATGTGACGAACTTGAAGTCACTTGTGCGCGAACCTGTCGTCAGGTATGCGTCATAATTGTAAGTGCTGCGGAGAGTTCCCGCGCCGTCCACCTCTGCGTAGTTGGGAGGGAGATACGCGCTGGGGATGGCGACCGCTCCGTCAAACAACAGTCTGGGCTTTCTCCTGCGGCAAAACCTCACGGCCAGGATGACAATAATGAAGGTGAGGAAAAAGGTGGAGACGGACACCAGCGCGATGATCAGATAAGAGGTGAGTTTGGAATTGTTCTCATCATAAGAGACATCTTTCAGTTCTGGCACTTCAGCCAAGTTATCAGAAATCACTAAATACATGGTACAGGTGGCAGAGAGAGAGGGCTGTCCGTTATCTTTCACTGACACAATGAGGTTCTGTTTCATGCTGTCAGATTCAGAAATGTCCCGCTGTGTCCTGATCTCTCCACTGTGGAGACCAATAGTGAAAAGTCCCGGATCAGTGGATTTGACTATATGATAGGACAGCCAGGCGTTCTTGCCGGAGTCCGCGTCCACCGCTATCACCTTGGAAACCAGAGAGCCTCCGTGTGCAGCTTTGGGGACCAGCTCGGTCATGAAGGAGTTCCCCTCTGGGGCGGGGTATAGTATCTGAGGAGAGTTGTCATTCACATCCGTTATGAACACACTGACCGTGACGTTGCTGCTGAGCGGAGGAGAACCGTTGTCTCTGGCCACCACGTGGACTTTAAAACTCCTGAATTGCTCATAATCAAACGACCTCACAGCGTGGATCACCCCCGTGTCTCCGTTAACGGATAAAAACGAGGACACCGGGACACCGTTCACTTCACCGAGTAAAAGAGAATAAATCACTGTACCGTTCTGTCTCCAGTCTGGGTCTCGTGCAGTAACGGAACACACGGAGGCACCGGGTTTGTTATTTTCAGTCACGTGGGCTTTATAGGACTGTTCCTCAAACACAGGTGGGTTGTCGTTGACGTCAGCTACAGATAACTGAACACTTTTAGAGGAGGACAAAGGTGGAGAGCCCTCGTCGGTGGCAGTGATTGTAATGTTGTAATCAGACACTAGTTCCCGGTCCAGTTCGCCCGTGGTCACCAGAGAATAGTAGTTTTTGATGGACGGCACCAGCTTAAAGGGAAGGTTTTGCTGAATGTAGCAGCGGACCTGTCGGTTATTCTCAGAGTCTCTATCCTGCACGTTAATGATGCCCACCTCTGTACCAGGTGACGCGTTCTCAGGTATGGGGCTAGTCAGAGATTTTAGATAAATCACAGGGGCGTTGTCATTAACATCTGTGATGTCTATTATGACTTTAGAATATGACGCTAAGCCTAAACCATCCTTAGCTTGAATACGCAGCTCAAATGAAGACACCTCTTCATAGTCAATAGATCCAATAACTCTGATTTCACCCATTTTCGAATTGATGAAAAACATGTTCTTATCCTCCTCTGAAATATGGCCGAAGTCATAGGTAACTTCCCCATTCACCCCCTCATCTGCATCCGCAGCACTCACTGTAACCACTACAGTATCTAAAGGAGAGTTTTCAGGCAGACTGGCTTTATAGACGGCCTGGCTAAACACTGGGGCGTTATCGTTAGCATCCAGTACAGTGACGTGTATGACTACGGTACCGGATCTTTGCGGTGTGCCTCCGTCAGATGCAGATAGCAATACTGTTAACTCCCGTTCCTGCTCACGATCAAGCTCTTTGTCCAGGACTAGTTCAATGACATTTATATCAACACTCAAAATGAAATGACCATTTATTTGTAATGTATAGCTTTGGACCGCATTCTGTGCAATGTCTGCATCGTGGGCCTCTTCTAATAAGAAACGGGCTCCTTTAATAGCTGATTCTCTTATCTCTATTTTTATCAATTCATCTTTAAATTGCGGAGAATTATCATTAATATCTTGAACATGAAGACTGATACGTTGCAGCTCCAAAGGATTCTCCAATACAAGTTCCTGGTTTAAAACACACGAAGCCTTCTTTCCACAAAGCCCCTCTCTGTCAATCCTCTCCGCAACAATCAGATCTCCGGTACTCAGATTAATTTCACAATAACGTTTGCGATTTCCTTCAGTATCAATTCGGGCTTTACGAGCGGACAGTCTGCTCGCCTCCAGCCCGAGATCCTTGGCTATATTTCCAATAACAGATCCTCGTTTCATCTCCTCCGGAAAAGAATAGCTCACGTCTCCATTGGCGGAATGCAGCGGTAGAAGAAAGAAAGCAAAGCAGAAGACCAGGCTTGACATTGAGAATCCTTTGTTCAGCATCCTTAGACTTTCAATAACATCCATATATATAGTTAAACAGATCGATGTAAGGAGAAAGTATTCCACAAAAAGATCAACATTCACTAGATTATCAAAACAAAATACAAGTGTGTGCGCAGTTTGACCGTTTACCTCTATTATTTTATGTAGTGAAACGACACTAGAGCTTTGTTAATGACAACACCAATGGGTGGAGAGCTGTATCTATTCTACCTCCGCTAGTGAACAGCGACACTATGAGCACCATTCAGAAATTACACATACTTAACTATACACACTGGCATTGGTCTAAATAGGCCTACATTTCAATAAAAGTAGTAAGTAAACTGTATTTGCGTCATCAAACATTGGAAACATGATGTATGCCCCCAGCATATGGGAATAAAGAAACATGGAAGAAAAAAAGAACCCCCCCCACCATGGACAGCAACATGTTGAAGCCTCAAGTTACTCTTCGGTCACCCAAACCACTCATACAAAGACAGTATCAATCTTTTTTAACATCTTCCCATGGAGCAAAAAATACAATTCTAGGAAACAGAGCAAAACTCCTTTATCATCCCATTTCCTGAAACCTCAGAATGGTGCTGCATGTCCGTGATAAAGAGGAGCAGAAAATACTGTATACAATAAATAATCCAAATACTGACCTATAATGTTGTACACAAATTCTATAATTTCATACTAATAAATTTGCTCAGAGTAAAACATTCTGTATAACAAGTAATACAAAAAACCTCAAAACATTAGTTGTAAAAATTATTGGCAGCCCTGTTTTCAATACTTTTTGCACCCTCCACTTGCAGTGATAACAGAATCCTAGCTTTTTCTATAAAATAAAAAAATATGAGATTGGAGAACACATTGGGAGGAATCTTAGACCATTCCTCTCTACAGAATATTTCAAGATCCTCGATATCCTTAGATCTGCTCTTACAGTGCTTTCCTCTTCAATTCAAACCACAGGTTTTCAATGAAGTTCAAGTCCGAAGACTGAGATGACCATTGCAAAATGTGGATTTTATGGTCAATGAACCATTTCTTTGTGGATTTTGATGTGTGCTTTGGGCCACTGTCTTGCTGGAAGATCTACTTGTGGCCGAGTTTCAGCTTCCTGGCAGAGGCAACCAGGTTTTTGGCTAAAATGTCCTGGTATTTGCTAGATAACTTATAGTAGGTATGAGGGTTTTTTTCTGCATTGCATCCTTCTTTTGAGCCAAACTGGTGTGCGTGGCCAAAGAGCTCTATTTTACGTCTCATCTGACCATAGCATCTGGTGCCAATCCAAGTGCCAATGCAGTTTAGCAAACTCCACGCTTTTACATTTGTTTATTGCTCTCAATAAGGGCTTTCTATGGCAACCCTTCCAAATAGTCCATTGGCATAGAAGTGTCAACTAATTGTAGATTTGGAGACTTGGTGTCCCCAAGATGTGACTTTTCTTTTCCCCGAACCAACTTCCTCACTGTGCGTTGGGACAAGATACACTTGCATCCTCTTCCAGGCAAGTTTACAACCAAATTCAGTGGTTTTACATTTTTCAATTATTGCCCTAATAGGGGTAAGTGGTATATTTGATTTTACAGTAGTTTTTTTAGACCTAAAGTCTGATATATGAAAGTCAACAACGATTTGTCTCTCTCTTCATTTGTGAGTTCGTTGCCTTTCCCCCTGGTGATGGATGACAAAGGACTTTACATGCGTGTTAAGTCATTTTTATACCCAAGGGAAGCAGGAAGCCATGGATGGCCACAATAGAGTTAATGAAGATGAGATCTACTTAAAAAAGTAAAATGTTAACGCAGATTTAAATTTTCTTTCATTTATTCACCAGAATCATGGCGCTGGCAAAAATATTGACACCAATCTTTTTGAGATTTTATTTTTTACTTGTTAAACAAAATCTCTTTCTCTGAGCAATTATAGTAGTATAAATGAATATAATTTTGCACACAATAGCTCTATAATTGTATTATTTATTTCATAGTCTGTATTGCTCATCTTTATCAAGGCTGTCAATAATTTTGGAGGTGACTGTAATCACTGTAGGAACAAACTCACTCCTGAGTGGCGCAGCGGTCTAAGGCACTGCATCTCAGTGATAAAGGTGTCACTACAGACCCTGGTTTGTTTCCAGGCTGTATCACAACCGGCCGTGATTGGGAGTCCCATAGGGCGGCGCACAATTGGCCCAGCGTCGTCCGGGTTAGGGTTTGGCCGGGGTTGGCCATCATAGTGAAAAATATTTGTTCTTAACTGACTTGCCTAGTTAAATAAACAAACTAACCCCATCACAACTCAGATTATATATCAGCACCTCCAATATTTCTCACTTCAACTGAGTGGGTCAAAATAATCATTTAACCTGTTGGGGCTAGGGGGCAGTATTTGCACGGCTGGATAAAAAACGTACCCGATTTAAACTGGTTACTACTCTTGCCCAGAAACGAAAATATGCATATAATTAGTAGATTTGGATAGAAAACACTCCAAAGTTTCTAAAACTGTTTGAATGGTGTCTGTGAGTATAACAGAACTCATATGGCAGGCCAAAACCTGAGAAGATTCCATACAGGAAGTGCCCTGTCTGACAATTTGTTATCCTTCTGTTGCATCTCTATCGAAAATACAGCATCTCTGCTGTAACGTGTCAATTTCTAAGGCTTCCATTGGCTCTCAGAAGGCGCCAGAAAGTGGAATGACGTGTCTCCTGTCTCTGGGCGAAGAACAGCAGGGGAATTTGTGAGTGGTCAAGCTGGGAACACTGACACTGGAGATGCGCGTTCAAGAGAATTTCAATTTTTTTCTTTCAGCCTTTGTATGAATACAATGTCGCCCGGTTGGAATATTATCGCTATTTTACGAGAAAAATAGCATAAAAATAGATTTTAAACAGCGTTTGACATGCTTCTAAGTACGGTAATGGAATATTTTGCATTTTTTTGTCACGAAATGCGCTCGCACGTCACCCTTCGGATAGTGACTTGAACGCACGAACAAAACTGAGCTATTTGGATATAACTATGGATTATTTGGAACCAAAACAACATTTGTTGTTGAAGTAGAAGTCCTGGGAGTGCATTCTGACGAAGAACAGCAAAGGTAATCCAATTTTTCTTATAGTAAATCTGAGTTTGGTGAGGGCCAAACTTGGTGGGTGTCAAATTAGCTAGCCGTGATGGCCGGGCTATGTACTCAGAATATTGCAAAATGTGCTTTCGCCGAAAAGCTATTTTAAAATCTGACACCGCGATTGCATAAAGGAGTTCTGTATCTATAATTCTTAAAATAATTGTCTTTAAAATGGTGTAAAATAGTCATATGTTTGAGAAATTGAAGTTATAGCATTTTTAACCTGTTAGGGCTAGGGGGCAGTATTGACACGGCTGGATAAAAAACGTACCCGATTTAATCTGGTTACTACTCCTGCCCAGTAACTAGAATATGCATATAATTATTGGCTTTGGATAGAAAACACTCCAAAGTTTCTAAAACTGTTTGAATGGTGTCTGTGAGTATAACAGAACTCAAATGGCAGGTCAAAACCTGAGAAGATTCTGTACAGGAAGTAGCCTGTCTGACCATTTCTTGGCCTTCTTTGTCATCTCTATCCAAAACAAAGGATCTCTGCTGTTACGTGACACTTCCTACGGCTCCAATGGGCTCTCAGAAGGCGGCAAAAAGCTGAATCGTGGCTTTGCAGGCTCTGGCTGAAAAAAAGTAGCGCGTTTGGGTAGTGGCTGGTTACAGTACTGTGAGACTCAGGCGCGTGCCCGCGTCGACCGAATGCTTTGTTTTCTTTCCTCTGTTTACCTAAACGCAGATTCCCGGTCGGAATATTATCGTTTTTTTACGAGAAAAATTGAATAAAAATGGATTTTAAACAGCGGTTGACATGCTTCGAAGTACGGTAATGGAATATTTAGAATTTTTTTTGTCACGAATTGCGCCATGCTCGTGACCCTTATTTACACTTCGGATAGTGTCTGGAACGCACGAACAAAACGCCGCTATTTGGATATAACGATGGATTATTTTGGACCACACCAACATTTGTTATTGAAGTAGCAGTCCTGGGAGTGCATTCTGACGAAGACAACAAAGGTAATCAAACTTTTGTAATAGTAAATCGGAGTTTGGTCAGGGCTAAACTTGGTCGGTGTCTAAATGGCTAGCCGTGATGGCTGGGCTATCTACTGAGAATATTGCAAAATGTGCTTTCACCGAAAAGCTATTTTAAAATTGGACACCTCGATTGCACAAAGGAGTTCTGTATCTATAATTCTTAAAATAATTGTTATGTTTTTTGTGAACTTTTATCGTGAGTAATTTAGTAAATTCACCGGAGGTTTGCGGGGGTATGCTAGTTCTGAACGTCACATGCTAATGTAAAAAGCTGGTTTTTGATATAAATATGAACTTGATTGAACAAAACATGCATGTATTGTATAACATAATGTCCTAGGTGTGTCATCTGATGAAGATCATCAAAGGTTAGTGCTGCATTTAGCTGTCTTCTGGGTTTTTGTGACATTATATGCTAGCTTGAAAAATGTTATAATGTTATAATTATAATGTTTTGCTTTCGTTGTAAAGCTTTTTTGAAATCGGACAGTGTGGTTAGATTAACGAGAGTCTTGTCTTTAAAATGGTGTAAAATAGTCATATGTTTGAGAAATTGAAGTAATAGCATTTCTAAGGTATTTGAATAACGCGCCACGGGATTCAACTGGCTGTTGAGTAGGTGGGACGATTTCGTCCCGCCGACCCTAGAGAGGTTAAACACCAATTGTTCATATATATTTGTTTGATATGCTGTAACATGAAAACACATTACCTAGCTGCCAACCTGCTTGCACCAATCCCATGGAATACCACTAAAATACTGTATTTACAAACCCGCCTCCCCTCAATGAATTTAATTAATTAATCCCAGTATTAAAATATTTACTGTAAAACATGTACAATTACAATATTCGCCTGGCAACTCTGCTGGTAATATAATTCTGTAAATTTACAGGGAAAGGTTTGACAGTGTATAGGCAAGTTGATAGGCTCCAGGTTTGATGTAATTTGTAATGTCGTAGCGTCCCACCCTAGTCAACAGCCAGTGGAATTGCGTGGGGCGAAATACAAATACCTCAAAAATGCTATAACTTCAATTTCTCAAACATATGACTATTTTACACCATTTTAAAGACAAGACTCTCGTTAATCTAACCACATTGTCCAATTTCAAAAAGGCTTTACAGCGAAAGCAAAACATTAGATTATGTCAGGAGAGTACCCTGCCAAAAATAATCACACAGCCATTTTCAAAGCAAGCATATATGTCACAAAAATCAAAACCACAGCTAAATGCAGCACTAAACTTTGACGATCTTCATCAGATGACACTCCTAGGACATTATGTTATACAATACATGCATGTTTTGTTCAATCAAGTTCATATTTATATCAAAAACCAGCTTTTTACATTAGCATGTGATGTTCAGAACTAGCATACCCACCGCAAACTTCTGGTGAATTTACTAAATTACTCATGATTAACGTTCACAAAATACATAACAATTATTTTAAGAATTATAGATACAGAACTCCTTTATGCAATCGCGGTGTCAGATTTTAAAATAGCTTTTCGGCGAAAGCACATTTTGCAATATTCTGAGTACATAGCCCGGCCATCACGGCTAGCTATTTTGACACCCACCAAGTTTGGCCCTCACCAAACTCAGAATTACTATTAGAAAAATTGGATTACCTTTGCTGTTCTTTGTCAGAATGCACTCCCAGGACTTCTACTTCAACAACAAATGTTGTTTTGGTTCCAAACAATCCATAGTTATATCCAAATAGCTCTGTTTTGTTTGTGCATTCAGGTCACTATCCGAAGGGTGACGCGCGAGCGCATTTCGTGACAAAAAAATGCAAAATATTCCATTACCGTACTTAGAAGCATGTCAAACGCTGTTTAAAATCAATTTTTATGCTATTTTTCTCGTAAAATAGCGATAATATTCCAACCGGGCGACGTTGTATTCATTCAAAGGCTGAAAGAAAAACATGGAGAATTCTAATGAATGCGCATCTCCAGTGTCACTGTTCCCAGGCTGACCACTCACAAATTCTCCTGCTGTTCTTCGCCCAGAGACAGCAGACACCCCATTACACTTTCTGGCACCTTCTGAGAGCCAATGAAAGCCTTAGAAAATGTCACGTTACAGCAGAGATGCTGTATTTTTGATAGAGATGCAACTGAAGGACAACAAATTGTCAGACAGGGCACTTCCTGTATGGAATCTTCTCAGGTTTTGGCCTGCCATATGAGTTCTGTTATACTCACAGACACCATTCAAACAGTTTTAGAAACTTTTGAGTGTTTTCTATCCAAATCTACTAATTATATGCATATTTTCGTTTCTGGGCAAGAGTAGTAACCAGTTTAAATCGGGTATGTTTTTTATCCAGCCGTGCAAATACTGCCCCCTAGCCCCAACAGGTTTTAACAAAGACTTCCAAATATTCAGTGACTACAGGGAAAAACAGACCAGGGACAAAACAAATACTTAACCATTAAAGGTTAGAGGCTTGCTGCCGCTCCAATCTGTCCCCTATACATATTGAATTTGTGCCTCAAAATATGTTAATGAGCAAGAATCAACCATACCCAGTAGAGGTCAAAAGGTTTTTTGGCGATCCAAAAATATGGTAGGGTAATATATTCATATATTCTGTGGGGTGGAAATATAGTACAATGTTAACTTATTTACAGTAACGTACTGTTAAACCAACGTTTTATTGGAATTGAGGGATCATCTACCATTTACCAGTTACGCCTAATATCACCCAGAGGGCATCATATTTATGGCTATATACTGTAAACAGGTAATACAGTAAATTGCTGTTAGTTTTATTGTATAATACTGTAAAAACTACAATGTATGTAACCAAAGAAAGCATAATTACAACACTAATTCAAAACCTACAGTATATTACGTGTCGGTTTATGGGGGGTAGGTGTTGGGAGAGAGAGAGACAGAGAGAGAGAGAAGGAGATGGACGTAACATTGGGATTGGGTACAATCTTAGATCTATGATCAGGGGCATATCTATTCAGGGTAAGGAATTAATAGTCTGAACCTCATGTGTCTTACCCACCGCACGAGGTTGGTGCCTGAAACTGAAAATTGTAATCTACAGTAGGAATAAGCTATTACTGTAAAAAAAAAAAAACAAAAAAAACAGTATAATACAATCATTTTTACAGGAGGCTTCCAATTACAACGAATAAAAGCATTTTTCAGCATTTTAGCCATAAAGGAGTGCAATCTATAGAATGTAAGCTATTCTGTAAAACACATTTAACAACCATTTGTCTCATTCTGTTGCAAATACAGACTGACAATGTAGACAAACATTGGAAAATTAATGTATTGCTGTGAAAAATGTGATTTCCTATAGGACAAAGGATCTTGCTCCATTTTGAGGCTTTAATAGTTTTGATTTGCATTACACCTGAACATCTATGGAAAAGTATAGCCTCTATTTAATAAAACATAAAACCAATAGCATATTTTTGTTTACAATAAAGTCCTACCTCTGAGGACACATTGGAGTCGTCAAGATCTTCAGCAAAGTCAATAGTTTTTCTCAGAGTCTGGTCTTCGGGCAGAGTGTTGTCATTGTAAGATGTGACGAACTTGAAGTCACTTGTGCGCGAACCTGTCGTCAGGTATGCGTCATAATTGTAAGTGCTGCGGAGAGTTCCTGCGCCGTCCACCTCTGCGTAGTTGGGAGGGAGATACGCGCTGGGGATGGCGACCGCTCCGTCAAACAACAGTCTGGGCTTTCTGCTGCGGCAAAACCTCACGGCCAGGATGACAATAATGAAGGTGAGGAAAAAGGTGGAGACGGACACCAGCGCGATGATCAGATAAGAGGTGAGTTTGGAATTGTTCTCATTATAAGAGACATCTTTCAGTTCTGGTACTTCAGCCAAGTTATCAGAAATCACTAAATACATGGTACAGGTGGCAGAGAGAGAGGGCTGTCCGTTATCTTTCACTGACACAATGAGGTTCTGTTTCATGCTGTCAGATTCAGAAATGTCCCGCTGTGTCCTGATCTCTCCACTGTGGAGACCAATAGTGAAAAGTCCCGGATCAGTGGATTTGACTATATGATAGGACAGCCAGGCGTTCTGGCCGGAGTCCGCGTCCACCGCTATCACCTTGGAAACCAGAGAGCCTCCGTGCGCAGCTTTGGGGACCAGCTCGGTCATGAAGGAGTTCCCCTCTGGGGCGGGGTATAGTATCTGAGGAGAGTTGTCATTCACATCCGTTATGAACACACTGACCGTGACGTTGCTGCTGAGTGGAGGAGAACCGTTGTCTCTGGCCACCACGTGGACTTTAAAACTCCTGAACTGCTCATAATCAAACGACCTCACAGCATGGATCACCCCCGTGTCTCCGTTAACGGATAAAAACGAGGACACCGGGACACCGTTCACCTCACCAGGTAAGAGAGAATAAATCACTGTACCGTTCTGTCTCCAGTCTGGGTCTCGTGCAGTAACGGAACACACGGAGGCACCGGGTTTGTTATTTTCAGTCACGTGGGCTTTATAGGACTGTTCCTCAAACACAGGTGGGTTGTCGTTGACGTCAGCTACAGATAACTGAACACTTTTAGAGGAGGACAGAGGTGGAGAGCCCTCGTCGGTGGCAGTGATTGTAATGTTGTAATCAGACACTAGTTCCCGGTCCAGTTCGCCCGTGGTCACCAGAGAATAGTAGTTTTTGATGGATGGCACCAGCTTAAAGGGAAGGTTTAGCTGAATGTAGCAGCGGACCTGTCGGTTATTCTCAGAGTCTCTATCCTGCACGTTAATGATGCCCACCTCTGTACCAGGTGACGCGTTCTCAGGTATGGGGCTAGTCAGAGATTTTAGATAAATCACAGGGGCGTTGTCATTAACATCTGTGATTTCTATTATCAATGTAGAGTAGGATGCTAAGCCTAAACCGTCCTTTGCACTGATCTGCATTTCATATGAAGACTCCTTTTCATAATCTACTGGACCAACAACTGTAATTTTTCCAGTCTCATGATCAAGAGAAAATAGATTGCTATTTTCATCTGAAACATCATCGAATTCATAAGTAACTTCACCATTCAATCCCTCATCAGCATCCGTAGCACTCACTGTAACCACTACAGTATCTAAAGGAGAGTTTTCAGGCAGACTGGCTTTATAGATGGCCTGGCTAAACACTGGGGCGTTATCGTTAGCATCCAGTACAGTGACGTGTATGTCTACAGTACCTGATCTCTGCGGAGAGCCTCCGTCTACAGCTGTCAGTAATAACTTGATTTCATGGTGCCCCTCGCGGTCTAGCTCTCTGTCTAACACTAACTCGCTGTATTTGCGTCCACCACTTTTGGTTTTGACATTCAAAATAAAATGTTCATTTCTTTGTAGTGTATAGCTCTGAACCGTATTCTGTCCTATATCAGCGTCATGGGCCTCATCTAGAGAAAAACGAACGCCTTTGACTGCTGATTCCCTAATTTCCATTTTGATAATATCCTTTTTAAACAGTGGAGAATTATCATTTATATCTTGAACATGAAGACTGATACGGTGAAGCTCCAACGGATCTTCAACCACAAGTTCCTGGTTTAAAACGCACGAAGTCTTCTTTCCACAAAGCCCATCTCTGTCAATCCTTTCAGCTATAGTCAAATCTCCCGTATTCAGATTAATGTCACAATACCGTTCGTGGTTCCCATCGGTATCAATACGGGCCTTGCGAGCGGACAGTATCCTCGCCTCCAGCCCGAGATCCTTGGCTATATTTCCAATCACAGATCCTCGTTTCATCTCCTCTGGAAAAGAATAGCTCACGTCTCCATAGGCGGAGTGCAGCGGTAGAAGAAAGAAAACAACGCTGCAGACCAGGCCTGTCACCGAGATTCTATTGTGCCCCATCCTGGGATTAAAAACGTCAAAACACAATATAGCCTTGATAATACAATGTGAACAAATAGTATTCCACAAATAGGTTCAGCTTGATGAAAATAATATCCTCAAAATGTTCCAGCAACCTGACCGCATCCAATATTTTCTACAGAATGACACCCGAACACCCGAGTCTTGTAACAACAGCAGTGGGTGGAGAACTGGATCTATCCAAACACAGCTGGTCAACAGCGACACAGTCAGTACTCTTCAGAAATTACATGATTTACTTACAGTTTTCTTAATGTTTTGTTAACAGATGGTTATAAATACGCTTAAGTAAGTTTATTTGATCAATTAACTATTGGAAAACGAAAGAGAAACACAGAAAACGATAGGATACCATATTAAACCATACAAACATAAATGATTAAAATCACCCCCACTCTTTTTTCATCATTTAAGATCAGGTATACTATGAATATAAAATACAACACATCTGCAAGAGAGGCAACAAAGCAATATATCCGTTGCTGGTTCCTCAGTCAGAGCAAACTCATAACTACTATAGAAAAAACAGGGCAGGGCAAGAAATAAGAATATCAAGGTCAAACAGCGATCAATAGTAAATCCTACTGGTTTAAAATTAGATTTTACACATTTCAGCACCATGGACAGTGACACTGCGAGAACTCTCGTTGCTCTTCAGACGCTCTCACACCGCTTCTCCCATCACGCTGTTACTAATAAATACAAAGGCCCAATTGACTGGAATCATTTACTTATAGATATCAGGGTATTACAATCACACAGTGAAGTTTAAGAAAGCCCCTTTTCCAATGTTAAGAACAAACTGTTTGTGTTTTTAACTAGTAGAAACGTCACCATGTGACAATATTTGTAATATATTTGTATATATGATATGTGTATATTATAGGCAGTCTACTTAGTGTTATTAGTTGCATCATTTATTTGTATTTGTTGTAGGCCCATTAGTAGGTGTATAACAACCTTTTTATGCTCATAATTTACGTTTAACAATTATTATTTTTATTTAATTGTTAGTATTATTAGACAATAGTGGCCATATTATAAGTATTGTTTTTGGGGGTTGTTTTTTTATTTGGGCATTCTTTAAACCGAGAAGGTATCTCAAGAGATTTCATCCTGCAAAATGTCTAATAATTAATTATCTCTCAAAACACAGTAGTTCTATTTTCGAGCCTCTTTCCAAACAGCTTTTCACTCCTCCAGCGCCAAACACACAATAGACATTAATTGTGGTGTGGAGGCTGTGCTTTGGCAAAGTGGGTGGGGTTATATCCTACCTGTTTGGCCCTGTCCGGGGGTTTCATCGGATGGGGCCACAGTGTCTCCTGACCCCTCCTGTCTCAGCCTCCAGTATTTATGCTGCAGTAGTTTGTGTCGGGGGGCTAGGGTCAGTCTGTCACATCTGGAGTATTTCTCTTGTCTTTTCCGGTGTCCTGTGTGAATTTAAATTTGCTCTCTCTAATTCTCTCTCTCTTTCTTTCTTTCTCTCTCTCGGAGGACCTGAGCCCTAGGACCATGCCTCTGGACTACCTGGCTTGATGACTCCTTGCTGTCCCCAGTTCACCTGGCCGTGCTGCTGCTCCAGTTCCAACTGTTCTGCCTGCAGCTATGGAACCCTGACCTGTTCACCGGACGTGCTACCTGTCCCAGACCTGTTGTCCCAGACCTGCTAGAACCCTGACCTATTCACCAGAAGTGCTACCTGTCCCAGACCTGCTGTTTTCAACTCTCTAGAGACAGCAGGAGCGGTAGAGATACTCTCAAAGATCGGCTATGAAAAAGCCAACTGACACTTACTCTTGTGTTACTGACTTGTTGCACCCTCGACAACTACTATGATTATTATTATTTGACAATGCTGGTCATTTATGAACATTTCAACATCTAGGCCATGTGCTGTTATAATCTCCACCAGGCACAGCCAGAAGAGGACTGGCCACCCCTCATAGCCTGGTTCCTCTCTAGGTTTCTTCCTAGGTTTTGGCCTTTCTAGGGAGTTTTTCCTAGCCACCGTGCTTCTACACCTGCATTGTTTGGGGTTTTAGGCTGGGTTTCTGTACAGCACTTTGTGATATCAGCTGATGTAAGAAGGGCTATATAAATACATTTGATTTGATTTGATTTAATTGTCAGTAAAACCCTAATCAGAAAACCGAGAAGCGACCGACGTCTATTATTTGAAAAATCCACAGATTCTATAAATTACACCAATAGCACATAGACGTTACAACTCTAGCAAACCACAAATAAACGCACCTCGGGATTTTGCAATGAAATTGCGACGGGACTGAAATAATATTCTAAAACATTTCAAATTGAATGAAAGTGAAGCATAAATCATTTGCTTAATAGTCAAGCTGGGTTAATGACGAAAAGTGGTCTCTCCAACAACAACAAAAATATTACACAAAGCATATTAGCTGCAATTTTAAAATAATATAGCCTCAACCTATCATATAAGCCTAAAAAAACAAATCGCATTATTATTTGCATTAAAAGCCTACCTCTGGGGACCCGTCGGAGTCGTCAAGTTCTTCAGCAAAGTCTGTTGGAGTTTTACTCAGAGTCTGGTCCGCGGGCAGTGTGTTGTCATTGTAAGATGTGACGAACTTGAAGTCACTTGTGCGCGAACCTGTCGTCAGGTATGCGTCATAATTGTAAGTGCTGCGGAGAGTTCCTGCGCCGTCCACCTCTGCGTAGTTGGGAGGGAGATACGCGCTGGGGATGGCGACCGCTCCGTCAAACAACAGTCTGGGCTTTCTCCTGCGGCAAAACCTCACGGCCAGGATGACAATAATGAAGGTGAGGAAAAAGATGGAGACGGACACCAGCGCGATGATCAGATAAGAGGTGAGTTTGGAATTGTTCTCATCATAAGAGACATCTTTCAGTTCTGGCACTTCAGCCAAGTTATCAGAAATCACTAAATACATGGTACAGGTGGCAGAGAGAAAGGGCTGTCCGTTATCTTTCACTGACACAATGAGGTTCTGTTTCATGCTGTCAGATTCAGAAATGTCCCGCTGTGTCCTGATCTCTCCACTGTGGAGACCAATAGTGAAAAGTCCCGGATCAGTGGATTTGACTATATGATAGGACAGCCAGGCGTTCTGGCCGGAGTCCGCGTCCACCGCTATCACCTTGGAAACCAGAGAGCCTCCGTGCGCAGCTTTGGGGACCAGCTCGGTCATGAAGGAGTTCCCCTCTGGGGCGGGGTATAGTATGTGAGGAGAGTTGTCATTCACATCCGTTATGAACACACTGACCGTGACGTTGCTGCTGAGTGGAGGAGAACCGTTGTCTCTGGCCACCACGTGGACTTTAAAACTCCTGAACTGCTCATAATCAAACGACCTCACAGCGTGGATCACCCCCGTGTCTCCGTTAACGGATAAAAACGAGGACACCGGGACACCGTTCACCTCACCAGGTAAGAGAGAATAAATCACTGTACCGTTCTGTCTCCAGTCTGGGTCTCGTGCAGTAACGGAACACACGGAGGCACCGGGTTTGTTATTTTCAGTCACGTGGGCTTTATAGGACTGTTCCTCAAACACAGGTGGGTTGTCGTTGACGTCAGCTACAGATAACTGAACACTTTTAGAGGAGGACAGAGGTGGAGAGCCCTCGTCGGTGGCAGTGATTGTAATGTTGTAATCAGACACTAGTTCCCGGTCCAGTTCGCCCGTGGTCACCAGAGAATAGTAGTTTTTGATGGATGGCACCAGCTTAAAGGGAACGTTTTGCTGAATGTAGCAGCGGACCTGTCGGTTATTCTCAGAGTCTCTATCCTGCACGTTAATGATGCCTACCTCTGTACCAGGTGACGCGTTCTCAGGTATGGGGCTAGTCAGAGATTGTAGATAAATCACAGGGGCGTTGTCATTAACATCAGTTATTTCAACAATCACTTTTGAATCAGATGAAAGACCATAGCCATCTTTACCCTCTATGCGCATTTCATATTTTGGGTCGCCTTCGAAATCTATTGGACCTATCACCTTAATTTCTCCAGTACTGTGACCCAAAGAAAATATCTTTCTTGCTTTGTCTGATATGCGACTGAATTCATACGTCACCTCCCCATTCACCCCCTCATCTGCATCCGTAGCACTCACTGTAACCACTACAGTATCTAAAGGAGAGTTTTCAGGCAGACTGGCTTTATAGACGGCCTGGCTAAACACTGGGGCGTTATCGTTAGCATCCAGTACAGTGACGTGTATGACTACAGTACCTGATCTCTGCGGAGAGCCCCCATCTACAGCTGTAATAAGTAAACTCATCTCTTGCTTTTCCTCACGATCTAGTTCTTTATCTAAAACCAACTCGACATTCTTTCCTCCATCTGTGTAATCGTGAATAGCCAGCACAAAATGTTCATTCCTTTCTAATGCATACCTTTGCACTGCGTTCTGTCCTATATCTGCGTCATGTGCCTCGTTAATTCGATAGCGAGCCCCTTTGTCTGCCGATTCTGTAATTTCCAATTTGATTGTATCTTTCGGGAAAATGGGTGAATTATCATTGACATCCTCAACAAGGAGAGATATCTGATGCAACTCCAATGGACCTTCTAGAACCACCTCGAATTTAATCATACACGAAACCTTCTCTCCACAAAGCTCCTCCCTGTCAATCCCGTCCGCAACAATCAAATCCCCGGTACTCAGATTAATGTCACAATAACGTTGATTTTTCCCTTCGGTATCAATTCGGGCCTTACGAGCGGACAGTCTGCTCACCTCCAGCCCGAGATCCTTGGCTATATTTCCAATAACAGATCCTCGTTTCATCTCCTCCGGAAAAGAATAGCTCACGTCTCCATAGGCGGAATGCAGCGGTAGAAGAAAGAAAGCAAAACCGCAAACGAGGCCTGTAACCGAGATTCCTTTGTGCCCCATCCTGGGATTAAAAATAGACAACCGTATAGATATTCAAAAGAAAAACTCCAGAAAAAGATTCCGTTTGCTGAAAAGAACATCCACCGAATGTACAAGCGATCTGACCACCTCCAATCTTTGTGCAGTTAAATGACATCCGAACACGATGCCTTATGATAGCAGCGCTGGGTGGAGAACTGTAACTATCCAAACACAGCTGGTGAACAGCGACACTGTGAGTACTTAACAGAAATTACACGTTAACTAATATTATTCTAAATCTCTATTTCGCGAAAAGTTGACATATGCATATATTCTCCTATAAGAAGAATGCATGATTGATTACTGTAACTATTGGGGGGAAATCACCCGAAGCTTATGGCCATAATTAGAAACTCAGAAAACGTCAGTAAAAAAAACCCCCATAAATAATGACATTAAAATACATCTCAGACTATTTTCACGAGTTAAGATACAGTTTAGGAGGATGAAATCTGTTCCAAAGGGAACACATCTGCAAGAAAATGTACAGGTCTTCGTTGTAAGTATTAGATTTATAGTACTGGTATTTTACTTAACACAAACTCATCAAGTGTAATACACAAAAACAGAGATTATGGCAATGAATTTAAGTGATGACAGTCAAACAGCAATGAAAAGTAAGGGAACGTGTCTAAAAAAGGATTTCAGCACCATGGACAGCGACATTCCAAAGCCGCCGAATTTCAGACACTCACAACGCTTCTCTCATCACTCTGTCTTAGTAGCTCTCCACATACTGCATTTTTATTTTTGTAACCCTTTTCCAACTAGAACTCCACTAGAACAGGCAAAACTATTAACCCATTGTTTACCTCAAACGTGCAGCGTGTAGGCCTATGTCAACAATCCAAATCAATCACAAACAGAAATATCACAACTCAAAACCAAATAGCAGCATCAACCTTTTTTCATCTCAATTGTGAGGGGACATGAATTATCATCAATACATTACAAATAGCATTCAATCTAAAGCAAAAACAAGTTGCCAAAGAAACAAGCTGGGGTATTGACGTAGGTTACCTCGTGCGAATACTGATTTACTCCAGGGGTCAAAAGCTTATTGTACAAGGCAACTAGCTGTGATTGTAGAAAAATAATAGGTTCTGTTCTATGATAGCCTATACAAATCAAATCTATCGTTTAACAGTTCAAGCCTACCTCTGAGGACCCATCAGAATCGTCAAAAGCTTCAGCAAAGTCAATAGTTTTTCTCAGAGTCTGGTCCGCAGGCAGTGTGTTGTCATTGTAAGAACGTATGAACTTGAAGTCACTTGTGTGCGAACCTGTCGTCAGGTATGCGTCATAATTGTAAGTGCTGCGGAGAGTTCCTGCGCCGTCCACCTCTGCGTAGTTGGGAGGGAGATACGCGCTGGGGATGGCGACCGCTCCGTCAAACAACAGTCTGGGCTTTCTCCTGCGGCAAAACCTCACGGCCAGGATGATAATAATGAAGGTGAGGAAAAAGGTGGAGACGGACACCAGCGCGATGATCAGATAAGAGGTGAGTTTGGAATTGTTCTCATCATAAGAGACATCTTTCAGTTCTGGCACTTCAGCCAAGTTATCAGAAATCACTAAATACATGGTACAGGTGGCAGAGAGAGAGGGCTGTCCGTTATCTTTCACTGACACAATGAGGTTCTGTTTCATGCTGTCAGATTCAGAAATGTCCCGCTGTGTCCTGATCTCTCCACTGTGGAGACCAATAGTGAAAAGTCCCGGATCAGTGGATTTGACTATATGATAGGACAGCCAGGCGTTCTGGCCGGAGTCCGCGTCCACCGCTATCACCTTGGAAACCAGAGAGCCTCCGTGCGCAGCTTTGGGGACCAGCTCGGTCATGAAGGAGTTACCCTCTGGGGCGGGGTATAGTATCTGAGGAGAGTTGTCATTCACATCCGTTATGAACACACTGACCGTGACGTTGCTGCAGTAACGGAACACACGGAGGCACCGGGTTTGTTATTTTCAGTCACGTGGGCTTTATAGGACTGTTCCTCAAACACAGGTGGGTTGTCGTTGACGTCAGCTACAGATAACTGAACACTTTTAGAGGAGGACAGAGGTGGAGAGCCCTCGTCGGTGGCAGTGATTGTAATGTTGTAATCAGACACTAGTTCCCGGTCCAGTTCGCCCGTGGTCACCAGAGAATAGTAGTTTTTGATGGATGGCACCAGCTTAAAGGGAAGGTTTTGCTGAATGTAGCAGCGGACCTGTCGGTTATTCTCAGAGTCTCTATCCTGCACGTTAATGATGCCCACCTCTGTACCAGGTGACGCGTTCTCAGGTATGGGGCTAGTCAGAGATTTTAGATAAATCACAGGGGCGTTGTCATTAACATCTGTGATGTCTATTATGACTTTGGCATATGAAGCTAAACCTAAACCATCTTTCGCTTTGATACGCAGTTCAAATGACGAAACCGCTTCAAAATCAATTGTGCCTATAACACCAATTTCTCCTCTTGGACGGTCAATAGAAAATATTTTCTTTACTTCTTCTGAAACATGACCAAAGTCATACGTCACTTCCCCATTCACTCCCTCGTCTGCATCGGTAGCCTTCACTGTAATTACTGCAGTATTTAAAGGAGAGTTTTCAGGCAGACTGGCTTTATAGACGGCCTGGCTAAACACTGGGGCGTTATCGTTAGCATCCAGTACCGTGATGTGTATGACTACGGTACCGGATCTCTGCGGAGAGCCTCCGTCTACAGCTGTAAGCAACAGCTTCAAAACATGCATTTGTTCACGATTAAGCTCTTTCTCTAGAACAAGCTGGACAGTATTACTATCTACAGCCAATACGAAATTCTCATTTATTTCTAGTGTGTATTTTTGAACTGAGTTCTGTCCTATGTCCGCATCATGAGCTTCCTCTAATAGGAAACGAGTGCCTTTAGCTGCCGATTGTCCTATTTCCATATCTATCATCTCCTCGTTAAATAGTGGTCCGTTATCGTTAATATCTTGGATGTGGAGGTTGATACGATGAAGCTCCAAAGGATTCTCTAATACAAGTTCCTGTTTTAAAACGCATGAAGACTTTTCGCCACAAAGCCCTTCTCTGTCAATCCTCTCCGCAACAATCAAATCCCCGGTACTCAAATTAACGTCACAGTAATGATTGTCGTTCCCTTCGGTGTCAGTACGGGCCTTACGAGTAGACAGTCTGCTCGCCTCCAGCCCGAGATCCTTGGCTATATTTCCAATAACAGATCCTCGTTTCATCTCCTCCGGAAAAGAATAGCTCACTTCTCCATTGGCGGAATGCAGCGGTAGAAGAAAGAAAACAACGCTGCAGACCAGGCCTGTCACCGAGATTCCTTTGTGCCTCATCCTGGGATTAAAACGTCAAATAACCACCATACAGTTAGACAGATCGATGTAATGGAAAATTATTCGACAAAACCATGAAAATTCCCTATATTATCAACAAAGTATATGTGCATCTACCTCTACTGTTATCTGCAGTGAAATGGCACCAGAGCTTTGTCAATGACAACACCAATGGGTGGAGAGCTGTATCTATTCTACCTCCGCTGGTGTACAGCGACACTGTGAGTACCCTTTCAAAATTACACATAGTGTACACATACACGCTGACATTGCGCTAAATACATTTTTACAAAGTAGTAGGTAAACATTGGAAACATGATGTATGCCCCCAGCATAAGGAAGGGCATAACCAAATAGGCACAGGAAACAACATAAAACCACAAGCACTCATTTCCCTAAAACCATTCGCACTCTCGAGTTAAGTATATGCCAGGTAGAAATGAACTACTATTTACTAAATGGTAGCTAGGCCTATAAAGTCTGAAGAGGGGCAGGGTCCTTCTATCTCTCAACTGTCACTCATTGGTAAAATGCACAAAGCCAGTGAGTAGAACTGTCAAGGAAGATATAGTTGAAGTCGGAAGTTTACATGCACCTTACACCTTACATACACCAGAAGTTTACATACACATTTAAACTCAGTTTTTCACAACTCCTGACATTTAATCCTAGTAAAATATTCTCTGTTTTAGGTCAGTTAGGATCACCACTTTATTTTAAGAATGTGAAATGTCAGAATAATAGTAGAAAGAATGATTTATTTCACCTTTTATTTCTTTCATCACATTCCCAGTGGGTCAGAAGTTTACATACACTCAATTAGTAGCATTGCAGCTACAGGCTTTACAAAAGAAAACACGAGCGTTTCAACACAATGGACAGCGACACTCCGATACACTTCAGTACTTGTCTCAACATTGTGCTCTCTACACGTTGTTCTTTAGCCTTCTGAGGGTACATAAAATCAACGGTTGCAAATAGAACCAGGCTATAACACGCTCTCTGTAATATTAAAACTGGGCGGTAGGCTATGAGGGAGAAAACATTTGTTTATCAATCCCAAACCAAACGTATCCAAACACAATGCAAAGAACATAATATCATCTGGGATGTCTACCTTGAAATAAGGAGGGTTGATTTCAAAGCAGAAAATACAACACATCCATCATATTTGAAAATACAAACAAGGGTGAAATTGTGGCCACAAAATACTTTAACTACAAGTGTAAAACCTGCTACAGAGCAGTGGCACCCGTCATTCAGGGAAATCCCCACCTGTTTTGAGCTCCAGCTGTTTAGCCAAAAAAGTAAATACTGTATATACAGTACCAGACAAAAGTTTGGACACCTACTCACTCAAGGGTTTTTCTTAATGTTTTACTATTTCCTACATTTTAGAATAATAGTGAGGGAATCAAAACTATGAAATAACACATATGGAATCATGTTGTAACCAAAAAAGTGTTAAACAAATCAAAATATGTTTTATATTTGAGATTACTCAAAGTAGCCACCCTTTGTCTTGATGACAGCTTTGCACACTCTTGGCATTCTCTCAACCAGCTTCATGGGGTAGTCACCTGGAATGCATTTCAATTAACATGTGTACCTTGGTAAAAAGTTAATTTGGGGATTTTTCCCCCTCTTAATGCATTTGAGCCAATCAGTTGTCCTGTGACAAGGTAGGGGTGGCATACAGAATATTTGGTAAAAGACCAAGTCCATATTATGGCAAGAACAGCTCGAAAATAAGCAAAGAGAAACAACAGTCCATCATTACTTTAAGACATGAAGATCAGTCAATGCATTACATTTCAAGAACTTTTAAAGTTTCTTCAAGTGCAGTCACAAAACCATCAAGCTCCATGATGAAACTGGCTCTCATGAGGACCGCCACAGGAATGGAAGACTCAGAGTTACCTCTGCTGCAGAGGATAAGTTCATTTGAGGGCTAGGCGGGACGAATTCGTCCCACCTATGCAACAGCCAGTCTAATCCAGTGGCGCGATTTTCAAATACCTTAAAAATCCTATTACTTCAATTTCTCAAACATATTACTATTTTACAGCTATTTAAAGACAAGACTCTCCTTAATCTAACCACACTGTCCGATTTCAAAAAGGCTTCACAACGAAAGCAAAACATTAGATTATGTCAGCAGAGTACCAAGCCAGAAATAATCAGACACCCATTTTTCAAGATAGCATATAATGTCACAAAAACCCAGAAGACAGCTAAATGTAGCACTAACCTTTGATGATCTTCATCAGATGACAACCCTAGGACATTATGTTATACAATACATGCATGTTTTGTTCAATAAAGTTCATATTTATATCAAAAACCAGCTTTTTACATTAGCATGTGACGTTCAGAACTAGCATACACCCCGCAAACTTCCGGCGAATTCACTAACAATTGACTAAATTACTCACGATAAACGTTCACAAAAAGCATAACAATTATTTTAAGAATTATAGATACAGAACTCCTCTATGCACTCGATATGTCCGATTTTAAAATAGCTTTTTGGTGAAAGCACATTTTGCAATATTCTAAGTACATAGCCCAGCCATCACGGGCTAGCTATTTAGACACCCGGCAAGTTTAGCACTCACCAATATCAGATTTACTATTACAAAAGTTTGATTACCTTTTGTTGTCTTCGTCAGAATGCACTCCCAGGACTTCTACTTCAATAACAAATGTTGGTTTGGTCCAAAATAATCCATCGTTATATCCGAATAGCGGCGTTTTGTTCGTGCGTTCCAGACACTATCCGAATGGTAAATAAGGGTTGCGCGCATGGCGCAATTTGTGACAAAAAAAAATCTAAATATTCCATTACCGTACTTCGAAGCTTGTCAACCGCTGTTTAAAATCCATTTTTATTCAATTTTTCTCGTAAAAAAGCGATAATATTCCGACCGGGAATATCCTTTTAGGTAAACAGACAAAGGAAGAGAAAGCTTTCGGTCGACGCGGGCACGAGCCTGAGTCTCACCGTACTGTAACCAGCCACTACCCAAACGCGCTACTTTTTTTCAGCCAGAGCCTGCAAAGCCACGATTCAGCATTTTACCGCCTTCTGAGAGGCTATGGCAGCCGTAGGAAGTGTCACGTTATAGCTAAGATCCTCACTCTTCAATAAACAGAGACAAGAAGAACGACACCTTGTCAGACAGGCCACTTCCTGCATGAAATCTTCTCAGGTTTTTTCCTGCCATATGAGTTCTGTTATACTCACAGACACCATTCAAACAGTTTTAGAAACTTTAGGGTGTTTTCTATCCAAAGCCAATAATTATATGCATATTCTAGTTACTGGGCAGGAGTAGTAACCAGATTAAATCGGGTACGTTTTTTATCCAGCCGTGTCAATACTGCCCCCTAGCCCTAACAGGTTAACTGCACCTCAGATTGCAGCCCAAATAAATGCTTCACAGAGTTCAAGTAACAGACAGATCTCAACATAAACTGTTCAGAGGAGATTGCGTGAATCAGGCCTTCATGGCCGAATTTCTGCAAAGAAACGACTACTAAAGGACACCAATAAGAAGAAGACACTTGTTTGGACCAAGAAGCATGAGCAATGGACATTAGACTTGTCGAAATCTGTTCTTTGATCTTTTGAGTCCAAATTGGAGACTTCTGGTACCAACCCCTGTGTCTTTGTGAGATGCAAAGTAGGTAAACGGGTGATTTCCGCATTTGTGGTTCACACCGTGAAGCATGGAGGAGGAGGTGTGATGGTGTCGGGGTGTTTTGCTGGTGACAATGTTGGTGATTTATTTAGAATTCAAGGCACACTTAACCAGCTTGGCTGCCACAGAATTCTGCAGTGATACGCCGTCCCATCTGGTTTGCGCTTAGTGGGACTATCACTTTTTTTTCAACAGGAAAATGACCCAAAACACACCTCCAGGCTGTGTAAGGGCTATTTGACCAAGAAGGAGAGTGAAGGAATGTTGCATCAGATGACCTGGCTTCCACAATCACCCAACCTTAACCAACTGAGATGGTTTGGGATGAGTTGGACCGCAGAGTGAAGGAAAAGCAGCCAACAAGTGCTCAGCATCTGAGAACTTCTTCAGGACTGTTGGAAAATCATTTCTCATGAAGCTGGTTGAGAGAATGCCAAGAGTGTGCAAAGCTGTCATCAAGGCAAAGGGTGGCTACTTGGAAGAATCTCAAATATAAAATATATTTTGATTTGTTCAACACTTTTTTGTTTAATATATGATTCCATGTGTGTTATTTCACAGTTGTGATGTCTTCACTATTATTCTATAATGTAGAAAATAGCAAAAATAAAGAAAAACCCTTGAATGGGTGTGTGTGTCCAACCTTTTGACTGGTACTGTATATATATATATATATATATATATTTTATTGACTGTTTTGTATGTTATTTCTTCATTAATACTTGTCACATTTCAGTTTGCAAACAATGTAAACCATTTTATTGAGTTAATAAAGCTGCATACAAACATGGGCTGCAGTCCAAGAAAGTTATATTTACCCTCTCAGCTCTTGCGCTAGCCACTGTCCCTCGGGGGGAATCCCGGTCCAAACTGGATGCAGATTGCCATATTAAATGGAGGTCCAATTCACTAAAGTTTCCCCCTCGGCCTTCGAATTAGCTCGAGGGAGAGAGTGAACATCTTTGGTCTCTTGCGGGATTGAGATAACCCACAATTCAATGCAAACTGTAGTCAAGTCAAACTCTGGTGGCCGCAAAGTCTCAAATTTAATCAACAAGGCTGCATGTTCAGCATGTCAGAAAAAAACTATGAAGCTAGCTTGCTAAAAAAGATATATAGACATTGATTTTAGCGTGAGCAAATTGGCTTAGTCTCAGTAAACAGCCTATAAATATAAAACATAGCTAGATTCATAAACATATTTTGGGAATATCTGAAATGGATTGGAATAAATTACCAAACTATAAAACTAGCTAGCCAGCTATGGGTAACTGTAGCTAGCTCCCTGACAGGAGTGCTAGCTAGATACATTAGCTTACTATAGCTTTAGGTAGGTTTTAAACTTCACGATTTCCACTAAGGACGTTGCCTCTCCGATCATCACTCTCCCTCGCTTGGGCAAGGGACATTTAAGGTACACTCAGATTTGACGATGTAAAACGTAATTCAAGGGCTGAGGGTTTAGGTCCGAGGGCTGTCTATTTTGAGTTTGAAACGCAGCAAACTTATCTTTTTCGCTTTCTTGAGTAAGGCTGCTCTAAAATGCAGGTGTTTCAGCCTAGCTCATTGCTTTCTGTGGTGGAGGGGCAGCCAGTGGGGAACACAAAGCGTAGGGCTTGGTAATCTTCTGTAGTTGCGCCATTATTGGCTCAGTGTTCTGTCACTCATGGGGACACTCCCTCACTGCAAAATCTACAGGGAGAGCTTGAAGGTTCAAGAACCCTTGGTTGCTGCCTTAGATTTACATTTAAATGAACTCCGACTGGGGAAATACGTTTTGAACGATCATCCAACTCACAATTCCAAGTCGGGTAACTTGGGCCTCTTTCTAGAGCTCCGACCCAATCCTCACTGACGTCACTGACGTGATTCAACCTTGTTTTTTTAGAGTTCTCAGTTGTCTTGAAAGCAGCATAAACCCAGAGAATGCCAGACTTTGATGACAAAGTTTGATGACAAAATGTGCCCACAAGAAGGACCTCCGCGCCACCTTCCTGTTCATGTTAGCACAGCACAACTGTGAGTCCAAAAATGTATGTTGCTACATAAATGATGTAATATATTGTGTAATATGCCAGGGATTATGTACTATGCCAGGGAGATATGTATACTGTAACTAAGAAGGTAATACTAAGTGTATGTTAAGTAGTAAGCTGTTTGTAGCCCATGTGCCTCACCTTAATAATTCTGTCCCTTTCCCCTCATCTGACTTGGTGGTGCACATGTAGGCTTTAGCCTGTTTTAGAGAAATGTCATCATCGAATATTGTAAGAGCTTTCATTGTCTGCTAACATGCCCCGTTTATTTGTCCTATGGTTCTGATTTGGTGTACAGGGAGAATACTGTAAAAATGGCCCATGTTCTGAATTCTGTCGCTGTACATTTCAAAAGGGGCTGAACAAATAGTTGTATTGACTATGTCCGTCTTAGCTCACTCATTCATGTCTTAATCGAAATTACGGATTGCCTCATTTCCACTCATCGTTCCCTTATGCCATAGTTTGTACAGCTCAATTGTCAGTAGAATTTACATTTGTTTAAGCAAGTCAGCCATATCAGCTCTGTTTTTTTAAGGCAGTAAATTAGGCTGAATATACTCTTTCACTGCCAGACAAGGCTCCGCTGATGTAGCAGTGTGGCAGTGGTAAGGATTCACTCCATGGTGCTGAAAGGAAAGCTCATCTGTTGGGATAGCTTTATGTAGGCCCTAACAGTTTATGGGCACGTCTTTGTCACCATTACAGTGGAATTCATGTATGGTTTCGTGTTGTGTTGTGTAGTGACTTTGCTGGCGTGAATTACATTTTTGGGGGGGAGTTCACCCCACCAAGATATACATGCAAAAAACACCACAGATACAGAGCCTAATTAGTGCCAAGTCTATTAACGGTAAAGTCCTACCTCTGGGGACACATCGGAACCTTCAAGATCATCAGCAAAGTGTGTAGTAATTTTTCTAAGAGTCTGGTCTTCGGGCAGAGTGTTGTCATTGTAAGATGTGACGAACTTGAAGTCACTTGTGCGCGAACCTGTCGTCAGATATGCGTCATAATTGTAAGTGCTGCGGAGAGTTCCTGCGCCGTCCACCTCTGCGTAGTTGGGAGGGAGATACGCGCTGGGGATGGCGACCGCTCCGTCAAACAACAGTCTGGGCTTTCTCCTGCGGCAAAACCTCACGGCCAGGATGACAATAATGAAGGTGAGGAAAAAGGTGGAGACGGACACCAGCGCGATGATCAGATAAGAGGTGAGTTTGGAATTGTTCTCATCATAAGAAACATCTTTCAGTTCTGGTACTTCAGCCAAGTTATCAGAAATCACTAAATACATGGTACAGGTGGCAGAGAGAGAGGGCTGTCCGTTATCTTTCACTGACACAATGAGGTTCTGTTTCATGTTGTCAGATTCAGAAATGTCCCGCTGTGTCCTGATCTCTCCACTGTGGAGACCAATAGTGAAAAGTCCCGGATCAGTGGATTTGACTATATGATAGGACAGCCAGGCGTTCTGGCCGGAGTCCGCGTCCACCGCTATCACCTTGGAAACCAGAGAGCCTCCGTGCGCAGCTTTGGGGACCAGCTCGGTCATGAAGGAGTTCCCCTCTGGGGCGGGGTATAGTATCTGAGGAGAGTTGTCATTCACATCCGTTATGAACACACTGACCGTGACGTTGCTGCTGAGTGGAGGAGAACCGTTGTCTCTGGCCACCACGTGGACTTTAAAACTCCTGAACTGCTCATAATCAAACGACCTCACAGCGTGGATCACCCCCGTGTCTCCGTTAACGGATAAAAACGAGGACACCGGGACACCGTTCACCTCACCAGGTAAGAGAGAATAAATCACTGTACCGTTCTGTCTCCAGTCTGGGTCTCGTGCAGTAACGGAACACACGGAGGCACCGGGTTTGTTATTTTCAGTCACGTGGGCTTTATAGGACTGTTCCTCAAACACAGGTGGGTTGTCGTTGACGTCAGCTACAGATAACTGAACACTTTTAGAGGAGGACAGAGGTGGAGAGCCCTCGTCGGTGGCAGTGATTGTAATGTTGTAATCAGACACTAGTTCCCGGTCCAGTTCGCCCGTGGTCACCAGAGAATAGTAGTTTTTGATGGACGGCACCAGCTTAAAGGGAAGGTTTTGCTGAATGTAGCAGCGGACCTGTCGGTTATTCTCAGAGTCTCTATCCTGCACGTTAATGATGCCCACCTCTGTACCAGGTGACGCGTTCTCAGGTATGTGGCTAGTCAGAGATTTTAGATAAATCACAGGGGCGTTGTCATTAACATCTGTGATGTCTATTATGACTTTAGAATATGACGCTAAGCCTAAACCATCCTTTGCTTTGATACGCAGTTCAAAGTCTGACATTTCTTCAAAATCAATTGTGCCGATAGCTCTAATTTCTCCGGTCTTCCGGTCGATAGAAAATAATTTGTCATCTTCCTCTGACACATGAGCGAAGTCATACGTCACTTCCCCATTAACTCCCTCATCTGCATCCGTAGCACTCACTGTAACCACTACAGTATCTAAAGGAGAGTTTTCAGGCAGACTGGCTTTATAGACGGCCTGGCTAAACACTGGGGCGTTATCGTTAGCATCCAGTACAGTGACGTGTATGACTACGGTACCGGATCTCTGCGGAGAGCCTCCGTCTACAGCTGTAAGCAATACTTTGATTTCATTGCTTTGTTCACGATCAAGCTCTTTCTCTAGAACAAGCTCAACAGTATGACTATCAACGGTCAACAGGAAATTGTTATTTTTTTGTAAAGTGTAGCTTTGCACTGCATTCTGTCCTATATCTGCATCGTGTGCCTGATCAAGTAAAAAACGAGCGCCTTTATCTGCTGATTCGCGCATTTCAATTTTAATCACTTCGTCCTTAAATTGCGGAGAATTGTCATTAATATCTTGAACATGAAGACTGATACGTTGCAGCTCCAAAGGATTCTCCAATACAAGTTCCTGGTTTAAAACACACGAAGCCTTCTTTCCACAAAGCCCCTCTCTGTCAATCCTCTCCGCAACAATCAAATCCCCGGTACTCAGATTAATGTCACAGTAACGTTTACGGTTCCCATCGGTATCAATACGGGCCTTACGAGCGGACAGTCTGCTCACCTCCAGCCCGAGATCCTTGGCTATATTTCCAATAACAGATCCTCGTTTCATCTCCTCCGGAAAAGAATAGCTCACGTCTCCATAGGCGGAATGTAGCGGTAGAAGAAAGAAAACAACGCTGCAGACCAGGCCTGTCACCGAGATTCCTTTGTGCCCCATCCTGGGATTAAAAACGTCAAAACACAATATAGCCTTGATAATACAATGTGAAGAAATAGTATTCCACAAAAAGATTCAGTGTAATCAAAATGATATCCTCAAAATGTGCACGCTATCTGACCGTATCCAGTCCTTTCCGCAGCTTAATGACACCCGAACACCCGAGTCTTGTAACAACAGCAGTGGGTGGAGAACTGGATCTATCCAAACACAGCTGGTCAACAGCGACACTGTGAGTAATCTTTAAAAAGTACACATAATAACAGTAATTATTCTGAAAATATATTTCAGGAAAAGCCGTCATAAGAAAGTCAATAATTGGTCTGCATGATTGATTACTGAACAATTTCATATAAAATCCCCCTTAGCTTATGAAAATAACCAAATAGAACCAGGAAACGATAAAAAGCCACACAGGAACAGAAAGGATATATAAACCGATCCCAAGCTTTTTTTTACGAGATATAAATTATGTGGAAGAAATACTTTGCAAATATCAGATTTATAGTGCTGTTTTTTTGTTTGTTGTCAACACACATTCATCAGCGAAATACGCAAAAACAGATAGTATGGCAATGGGTAGAAATGATGATAGTCAAACAACGATGAATTGTAAACCCTTCAGGTTTATAATAGGACTTCAGCACCATGGACAGCGGCACAGCAATGCCGCTGCATTTCAGACGTTCTAACGCCAAACGCCACTTCTCTCGTCACTCTGTTAAAATACGCTGGCTCTCCACGTACAGCATTTCTCTTTTGTAACCCCTGTCCAAATAGGCCTTCATGCCAACAGCCCACAATTCTAAGAGCAACCACATTTTAACTTAAAGACGTGCCAACATTTTTTCAATAGAACTCCTGCTTGCCTATATGCTTGATCAACTGGATACAGTTTGTCCCCGGTCAGGATTAACTACATAAAACACAAGAAGTAGTTATACATAAAAACAGAACAAATAATTAATCAAATGAAAACCATCGACAATCTTTGAAACAGCTAAAATCATATGGACAAAACAGACGGAGTGCAGCATTACAAGAAAGAAAACAAAGCCGCAGAACAGACCTGTCACCGAGATTCCTTTGTGCCCCATTTTGGTTTCAAAAACGTCGATACACCTTGAATCCAAAATATTATAATGTAGATAAATACTATTCCACAAAAATAATATTTTTTCATCACTCCATTCAGTCAGAGCCATGCCCTGAAAAGTATGTAAATAAGTTGGGGTAGGAAGGTGATTATGCCAAAAATATACTGAATAAAAATATAAACGCAACATGCAACATTTCATTGATTTTACTGAGTTACAGTTCATGTAAGGAAATCAGTAAATTGAAATACATTCATTAGGGCCTATTCTATGGATTTCAGATCACTGGGCAGGGGTGCAGCCTTGGGTCGGCCTTGGAGGGCATAGGCCAACCCACTTGGCAGCCAGGTCCACCCACTGGGGAGCCAGCCCCAGCCAATCAGAATGAGTGTTTTTCCCTACAAAATGGCTTTACTACAGACAGAAATATATATATATATATATATATATATATATATATATATATATATATATATATATATAAATGCCAACGATCTACACAAAATGCTCTGTAATGTCAAAGTGGAAGAAAAATGATATATTTTTTAAAGGTTAAAATCACCAATGGCCCTAAGCACTGTCCTTCCTGTCCTGCAGCTCAGTTCAGAAGGAAGACTGCATATTTGATGTGTCTGGGTGATTTAATACATCATCCACAGTAACATTTTTTACTTGACCATTCTTAAAGATATATTCAACGTCTGATTTGTTATTGTTACCCATCCACCAATCACTGCCTGTCTTTAGGAGGCTTTCGAAAAGCACCCTGGTCTTTGTAGTTGAATCTGTGCTTCAAATTCAATACTTGACTGAGGGACCTTACAGATATTGTATGTATGGGGGACATTGGAAGGGGTAGTCATTCAAAAATCATGTCAACACCTATTATTTCAGTCCATATAACTTATTATGTGATTTGTTAAGCCACATTTTGCTTCTGAAATAATTTAGGCTTGCCTAAACAAAGGGGATTATTACATTATCTTTTCACTTCGACATTATGGAGTTTTTTGTCTAGATCAATCTATTTATGACTTTTTGCAAATCCAATCAGTTTTCCACGTTGATTCAACGTCAGCACAATTATTTTTTTAGGGTTTAAATTATGTGGAAAAAACGTTGATCAACCAGTTTTTGCCCAGCGGGATAGCATAAAAAATGTAATCCAGCCTTTAAGTTATCATAAAACCATACCTCTGGGGACCGCTCAGAATCGTCAAGTTCTTCAGCAAAGTCTGTTGGAGTTTTTCTCAGAGTCTGGTCTGCAGGCAGTGTGTTGTCATTGTAAGATGTGACGAACTTGAAGTCACTTGTTCGCGAACCCGTCGTCAGGTATGCGTCATAATTGTAAGTGCTGCGGAGAGTTCCTGCACCGTCCACCTCTGCGTAGTTGGGAGGGAGATACGCGCTGGGGATGGCGACCGCTCCGTCAAACAACAGTCTGGGCTTTCTCCTGCGGCAAAACCTCACGGCCAGGATGACAATAATGAAGGTGAGGAAAAAGGTGGAGACAGACACCAGCGCGATGATCAGATAAGAGGTGAGTTTGGAATTGTTCTCATCATAAGAGACATCTTTCAGTTCTGGTACTTCAGCCAAGTTATCAGAAATCACTAAATACATGGTACAGGTGGCAGAGAGAGAGGGCTGTCCGTTATCTTTCACTGACACAATGAGGTTCTGTTTCATGCTGTCAGATTCAGAAATGTCCCGCTGTGTCCTGATCTCTCCACTGTGGAGACCAATAGTGAAAAGTCCCGGATCAGTGGATTTGACTATATGATAGGACAGCCAGGCGTTCTGGCCGGAGTCCGCGTCCACCGCTATCACCTTGGAAACCAGAGAGCCTCCGTGCGCAGCTTTGGGGACCAGCTCGGTCATGAAGGAGTTCCCCTCTGGGGCGGGGTATAGTATCTGAGGAGAGTTGTCATTCACATCCGTTATGAACACACTGACCGTGACGTTGTTGCTGAGTGGAGGAGAACCGTTGTCTCTGGCCACCACGTGGACTTTAAAACTCCTGAACTGCTCATAATCAAACGACCTCACAGCATGGATCACCCCCGTGTCTCCGTTAACGGATAAAAACGAGGACACCGGGACACCGTTCACCTCACCAGGTAAGAGAGAATAAATCACTGTACCGTTCTGTCTCCAGTCTGGGTCTCGTGCAGTAACGGAACACACGGAGGCACCGGGTTTGTTATTTTCAGTCACGTGGGCTTTATAGGACTGTTCCTCAAACACAGGTGGGTTGTCGTTGACGTCAGCTACAGATAACTGAACACTTTTAGAGGAGGACAGAGGTGGAGAGCCCTCGTCGGTGGCAGTGATTGTAATGTTGTAATCAGACACTAGTTCCCGGTCCAGTTCGCCCGTGGTCACCAGAGAATAGTAGTTTTTGATGGACGGCACCAGCTTAAAGGGAACGTTTTGCTGAATGTAGCAGCGGACCTGTCGGTTATTCTCAGAGTCTCTATCCTGCACGTTAATGATGCCCACCTCTGTACCAGGTGACGCGTTCTCAGGTATGGGGCTAGTCAGAGATTTTAGATATATCACAGGAGCGTTGTCATTTACGTCAGTTATTTCTATTATAACTTTTGTGTCTGAGGAAAGTCCATAACCATCTTTTCCTTCTATGAACATTTCATATTTGGATTCATCTTCGTAGTCTAACGCTCCTATTACTGTAATTTCTCCAGTTACGTGGTTCAATGTAAAGATTTTCCTTGTCTTATCAGACATTCGACTAAATTCAAATGTCACTTCTCCATTCATTCCTTCATCTGCATCAGTACTGCTGACAGTAAGAACTAGTGTACCTAAGGGAGAGTTTTCAGGCAGACTGGCTTTATAGACGGCCTGGCTAAACACTGGGGCGTTATCGTTAGCATCCAGTACAGTGACGTGTATGACTACAGTACCTGATCTCTGCGGAGAGCCTCCATCTACAGCTGTAATAAGTAAACTCATCTCTTGCTTTTCCTCACGATCTAGTTCTTTATCTAAAACTAACTCTCCATATTTACTACCGGCAGCAGTCGTTTGAACTATTAAAGCAAAATTATCATTTCTCTGCAGAGTGTAGCTTTGAACAGCATTCTGTCCTATATCCGCGTCGTGAGCTGCGTTCACACGAAAGCGAGCGCCTTTGAATGTGGATTCCGCTATTTCCAGTTTGATTGTATCCTTTGGAAAGATAGGTGTATTGTCGTTGATATCTTGGATTTGAAGTGATATACGATGCAACTCCAGAGGACTCTCTAAGACCAACTCAAACCTAAGAATACAGGACATCTTTTCTCCACATAGCTCCTCTCTGTCAATCCTTTCGGCAACAATAAAATCCCCGGTACTCAGATTAATGTCACAATAACGTTTTCGGTTCCCTTCGGTATCAACTCGCACATTACGAGCGGACAGTCTGCTCACCTCCAGCCCGAGATCCTTGGCTATATTTCCAATAACAGATCCTCTTTTCATCTCCTCTGGAAAAGAATAGCTCACGTCTCCATAGGCGGAGTGCAGCGGTAGAAGAAAGAAAACAAAGCTGCAGACCAGGCCTGTCACCGAGATTCCTTTGTGCCCCATCCTGGGATTAAAAACGTCAAAACACAATATAGCCTTGATAATACAATGTGAACAAATAGTATTCCACAAAAAGATTCAGTGTAATCAAAATGAAATCCTCAAAATGTGCACGCTATCTGACCGTGTCTAGTCCTTTCCGCAGCTTAATGACACCCGAACACCCGAGTCTTGTAACAACAGCAGTGGGTGGAGAACTGGATCTATCCAAACACAGCTGGTCAACAGCGACACTGTGCGTACTCAACATAAATGACACATGTTCACACATCATTCTAAATCCATATTTTAGGAGAAGTCGTTATATGAATTTATAGAAGTAGGATGCATGACTGACTACTATTTGAAATAATTTTCACCCTATTGGAAAACACAGGAAACGACAGTTGCTCACATAAAGCCCACACACCATAAATTATGACATGAAAACCATCCTCATACTACATGAGTTAATTGGATGGAAAAAATACATTACAAAGCGAACCAATTTGCGTGAAAATATCGGCCTACATTGCAAATGTCCGATTTTAGTGTTGATCTATCAGTCAGTACACTCGTCAATGCAATACACAAAAACAGAAAGGATGGTAATCAGTGCAAGTGATGACAGTCTAAACGTGATGAATACCTCTGCCTACTGCCTTCAAATGGGATTTTAGACATTTCAGCACCATGGATAGTGACCATGCGACGCTTCCCGATGCATTTCAAATACTCTCACACCACTTCTCTGGTAACCAAATAGCTCTCCGTAGACAGTATTTCTCTTGTAAACTACAACCCAATTCCAAATAGGCTTTCATTCCTACAGTGATAAATTCCTGACATCGAACCATTTTCTGTAATCTCAAAACTGTGCAGCCAGCGTGAATGTGAACATTAACATCAATCAATCACAAACCGTAAATAGCCCATCACAAATGAAACCCTATCATTATATCTGGACTTCTCACAACACTCTCAGGGGATTCAAATAATCATCCAAAACTTTACATCCGAACTGGATTACAAACAAGTTACTTAAAGCCAAGATCCCCGTGGACCCGTGGGATTAGGGATTTTCTCCAGGGAAAAAATAATCATATTTATTTTAGCTGTATAAAAAGATATCTAGCCTCTATTCCATAATGAATCCAAATCTAGGTTATTTTTATTAACAGTAAAGTCCTACCTCTGGGGACCCTTCAGAATCGTCAAGATCTTCAGCAAAGTCTGTTGGAGTTTTTCTCAGAGTCTGGTCTGCGGGCAGTGTGTTGTCATTGTAAGATGTGACGAACTTGAAGTCACTTGTTCGCGAACCCGTCGTCAGGTATGCGTCATAATTATAAGTGCTGCGGAGAGTTCCTGCGCCGTCCACCTCTGCGTAGTTGGGAGGGAGATACGCGCTGGGGATGGCGACCGCTCCGTCAAACAACAGTCTGGGCTTTCTCCTGCGGCAAAACCTCACGGCCAAGATGACAATAATGAAGGTGAGGAAAAAGGTGGAGACAGACACCAGCGCGATGATCAGATAAGAGGTGAGTTTGGAATTGTTCTCATCATAAGAGACATCTTTCAGTTCTGGTACTTCAGCCAAGTTATCAGAAATCACTAAATACATGGTACAGGTGGCAGAGAGAGAGGGCTGTCCGTTATCTTTCACTGACACAATGAGGTTCTGTTTCATGCTGTCAGATTCAGAAATGTCCCGCTGTGTCCTGATCTCTCCACTGTGGAGACCAATAGTGAAAAGTCCCGGATCAGTGGATTTGACTATATGATAGGACAGCCAGGCGTTCTGGCCGGAGTCCGCGTCCACCGCTATCACCTTGGAAACCAGAGAGCCTCCGTGCGCAGCTTTGGGGACCAGCTCGGTCATGAAGGAGTTCCCCTCTGGGGCGGGGTATAGTATCTGAGGAGAGTTGTCATTCACATCCGTTATGAACACACTGACCGCGACGTTGCTGCTGAGTGGAGGAGAACCGTTGTCTCTGGCCACCACGTGGACTTTAAAACTCCTGAACTGCTCGTAATCAAACGACCTCACAGCGTGGATCACCCCCGTGTCTCCGTTAACGGATAAAAACGAGGACACCGGAACACCGTTCACCTCACCGAGTAAAAGAGAATAAATCACTGTACCGTTCTGTCTCCAGTCTGGGTCTCGTGCAGTAACGGAACACACGGAGGCACCGGGTTTGTTATTTTCAGTCACGTGGGCTTTATAGGACTGTTCCTCAAACACAGGTGGGTTGTCGTTGACGTCAGCTACAGATAACTGAACACTTTTAGAGGAGGACAGAGGTGGAGAGCCCTCGTCGGTGGCAGTGATTGTAATGTTGTAATCAGACACTAGTTCCCGGTCCAGTTCGCCCGTGGTCACCAGAGAATAGTAGTTTTTGATGGATGGCACCAGCTTAAAGGGAACGTTTTGCTGAATGTAGCAGCGGACCTGTCGGTTATTCTCAGAGTCTCTATCCTGCACGTTAATGATGCCCACCTCTGTACCAGGTGACGCGTTCTCAGGTATGGGGCTAGTCAGAGATTTTAGATAAATCACAGGGGCGTTGTCATTAACATCTGTGATTTCTATTATCAATGTAGAGGAAGATGCTAATCCTAAACCATCCTTTGCGCTGATCTGCATTTCATATGATGACTCATCTTCATAATCCAGAAACCCAATAACTCTTAGTTCTCCCGTTTTATAATCCAGAGAAAATACAATGTTATTTTCATCTGAAACATGGTCAAAATCATACAGAACTTCGCCATTGGGTCCCTCGTCTAAATCACTGGCGCTCACTGTAATTACAAGAGTATCTAAAGGAGAGTTTTCAGGCAGACTGGCTTTATAGACGGCCTGGCTAAACACTGGGGCGTTATCGTTAGCATCCAGTACAGTGACGTGTATGACTACGGTACCGGATCTCTGCGGAGAGCCTCCGTCTACAGCTGTGAGTAATAATTTAAATTCCTGCTGTTGTTCGCGGTCTAGCTCTTTGTCTAAGACTAATTCCGCATTTTTCCGTCCTCCACTTTTTGTATTAATATTCAAAATGAAATGGTAATTCCTTTCAAGTGTATAGCTTTGAACCGTGTTCTGTCCTATATCCGCATCACGAGCCTCATCTAATAAAAAGCGAGCTCCTTTGACGGACAATTCTGCTATTTCAATTTTAATCACCTCTTCCTTAAATTGCGGAGAATTATCATTAATATCTTGAACATGAAGACTGATACGTTGCAGCTCCAAAGGATTCTCCAATACAAGTTCCTGGTTTAAAACACACGAAGCCTTCTTTCCACAAAGCCCCTCTCTGTCAATCCTCTCCGCAACAATCAGATCTCCGGTACTCAGATTAATTTCACAATAACGTTTGCGATTTCCTTCAGTATCAATTCGGGCTTTACGAGCGGACAGTCTGCTCGCCTCCAGCCCGAGATCCTTGGCTATATTTCCAATAACAGATCCTCGTTTCATCTCCTCCGGAAAAGAATAGCTCACGTCTCCATAGGCGGAATGCAGCGGTAGAAGAAAGAAAACAACGCTGCAGACCAGGCCTGTCACCGAGATTCCTTTGTACCCCATTGTTAGAATGCGGTGAAGAGATCCCCTTATATTTAGATCGATCGAATTATAACGATTCCACAGGTTGAGATATGGTTTGGTTAAAATTACAACAAAATATAAACCAAGAGAATGCGCAATCTGACCATTTCCACGGTTTTCTGCATTAGTGGCAAACCCTGAGCTGTAAATACGACAGCAGTGGGAGGAGAGGTGTATGCAGTGTATTCAACCTCAGCTAGTGAACAGCGACACTTAGAGCAACCTTCAGATATGACGCATCTTTAATTACATTGCACTGTTAAATATGTTTGATATAGGAAATATTTGCGTATACTTTACTCATAGTATATCCTGTAGGCTTCTATGTTGAGGAAACGAAGCCATTGTAAACGTATAGAGCAATCAATAGCCGTAGGTCACAGCCAGTATGTTTCAGCACCATGGACAGCGACCACTAGGGACCGCGGTAGACGTACACTCAAACTTCTCGTCTCTCGAGTCTCTCTATACAAATAGTGTTACGAGTTGGAAACTAAAAACCAACTTACCATGCTGCTAGCTACTCTTACAGTTAAGGCTCCTTTACGTTATGAGGCGACAGAGATGGTTGGTTAGCAAAAAATAAATACATTGGAATCACACCATTCTAAGAGCATGCAAATGAACAAAACGACCCGAAAGGCCCAAACCTGTCAATCCTCATCTCAATTTAGTTTGGCTGCTATAAAGATACCCATACCCATGTGTTAATACACATGTCGTTAATACAGTTTTTTCCAACTGCTTACACACGTTTTCAAAACTGTGTCCTTTTTTTCAAAACTCTACACACAATTCCCCAAACTGCACACACAAAATGCAAAATTCCTCACATCTCCTTCAAAATGTAACACTGCATTCAAAATGCCATAAACACATGTCAGAATGAAGAATTTGCATCAAATGGCAAACACTGCTTTCATAATAGTACATTTTTGGATATACCATGTAAACACTGTTCTAAATCTAAAGCTCTTTGGTCTTTCATAGGCTTATATCTACATTTCAATGCAATGTTCTACAGTGAAAGTAATCTGCTGAGCGGGGTAACAAGTACACTGTAAACACCAATGCAATGTAGAAACAGAAAATATTTATTAGGCCAAACATTACTGTTGTATACAGTAGCATGCAACAAAACCATAAACATATGTAAACCAAAAGTATATTCTTTAGAATACAGTAAAGAACACAACTGTGTGTGTGGGGTCCCGGGGGGGCAGTCCAGGAATTGGTGGGGGGGGGGGGGGGGGGGGCAGTCACCGTGATAAGCTACGCTTCATCTCTTCCCCGGGATGGGTCTGGCCACAATACTTCGTCCACATCACAAGATACGTTTTCTCTTGCCAAACAGCGAGGGAAGTATCTCCTAGCATGGCGTATCCAACCTTGGACAGAGGCAACCTCTATGTCCCCACATGCGTCCTCCATTGCCTGGAGAAGCGGTATGCGGGCATAGGGTTGGTGATCATACACTTTCCAGTGCCAGGCTGAGAAGAATTCCTCTATGGGATTTAGAAAAGGTGAATATGGGGGTAGGTACAAAACTACAAATTGTGGATGGGTGGCAAACCAGTTTTGGACCAGAACAGCCCGGTGAAAACTAACATTGTCCCATAAAACCACAAATCTAGCAGGCTCCTGATCTGGATCAGGGACAAGCATTGTGTAAATTGCATCCAGAAAAGTGAGCATATGGCCGGTGTTGTACGGACCCAGTGTGGCATTGTGATGGAGGACCCCGTTTTGAGTGATGGCAGCACACATAGTTATATTACCCCCACGCTGTCCAGGGACATTGGTAATTGCCCTCTGTCCTATTACATTTCTTCCGCGGCGCCTGGTTTTGGTGCGGTTGAAGCCAACCTCATCCACATAAATAAATTCATGGCGAATTACATGGGCATCCAGCTCCAATACTCTGTAACAGACAAAAGGATATACAGATTAGTAAATATGGTATGTCTGAAGTACTGGAAGTAGTGTTGCATACATACCTCTACAAAGTCATGTCGCAGATTCTTGACTCTGTCACAGTTTCTCTCAAATGGCACCTTGTAAAGTTGTTTCATCGTCACGCGGTGCCGTTGGAGGATGCGTTGTATGGTCGACAGGCTTACAGCATTGATGTTGTTAAATATGGTGTCATTATTCTAGATATGCTCTCTTATCGCTCTAATCCTAATTGCATTGTTGGCCAAAACCATATTTATAATTGCAGTCTCTTGTACATCTGTAAACAAGCGTCCTCGTCCTCCATGATGTCTTTGCCTTTCCACTTTGTACAGTATGTGTTCAGCATAGGAACTGTAAACAATGTACAAAAAAATGTAGTTCAGCATGATAAGCAACCTCATTCATTCAATACAGTGCAGTAAATGGATGGCTTAGAGTTACAAATGTTTATTCAATACTATGCAGTCATACGTATTTTACAGTACATTACTGTAATGCTAAAATAGTCATTGGATAGTTGCATACCTGGTCTCATTTCTGAAGGTTCGAATTATGGACGCCACTGTAAATCGACTAAAGTTGGGCTGGACTCTCAGTCCAGCCTCTCTCATGGTCAAACCGTGGTTGATCACATGATCAACAAGTGTTGCCCTAATCTCATCAGAGATGGCTCTCCTTCCTTCTCTTCTTTGCCCTGGTCCTCTTCTTCCTCTTCCTCCTCCTCCTCCTCCTCCTCCTCCTCTTCATCTTTGAATTTGTCCTCGTTGTTGTCTCTGCCTCTCCCTCCTATTCCTTTTGTTCTCTGTCCATTGTTCAAAACAGGTAATCTGACCTTTGACCTATTTATAGGCCAATACTACAGTAAAGCAGTGATTGGTTAGTGATTAGTTAAGCAATTAGTGTTTGCACATGTGAGGAGTGTGTGTGTGACCTGGTGAATAAGTGTAGCATTTTGATTAGTTGTGTTTGGAAAAGGAAAGCAAGTCACTTCCTGTTAGATTTTTGTGTTTTAGGTAGAGAATTGTGTGTAGTGTTTTGAAAAAAGTGTTTCATGCAATTGACAATATTTGTACATTTTAGTAGATGCTCTTATCCAGACCGACTTAGAGTAGCCAATACATACATTTCATACATTTTTTTTCCTGTGCTGGCCCCCTGTGGGAATCGAACCCACAACGCTGGCGTTGCAAACACCCTGCTCTACCAAGTGAACTACAGGGGCTGAGTCGAAGGCTGAGAAATAGCTTATGGTTTTGGATATTTGGTGTGTAGTTTTGCTCTTTGAGTGAGAGGTTTCAAAAATCGTGTGACATGAAAAGATTTTGTGTGTAAGCAGTTGTAAAAAACTGTAAGTGCCTGGATCCCATTTTATGGGCCTACTGTTAGTGTACTGAGGTGATAGAGAGCTCGGGACGGAGGGAAAGAGCAGCGCGTGCGCAATTCATAAGAAGCAGCTCCTGCCTGGTGCTACACAGCGGCATACAGAGAGTCATTTTAGAACTGCACACAGCGATGAAATAAAGTCACCGGCCAAGTCGACTGATTAGCCGTTGTACTTAAATGCAAGGTATTTCTTCCAGTGATATTAAACACCAGCCTTTGTACTTAAATGCACGGTATTTCTTCCAGTGATATTAAACAACATAGTTAGCCTACGTTTTCGGGATTGCGAGGCCGAGGCAGTATTCTTCAAAAGAGATTTAGTCTAATATTTACTTTCTGTAAGGCTACGTTTCAGACACACAAAGCTTCATGATTGCAACCCTGTTATTCAACATTCCAAAGGGCTGGGCATACACTGAAGCATAACCATCACCTGTCAATCCTCCATCAAACGTTCTACATGTATCGATGAATCCATAGCGCCATACCTTTTCTCTGTGGGATCCATGAAGACCTTCATCCTCCCTGAAACTGATCCCGTGGTCATGGGAAACAACCTGCAATGATAAAAAGCTCGTTAAATATAATTGCTCACATATTGCTGTTTGCTTGGAAATCACGGAATGGAACCGTAACTGCACGTTTAGCTTTCATATGCTTATTTTCCCAATCAAATCAAATTGTATTGGTCGCAGGGGTAGGCTACATGGGTACAAGGTTGAAGAGGGTAATAAATGAAGTTTGAGTAACAGCCTTCCCCCTAAAGTTTAGCATGATTGACCCACTCTCCAAAGGGACTGGCCTGGGAATGCGCTGGCTTGCTTACCTTGCATATGGCTCCATCAGACTATATACTCGTGTAAACATGCCTTTTTTGGGGGGCAAGGATGATGATACTGTGTTGAAAATGCACTGCCTGTTATCGGCTGTAAACGAAAGCATGTTTAACAACGCTGGTCCCCTTGCTTGACTGTAACAGCTTTGTTTGTGTGTGTTGTGTTTCTCCAGCAGAGAGCGACTTTCACTCAGAGCGCGCCAGCCCAAGCAACTCAGCCAGACTCAATGCGGGCGAAAGCTATTAACAATGTCTTCACACCACTTGTGCTTTACAACAGCTCTGCAACATGTCACGTTGTTGGTCTAAAGCATATTTAAATTGCATACATTATTTCACATTTGTTATCAACCTGTAAATTGTTTGTTTGTGTGTGATGATAAAGTATTAATTCCGGGAGATAGGAGCGTGTGCCTTCTTCTCTGAAATATTGGCGTTCGTACAAATTGTATGTGCATTCCGGCGCCTGTTTGACATTAGAATTATTCCAAAATACTGACGAGGGATCAGCACGCTAAACGTCTTTGATATTACTTAAAAAACACTAAAATCTACGCTGCCATGTTCTGCAAGGTCAATGCACCTCAAAACCAGGGCGTGTAGTCTGGGCATTTCCCTCCGTACAAGGCAAGGAAGCGCTTGTTGGTAGGAGGCAGATTGAAATCTATAACCAAATGTCCATGAAGAAACACTGAGAATGCATTTAGTGTTTTCTATAGAGTAGACTGTTATGCATATGAGCGAGAGAGAGAAAAGAGAAACGAGAACATAGAACGGAGACTCAGATTAAACGTGGTGAACTCTTCAGCCCTGCAGTCTCTGGGCTCTAATCAGCTCTTTTAAGACCTCCCCTGTGCCCTGTTCACTGTGCCCTGTTCACTGTGCCCTGTTGACTGTGCCCTGTTGACTGTGCCCTGTTCACTGTGCCCTGTTGACTGTGCCCTGTTGACTGTGCCCTGGCTCTTATGACCACCCAGCTACAGCCATGCCCCTGGCACATAGCCTGCAGCGGGACAGAGGACACACGCACCTCACAGGCGCATACACACAAAAACACACTCACCTCACCTCTAGCTCTCTCTCTCTTTCTCTCTCTCTCTCTCTCTCTCTCTCTCACACACACACACACACACACCACACACACACACACACACACACCACTTTGCCTCATTCCTCACAGCTATGACTTCCTTCACATATTTCTCTCGCTGTTTTGACTTCTTTCCAAAGTGGAGTTTAACAAAACGGTGTCCACCCAAGCAGAAGGAACAGGTAACCTCTGCGGTGTGGTTGTGAGGTGTGGTATGGCTGTGAATGTGACCGTGAAGGTTGGTCAGAGGCGGACAGTGCTATGCTGCTGCAGCCTGCTTTGTGCAGAGTGGGCAACATGGGGAGATGGTGTTTGTCTGGCACATCCTGTGAGACAGGTGTGGCTGCCAGGTCTGTGAGCCAGCAACACTACCCAGCTCTGCTATAATAGAATAGGGAAATACTGCAAAGGTTGACATTCATCATATTGAAACTCCTTCTGTAAGTGCAAATGACATACACAACACTTAGCCTGGTCTCATAGACTAGACGTAACATAGTAAACGTAAATCCGGGACACTCAAATGAGTATGATATGTTTCGTTTAGTATGGTTACATAAGACAGAAGGTTAAAACCAAAGTAGGGTAATTGATTGTGATGGATGGGTAAGTGTATAACGCTAACATCTAGCAACCCAAAGGTTTCGTGTTCGAATTTCATCATGGACAACTTTACCTAATTAGCAACTTTGCAACTACTTACTACTTTTTTTAGCTACTTTGCAACTACTTAGCATGTTAGCTAACCCTAACCCTAACCATACCCTTAACCTTAACACTAACCTTAACCCCTAACACTAAACCCTAGCCTTGTTAACATTAGCCATCTAGCTAGCATTAGCCACTGAGCTATCGTTACTAAAAACAAATTGTAATTCGGAAAATATCACACAAAATGGATGATGGACATCCACAAATTAACACCTATCATATGAAACGTAACATATCATCCTAATTGGAGGGTCCCGGATTTTCATTTACTGTGTTATGTCTACCCCTGTGTCCAGGTTGCAACACTTCACAGAAAAATCTGTATCTTTATAAAATCTATAGTGTGTATTGTATTCTTCATCAGAACTGCTCAAACACACAATCACTCTCTTCAGATTGTGTTTAAATGTTCTTGTCTCTAAGTCACTTTCTGATACTGGAGTGTCCGTCAGTCACACACTGACTCTGTCCTTGCCCACTCCCCCTCCGTCTCCTAGACCAAATGTGACTTTATGTCAGTCACTTAATTGTCTGCCTGTCTCCTCTTCCTGTCTTCACATCTTTCATTATCTCTCTCTCAGACTCTCTAGACACTCTGTATTTCTCTCAGCAAGGTTTGGTGCTGCTGTTGCTGTCGAGTGAATTTATTACAGAGATGAATCTCCCCGTCTGTGTGGCTGTGGTCATGTCTCCGACCGGCGCTGTTTGCTTCTCTCAGCAGGATGTTGTTCTTTCTGAGTCACTGTGGCTGGATAGCTGGCTGACCCCAACATGACAACCCCCACCACAGACACCCCAAACCCTTACCCTTTGAAACATTATATCCCAATCCCTCAAACCCCAAATACTCAAACCCCCTACAATAGACATTCACACCCCAATGGCCAAATACTCTCTTAACGTCAATTAAAAGCAAACATATTATTATTAGTTTGAATGACGTGGGAGAATTAGTGGGACAGACACGATAGTGAAATGTTTCAGCCATTGATATATACATTTCACAGAACCTTACTCTACCTGCTTTTTGCACTTCAGTCCTCCAGCGCTTCAGGTCAGTAGTCCCCTTGACTTCAGGTTAGGCTGTACTCCTTCATCCCCTTCTCCACAATCCCTCTCTCCATTTTCAGGGTTCATTTCCTTCTTCTTTTTCTTTTGCAGTTAGCTAAAGGGTTGGAGACGTTCAGGGCCTTTTTATATTAATTCTCTAAAAACCAGTCCTACCATTCGTTGTTGTTGTGTGGGACTAAATGGTTCTCCTATTTATCTCTGTGGATTGCATATGAGTGGATCATGGTTGGTAGAAGAGAGACCAGAGACCCCTGTTAGTGCAGCAGCCTATTGCTAGCAGTGCTGGAGGTCTGTTAATTCTGCCACAATGCATATCTATATTCATTAACTGGAGCGACGCAATACTCTACAGACCAAATGCTGCTGGCTATGCTTTTTTCCCCTTCGCTTGTATGTTTGTTTGTTTTACTGAGGAAGTTGAAATGAGACAAAATGCAGAAATTAGGAGCGGCCAGGACCCCCTTGTGAATGCTCTGGGGAGAGCTAAGATGTTCCCACACATGCAGACCAGGATGTCTGTGAGTGTATGTTTCTTTGGCGGTGTGTCTGGAACATATGTTGTAGTGGTGATTCTGACTGCAGTTTTTCCTGACAGTGTACTATAGCTTTGATTGGTGGAGGACTCATTGACGATGACACCAGGACAAAGAAAGGTGTGTGTGTGTGTGTGTTAGAACTCTGACAGTCCTTTGAACCTTTGAAGTTGTGTCTGTCAGACATAAAGGACCCCACCCATCCTGCCTTCCTGGTTCAAAACTGTTTCCACCGTCCACCTCTGCACAAGGAGTTTATCAGGCTCCCGAGTGTTGCAATGGTCTAAGACACTGCATCTCAGTGCAAGAGGCGTTACTGCAGTACATTTTTCTAATCCAGGCTTCATCACATCCGGCTGGGATTGGGAGTCCCATAGGGCGCCGCACAATTGGCCCAGATTCGTCCAGGTTTGGCCGGGGTAGGCCGTCATTGTAAATAAGAATTTGTTCTTAACTGACTTGCCGAGTTAAATAAAGGTTAAATATATATATATTTTTAAATCAGGAGGCTGTTGCCATGGAGACTGTCCCCTACTGGTGGTAACCATAGAAACTTCCTTGTCTGGCTCCCACATGGGGCGAGGGAGAGATAGGGTTGTTTTGGCAGACATTAACCCTTGAACTCTCTTCACCGCTGTCTCCCTACCCTCTCCAAGATGCAGGATGAAAGAGAGGAGGAGAGACAGAGAAAGAGAGCGATATAGAGAAAATGAGAGAGGAGGGTGAAAGATGATAAGCAACAAACATCGTCTGCAGCTCAAAGACCCAGATGACAGGCAGCAGAGAATAGACAATTGAAAAGAGACAAGAGCTCCCTGATCTTTCAAAGCTTTGTGCTTGATAAACAGCCATTAATCACTGAGCTACAGTAGCAATGTGCTGGAGAAACACTTAGTTACTCCAGAATCTAAACCTCATGATGAGCACTGTGGAAATCAGAGAACACAGTCAATGGTTAACAGTCTGATTGGAACATTCCTAGAATTCTAAATTAGCCCTTTGGAGATCAGTAGAGTTCATGAGAATATGCAGTCAGACACCATCATTTCTACATTATATCAAATGTATTTCTAAAGCCCTTTTTAGTCAGCAGATGTCACCAAGTGCTTATTCAGGAACCTAGGAAGATACCTAGAGAGGAACCAGGCTCTGAGGGGTGGCCAGTCCTCTTCTGACAGTGCTGAGTGGAGATTAATTTACAAGTTACTGGATCATTATAATACATACGCAGGGCTCATCTAGCGACTTGATAAAGATGTATATCAGTATGGTATTACTTAGCAGTATTGTTCCAATGTTATACTTGTGATTTCACTTATACTTGTCCACTGTACTCTACATACCATTTACCAACCATTGCTGTCTTCTTGGTGGACCGTCGTTGTGATCTCCTAATGCATTGTGAGGCTTCAATGTATCCACTGTGCTCTATGGTCAAATGATTTGACCTCTTAGTATGCATAGTCAATAAACAATTCATTTCAGAGTAGTTGAATGAAGGTTTGATGTAATGCAGATCAATGTCTGTTCTCTCTCTCTCTCTCTCTCTCTCTCTCTCTCTCTCTCTCTCTCTCTCTCTCTCTCTCTCTCTCTCTCTCTCTCTCTCTCTCTCTCTCTCTCTCTCTCTCTCTCTCTCACTCTCCCTTGCAACAATGTCCCACTGTGAGGCAAATATACTGATGTGCATGGATGAATGCCTGTTTCCAAACAAGCTGTAAGGCGACAACGTCAGTCTCATTTTTATGAAAGAAAACTTTATTTAGTGATTTATAAACAAAACACATTACCACTGTATCCATTTAGGGCAAATAAAAAAACGGAAAGAAAAGCAATTTCACAATTTTACAGTCATAGTAGATGAGCAGGTGTACAAAAAAAGGTTTTACAACAGATCAGTACTGCCCAGTAGGCCAGGACAGCGCCACCATTGGTCACCACCGTACTCTAAATAAAGAATGACAGCGTGAACGCTCACTAAACACAAGCATACACTACATATACCATTTTTACATTGGACTTTTTTTTCTGTCATTTTTTTATTTTTTAATCTGTTGAAAGGGGGTGGAAGGGAAAATATAGCTCATCACAGGATCATACATATTTCAATTACAATATTAGTGTTAGGTAGAGCATCATGTCAAAGCCGGACACAAAACATATTATTATAATATTTTTTTTTTTTTTCCTTTTCTTTGCTTGTTCTCAAAAACGAAAATGATATTTTGCTAAAACAAAATGAACAGAGTTGCATTCAAGGCCATCACACTATAGCATTTACAAATATCTAAGAGGTTTAGTTAACGTATAACACCACTGTGGAGTGTGTAGGATGTCATATGCACAAGATGCATGGTAGAGACGGTACACACAAATATCTCCTTTGCGAGTCATGAAGTAAAATGATAATACAAAATAATAAAATCATAGCCATCTATTTCTATATATATATATTTCTCTATATACTATGTTTCCTTTGAGACTTACATGCAGCAGCCACTTTAGTGGAGTGAAGTCATACTGAGCTGCAGAACTTGGGGGGTGTGGCAACAACTTACAGGCAAGGGAAGGGGGAACCAATAGAAGCAGGGTGAAGCATGTCTCCGCCCCTTCACAAAACCTCCTGAGAGAGGATTGGTGGGATAGAGCTGTGGGGTAGGAATCCTTAGATGTAGGAATCATTAGATGCTCGTATTTAGTCATTAATAATGTAATAATTAGGTTACACATCGCATTTATTAATGCAAAGTCCATGTATGAAAAGCAAATCTAAATCTACATTTATCGTGTACATAAAAGCCAATGGGTGACCTACTGTTTTCATATATGTTTACCCAGGAACATGGAGGACAGGGATAGTCCTCAGCACCATGTCCCAGACCTCCATCCCTGTCCCCATCCCACCTCGTCCCCTCTCGCCAGTGACCACAAACAGGAATGAACAGCGTAGTATTCACAAGTTAAAAGCAGTCAACTGTTTTGCACTTGGAGGCATCTGACATTGGCTAACAGAATACTGGACCACCGGCACCGGCTGGATTCTACAGGCCTCACACATATTACTGACCCCAGTACACCACAAGGTTCAGAGTAGCCCTTCCCAGTTCACCCTGAATCAACAGGGGGTTAGAGGGGGAGTCTATGGCCAGAAAAAGAGAGAGATGAAGGGCAGGGGTGGGACAAGAAGAAGCACTGCAGATCAGTTAAAGCTAACAAAACAGAGAAGGAAATCGTGGCTCTTCTCCAAGAACAAATAAAAAGAGAAAAAGATTCACAAAATGTCATCATCATCATCACGTGAAGAAGCAGTCTGTGGTTGGGGTAAGGGTGGGGTTGAGGGGTGGTGTGGGGTTGAGGGTGGAAAGGTCAGGGGAGTGGGGAGGATGGAGGTCAGGTTGGGTATCAGGTAAAGGATGGTTGCTACCAAACATTCAGAGCAGAAAGCATCAGGCTTTTGCTGAGTGGCAGGGGAGAGGTCATCACTCCTGCTATTCTACAAGGTTCCAACTGAGCCCTGATCAACAAGCTGGATCACAAGCCAACTCAGCTGGACTCCTCTTTTGTTCTCAAGATAATCTGAAGAGTGTTCCTCCTTTCTCTCATTCCCTCTTACTCTCTCTTCGCATTGAGCTGTTGGCTTTGAGAGAGAGGTATCTCATTGAGCTGTTGGCTGCTTTGAGAGAGAGGGATCTCATTGAGCTGTTGGCTGCTTTGAGAGAGAGGGATCTCATTGAGCTGTTGGCTGCTTTGAGAGAGAGGGATCTCATTGTCCCAAAATAGAGTATTGAGCAGACCAACCAGGAGTAATTAATTGCAGGGGATGCGGCTGTGTCGATCCTGAGAGGCTAGATCTACAGTACATGTGTGTCCTGCTGAGGAGACTGCTGCTGGGGGAAAAGCTTGCATTCGGTATTAAACATATTGTTATTTGTTTGCTGTTGTTTGTTGGCAGCTCCTAGATTTTGTACCTCTCTCCAGGTCTCAGGTGTTCTCAGTGTCCATGTTTGTGAGTATCATTGACAGCCATGTTTTCCTTGCCGTCTCAGGGAACACTGACAGACAGAGAGCGCGATAGGAAGCTGCAGCAGCAGTGTCATGTTAGCCTTTAGCCTCAGCTTTAGCGACTCTCTCCTGTGCTATTTACAAGTGTGAGTGTCCAGCTCTAAACATTTGGCTCTGTCTGTGTCCTCTTCAATTTACTTTCTTTTCTTCTTCTTGACATTTGCTTTTTTTGTTATTTTTCCGAGGCTGGAACAGAGCTGTTTTCTTCTCATCCTCAGATTTTCTTTTCCTCTCAAAGAAAAGAGATTATACAACATGGTGGGAAAGGGTAAGACCGAGGTGCCAACGTATCCGTGGGAGAGAAGGTGAATAGCAGAGGACAAAGGGAGACAGTAGCTCTTGTCCCCTTGCTGAGAAGAGTGGGAGGGTATTATTTGGCTCAGGGTGTATAGGCAGGCACCAGGGGGCATGGAGGAAAATGCATCAATACATTTTTTATCATCAAGGCATGATTATTAAGCAATTACCCAAGACAGGGATTTGGAGGAGACGTTAAACTACAGTAATCTTGGTAAGGCCAGATTATTACCAGAGAGCGTTAGAAAGACCTGGGCTATTATCTTTGTTCCAGGGGTGGGTATCGAGCGGAGGAGGGCAGTGTGACTTTGTCTGCCTGTCTGTGTTACTGAGCCAGAGATGATGAAGTTGAACTGGGGATCTCTCTTTTCACCTGTTGTCTCAAATACTTTTATTTTTGTTACCAGGTGGACTTTGGTTGGTACCTCTGTTTTAACAGCTCCCTTTCCTTCTCTTCCTCTTCCTCCTCCTCCGCTACTCGTCATCATCCTTCCCCTTATCCTTCTTATCTTTCTTCTCCTTCTTCTTCTTTTTCTTCTTCTTGGCCTCCTCCTTCTTTCCGAAAGTGATGAAGTCACTCTTGTCGTCCTCTCCCCCCTGCTGGCGGATTGAGATGATTGCGGGGGATCCAGGGATGATGAAGGCTTCGGGGGGGACCTCGCCAGGCTTCAGGTGCTGGGGGGGCCCACCGGGACCGCCTGCACCGTAACGGAAGTGCCAGCTGTTACTATCCACTCCGGCTCCCATTGGTGGGGACGTCTCTCCACCCTCAGCATCTAGGGAGAGAGAGAAAGATGGGGGGTTATTGATGTTGAGATAGAGTCACCAATCTCATTTATAGTGCATAAAGAGGGTTGTAAGATCGGTGTTACTGTCATTGTCATGGCAATGGACACTTCACAGAAAACCATGAGAAACCTCTGCCATATCAGACTGCATCCTTTGGTGATGCATCATGACACACAGTCCACACTGTGCTCCTTCGAAAAACCACAGGAGTACTCTGATCACCCTGACTCCCATTGTGATGTCACTAATCGGTCACTAATCCACAGAAACAGCCATAACACCCCTCAAAAGGAAGGGGTGGCGACTCAGAATGCAAGCTTTCAAATGCTTCCACTGGTAAGCGGCTATACAGAATCAAAGCGTCTGTCACACCTGTCCTTCCCACGTCTAGCATCCTGGATTGGTGCTATGAGATAAGACATGAATGGCTCCGTCACGCCGGGAGAGGCAGGGAAAGGTCAGGGAATAAGGACATGGCATTTGAAAGGAAAGCCAACAAGCAGTTTACAGGCTGAGTGCTTGTTCTGGGAGATGACTGTGCTTTAACTTCCATCGCAGATCACCACTGAAGCGCTATACTAAAAAGGTAAATACAGACTTTTCCTGTTCAATAGAAGTGGTTATGGCCAGCACAGACTGAAGAGCCTACATTATACACAGTATACAGCTGTGTGTGTATGTGTGTGTGCGTGCTTGTGTCAAAATCAAATCAAATGTATTTATAATGTGTATGTGTGTGCAAGACGTGTCAGTCAGTGGCTTCAACAACAGTGAACTAAACCCTCTCCAACACTCAGTATTTGAAGTGGTCTCCAGTTAGTTAAACAAGGCTGTACTCAGTGCTTTGAGACAGACAGGTGTGACACAGCCTCTCTCTACTGCCTCCATCTCTAGACACATGTCATGACTCACTGCAGCAGAGCAGAGTGACTCTTGGCTCAGCTCTCCCCTCCCGACCCTATCAGTCTGCCCAAGGAGAGAGAACACTCCCCTGTACACATAAATAATACAATTAAAGGGGCGAGAGTGCACACATAAATAACTTCTCATTAAAGGAGATGGGGATGGCAGAGGTGCCTGGTCGGTCAAAGTCACTGTGACTGCGTTATTCAAAGGACCCAGGGATCCAGAGAGGACTGTTCTAACTACTACCCTCTGTTATGTCTTCTCAGTCCCCTAACACACACACGAGATGCACACACACAACAGCAAAACACTCCCCACACCACTTTGCCTCGTTCCTCACAGCTATGACCTAGTTTCTACACTTCCTTCACATTTCTCCTTTTATTTCTCGCTCTTTTTTGACTTCCTTCCAAAGTGGAGTTTAACAAAACTGTATTCACCCAAGTAGAATGAACTGTGTCTGGAAGAGGGAGTGCTGGCCTCATAACACCCAGAGTATGGAAGCCCATCTCACCATTCCCTGTCCTCCCCAACCAAGCCTCTATTGGACAGTTAGGAGGGCATGTCCTGCCCTGGTATAGTCTAATTAAAAAAATATATTTTAACCTTTATTTAACTAGGCAAGTCAGTTAAGAACAAATTCTTATTTACAATGACGGCCTACACCGGCCAAACCCGGACGACGCTGGGCCAATTGTGCGCCGCCCTATCGGACTCCCAATCACGGCCGGGTTGTGACACAGCCTGGATAGTCAAAGTACTTTCAGCTCAAATTCCCATCAGCATAACTTTTTTTCTTGACAGATGTGCTAAAGGCAGCCAAAATACCTTGGATATATACAGCACCAGTCAAACGTTTGGATAAACCAACTCATTCAAGGGTTTTTCTTTATTTTGAAAATGTTCTACATTGTAGAAAAGTAGTGAAGACATCAAAACTATGAAATAACAGATATAGAATCATGTAGTAACCAAAAATGTATTAAACCAATCAAAATCTATTTTATATTTGACATTCTTCAAAGTAGCCACCATTTGCCTTGATGACAGTTTTGCACACTCTTGGCATTCTCTCAACCAGCTTCATGAGGTAGTCATGTCACCCCGCTCCTCCTCACACTCCACTGGCTTCCAGTTGAAGCTCGCATCTGCTACAAGACGATGGTGCTTGCCTACGGAGCTGTGAGGAGAACGGCACCTCCGTACCTTCAGGCTCTGATCAGTCCCTACACCCAAAGAAGGGCACTGCGTTCATCCACCTCTGGCCTGCTGGCCCCCCTACCTCTGCGGAAGCACAGTTCCCGCTCAGCCCAGTCAAAACTGTTCGCTGCTCTGGCACCCCAATGGTGGAACAAGCTCCCTCACGACACCAGGACAGCGGAGTCAATCACCACCTTCCGGAGACACCTGAAACCCCACCTCTTTAAGGAATACCTGGGATAGGATTAAGTAATCCTTCTAACCCTCCCCCCTACCCTCCCCCCAAAAAATATATAAATGTACTATTGTAAAGTGGTTGTTCCACTGGATATCATAAGGTGAATGCACCAATTTGTAAGTCGCTCTGGATAAGAGCGTCTGCTAAATGACGTAAATGTAAGTCACCTGGAATGCATTTTAATTAACAGGTGTGCCTTGTTAAAAATTAATTAGTGTCATTTATTTCCATCTTAATGCGTTCGAGCCAATTAGTTGTGTTGTGACAAGGTAGGGTTGGCATACAGAAGATAGCCCTATTTGGTAAAATACCAAGTCCATATTATGGCAAGAACAGCTCAAATAAGCAAAGAAACATGAAGGTCAGTCGCAAAAACCATCAAGTGCTATGATGAAACTCGCTTTCATGAATTACCTCTGCTGCAGAGGACAAGTTCATTAGAGTTAACTGCACCTCAGATTGCAGCCCAAATAAATGCTTCACAGAGTTCAAGTAACAGACACATCTCAACATCAACTGTTCAGAGGAGACTACGTGAATCAGGCCTTCATGGTCGAATTGCTACAAAGAAACCACTACTAAAGGACACCAATAAGAAGAAGAGACTTGTTTGGGCCAAGAAACACGAGCAATGGACATTAGACTGGTGGAAATCTGTCCTTTGGTCTGATGAGTCCAAATTTCAGATTTTTGGTTCCAACCTCTGTATCTTTGTGAAACGCAGAATAGGTGAATGGATAATCTCCGCATGTGTGGTTCCCACCATGAATTATGGGGGAGGAGGTTTGATGGTGTGGAGGTGCTTTGCTGGTGACACTGTCTGATTTATTTAGAATTCAAGGCACACTTAACCAGCATGGCTACTACAGTTCTGCAGTAATACGCCATACAGTGCCTTGCAAAAGTATTCACCCCCCTTGGCATTTTTCCTATTTTGTTGCATTACAACCTGTAATTTAAATGGATTTGTATTTGTATTTCATGTAATGGACATACACAAAATAGTCCAAATTGGTGAAGTGAAAAGAAAAAAATTACTTGTTTCAAAAAATTCAAAAAACAAAAACGGAAAAGTGGTGCGTGCATATATATTCACCCCCTTTGCTATGAAGCCTCTAAATAATATCTGGTACAACCAATTACCTTCAGAGGTCACACAATTAATTAAATAATGTCCACCTGTGTGCAATCTAAGTGTCACATGATCTGTCACATGATCTCAGTATATATATATATACACACACATGTTCTGAAAGGCCCCACAGTCTGCAACACCACTAAGCAAGGGGCACCACCAAGCAAGCGACACCATGAAGACCAAGGAGCTCTCCAAACAGGTCAGGGACAAAGTTGTGGAGAAGTACAGATCAGGGTTGGGTTATAAAAAAATATCTGAAACTTGGAACATCCCACAGAGCATCATTAAATCCATTAGAAAAAATGGAAAGAATATGGCACCACAACAAACCTGCCAAGAGAGGGCCTCCCACCAAAACTCACGGACCAGGCAAGGAGGGCATTAATCAGAGAGGCAACAAAGAGACCAAAGATAACCCTGAAGGAGCTGCAAAGCTCCACAGCGGAGATTGGAGTATCTGTCCATAGGACCACTTTAAGCCGTACACTCCACAGAGCTGGGCTTAAAAGAAGAGTGGCCAGAAAAAAAACATTGCTTAAAGAAAAAAATAAGCAAACACGTTTGATGTTCCCCAAACATATGGAAGAAGGTACTCTGGTCAGATAAGACTAAAATTGAGCTTTTTAGCCATCAAGGAAAACGCTATGTCTGGCACAAATCCAACACCTCTCATCACCCCGAGAACCACATCTCCACAGTGAAGCATGGTGGTGGCAGCATCATGCTGTGGGGATGTTTTTCATAGGCAGGGACTGGGAAACTGGTCAGAATTGAAGGAATAAAGATTGGCGCTAAATAAAGGGATATTCTTGAGGGTAACCTGTTTGAGTCTTCCAGAGATTTGAGACTGGGACGGAGGTTCACCTTCCAGCAGGAAAATGACCCTAAGCATCCTACTAAAGCAACACTTGTGGTATAAGGGGAAACATTTAAATGTCTTCGAATGGCCTAGTCAAAGCCCAGACCTCAATCCAATTGAGAATCTGTGGTATGACTTAAATATTGCTGTACACCAGCAGGAACCCATCCAACTTGAAGGAGCTGGAGCAGTTTTGTCTTAAAGAATGGGCAAAAATCCCAGTGGCTAGATGTGCCAAGCTTATAGAGACATATCCCAAGAGACTTGCAGCTGTAATTGCTGCAAAAGGTGGCTCTAAGAAAGTATTTACTTTGGGGGAGGGTGAATAGTTATGCACGCTCAAGTTTTCTGTTTTTTTTAAACTTATTTCTTGTTTGTTTCACCAAAAAATATTTAGCATCTTCAAAGTAGTAGGCATGTTGTGTAAATCAAATGATACAAACCCCCTTAAAATCTATTTTAATTCCAGATTATAAAGCAACAAAATAGGAAAAATACTTTTGCTAGGCGCTGTACCATCTGGTTTGCGTTTAGTGGGACTATCATTTGTTTTTCAACAGGACAATGACCCAACACACCTCCAGGCTGTGTAAGGGCTATTTGACCAAGAAGGAGAGTGATGGAGTGCTGCATCAGATGACCTGGCCTCCACAATCACCTGACCTCAACCCAATTGAGATGGTTTGGGATAAGTTGGACTGCAGAGTGAAGGAAAAGCAGCCAAAAAGTGCTCTGCATATGTGGAAACTCCTTCAAGACTGTTGGAAAAGCATTCCTCATGAAGCTGGTTGAGAGAATGCCAAGAGTGTGCAAAGCTGTCATCAAGGCAAAGGGTGGCTACTTTGAAGAATGTCAAATATAAAATATATTTTCATTTGTTTACCACTGTTTTGCTTATTACATGATTCCATATGTGTTATTTCATAGTTTTGAGGTCTTCACTATTATTCTACAATGTAGAAAATAGTAAAAATAAAGAAAAAGCCTTGAATGAGTAGGTGTGTCCAAACTTTTGACTTGTACAGAAGAACGGGACTACTAGGTTTTAAGGACTATGAAGCACCCTATGGGACAGAGTCCCATCCCTTGGTACAGGGCAAGAGTTCCGTGAGTCAGTTTTGATCAGCCAGTACATGTCTCATCTAGCAGGTAGTAATTGATGTTGCCAGAGGGAGGCATTGTTACATGGCTTCAAAGAACAGGAACAAGACAACAGATCTAGCCTGCCTCCACCACCTCCACCAGCACCATCACCACCTCCTTCACCTGTCACGGTTGTCGTTGGGAAAGGAGGACCAAAATGCAGCAGGAATGTGGATGCTCATCTTTACGTTTATTAAAATAACGAAGTGAACACCAAAATTATAAAAGAACGAACTCACGATCAACAAAACAGTCTTGAAAGGTTTACTCACGCTAAACAAGAAACAGGCAAAATAAGAAACAATCTCCCACAAAATACAAAACCAAACACACCCTAATATATAGGACTCTCAATCAAAGGCAAAGAGACAACACCTGCCTTCAATCGAGAGTCCCAACCCCAATTAACTAAACATAGAAACAGATACACTAGACTAAACATAGAAATACATGAATATGACACAGTGCCCAAAAACCCCGGAATACATGAATCAAATTCCCTTCTACAACAACCACCACCCCGAACCACATAAAACAAATACCCTCTGCCACGTCCTGACCAAACTACAATAACAATTAACCCTTATACTGGTCAGGACGTGACATCACCACCTCCACCTCCTTCACCCCCTCCACCACCACATCCACCACTACCTCCACCAAACAAAGCTCACAACTAGAACACTGATGCATTCTAACACTACACTATTCCTCTCTCTCTCGCTTTCTCTCTGAATTCAAAGGGAACAAAAATAGTTGTTTGTTGCCCAAAGCATTTCTAAGTACTATAAACAGTAGCTGAGGGAACAAGCAAAAACACATTTTATGACAATTAGTGACCATTAAAACAATTAAAACTATGGATTATGATGATGTTTACAATCTCTTCATCCTCATCTTCCTCTCCTCTCTATCTCTCTCCCGCACTCTTCCCCTGCCATCCCTTCTCCTTTCCTCCCCCTCTCCCTCCCTGCTCTCACCCCCTCTGTCCCAGCCCGGGCTCTCTGCTAGAGCTGCTCAGAGTGATGGATTGTGGGAGTAAATCCAGTCCAGGCGTGGGCAGCGTCACGTCCATGGCACACACTCCTAATCTCTCTTATGGAGTCAAACACTGCAGGAAGTCTTTCAGGCTGATGGGATGGTGTCCTATTCACCACTCTCATACATAGCCTACAGAAGATGTCCTATTCACCAACCTGGTCTCAGAGCATTTCATACTATTCTGTATGTAAATCTGAGACACTCCATTTGGTAAGATATATTAAGTTTTGTATGGTATGTATTAATTTGTGGATGTCCATCACCCATTTCATATGATATGTTAGGAATTATGATTCGCATGTCTTATGAATTTGCAAAATGTACAATATGTTACAAATTTGCTAAACGTACGATATGATATGAATTTGTAAAACGTATGATATGTTACGAATTCTAGCTAGGTGGCTAGGTGGCTAATGTTAGCTAGCTGGCTAACATTAGCTAGGGGTTAGGGTTAGGGGTAAGGGTTAAGGTTAGGGTTATGTTTAGGAGTTAGGTAAAAGGGTTAAGGTTAGGGTTAGTGCAAGGGGAAGGGTTAGCTAAAAAGGTTCAAGTTATGGTTAGGGGAAGTGTTAGCTAACATGCTAAGTAGTTGCAAAGTAGTTAAAAAGTAGGTGTGAGTGGCAAATTAGCTAAAATGCTGAAGTTGTCGCTGATGAGATTCAAATTTGCAAACTTTGGGTTGCTAGACGTTTGCATTATATGCCTACCCATCCACCATGACCAACCACCGTACTTTTGTTTTTGCCTTAAGTAACCATCTGTCTTGTGTAACCATACCAAACGTAACATATCATACTCATTGGCCTGTCCCGGAATGACGTTTACTATGTTACGTCTAGTCTATGAGACCAGGCTGTATTCATTCTCGTACATAGTCCTCTTTCTCTACTCTTCTCTCCTACATTGTACATTTGCTCACTTCCCTTCATGGATTTTAAAGGAAATCACTGGTGTAAGAAATATGGCGGCAACTCTCTAACCAACGCTCAAACTAATCCAATGCTTTTTAAATACATGGAGAGGATTGCACAATTTGAACGCAAGGAAGGAAACATTACAGAGAATATCCTCACTACTACCAGCCATTTTGCATTGTCTTCTCTGTGAGAGGGCACATACCACAGACCGGCCGACAGACAGACACAGACACTATAGTTCCAGCAGTCACATAGTCCTACTTCTCACTTCCGATTCTAGCCAGGAGTGCTATCTGACCTCCACTGATTCTGTCATCAGAGTCATGAGACCTATGAATAGACAGAGTCAGACAGACAGAAAGACAGAGGATGAGGAGAAGAGGAGAAGAAGAGCAGAAGACAGACACGGTCACTGCTCTCTCTCTCTCTCTCTTTCTCTCTCAGACTCGGAGATAGTGAGAAAGTCTGATTAATTTGCTGTGAGAGATCCCACTCTCCCTCTCTGTGTCAACCTCGGCTAAATGCCATTATCTGACTCCCAGCCAACATTGTGAACTGATTCTGCTCTTTAAAAGGGAAAACAATAAGTGAAAGGAGGAATGAGAGGAGAAAAGGAAAGGAAAGAGAGCGATCCTAGAAAGTGGTAGGGTATTTACTCTAGAATGCCTTTGCTCAGCTTTCCTGCCCCTAAGTAATTTCCTGTCTAAAACAGCTCAGGCAGATGATGAGACACCCGTAATACAAACAAAGAGGATTCCAGAGAGTGATGAGTCACTGCGAGAGAGAGACCAGACATTATGGCTTGGTAGAATCGCCTTATAATTGTCTGACATATCATGGCCAAGCCAAAAGCCCCATGACTGGGTCTGACTGCACATCGAGATATCAAAATCCAGGTCCAAATTAATCTAGCCACCTCTCCTCCCACCACTCTGAATCCATTAATGCTACATTACTTGCTTGTCTATATCTTTCTATCTTTTTTGCTCACTGCCCTCAAGCCTCAATTAGATTAGATTCAGCCATAACAATCAAACAGGAATAGAACATCTGACTGTATTCCATCATCACATGCCTCGCCCAGCAGAGATCCACACGCGGCCACAGCGACTTATCTGATTTGTCGATGGCTGTTGCAGTGCAAAGAATCTCTCTCACTGATTCTCCCTCCCTCCCTTGCTCCCTCCTTTGCGCTCTCTCTCTCTCATTTCTTCTGACCTTTCGTCTAATCTAGCGCGAGACCTGGTCCAGCAAACCCCCGTCCCTTCCAGTTACTGATAGAGCATTATGCCTATCACTGTGGTGGAAACATTATTGTGATTGGAAATGAAACCGCTTGTCCATCACTGATCACGAAGAGGCACATTAGTGATGGGAATGATTTGTTTTACACTGAGATGATCACAGCCTAACACCCTCTCTGTATCAGTGTATCTCTCTCTGTTGTGTTGTTACATTTTTCAGTCTCTTCCTCTGCCTCTGTCTTTAACAAAGATAAAAATCATAGCCCGACACTCTTATTTCATAACTTCTACAAAAACATGGATTTTTTCTCTCTCAGAAGCAGATATAGAAAGCAATACACTTATCTAATGTAGCCTAACTCTCCCTCTGTCTCTCTCGGTCTTCTCTCTGCTATCCAAGGTTTTCACAGTGACTTAAATCATCCAGGAGCTCCATTTTGACACGTCTACTTTATTCATCCCCTCGTCTCGCCCCACGATCTATTGGCCGCTTGGGCAGAAGCGCAGTGGAGCGCAGTGCAGCGTTACATAATGAGGGGAGGAGGAGGAGAAGAGAGGAGGAGGAGGAGAGAGGAAGAAGGGAGAGAGGAAGTGCAGGGATGCAAGTATGAAATGTGATCCACCCAGAAAGGCAGAAAACATTCAACTACAAATTGTGAAGGTGCAGATTCTTTTAGCGAGAGAGGCACTGCAGTGGTGGAGGATGCTTGTCATGATAGAAAGCTCTCCGTGCTGGGACCACACCCTTCTCTATCAAAACACATATGCTACGTATGTGCTCTGTGTGTTTGTGCTCTGTTTGTGTGTCCGTGTGTGTGTGTGCGTGTGTGCGTGTATGTGTGTGTGTATGTGTATGTGTGTGCGTGCGTGTATGTGCCCGTGTGCACACCTTGAAGTGTAATGTCCAGATGGATCATGTGACACCTGGTGGAGACAAGCTTTCCCAAGAGACAGTCTTCAACAGGAGGACGAGCCACTACCAAGTGTGTGTGTGTGTGTGTGTGTGTGTGTGTGTGTGTGTGTGTGTGTGTGTGTGTGTGTGTGTGTGTGTGTGTGTGTGTGTGTGTGTGTGTGTGTGTGTGCTCATCTAAAGGAGAGTAGTGCTTCTAATGAGGATGATAGAGTCATTAATAGTGACTAAATAGCAGACTAGAAGAAACAGATTTATTCTCAGTGGAGCAGAGAGGGGGATGGGGAGAGGGGAAGGGAGGGAGAGAGGGGTAGGGAGGGAGAGGGAGAAGGAGAAGGAGGAAGAGGGAGATAGATAGAGAGAGAGAGAGAGAGAGAGAGAGAAAGGGGGAGAGAGAGACAGAGAAAGAAAGAAAGAAAGAAAGAAATAAAGAAAGAAAGAAAGAAAGAAAGAAAGAAAGAAAGAAAGAAAGAAAGAAAGAAAGAAATAGCCTTGCTATTGAGAAAGGCCGTTGTAGGCAGACCTGGCTCTCAAGAGAAGACAGGCTATGTGTACACTGCCCACAAAATGAGGTGGAAACTGAGTGGCACTTCCTAACCTCCTGCAGAATTGTATGACCATATCAGAGACACGTATTTCCCTCAGATTACACAGATCCACAAAGAATTCAAAAACAAATCCAATTTTGATAAATTCACATATCTACTGGGTGAAATACCACAGTGTGTAATGACAGCAGCAAGATGTGTGACCTGTTGCCACAAGAAAAGGGCAACCAGTGAAGAATGAACACCATTGTAAATACAACCTATAATTATTTTTATTTATTTTGTACTTAAACTATTTGCACATCATTACAGCACTATATATAGACATAATATGACATTTGAAATGTCTTTATTCTTTTGGAACTTTTGTGAGTGTAATGTTAACTGTTCTTTTTTATTGTTTATTTAACTTTTGTTTATCATCATCTCGTTCACTTGCTTTGGCAATGTTAACATACTGTATGTTTCCCATGCCAATAAATTTCCCATGCCAATTGAAAATTGAATTGGGAAAGGGAGAATGAGACAGGACAGAAGAAAAAGAGACAGATAATGAAATGGTGAGGAGCAGAAATGAAACCAAAAAGTAAGACAGAGATACAGTGCCTTGCAAAAGTATTCATCCCCTTGGTGTTTTTCCTATTTTGTTGCATTACAGCCTGTCATTTAAATTGATTTGTATTTGTATTTCATGTAATGGACATACACAAAATAGTCCAAATTGGTGAAGTGAAAATAAAAAAATTACTTGTTTCAAAAAATTCTAAAGAATGTCAAACGGAAAAGTGGTGCGTTCATATGCATTCACCCCCTTTGCTATGAAGCCTCTAAATAAGATCTGGTACAACCAATTACCTTCAGAAGTCACACAATTAGTTAAATAAAGTCCACCTGTGTGCAATCTAAGTGTCACATGATCTGTCACATGATCTCAGTATATATACACCTGTTCTGAAAGGCCCCAGAGTCTGCAACACCACTAAGCAAGGGGTACCACCAAGCAAGCTGCACCATGAAGACCAAGGAGCTCTCCAAACAGGTCAGGGACAAAGTTGTGGAGAAGTACAGATCAGGGTTGGGTTATAAAAAAATATCTGAAACTTTGAACATCCCACGGAGCACCATTAAATCCATAATTAAAAAATGGAAAGAATATGGCACCACAACAAACCTGCCAAGAGAGGGCTCCCACCAAAACTCACAGACCAAGCAAGGAGGGCATTAATCAGAGAGCCAACAAAGAGACCAAAGATAACCCTGAAAGAGCTGCAAAACTCCACAGTGGAGATTGGAGAACTTCCTCCCTCTCTCTCACCCTTCCTCCCCTTCGCTCACCCTTCCTCCCCTTCACTCACCCTTCCTCCCCTTCGCTCACCCTTCCTCCCCTTCACTCACCCTTCCTCCCCTTCGCTCACCCTTCCTCCCCTTCACTCACCCTTCCTCCCCTTCACTCACCCTTCCTCCCCTTCGCTCACCCTTCCTCCCCTTCGCTCACCCTTCCTCCCCTTCACTCACCCTTCCTCCCCTTCACTCACCCTTCCTCCCCTTCACTCACCCTTCCTCCCCTTCACCCACCCTTCCTCCCCTTCACTCACCCTTCCTCCCCTTCGCTCACCCTTCCTCCCCTTCGCTCACCCTTCCTCCCCTTCGCTCACCCTTCCTCCCCTTCGCTCACCCTTCCTCCCCTTCGCTCACCCTTCCTCCCTTCGCTCACCCTTCCTCCCCTTCACTCACCCTTCCTCCCCTTCACTCACCCTTCCTCCCCTTCGCTCACCCTTCCTAACCCTCTATCACCCTTCCAAACCATCTCTCTCCCCCTTCCTCCCCCTCTATCACCCTTCCTAACCCTCTATCACCCTTCCTCCCCCTCTATCACCCTTCCTAACCCTCTATCACCCTTCCTAACCATCTCTCTCCCCCTTCCTCCCCCTCTATCACCCTTCCTAACCCTCTATCACCCTTCCTAACCATCTCTCTCCCCCTTCCTCCCCCTCTATCACCCTTCCTAACCCTCTATCACCCTTCCTAACCCTCTATCACCCTTCCTAACCATCTCTCTCCCCCTTCCTCCCCCTCTATCACCCTTCCTCCCCCTCTATCACCCTTCCTAACCCTCTATCACCCTTCCTCCCCCTCTATCACCCTTCCTAACGCTCTATCACCCTTCCTAACCCTCTATCACCCTTCCTAACCCTCTATCACCCTTCCTCCCCCTCTATCACCCTTCCTCCCCCTCTATCACCCTTCCTAACACTCTATCACCCTTCCTCCCCCTCTATCACCCTTCCTAACCCTCTATCACCCTTCCTAACCATCTCTCCCCCTTTCTCCCCCTCTATCACCCTTCCTCCCCCTCTATCACCCTTCCTAACCCTCTATCACCCTTCCTCCCCCTCTATCACCCTTCCTAACACTCTATCACCCGTCCTCCCCCTCTATCACCCTTCCTAACCCTCTATCACCCTTCCTAACCCTCTATCACCCTTCCTCCCCCTCTCTTTCTCTCCACCCTCATCCTCTATCCTCTGTTTAGCCTCGACAGGTGCAAGCTGTCGTTGACTCCTGTCCCCCCTCATCAAATCAGGCTGTGTGTGTGTATATGTGTGTTTGTGTGTGTGAGCATGTGTGTGTGTGCGTGTGTGTGTGTATGTCATCAGATACAGCAGTAATGCAGAAAGACCTGCACTAAACCTGCCTCCACCTCTGCAGTACAGCACAGCCCTTTCTATGTAGGTCAGCCTCCCTCTCTCCTTCTCCCTCACTCCCTCTCTCCTTCCCTCTCTTCCTCACTCCCTCTCTCCTTTTTTACCCTTGCCATGCCCTTCTCAGAACATCTCTAGCTAACACAACCTCTTCCTCCCTCCAAATACCTCTCCCTCCTTTCCTCTCGTCTTTCCTCTAACACTTGTTTTTATTCTCTCCCTCGTAGTTTTGTTTTTAACCAACAGTCACCTCCCTTTCTCTCGCTTTATAAACAGGCTTCAACCTCAATGCACTCCACGTCCATATTTCCATTTCCTTTTCCCTCCCTCCCTCCCTCCCTCCCTCCCTCCCTCCCTCCCTCCCTCCCTCCCTCCCTCCCTCCCTTTGTCTCTCTCCCCCCCTCCATTCCTTTGTCTCTCTTTCTCCCCCTCCATCTCTCTCTCCCAACACCCTCTCTTTTCTCTCTCTATCCACAGTATCTCTCCTACTCTCTCGACACTCAGTTCTGGGCTATGAATGGTTGCCGTGGAAACTGCATCCTCCAGTGAAGCGGTAGGACATGGGCGTCACAGTGACAGTACTGATGCTGATGGAGAATAATGCAGCAGGCTTTCACACTCTCCCTGTTGCTAGTGGAGAGTCCAACCACTCTCCGCTAGAAACAGCAGCCTTGAACCCCCTCCTCTACCTCCATCTCTCATTTTCTCTCTCTCCCTCCCTCTCATTCTCTCTCTCCCTCCCTCTCTCATTCTCTTTTTTTTACTCATTGTCACACTCTCCCCTCTCTCTCCCAGTCCCCTCCTTTATCTCCCCTTTCCTTCTCTTGCCTCTCACTGCTCTCCATCTCTCCTCTCCTTCCTTTCCCTCTCCTTCTCTTTTCTCTCTCCCAGGGGATCGTTCAGATCCTACACTGTACGCTGTGAATCCCCATGCGTGCCTCTGCTTCAGAGACAGAGCCCTGAAATGGAGGGAAAGAGGGAGGAGAGGAGAGAGGGAGAGAGATAGTTAGGCAGCAGGCAGAACCCTGATTTCATTAATGTGAGTCTGTTAATCTGGGCTCCATCTGTCACACCAGGAGCTGCACACAAAGTAGGGAGCCAACACACACACACACACACACACACACACACACACACACACACACACACACACACACACACACACACACACACACACACACACACACACACACACACACACACCACACACACACAATCTCTCTTTCATAGATAAAAATACATACACATAAGTACTTACATATGTGACAGCACATATGCACACTCACAAACAAACACACCAAAGCACCCTGGGGGATGAAACAGAGGTGTAATGTTTTGCTGTGGCTCTTCATCCAACAGGCAAAAATAGACTGTCAGACACAAACCCACCCTGCAGTTCTAACACTCCCAGGATATAACTACACTCTAAACAACACTAACCCCTCGTCTCACACTGCAGCAATATATTAGTTACTTCAGGTCCAAACCTGCAGAAAGCAGACAAGCAACGACTGGCTGGGCATGATATCAATTGTAGAGTGTGTGTGTGTGTGTGTGTGTGTGTGTGTGTGTGTGTGTGTGTGTGTGTGTGTGTGTGTGTGTGTGTGTGTGTGTGTGTGTGTGGACAGAGAAATCACAATCTACTCAGTTATTGCACTGTCATCCCTCTCTTCCTGTGTCAGTCCATCTCTCTCCCATTCTTTCTCCATCTCTCTGTCCTCCACATTCTATCTCTTCTACTCCTCTCTTTACCCTCCACTTTCTATACCTCTTCTACTCCTCTCTTTACCCTCCACTTTCTATACCTCTTCTACTCCTCTCTTTACCCTCCACATTCTATCTCTTCTAACCCTCCCTCCCTCCTTCCTTGGTTTTCTACTTCATAACACATTCTAGCTGAGTTCCTCTCCACCCAAACACACGTCTTTTCCGGATGGTACTGACCTTGAGATCAGATGTTAATGCTGCTTCTGCAGTCATAATTAGTATGCTAATTAGGTATAGAGCAGCTGAGAGCAAGAAGCCATGACCTGTCTTGTCCTCCACGGATTACAGCAGTGACAAGAACAGTCAATGGGGTTACAAAATGATGGTGGATGAATACGGTTTTGGCAAAAAGGCAAGCTGACACTGCATCACATTAAGCCTATAATAAGAAGGAAGAGTGTTTATGTGAGAGGGGGATGGAGGGAAGGAGGGGGAGAGAGAGAGAGAGCGAGAAAGTGAGAAAGTGAGAGAGAGAGAGAGAGAGAGAGAGAGAAGAGAGTGAGAGAAAGAGAGAAAAAGAGAGCGAGAGAGAGAGAGAGGGCGAGAGAGAACAAATAGGCGAGGGCACTAGAACAGTCTGCAGCACCCGGCCTCACCCTACTAGAATCTGAAGTCAAATGTCTACTGTTTGCTGATGATCTGGTGCTTCTGTCCCCAGCCAAAGAGGGCCTACAGCAGCACCTAGATCTTCTGCACAGATTCTGTCAGACCTGGGCCCTGACAGTAAATCTCAGTAAGACAAAAATAATAACTCTGCATGCAGAATTACGCAAACATATCCTCCGTATACAACGTAAAACACCAAAAAAAATGCACACAGAGCAAAATTAGGCTGATACCCAGAGAAAGAGCCCTTAAATTCTACAACCACCTAAAAAGGATGCGATTCCCAAACCTTCCATAACAAAGCCATCACCTACAGAGAGATTAACCTGGAGAAGAGTCCCCTAAGCAAGCTGGTCCTGGGGTTCTGTTCACAAACAGACCCCACAGAGCTCCAGGACAACAACACAATTAGACCCAACCAAATCATGAGAAAACAAAAACATAATTACTTTACACATTGGAAAGAATTGACAAACAAAACGAGCAAACTAGAATGCTATTTGCCCCTAAACAGGGAGTACACAGTGGCAGAATACCTGACTATGTACAGACTCAGTGAGCATAGCCTTGCTATTGAGAAAGGCCGCCGAATGCAGACCTGGCTCTCAAGAGAAGACAGGCTATGTGCACACTGCCTACAAAATGAGGTGGAAACTGAGCTGCACTTCCTAACATCCTGCCCAATGTATGACCATATTAGAGACACATATTTCTCTCAGATTACACAGATCCACAAAGAATTTGAAAACAAATCTAATTTTCATAAACTCCCATATCTACTGGGTGAAATACCACTGTGTGACATCACAGCAGCAAAATGTGTGACCTGTTGCCACAAGAAAAGGGCAACCAGTGAAGAATGAACACCATTGTAAATACAACCTATATTTAAGTAGATTTTTTCTCCCCCTTTTGTACTTTGACTATTTTGCACATCTTTACAACACTGTATATATACATAATATGGCATTTGAAATGTCTTTATTCTTTTGGAACTTTTGTGAGTGTAATGTTTACTATTCATTTTAGATTTTTGACTTCACTTTGTTGATTATCTATTTAACTTACTTTGGCAATGTAAACATATGTAGCCCATGCCAATAAAGACCCTACATTGAAATTGAGAGAGCAAGAGAGACAGAGAGAGAGAGAGAGAGAGTGTGTTTAATATGTCTCTGTGATTATGTGTATGAGGCTCAGAATCTCTTAGCCTCTGTAAATGTTATCTATCCTATTGTCTCTGGACATCTCTATCTCTTTCTCTCTGTCTCTCTGTCTCTCTAAATTGCTTTATTGGTATGACGTACCTGTTACAAAAGCATACTTTAAGTGATTCATTTACAATATTAACATAATTAAAATAATAATAATCGATACGGTCAACGGGACAATAGTAACAACAATAATCAAGGGTCAAAATAACCATGTAATGGACAATAACAATAACAATGGCATAGAGGACATGTGCAGGTTGGTTGGTCTGTCAGACACTGTCACTCATCTTATGGAATGCTGTAATGTAGTGCGCTGCCAACCCACAGCTCTCTGCGTCCTCCCCCAACAGGACTGGTAGCCTAATCTCATCAGAGAGGTCTTTGAAACCTTGAATAAGGGTTTCAAATTTGGGGAAATGACACTCTCTAATTGTTTTATATTTTTTCAGGAAATGCAGTTCTGTCTCAGGTAATTTGGTTTATTCTGATTGATTGGATGTTCTGGTCCTGAGGCTCAGTGTGTTAGTAGAACAGGTTTGTGAACTCAGCCCCAGGACCAGCTGGATGAGGGGACTCTTTTCTTTGCTCAGCTCTTGGCATTGCAGGTCTTGGTAATGATGTGATAGGGGGTCTCTGTATTTGAGATGTTACCAAAACTTAATAGCAGGTTTTGGAGCTTTTATTATTAGTGGATAATGGCCTAAATCTACCCTGCATGCATTGTTTATAGTTTTCCTCTGGACATGTAGGATAATATACAGCTGGTAAAATGCATTTTGCATCATATGGTGCAAAATGCATCAGGCTGTATTTCTGTATTTTGAAAGTTGTATATCTTGAAAACCTAATTGCTGACATGCAAAACATTTTGGAACCATATCAACAATAAACTAATGAAACAAATACAAAAAGATAGTTTTGGGGTAGAATTTTCTTTTAAGAGTAAGGTAAACAATATAGATAACAGCAAACATTTCTTATCTTTTCATATTTCTTCTTCCTATTCATTGAACAAGTCAACGTTTAGTGCAATAGCTGTGTGTGTGTTTGATTAGTGCAGATGAACTGGAGGAGCCGTTTTATCAGTCCTACAGAGTTCTCCTGTCCTCTGAGGGCCTCCGCGTAGCTGCGCTGGTCCTGCTGTTGGGCCCTGTGGAAGTCTGGGCCGGAGGGCTGCCTGTTTGGTCTGGTAGAGGTGGTGGTCTGGTGGTGGGTAGGGCCTGTGGGGTGCGTTGGGTCTGGTGTGGCGTTGAGGGGGTCTGGGGCTCCTTGGTGGTGCGGTGGTCTGGAAGGGGTCTCTGGGTGAAGCTCTGTCCAGTGTGGCATGGGCTGTTTGTCTACCAAGTGTCACATCCTTTAGGATCTTGGCAAACATCCCCACTTTCTGCATCCTCTAGGGGGAGGGGTTGTGCAGGTGCTCTGGGGTGATTGTTAGGTTGTGAGCAACGTATACATTCAAGAGCAGGGCAAGCTGTCAACATGATGTCAGGATTGACTTTCTGGATGGTACGGATGAAAGTCTCTGCAAGGCAGCAGAGCGGAGATGGTGATGCGGGAGTTGGGGAAGGACTAACGCCCACTCTACTGACCAGGCTGTCTACTCTCTCCTGCTCCTCTCTACTGACCAGGCTGTCTACTCTCTCCTGCTCCTCTCTACTGACCAGGCTGTCTACTCTCTCCTGCTCCTCTCTGTTGACCAGGCTACCTACTCTCTCCTGCTCCTCTCTACTGACCAGGCTGTCTACTCTCTCCTGCTCCTCTCTGTTGACCAGGCTACCTACTCTCTCCTGCTCCTCTCTGTTGACCAGGCTACCTACTCTCTCCTGCTCCTCTCTACTGACCAGGCTGTCTACTCTCTCCTGCTCCTCTCTACTGACCAGGCTGTCTACTCTCTCCTGCTCCTCTCTGTTGACCAGGCTGTCTACTCTCTCCTGCTCCTCTCTACTGACCAGGCTGTCTACTCTCTCCTGCTCCTCTCTACTGACCAGGCTGCCTACTCTCTCCTGCTCCTCTCTACTGACCAGGCTGCCTACTCTCTCCTGCTCCTCTCTACTGACCAGGCTGCCTACTCTCTCCTGCTCCTCTCTACTGACCAGGCTGTCTACTCTGTCCTGCTCCTCTCTGTTGACCAGGCTACCTACTCTCTCCTGCTCCTCTCTACTGACCAGGCTGTCTACTCTCTCCTGCTCCTCTCTGTTGACCAGGCTACCTACTCTTTCCTGCTCCTCTCTACTGACCAGGCTGTCTACTCTCTCCTGCTCCTCTCTGTTGACCAGGCTACCTACTCTCTCCTGCTCCTCTCTACTGACCAGGCTGTCTACTCTCTCCTGCTCCTCTCTGTTGACCAGGCTACCTACTCTCTCCTGCTCCTCTCTACTGACCAGGCTGTCTACTCTCTCCTGCTCCTCTCTGTTGACCAGGCTGTCTACTCTCTCCTGCTCCTCTCTACTGACCAGGCTGTCTACTCTCTCCTACTCCTCTCTACTGACCAGGCTGCCTACTCTCTCCTGCTCCTCTCTACTGACCCGGCTGTCTACTCTCTCCTGCTCCTCCTGTTGAACAGGCTGTCTACTCTCTTGGGGGGGGGGGGGGCTCTCTAGGAGTCTACGGTCTCTACAGTTTGTTCCTGTCATCTTCTTGTTGACAGACTCCTTTTCAATCTCCTCCTTCACCTGCACTTGCTCTCTCCTCGTGGTGGCCTTTACCTCCTCAAGCGCTGTGGTAAGACTCTCTCGCTCTCAGCTCCTGGACAAGTTCTTTAGCTGGGTCCTGCACTGGTTGATCTGGTCCTGTAGAAGCTCTGTGTCTGAGTTGGAGGTGGTGTAGCTGAGGGCTGCTCCTTCAGCTCAGTAACCCATAGCTCTAACAGAGCCAGCCTGTCTTTCAGCAGGCTGATGGTGGTGTAGCTGAGGGCTGCTCCTTCAGCTCAGTAACCCACAGCTCTAACAGAGCCGCCCTGTCTCTCAGCAGGCTGACGGTGGTGTAGCTGAGGGCTGCTCCTTCAGCTCAGTAACCCACAGCTCTAACAGAGCCGGCCTGTCTCTCAGCAGGCTGACGGTGGTGTAGCTGAGGGCTGCTCCTTCAGCTCAGTAACCCACAACTCTAACAGAGCCAGCCTGTCTCTCAGCAGGCTGACGGTGGTGTAGCTGAGGGCTGCTCCTTCAGCTCAGTAACCCATAGCTCTAACAGAGCCAGCCTGTCTCTTAGCAGGCTGATGGTGGTGTAGCTGAGGGCTGCTCCTTCAGTTCAGTAACCCATAGCTCTAACAGAGCCAGCCTGTCTCTCAGCAGGCTGATGGTGGTGTAGCTGAGGGCTGCTCCTTCAGCTCAGTAACCCACAGCTCTAACAGAGCCGCCCTGTCTCTCAGCAGGCTGACGGTGGTGTAGCTGAGGGCTGCTCCTTCAGCTCAGTAACCCACAGCTCTAACAGAGCCGGCCTGTCTCTCAGCAGGCTGACGGTGGTGTAGCTGAGGGCTGCTCCTTCAGCTCAGTAACCCACAACTCTAACAGAGCCAGCCTGTCTCTCAGCAGGCTGACGGTGGTGTAGCTGAGGGCTGCTCCTTCAGCTCAGTAACCCATAGCTCTAACAGAGCCAGCCTGTCTCTCAGCAGGCTGATGGTGGTGTAGCTGAGGGCTGCTCCTTCAGCTCAGTAACCCATAGCTCTAACAGAGCCAGGCTGTCTCTCAGCAGGCTGATGGTGGTGTGGTCATGGCTCTGGTGATCATAGACGGGCAGGGGGAGGGGGGCTAGGATAGACCTGTTGGTGGATCTGTGTTTGGGCTCCTGCTGTTGGAGTGCCTGAGGTGAGGGGAGAGGTCGGTGTGCTGTCCTGGTGCATGACAGTGCCGTTCTGGTACTCGGTTACCGTCAGAAACCTGTTTTCCTGGTCCTTTTCGCTGTCCTCATGTATATTTGCCTTCCCTTGCAAATGCCTTTCTTTGTGGTATAGCTGAAATGCCTGGTTACAGCTGTATGCCAGGCAGTAGTGTGGTCTGTGTAAACTAACAGGTTTTTCTCCCTCCCTCCATCCCTCCCTCCCCTCCCTCCCTCCCTCCCTCCCTCCCTCCCACAGAACATGTGTCATTTACTCTCTGAGTGGATAAGGGGCGGTGAGCAGAAGAGTCAGGGTGATTGAGTACCTGATCTCTACCTGAGTTATATTATAGTTGGTCTGGGTTAAACTGTGTCAGTCAAAGTCAGTAAAGGTTTGCTTTGGTCAGTCTGGATTGTTCTGGGTTGTTCAGGATTCGTTAGTCGGGGTGGTCTTAGTCTGGTTTCTTCTGCTTTGGTCTGGGTTGGTCAAGATCAGAGCAGTTCAGTGTGTGGGGTCGGGGCCCGGCTCTTACCTCCGGTGGCGCTAGACACGGTCGGCCAGTTCTGGACCAGAACCCCCTGGGCTCCCTGCATCACCGACGACTCCTCCATGTGCACTGAGCTGGAACACAACACACACACACTGAGGTTACACACTGGAGAAATATAACACACACACACTGAGGTTACACACTGGAGAAATATAACACACACTCAGAGGTTACACACTGGAGAAATATAACACACACACTGAGGTTACACACTGGAGAAATATAACACACACACTGAGGTTACACACTGCAGAAATATAACACACACACTCAGAGGTAACACACTGGAGAAATATACTGCTCAAAAAAATAAAGGGAACACTTAAACAACACAATGTAACTCCAAGTCAATCACACTTCTGTGAAATCAAACTGTCTACTTAGGAAGCAACACTGATTGACAATAAATTTCACATGCTGTTGTGCAAATGGAATAGACAACAGGTGGAAATTATAGGCAATAAGCAAGACACCCCCAATAAAGGAGTGGTTCAGCAGGTGGTGACCATAGACCACTTCTCAGTTCCTATGCTTCCTGGCTGATGTTTTGGTCACTTTTGAATGCTGGCGGTGCTTTCACTCTAGTGGTAGCATGAAACGGAGTCTACGACCCACACAAGTGGCTCAGGTAGTGCAGCTCATCCAGGATGGCACATCAATGCGAGCTGTGGCAAGAAGGTTTGCTGTGTCTGTCAGTGTAGTGTCCAGAGCATGGAGGCGCTACCAGGAGACAGGCCAGTACATCAGGAGACATGGAGGAGGCTGTAGGAGGGCAACAACCCAGCAGCAGGACCGCTACCTCTGCCTTTGTGCAAGGAGGAGCAGGAGGAGCACTGCCAGAGCCCTGCAAAATGACCTCCAGCAGGCCACAAATGTGCATGTGTCTGCTAAAACGGTCAGAAACAGACTCCATGAGGGTGGTATGAGGGCCCGACGTCCACAGGTGGGGGTTGTGCTTACAGCCCAACACCGTGCAGGACGTTTGGCATTTGCCAGAGAACACCAAGATTGGCAAATTCGCCACTGGCGCCCGGTGCTCTTCACAGATGAAAGCAGGTTCACACTGAGCACGTGACAGACATGACAGAGTCTGGAGACGCCGTGGAGAACGTTCTGCTGCCTGCAACATCCTCCAGCATGACCGGTTTGGCGGTGGGTCAGTCATGGTGGGGTGGAATTTCTTTGGGGGGCCGCACAGCCCTCCATGTGCTCGTCAGCGGTAGCCTGACTGCCATTAGATACCGAGATGAGATCCTCAGACCCCTTGTGAGACCATATGCTGGTGCGGTTGGCCCTGGGTTCCTCCTAATGCAAGACAATGCTAGACCTCATGTGGCTGGAGTGTGTCAGCAGTTCCTGCAAGAGGAAGGCATTGATGCTATGGACTGGCCCGCCCGTTCCCCAGACCTGAATCCAATTGAGCACATCTGGGACATCATGTCTCGCTCCATCCACTAACGCCACGTTGCACCACAGACTGTCCAGGAGTTGGTGGATGCTTTAGTCCAGGTCTGGGAGGAGATCCCTCAGGAGACCATCCGCCACCTCATCAGGAGCATGCCCAGGCATTGTAGGGAGGTCATACAGGCACGTGGAGGCCACACACACTACTGAGCCTCATTTTGACTTGTTTTAAGGACATTACATCAAAGTTGGATCAGCCTGTAGTGTGGTTTTCCACTTTAATTTTGAGTGTGACTCCAAATCCAGACCTCCATGGGTTGATAAATTGGATTTCCATTGATTATTTTTGTGTGATTTTGTTGTCAGCACATTCAACTATGTAAAGAAAAAAGTATTTAATAAGATTATTTCTTTCATTCAGATCTAGGATGTGTTGTTTAAGTGTTCCCTTTATTTTTTTGAGCAGTGTATAACACACTCAGAGGTTACACACTGGAAAAATATAACACACACACTGAGGTTACACACTGGAGAGAAATATAACACACACACTCAGAGGTTACACACTGGAGAAATATAACACACTCAGAGGTTACACACTGCAGAAATATAACACACACTGAGGTTACACACTGGAGAAATATAACACACAGTCTGAGGTTACACACTGGAGAGATATATAACACACACTGAGGTTACACACTGCAGAAATATAACACACACACTCAGAGGTTACACACTGCAGAAATATAACACACAGTCTGAGGTTACACACTGCAGAAATATAACACACACTCAGAGGTTACACACTGGATAAATATAACACACAGTCTGAGGTTACACACTGCAGAATTATAACACACACTCAGAGGTTACACACTGCAGAAATATAACACACAGTCTGAGGTTACACACTGCAGAAATATAACACACACACTGAGGTTACACACTGCAGAAATATAACACACACACTGAGGTTACACACTGCAGAAATATAACACACAGTGTGAGGTTACACACTGGAGAAATATAACACACACTCAGAGGTTACACACTGGAGAGAAATATAACACATGGTGACATGGTGAGGTTGGACCCAGGTGCAGAGAAGAGACCAGACGAGGAATCAGTGGTTAAGGATAAACATAATACTTTACTGAGAAACTGTAGCCGCAGGATCACAGTACACTTGAAGAAACAACAAACACTAAGTTTCGAAAACCCAAACTGACACTCGAATAGCGACAGTCCAGTGGATGAGTTGGCAGTGTGTTGTGAGCATACTCTGCCCAGACAAGGAACTTGCTCCAGTTGCTGACCTGGGTGGAGATTAAACAGCAGAGGAACTTCTCCAGCTCCTGGTTGGCCCGCTCCATTTGCCCATTCGACTGTGGGTGGAACCCTGATGAGAGACTCACCAACGCCACCAACAGGGAGAAGAAGGCTTTCTGTGCAACGAACTGGGGCCCACAATCCAAGACAATGTCCTGGGGAAGTCCGTGTAGTCGGAAGACATGGGTAATCATGAGATCAGCGGTCTCCTTTGCTGAGGGAAACTTGGGTAAGGTGATAAAATGGGCTGCCTTGGAAGACCAATCGACAACCACCAGGATAGTGGTAAGCCCTTGGAATGGGGGTAACCCTGTGATAAAGTCTATGGACAGGTGGGACTCGGGCCCGGATGGGGATGGGCAGAGGTTGGAGAAACCCAGCCGGTCACTGTCGTGCTTTGGGCACAGGTGGAGCAAGTTGTAACGAAGGATCTCACATCCTCAATCATGTTGGGTGACCAGAATTTCCGCCTCAGGAACTCCAGTGTCCGATTAACCCCTGGATGCCCAGTTCATTTAGAGGAGTGGCCTCATTGTGGTACTCGGGAACAGACTCATCGTGGACCATAAAGTCTGTTAGTGGGTCCTTCGCCGGGGTCAGGTTCTCGGATCTGGGCTTGTCGGACCATGGTCTCAATACTCCATATCACAGGGGCCACAATGTGGGAGCTGGGGATGATGGGCTCGGAGTCCCTCTCCTCATTAGAGACATCGTGTTGACAGGACAGGGCGTCTGCTTTCTGATTCTTGGTTCGCGGACGATAGACTAGTGTGAAGTTGAACCTGTTAACCTGTTGGGTCTAGGGGGCAGCATTTGCACGTCTGGATAAAAAAAATGTACCCGATTTAATCTGGTTACTAATCCTACCCAGTAACTAGAATATGCATATACTTATTATATATGGATAGAAAACACTCTAAAGTTTCCAAAACTGTTTGAATGGTGTCTGTGAGTATAACAGAACTCATTTGGCAGGCAAAACCCTGAGACATTTTCTGACAGGAAGTGGATACCTGATGTGTTGTATTGATTTTAAACCTATCCCATTGAAAAACACAGGGGTTTAGGAATATTTTGGCACTTCCTATTGCTTCCACTAGATGTCACCAGCCTTTACAAAGTGTTTTGAGTCTTCTGGAGGGAGATCTGACCGAACAAGAGCCATGGAACGGTGATGTCCCATTAGACACCTGGCGCGCTACTTCATGTTGGGTACCCTCGTTCCAATACGTTATAAAAGGCTATGCATTCGTCCACCTTGAATATTATTCATGTTCTGGTTAAAAAAGGCCCTAATGATTTATGCTATACAACGTTTGACATGTTTGAACGAACGGAAATATATTTTTTCCCCTCGTTCATGACGAGAAGTCCGGCTGGCTTACATCATGTGCTAACGAGACGGAGATTTTTGGACATAAATGATGAGCTTTTTTGAACAAAACTACATTCGTTATGGACCTGTGATACCTGGAAGTGACATCTGATGAAGAGAATCAAAGGTAATGGATTATTTACATAGTATTTTCGATTTTAGATCTCCCCAACATGACGTCTAGTCTGTATCGCAACGCGTATTTTTCTGGGCACAGTGCTCAGATTATTGCAAAGTGTGATTTCCCAGTAAGGTTATTTTTAAATCTGGCAAGTTGATTGCGTTCAAAAGATGTAAATCTATAATTCTTTAAATGACAATATAATATTTTACCAATGTTTTCTAATTTTAATTATTTAATTTGTGACGCTGACTTGACTGCCGGTTATTGGAGGGAAACGATTTCCTCAACATCAATGCCATAGTAAAACGCTGTTTTTGTATATAAATATGAACTTGATAGAACTAAAAATGCATGCATTGTCTAACATAATGTCCTAGGAGTGTCATCTGATGGAGATTGTAAAAGGTTAGTGTATCATTTTAGCTGGTTTTATGGTTTTGGTGACCCTGTCTTTGACTTGACAAAACATTACACACAACTCTTGTAAATGTACTGTCCTAACATACTCTAAATTTATGCTTTCGCCGTAAAACCTTTTTGAAATCGTAAAACGTGGTTAGATTAAGGAGATGTTTATCTTTCAAATGGTGTAACATAGTTGTATTTTTGAAAAATTTGAATTTTGACATTTATTTGGATTCAAATTTGCCGCTCTTGAAATGCACCTGCTGTTGATGGAGTGCACCACAGGTGGCACGCTAGCGTCCCACCTAGCCCCAAGAGGTTAAAGAACAGAGCCCATCTAGCCTGGCGAGCGTTCAACCTCTTGGCTTCTTGAATAGAGACCAAGTTCTTATGGTCGTTCTAGATCACGAAATGTTGAGGTGCCTTCTCCAACCAGTGTCTCCACCCCTCAAGGGCCCACTTAACTTCTTATGGGCAGGTGCGTCCCACCTCAACAACATCCGGTGAAATTGCAGAGCGCGAAATTCAAAATACAGAAATACTCATAATAAACATTCATGAAACATACAAGTGTTATACATCGACTTAAAGATTAACTTGTTAATCCAGCTGCTGTGTCAGATTTCCAAAAGACTTTACGGCGAAAGCATACCATGCGATTATCTGAGGACAGCGCCCAGCACACAAAACCATACAAACATTTTCCAGCCAAGTAGATTAGTCACGAAAGTCAGAAATAGCAATAAAATGAATCACTTACCTTTGATGATCTTCATATGGTTGCACTCACAAGACTCCATGTTACACAATAAATGTTCAGTTTGTTCAATAAAGTCCCTCTTTATATCCAAAAAACTCTGTTTTGTTGGAGCGTTTTGTTCAGTAATCCACTGGCTCAAAGGCGGTCACAACAGGCAGACGAATAGATCCAAATAGTACCGGTAAAGTTCGTCGAAACATGTCAAATTATGTTTTTTATTAATCCTCAGGTTGTCTATTGTCTTTATAAATCGATAATATTTAAACCGGACAATAGCGTATTCAATACAAAGGAGAAAGAACGGCGGGCACGCTCCCGGTCGTGCGCGCAAAAAGCTCTGGTTCATTCGACCGACCACTCAGATAATGTTGTCATTCTTACTCATTTTTCAGAATAAAAGCCTGAAACAATGTCTAAAGACTATTGACATCTAGTGGAAGCCATAGGAACTGCAATCTAGGTCCCATCCATTTATATGGTGGATAGGCTTTCAATGGAAAAACACTTGATTCAAAAGAATGCCACTTCCTGGATGGATTTTCCTCAGATTTTCACCTGCCATATCAGTTCTGTTATACTCACAGACATTATTTGAACAGTTTTGGAAACTTTAGAGTGTTTCCTATCCAATACTACCATGCATATGCATATCCTAGCTTCTGGGCCTGAGTAACAGGCAGTTTACATTGGGCCCCTCATTCATCCAAAATTAAAATTACTGCCCCCTACCCAAGAGAGGTTAACTGCCAACATCGTAGTTGCGTTCCGCTGGCGTGAACTGCTTGGAGAGAAAGGCACAGGGGTGCAGTTTCATGTCCCCCTCTTTCCGCTGTCAAAGGATTGCTGCTGCTCCGGTGTCCAAGGCGTCCACCTCTACCACGAAGGGGCGGGTAGGATCAGGATGGACGAGGATCCAGAGGGTCCAGACATCCAGACGTCCCTTGAGCTCCCCAGATGCCCTGTCAGCCTCGGGGGTCCAGCAAAAATGGTTCTGGGACTTGCGTTTTAGGGTCTTGAGAGGCGCTGCCACCACACCAAAGTTGCGTATAAAACGCCTGTAAAAATTGGCAAACTGTTGGATTTGTTTGAGTGAGGCGGGACGGGGCCAGTCGATGAGCCGTTCTCACCTTTACGGGGTCCATTTGGATGCTGGCGGTAGAGATAATGTGGCCCAGGAAAGAAACTTGGGATACATGGAACTCACACTTCTCTATCTTGATGTATAGTTGACTCTGCATCTCAGGACTTGGAGGATGTGCAGTATGTGTTCCGGAAGGTTCTTGGAGAAGATCAGGATATCGACAAGGTAAACAAAGACGAACCGATTCAACATATCCCTAAGCAGGTCATTGACCAATGCTTGGAAGACTGCCTGTGAGTTCGATAATCCAAAGAGCATGACCAAATACTCATATTGGCCACTCAGGGTGTTAAAGGCAGTCTTCCATTCATCTCCCTCCCTGATTCTCACCAGATTGTAAGCATTGCGGAGGTCCAGTTGGTGAAGAATTGGGCCCCATGGGCCAACTCCAAGGCAGTGGACATCAGGGGTAGGAGTCAACGATTCTTAATCCTAATCCTGTTCAGCCCTCTGTAATTGATGCAGGGACACAGACCTCCATCCTTCTTTCCCACGAAGAAGAAGCCTGCACCGGCTGGGGATGTAAAGGAGTGAATGAAACCTGCCTCCAGCGACTCCGGATGTAATTGTCCATGTCTGCTGCTTCAGGGGTCGAGAGGGAGGAGTTCTATGGTGCAGTCGTATGGACGATGAGGAAGGAGGGTGGTGGATTGCCTCTTACTGAAGGCCTCCCAGAGGTCGAAGTACTCGCGAGGGAGAGTGGAACAGTCTTGGTCTTCAATGGATGCCGGGGAACATGGCAAGGCTCTTGGTGGGTGTCTTAGTCTGGCAGTTCTTACCCCAGTCTAGTAGGTATCCCGTGGACCAGGAGAATAGGGGGTCATGTAGCACTAGCCAGGGGTACTCTAGGATAAGGGGATTCTCAGAAGCTGTGATTAAAAGACAACTAAGAGTCTCTGAGTGGTTAACCCCAAACTGCAGTAAAATGGGCTTGGTCTGATATTACACCTGGCCAAAGCCGATGGGGCATACATCAAGGGCTTGAATCTGCAGAGGGATGGGACATTTCACGCACTGGATTTGCAATTCTCTGGCGAAGTCTTGGTCATTGAAATTATCCGCGGTCCCGGAGACCACGAAGGCTTGAATGTGGTGCTGACGGTTGTGCCAATGGAGGGTTGTGGGTAGTGTCAGACGGTGACCGGGTAGCTGGGGTGTAACTGCACAGCTCGTCAGGGTCTCCCCTTGTCCTGGCGATGACCGAGACCTCCGTATTAGAGGCAGCAGACGTCGCACATGCACCTGCCACATTCCTGTGGGCTCAGACGTGTGCGTCCCAGCTGCCTGGATGCCTCAGGGTGCTCCAGAAACCGGGATATGGGAGTGGTGTCAAAAAGGCGCTGTCTCACACGTTCTCGGATGTCAACCCTGATGGCCAGCGTTATCAGGGTCGAGGTCCTCTCCCAGTTCCCGAGCGGCCAGTTCATACTTGATGGAGTTAGCCAGACCCTGCTGGAAAGCGGTGACCAGTGCCTCAGTATTCCACCCACTCTCGGCGGAGAGGGTGCGGAACTCAATGGCAAAGTAAGCCACTGGTCTGGCACCTTGACGGAGGTTGAACAGTCAGTTTGCCGCTTCTCGTCCACTGACTGGGTGGTTGAAGACTCGTCGCAGCTCAGCAGTGAAGGCTAATATGGAGCTGCAGGATGGTGGCTGCTGTTCCCACACTGCCATTGCCCACGCCAGGGCAATGCCTGAGAGTAGAGAGATGATGTAGGCGATCATGACCCGATCGGTGTGGAACGAGGACTGTAGCTTGAACACCAGAGAGCACTGAGTGAGTAACCCCTTGCATCCTCCCGGGTGGCCGTCATACCGCTCGGGGTCTGGGATCTTGGGTTCCCGGTGCAGTTTCCCTGGAGGAACTACGGTGACGCCTGTAGCACTGGGCGATGAGACTTGGGCATTGGCTTCTCCTGGTTTGGGGTTGGGCCATTGTTGGAGGGAGTTGGGTCTCGGGAGGGTCTCTGATATTTGGGAGAGTTGTTCTTGCTGCCACCTCAGCAGTGCTCCTTGGTGGGTTATAGCATTCTGGATCTGGGTGATCTCTGCTGGGTCCATGTTGTGGCAGAAGCTTGCTGTGATGTGGTGAGGTTGGACCCAGGTGCAGAGAAGAGACCAGACGAGGAATCAGTGGTTAAGGATAAACATAATACTTTACTGATAAACTGTAGCCGCAGGATCACAGTACTCTTGAAAAAACAACAAACACTAAGTTTCGAAAACCCAAACTGACACTCGAACAGCGACAGTCCAGTGGGCAAGTTTGGCAGTGTTACACACTGGATAAATATAACACACACACTCTGAGTTTACACACTGGAGAGAAATATAACACACTGAGGTTACACACTGGAGAAATATAACACACACACTGTCTGATGGTATACTATGAGAGTGTTTCTGTAGTACATACAAACACACCCACATTTTCTGGGTGATGGTAATATTATAGTGGCAGCAGCTATAAGCTTCTGTGGACCGAATCCTCTCTCACTCTGCATTTTCCCAATAATAATATAATTTAACCATGGCAGGGAGCCACAGGATGTGTGTGTGTGTTTGTGTATATACAGTCAGTAGTGGGGGTCAGCCAATTCCATCTGAGGAACTCAAGCAGGACCCTGGATTAGGATAAATCACGCCAAGCCCAGGGATTTCAGCACACCCTCCCACTAAAATGTACTGCGCTTTGCAGTGTGATAAAAAAAAGCGACAGGATGCCACCACAACACAGCAAACACAGAACCTTAAACACACAGACTCTCGCCATATTAAAATGTAACGGATCACATTTCACTAAATCCATTGTCCTCTATTCAAACTTCAAAACATAATTACGGAGTTTAATTATGCAAAGGTTCAGGAACATTTCATGTCGCTTTTGAAACAATCTGCATATTCCAGTATCATTTATCCAACAGGGGTATCACCTTGTGGAATAGTGAGCTGCTGAGCAGGGTTTTAACTGAGGATTAAAGACACTCTCTATCTTTCTCTTTATTGTGTTAGCAGATAGAGGATGGAACCAGGTATCAGAACATCTCCTGATAAATATAGAAACCCATGCATGTGCTTTTAAGGCAGTGCTCTCCCTCTCTCAATCCCCCCTGCGCTTCCATTTTTCATCCCCCTCTCCTCTCCTGCCATTTTCCCCTGCTTGGAAAACTGGGTCTCATTTAGTCTCACTAAGGTCAGGTGAGAAGAAAACATTAGCCACTTCAGCAGGAATCGCTCTGCCTTTCTCTTTCAATGTCTCTGTTGCTGTATTTTTCACTCACAGACACACACGCCAATATGTTATTGACTATGAAAATTCTCTACGTTTTCCCCCACCTCTATACTGAAAAACGTCAATGTTCAGCTGCAAGGACATGTTCTCCATGAGGTAAATTAAAGTATTGTATGATATAATAGTTGAACATATACAGTAAGAGAGACAAGAGGAAGGGGAACATTGTGGGAGGAGGTAGCAGGATAGCCACCATTTTAGTTGCACTTCTTCTCAATGCTCTACACACGTCTGGTCGTCTGCGCGTACACGTGCGTGTGTGTCCGTGTGCGCATTTACACGTCCAAGGTCAGGCAATCACAGCTCGGTTTCCATCCTCTCCTCTCTCTCTCCCTCCCCCATTCTCTCTTTATTCATTTGTCCCTTCCCCCTCTCCCTCTCTTTCTTGCTATGCAATTTTTCACTCTAGCTATATTGAATAGTGTGTGTGTGTGTGTGTGTGTGTGTGTGTGTGTGTGTGTGTGTGTGTGTGTGTGTGTGTGTGTGTGTGTGTGTGTGTGTGTGTGTGTGTGTGTGTGTGTGTGTGTGTGTGTGTAAATGTCCTCCTGTCTTGGTGTAGCGGTGTAAGGAGATGAATAGAGATTTGGTAGGGGGGCCATTTTGTATAGACTGCTGTGTAGAGTTGGAGTCAATTATTAATGGGGAACACGGGACCGAAAAACATGTTACCTCAGCTAATGGCTGTATCTGTTTCTCTCTCTCATTGTCTCACTTTCTCCTTGTGTCCCTCTGTCTGTCTGTCTGTCTGTCTGTCTGTCTGTCTGTCTGTCTGTCTGTCTGTCTGTCTGTCTGTCTGTCTGTCTGTCTGTCTGTCTGTCTGTCTGTCTGTCTGTCTGTCTGTCTGTCTGTCTGTCTGTCTGTCTGTTCGCCTGTCGTACTTACAGCCATGAACCCATATAGACACACTGCCCTCTAGATAAGCATGGTTCATAATTACAGTGAAATAGATGTGGGCTACAAAACTAAGCAGGTCAAAATCATTACAGAAGTTGATATTGTGTTTGGGGTATACATTCAAAATCTCTCAAAATCTTTCAAGCAAACTGTAATCTCATTAGATTAGAGTATAAAGAGATAAATCAGCATCTCAGATTGGGGGAGGGAGAGGAAGAGGGAGGAGGGAAGGAGGGGAAAAGAGAGAGGGAGGGAGGGAGGGAGGGAGGGAGGGAGGGAGGGAGGGAGGGAGGGAGGGAGGGAGGGAGGGAGGGAGGGAGGAGGGAGGGAGGGAGGGAGGGAGGGAGGGAGGGAGGGGAAGAGAGAGGAGGGATGAATGGATAAAGTAGGGCTCCATGCTAAAGTAACAAGAGATTCAATGCATTAGAATGATTTGCTCAAGCCAATTAACTCACAGTAAACCCTGCTGTAATTATGAGGGAATCAGTGTAACACTAATGACACTAGGATGTTACATTCGTATTAATCTGACACACAAACACATTAATGTACTCGTAGAATGAGACTTATACTGTAGACAGACACATAAAACATTAAATGATAACTCATAAAACAAAGACAAACACATACATGCTGCAGCTAGTGCTGACCCTAGTGCTGACCCTAGTGCTGAGCCTAGTGCTGACCCTAGTGCTGAGCCTAGTGCTGAGCCTAGTGCTGACGATAGTGCTGACCCTAGTACTGAGCCTAGTGCTGAGCCTAGTGCTGACCCTAGTGCTGAGCCTAGTGCTGACCCTAGTGCTGACCGTAGTGCTGACCATAGTACTGACCCTAGTGCTGACCCTAGTGCTGACCCTAGTGCTGAGCCTAGTGCTGACCATAGTACTGAGCCTAGTGCTGAGCCTAGTGCTGACCCTAGTGCTGACCCTAGTGCTGAGCCTAGTGCTGACCCTAGTGCTGACCCTAGTGCTGAGCCTAGTGCTGAGCCTAGTGCTGACCATAGTACTGAGCCTAGTGCTGAGCCTAGTGCTGAGCCTAGTGCTGACCATAGTACTGAGCCTAGTGCTGAGCCTAGTGCTGACCCTAGTGCTGACGATAGTGCTGACCCTAGTGCTGAGCCTAGTGCTGACCCTAGTGCTGAGACTAGTGCTGAGCCTAGTGCTGACGATAGTGCTGACCCTAGTACTGAGCCTAGTGCTGAGCCTAGTGCTGACCCTAGTGCTGAGCCTAGTGCTGACCCTAGTGCTGACCGTAGTGCTGACCATAGTACTGACCCTAGTACTGAGCCTAGTGCTGACCCTAGTGCTTACCATAGTTCTGACCCTAGTGCTGACCCTAGTGCTGACCCTAGTGCTGAGCCTAGTGCTGACCCTAGTGCTGACCCTAGTGCTGACCATAGTGCTGAGCCTAGTGCTGACCCTAGTGCTGACCCTAGTGCTGACCATAGTGCTGACCCTAGTGCTGACCATAGTACTGACCCTAGTGCTGACCCTAGTGCTGACCCTAGTGCTGACCATAGTGCTGACCCTAGTGCTGACCATAGTGCTGACCCTAGTACTGACCATAGTGCTGACCATAGTGCTGACCATAGTGCTGACCCTAGTGCTGACCCTAGTGCTGAGCCTAGTGCTGAGCCTAGTGCTGACCCTAGTACTGAGCCTAGTGCTGAGCCTAGTGCTGAGCCTAGTGCTGAGCCTAGTGCTGAGCCTAGTGCTGACGATAGTGCTGAGCCTAGTGCTGACGATAGTGCTGAGCCTAGTGCTGACCATAGTGCTGACGATAGTGCTGATCCTAGTGCTGAGCCTAGTGCTGAGCCTAGTGCTGAGCCTAGTGCTGAGCCTAGTACTGAGCCTAGTGCTGAGCCTAGTGCTGACCCTAGTGCTGACGATAGTGCTGACCCTAGTGCTGAGCCTAGTGCTGACCCTAGTGCTGAGCCTAGTGCTGACCATAGTGCTGACCCTAGTACTGAGCCTAGTGCTGAGCCTAATGCTGACCACAGTGCTGACCATAGTGCTGAGCCTAGTGCTGAGCCTAGTGCTGAGCCTAGTGCTGACCATAGTGCTGACCCTAGTACTGAGCCTAGTGCTGAGCCTAGTGCTGACCCTAGTGCTGAGCCTAGTGCTGAGCCTAGTGCTGACCCTAGTACTGAGCCTAGTGCTGAGCCTAATGCTGACCACAGTGCTGACCCTAGTGCTGAGCCTAGTGCTGAGCCTAGTGCTGACCCTAGTGCTGAGCCTAGTGCTGAGCCTAGTGCTGACCATAGTGCTGACCCTAGTACTGAGCCTAATGCTGACCACAGTGCTGACCATAGTGCTGAGCCTAGTGCTGAGCCTAGTGCTGACCCTAGTGCTGATCATAGTGCTGACCCCAGTACTGAGCCCAGTACTGAGCCTAGTGCTGAGCCTAATGCTGACCACAGTGCTGACCATAGTGCTGAGCCTAGTGCTGACCCTAGTGCTGACCCTAGTGCTGAGCCTAGTGCTGACCCTAGTGCTGACCATAGTGATGACCCTAGTACTGAGCCTAGTGCTGAGCCTAATGCTGACCACAGTGCTGAGCCTAGTGCTGAGCCTAATGCTGAGCCTAATGCTGACCCTAGTGCTGAGCCTAATGCTGAGCCTAATGCTGACCCTAGTGCTGAGCCTAATGCTGAGCGTAATGCTGACCACAGTGCTGAGCCTAGTGCTGAGCTTAATGCTGACCACAGTGCTGAGCCTAGTTCTGAGCCTAGTGCTGAGCCTAGTGCTGAGCCGAGTGCTGACCATAGTGCTGACCATAGTGCTGAGCCTAGTGCTGAGCCTAGTGCTGACCACAGTGCTGACCACAGTGCTGACCATAGTGCTGAGCCTAGTGCTGACCACAGTGCTGACCACAGTGCTGACCATAGTGCTGACCACAGTGCTGACCATAGTGCTGACCACAGTGCTGACCATAGTGCTGACCACAGTGCTCAGCAATTTGTGCTTTTTGAGGTCGGCTTCGCTTCGGTTTGTAAAAAATAATAGTGGTTTTTGATTTCGGTTCGGATTAATTATTTTTTCATTAAACGTATTATGAAATATGACCTTGAAATAATTTTTGGGAGCTTTTGAATTGAAAATCCAAAGCCAAATATTGAGAACGTTCAATTGCCAAAACATTGAAAACATTCCATTGTCTCTAACAACACAGAATGAAGGAATGAATAAAGTCCCATGATAGTAGTGACTGCCCATTACTGCTGATGACTTATTAACCATCATTTATTCACACTACTTTACTTTAATCAAATATTTCAGTTGTGTATATTCTGATTCGATTTTTTATGACTTTATTATTTCATTTCTTAAAGTCATCATCTCAGCGCAGGCAGTAGCAGCCAGACAGCCAGACAGACAGACAGATTGCCAGACAGCTAGCTAGACAGACAGACAGCCAGCCAGACAGACAGACAGACAGACAGACAGACAGACAGACAGACAGACAGACAGACAGACAGACAACCATCTAGCGCTGCCGCTGTGCTCCCCAACGAGCCAAGCTCCCCTTGACTAGTGAAAAGGATAGCCCGCGATCATTGGGATGCCACAACTGCCCATGCTGCAGAGCTGTCTGACAAAATCACTATTTTAGTAGTTATTTTAAGAAGATAAGGCACACTTTCAAGACTGCTACAACTATCAGTTGGGTAGAGCTACCTCACAAACTGTCTTTATCGCTCTAGTAGTCGCTGTGTTGTGTACATTCCTCTCTCATGTGGTCTAAGTGCATCGCCGAGAAGAATAGGTGCAATGGTTTCTGGTCATTGAAGTTATTTACCACGTTTTCTGCGCTGAACTAGGTAGAATATTTTCCTATTGAAAACTCAATACAACGCCCCGCAGTTTGTTCTTGATTTGATGTCTCTCATGCTTGATAGGATTTCTCTCTAGAGAAACAGTGTGTTGAGCTCACAAAAAAAACTAGAACTAAATGGGAATTCAAGTAATTGAACCGACGTTGGTTAATTAGGTCTTTAATAATCGGGGGGGAAATAAACTTTGGTTAATCGCTCAGCACTAGTTGACCCTGATAAAGCAGCATGTCTCTGAGCAGACATTAGGACGGACAGTCAGTTTTGTCATCTCTCTTGTCCCTCATCACTTTCACAATGCTGTCCGCCACGGCCGGAGGGACAGACTTCTGTGTGTGTGTGTGTGTGTGTGTGTGTGTGTGTGTGTGTGTGTGTGTGTGTGTGTGTGTGTGTGTGTGTGTGTGTGTGTGTGTGTGTGTGTGTGTGTGTGTGTGTGTGTGTGTGTGTGTGTGTGTGTGTGTGTGTACTATGAGATGGCCCGGGCGCAGTGCAGTGGGCAATGTGGTTCGCCTGGCTCGTTATGGCTGGCTCTGCTCGTTAACTTGGTCCCTCCCTCTCATTAGCATGCTACTCGTTTGAGTCAGGCTCAGACCATACCCACAGCAGCTAGTGGCCCAATGGCTCATGGGTAATGTGATCCCTGAATTGTGCATTCCCAGTGTCCCGACGGGCCATATTTCCACCTGACTGCCTTCACTTTCATCCCTCTCTCCTTCCCTCCTTCAGTCCCCTCATTCTTTCACTGACCCCTTGTTTACCCCTCGCTCTCTGTCTGTCTACTACTGTCCAATGGCCAAGCTGATAGAAGACTGTCAAACGGATGCTTATAAATATGATAATATCTGGTTTAATTGTAATGTATTGACAGAAGGAAATAATTCTGTAGTTCAGTGGGGTTTGTTAAACAAGCAGCATCATGCGAGGTTCCTTTGGTGGAGGGTAATGGGTAGAGTAGTTAATGATTTAAGAGGGATTAGAGGAATGGAATACTGGTGAAATGTGAATTCTCATTCTTCTGGACAGCGGACACTTATTGAGGAATGGTAAAAGGATGGTAAAAGGATATATGTGCTTACCTCTGCATCCCAGTCCTAAGTGAGGCAGAGTAACGCCAGTCTGAATTCGGCACCTTGGGCTGCAAGAGAGAGAGCGAGAGAAAGGGATTGAGTCTTAAGTACTGCAAGAGATCACGCAGGCAAAACCCAATATCTTCTCATTAATGAATCATGGCGTGAACCACAAGTATGTGCGCGCACACACACACACACACACACACACACACACACACACACACACACACACACACACACACACACACACACACACACACACACACACACACATACACACACACATCATAACAGCGACAGCTTGCCTCTGCCTGTGGAGAGAAATTAATTCTGAGTTGCGCTGGAGCCCCCTGCTCCTCTCCTCCTTTCCTCCCCTCCTCCTCCTCCCTCCCCTCCTCCTCCTCCCTCCCTGTCCTCTGTGAGAGTGATGACTTCAAGAGATAAGCCTGTTCACAGACTGCCCACACCAGACCGGTCCAGTGACCCTGCCTCTCTGCAACAGACCTTCAGGCCACCCTCACCCTGGGTCAAACCACTCAGCTTCCAGTGGTACACTCCGTTACCATGGAGACGCAGTGGAATTCTCAAATGGCAGTTTGTGTTGATGGACTCCATCAGGGCTGCAGCTCTATCTCACTCTCTCTCTCGGTCTTTCACACTTTCACTCTGAATCTCCTTCTTACCAATTTACTATTTTCTTTCTGACTTCTCTTGTACTAGGCTTGGTTCAGCTCTCTCTCCTTCTCTCCTTCTCTCCTCTCTCCTTCTCTCCTTTTCTCTCCTTCTCTCCTCTCTCCTCCTCTCTCCTCCTCTCTCCTTCTCTCTCCTTCTTTCTCCTTCTTTCTCCTTCTTTCTCCTTCTCTCTCCTTCTCTCCCCTCACTTTCTTTCTTCTCTCTCCTTCTCTTGTCTGTCTCCTTCTCTCCTCCTCTCTCCTCCTCTCTCCTCCTCTCTTCTCTCCTTCTCTCCTCTCTCCCCTCACTTTCTTTCTTCTCTCTCCTTCTCTTGTCTGTCTCCTTCTTTTGTCTCTCTCCTTCTCTCTCCTTCTCTCTCCTCCTTTCTTCTCTCTCCTTCTCTATCCTGCTTTCTCTCTCCTCTTTCCTCTCTCCTTCTATCTCCTCCTCTCTCCTCTCTCCTTCTCTAACCTGCTCCCTTCTCTCTCCTGCTCCCTTCTCTCGACTCTCTCTCTTCTCTCTCCTCTATTTCTCTCTCTCTCTCTTTCTTTTCCTTCTCTCCTCTGATCTAAACCTTGAGTGTCACTGTCACAGAATCAGCCTGAGCTGGTCCCACAGACCTCACCATGGTAACCACATGGATCCCCCTACCCCACCCCCCTCGTCTCTCTCCATTCAAGGTCACAGGTGGAGACGTAGAGGCGAGGGGGAGGTGATGGGGAGGTGAGGGGAAGGAGAGGGAGCGGCGATATCAGTTTAACACCCTCAGGTCTGCACCTGGACAGAGAATATGTGACATCACCATCACAACTGAGCCATGAGAGAGGCACATGAAGGGGCCATAACCTCTGTCTGCAGGGAAATCACTCTATAGTGTAGTGACATCATCAGGTGAACGATGAATACCAGCCAACACCGGGGGAACTAGCCACCAAACCCCCATTTACCCTAAAAGGTCAATGAAAAAAATTTAACTGTCATAAAGTAATAATTTGAATGGTCACCTTTCCAGAGTTTCCATGTCCTATAAATATGTGGCTAAAGGATGGAGTTTCTCCTCCATATGGCATGGAGTAAGTCAGAGATCCAGCTAACTAACATTGGGCCATAAACATCAGCTAGTGACTGTATGAGCTTCCTCTATGACCACATGACCCATTTCCCATTCCAAACCTTCACCATTACTGATTCAAAACATCTCTGTTTGGGAGTCTAATACATGACTGGTGTGATGAGGTTGTTGAGTGGCTTCACTGCAAGTATATTGTATGTTTTAAATATTCAATAAAAAAAAAAACATCATTTTTAAAAACATCTCTGTTCCAGGACCAGTAGTAGGAACAACCTCTAACTTCTCCACAGTGTTGACCCATTTCCTGTGCTGTCCACAAGACAGATGTTAACTTCCTGGCGATGGAGAATCGACCATAGTCTCTCCACACAGCACATTCATGACGCCAAAATCTAATATTTGGGCCTAATGAGAAGGTCTTGGTATCCCTCCAGGAGTCATTCAGACAGCCCATCACATCATCCACAGGGAAACAAACAGCTCAACACTCCACAGCTACACACAGACAGCTATACACAGAGACAGCTACACACAGACAGCTACACACAGAGACAGCTACACACACAGAGACAGCTACACACACAGAGACAGCTACACACACAGAGACAGCTACACACACAGAGAGACAGCTACACAGAAAGACAGCTACACACAGAGAGACAGCTACACAGAAAGACAGCTACACACAGAGACAGCTACACACAGAGACAGCTACACACAGAGACAGCTACACACACACAGAGACAGCTACACACACACAGAGACAGCTACACACACAGAGACAGTACACACACAAGGACAGCTACACACACAGAGACAGCTACACACACAGAGACAGCTACACACAGAGAGACAGCTACACACAGAGAGACAGCTACACACACAGAGACAGCTACACACAGAGACAGCTACACACAGAGACAGCTACACACACAGAGACAGCTACACACACAGATACAGCTACACACACAGATACAGCTACACACAGAGACAGCTACACACACAGATACAGCTACACACAGAGACAGCTACACACAGAGACAGCTACACACAGAGAGACAGCTACACACAGAGACAGCTACACACACAGATACAGCTACACACACAGAGACAGCTACACACAGAGACAGCTACACACACAGAGACAGCTACACACAGAGACAGCTACACACAGAGACAGCTACACACAGAGAGACAGCTACACACAGAGACAGCTACACACACTCCTCTACACAGGAACAGGAACACATTTTAGACCCCAAAAATTCAGAGAAACCATATTTGTATTCGTGTTGCGTCAAATCCACAAAGAAGTACATGTTATGGAGGAGTGATAACCTCTATACTGGTCTTGCAAATCCAAGGATAAAATAGACTTTGTTCGCACAATCAGGATGGAGATAGACTTCACACCTACAATATTCAAAGGCATATTTTAACACTCCAACCAACTGTGATACTTACAGTGAGAGACTGACTTCACAGTCCACACTAACATTCATAAATAAGAGAGTTAAAGAGAGGGGAGATTGTTAAGAAATACAAACGCCATCATTAAGCATTTATCCTGTTGTACCAGAATGGCCGATGGGGGAGTGGTCTGGCCGTCCTTATGGTGTCTGTGTGTGTAAATGAGAACAGACACACACTAACACTGCAGGTTAGAGACGAGCATCTGGACCCTAAACACATCCACAGTCTGATGCACTCCCACAAGAGGACACACACGCACACACACACACACACACACACACACACACACACACACACACACACACACACACACACACACACACACACACACACGGGCTTGGAGTATATCAGCACCACCCAGTGAAAGCAAATACTCACAGGTCATAGGGTGATAACGGAGCTGATATTGTAAATGGAATTTGGTATCTGAGAGAGAGCAAGATAAATGGAATGAGAGAGAGAGAGAGATTTATCCCTATGGGCTTTTTGTGTACTCCTTCCCTCCCTGCCTAGCTGTGTGGACACAAATTAGGGCCTTGGGTTTGATTTGGCATCTATCTCCTCGCCCCTTTCTTTCTCTCTCTCCCTCTCTTTCTCCCTCTCCCTGTCTTTCTTGCTCTCCCTCTTTCTCTCTGAGTAGAAACCCCTCGCATGGATACAGTGTGCGCACCTCCGCCATCGAAGCCTCGTCCAATGACCTTGCTTCCCCTGGCCCCGTCCTCACCGAACCGACCAATCCCGCGGTGGTATAGAGAAACACGTCGCTGCCAGTTAATTACACGGCAAGAACAAACATGAATGGCATTTAATGAGGAAAATGCCAGGGGATAGAGGAGCAATTACCTGAACATTGTTGTATGTCTCCCTCCTATTTTCCTCTTTAATCACTTTTATTTTCTTTGCTCAGACCACCCATACATATGCAGGTGTTGACAATAACGACCAGGACCCCATCCAGCTATTTCTGAATGAAAGCCTTAAATGATGTCTGAATTTAACAGTAGCTGTGTCCCTACTGTCAATATTCTTTTGTAGTAATGGTAATTTTCTCTACTGCATCTCTATGACAACACTGCAGTCATAACAGTTTCCTAGAAACAGAGAGCCAGTCAACAGTCACCAGTTTCCACGTCACACCTGTCAGTAAGAATGAACCACTCCATTAATGATGTAAAGCCACCAGAAACATACTAATGGTTTCTATCTCTTTTTCCCTGCTTCTCACATGATGGCAAACGAATGAGAAAACCCAGTGAAGTGAAAATGGGTGTTTAATCCAGCTCCGAATGTCTGTCTCTCATCTCATCTCTAGCCCACCGAACCAAACTCAAGGCTATCCTTTTGTGCCCTGAGCGCGACTGACCTGTGAGGGATTTTAATGCTGTAGGACCCATGACTCTTTAAGCTGGACAGAACAACACTAATACCCAGACTATCTCTCTGCCCAGAGACAACCGCACCAGACAAGTCTGTGCCTATTGGACCACAACTAGTGGACCAATCCTATTGACTGGCGGAGGTCGTACTAGACCAATCACACTAACCCTTTACACTTTAACCCTCAACATTCCAATCAAGTTTCCAACAGGTATACCCCTACCCCTGGACCAAGCATGGATCCCATTCCCACGTGTATTTTCTACATATGGATCCAGCAGTAGAGTTCACAGAGGAGTGGAGAAGGGAGTAGGAAATGGAGGGAGAGAGATGTTTACTTTGAATATCCATGCTGAAAAGCATGATACCCTGACTCAGAGACAAACACCAGCTCTCTGAAGAAGCTCTGAGCACCACACACACACACACACACACACACATAGAGCTGAGGGCATACCCTCCCACACAAACACACTGCTCCAACAAAGAAGCTCTGCGCATGGGTGAACACTCACACCTCGAATCTGAACACAAGCATAAAGTGCTGGAAAAACTAGAGAACATATTGTAGGAAACTGCATGTTTGTACATACGGAGCTCGCGATAGAGCACTGCAAATGCAAAACACCTATGCTACAGCAACACAATGCAGCCTGAGCAGGTAACAGTACCAGACTACGGACAAAAAATAAACAAAGGATAGGAAGGAGACCTGGGAGTGGCACTGTGATTTTCAGGTTTTTAGTGTTCAAGGTCTCTGACATAAGAGTGATATAGATACAGTATATCTACAGTACAGGTCAGAAGTTTGGACACACCTACTCATTCAAGGGTTTTTCTTTCTTTTTACTATTTTCTACATAGTAGAATAATAGTGAAGTCATCAAAACTATGAAATAACACATATGGAATCATGTTGTAACCACAAAAGTATAAAAAACATCGAAATATATTATATACATATTTGATTCTTCAAAGTAGCCACCCTTTGCCAAGAGTGTGCCAAACTGTCATCGAGGCATTCTCTCAACCAGCTTCACCTGGAGTGCTTTCCAACAGTCTTGAAGGAGTTCCCACATATGCTGAGCACTTGTTGGCTGCTTTTCCTTCACTCTGCTGTCCAACTCATCCCAAACTATCTCAATTGGGTTGAGGTTGGGTGATTGTGGAGGCCAGGTCATCTGATGCAGCACTCCATCACTCTCCTTGGTCTAATTGCCCTTATACAGCCTGGAGGTGGGTTTTGGGTCATTGTCCTGTTGAATAACAAATGATAGTCGCACTAAGCGCAAACCAGATGGGATGGTGTATCACTGCAGAATGCTGTGGTAACCATGCTGGTTAAGTGTGCCTTGAACTTTAAAAAGAACACAGACAGCAAAGCAACCACACACCATTACACCTCCTCCTCCATGCTTCACGGTGGGAACTACATGTTGACCTACTCTGCGTCTCACATGTCGTTTGGAACCAAAAATCTCAAATGTCCATTGCTTGTGTTTCTTGGCCCAAGCAAGTCTCTTATTATTTCTGAGGCTGGTAACTCTAATGAACTTATCCTCTGCAGCAGAGGTAACTCTGGGTCTTCCTTTCCTGTGGCGGTGCTCATGAGAGCCAGTTTCATCATAGTGCTTGATGGTTTTTGCGACTGCACTTTCCGCATTGACTGACCTTCATGTCTTAAAGTAATGATGGACTGTCGTTTCTCTTTGCTTATTTGAGAGGTTCTTGCCATAATATGGACTTGGTCTTTTACCAAATAGGGTTATCTTCTGTATACCACCCCTACCTTGTCACAACAAAACTAATTGGCTCAAATGCACTAAGAAGGAAATCAATTCCACAAATTAACTTTTAACAAGGCACACCTGTTAATTGAAATGCATTCCAGGTGACTACCTCATGAACCTGGTTGAGAGAATGCCAAGAGTGTGCAAAGCTGTCATCAAGGCAAAGGGTAGCTAATTTGAAGAATCTCAGATATAAAATATATTTTTTTAACTTTTTGGTTACTAGTTTATTTCATATGTGTTATTTCATAGTTTTGATGTCTTCGCTATTATTATACAATGTAGACGCTACAAGGTGTCAAAAGCATTCTACAGGGATGCTGGACCATGTTGACTCCAATGCTTCCCACAGTTGTGTCAAGTTGGCTGGATGTCCTTTGGGTGGTAGACCATTTTTGATACACGCAGGAAACTGCTGCACGTGAAATAAACAGCAGTGTTGCAGTTCTTGACACACTCAAACCGGTGCACCTGGAACTTACTGCCTTACCCTGTTAAAAGGCACTTAAAAATGATGTCTTGCCCATTCACCCTCTGAATGGCACGCATACACAATCCATATCTCCACTGTCTCAAGGCTTAAAAATCCTTCTTTAACCTGTCTCATTAACACTGATTGAAATAGATTTAATGTAACATCAATAAGGGATTATAGCTTTCACCTGGTCATACTATGTCATGGAAAGAGAAGGTGTTCCTAACATTTTGTACACTCAGTGAAAATGATTTATGCGAATTCAAAATCCTCCATATCTGCCAAATAGTTTTATTTTTTTAAATTGGATAAAAAAAGAGCACTGCTTAAAGGTAAAATACACTCAAAAACGTTTGTTATTTTTTTAAATTAGTCACTGATGATACAGTTCTAAAATGTTTTGCATGTCAGCAGTCAAGTTTTTAAGGATTTGGGCTTCAAGCAGCAAAGTGTAACTTTCCACACCATCACGATGACGCAAAATGTTGATGTGGCCGGTGACACTTTCCTTCTTCAGCGTCCAATATCTTGAAAACTTGACTGCTGACATGCAAAAGATGTTGTGACTGTATCAATAGTGGACTAATGAAGAGGATTTCCCCTTTAATATTGCATAAACCCAACAAAAAAGATGGAAGCCCTCACACATCCCTCACCTTCCTTGGAATTCTAAATGGCAAACACCTCTGTTCCACAAAACATTGTCTGTGGGGAAAAACCCAAATACTAAAACATCCCAAAACAACAGGCCATGAATAGCTTCTCAGTGTATTGTGGATGGTGTGTTGTTGGGATGGGATGACAGGACACACACACACACACACACACACACACACACACACACACACACACACACACACACACACACACACACACACACACACACACATACACACACACACACACACACACACACACATACACACACACACACACACACACACACACACACACACACACACCTGTATGGCGGTTGCATCTGGCATGCTGAGCCTGCGTACAAACATCTGGCTCTGTCCACTCTGGCTTGTGACGTATCCCCCGGAGCTCCAGGTGCCGCTGTGGGGCCGACCCGTGTTATAGAACATGAAGGTGTCACTCCCCGACGTGGCCGTCATGCATGTCTTATAGCAGTACGTTTTGGTCATGGAGCCGTTCCCCCGCACCTCGATGTAGTGAGGTTCAACCTTCAGGTCTCGCCGCAGAGCAACGTTGTTGTTGGGTTGACCCTGACCTCCCCCACCACCGCCACCTCGACCCAATGACCCTCCACCCCCACCAGCTGAGGTGCCCCCCTCGGGGACACTCTTTTGGGACACACAGCAGGGCGAGCAGGAGCCGGGCTGGGTGCAGTAGGCGTGGCAGCGGACAATGGCCAGCACCACAATGGTGACCAGGAACACAAAGGTGGTGGCGCTCAGGGCCACGATCAGGTAGAGGGTTACGTTGGAGAACAGCAGCGGGCTGTGAGGCCTGATAATGCGTTTGGGGTCGGGGGTCAGCTTGGGTGGCAGCTCCATGACATGCACATTGATGGTGGCGGTGGAGGAGAGCGGCGGGAGGCCATGGTCGCGGACCAGAACGGTCAGCAAGAAAGAGGTGGAGTTGTCCTCGCTGACACGCCGCGTGGTGCGTATCTCCCCCGTGTGCTCGTGGACTTTAAACAGGTCCAGCTCGGAGGTGGTCTGCTCCAGGACGTACACCAGCCAGGCGTTCTGACCTGCGTCCCCGTCCCACGCTACCACCTTGGTCACCAGAGCCCCCGCCTCTGCATTCGTCATCAGCGTCTCAGTGGTCCGCGTCCCATTGGCTGGAGGATGGACTATCCTAGGGGAGTGGTCGTTCTGGTCCATGATGTAAACGTAGACTGTTGCTACGCGGCTGAGGGGCGGCACGCCACCATCCTGGGCTTTCACCTGGAAGTGGAACTCTCTGAGCTTCTCGAAGTCGAAGGCTCGCAGGGCATAGGCCTCTCCCGTGTCGGGTTTGATGCTGACGTAGCTCGCCACAGGGATGCCGTGGTTGTTGTCATTGAGGACGGTGTAGGTGATGCGAGCGTTCTCCCCAGCGTCTGCATCCATTGCCTTTACAACGCACATTGACGCCCCAGGTGCATTATTCTCCATCATGTACACCGTGTAGGAAGTCTGTTCGAAGCGGGGAGGGTTGTCATTGACATCGGCCACGTCAACTTTAATGGACATGTGTGAAGACAGGGCCGGCGTTCCCCCATCGATGGCGGTTACTGTGACGTTGTAGGTGGAGATGGTCTCTCGGTCCAGGAACGCAGCGGTGACCAAGGTGTAGTGGTTCCGGAAGGACTTGATCTTAAACGGGACACCAGGTTGGATCTCCAGGGTCACCTGTTTGTTCTGGGCGGAGTCTCGGTCATTAAGACTGATCAGAGCCACCACGGTGTCAGCCCGTGCATCCTCACGGACCGGGCTGGAAAGAGATGACAGCACAATTTCAGGAATGTTGTCGTTCATATCCAAAACCTCCACCACCACTTTACAGTGGACGACCACTGCAGAAGGACCCCTGTCCATAGCTTGTATGTACATCTCATACGAGTTAGTCTCCTCATAGTCTATGTTTTTCTTCACTCTGATCTCTCCTGTATCTGTGTCCATGGAGAACATTTGTCTCACCCTCTCTGGGGTGTAACTGCTGAAAGAGTAAAACACATCCCCGTTTGTGCCTTCATCCCGGTCTGTGGCGTTTAACTTTATCACCAGAGCGCCCTTGGGCGAGTTCTCCGACAGTTTCACTTTGTACACGGAGTTGTCGAACACAGGCACGTTGTCGTTGGAATCCAGGACACGCACGTTGATTTTGGCTGTACCTGTGCGCGCCGGGGTGCCTCCATCGACAGCAGTCAGTATTAACTGATGAGATGGTGTATGCTCACGGTCAAATGGCTTTTTGAGCACGAGCTGGATGTTCTTGCTATTTGCCGCGGGCTTGTTGGAGTCCAGCGCGAGGTGCTCATTGTTGCTGAGCCGGTAGAGGCGAACTGAGTTGGATCCTTCGTCTGCATCCTGCGCGCCCTCGATGGGGAACCGGGACCCAGTTATGGCGGACTCTGAGATTTCCAGCTGGTACTCGTCCCGGGGGAACTGTGGCGAGTTGTCGTTCGCATCCAGAATCTCCACCTCCACATTATGCACCTCGAGCGGGTTCTCAACCCCCACTTCTAGGTTGAGCAAACAGGTGCCACTGAATTCACACAGCGTCTCCCGGTCGATGCGGTCACTTACCGACAGCTTGCCATTTTTATGATTTATGTTGAAATATCTCCGTGCGCTGTCCGAGGTGATTCTGATGCGTCGGGAGGAGAGCTTTTGCAGGTCCAGACCCAAATCGCGAACAATGTCGCCGACCACAGCCCCATTCTCCAGCTCCTCCGGAATGGTGTATCGTATTTGTGCATTTGTAAGGCCACAGAGTACAAAAATTACCAAATAAAAAGTATAAGGCACATTCTGAGTTATGCTGTAACAGCATCGCACCGCCACAGCCATTGCAAGCAGGCAGGATCCGCAGACGGATTAGAGAAAGCTTTCCATGCGTCCCCACACGCAACATTAAAAACGGGGGGGAAGAGTCCTTGAGTTACCCCCTACTATGTGCAGGACGACCAAAGCATCCTCTCCGGTACATGTGCTTGTTTTAAATAGCGTTTTTCCGTTACATCCATGTTTTCCTTTGTCCGTTTGGCTACTGCTTTTTTCTCTTCTCTCTCCGCGCGGCTGAATCTTGTTCCCCTCACGGGTGCTGACTATCGCTCTCCCTCTCCTCTCTCTCCTTCCCCCTCCCTCTCTCCCTATCTGTGCAATGGTGTCTGTGGGAAGCGGGGGAGGGGGAGCAGTGCTCTCAAACCGTACTGGCTGCATTTCACCGATTGAAAACAACGTCAAATAAAAAGAAAAAAACACATTAATACCTTGAGAATAGCAATAATAGCAATAATTGTATTGCAATTCATCATTATTTTTAACCTTCGGTCGTTTTTCTATTTTTAAGAGAGCGCGCTCGAGCAAGCTGTGTTTTTTTTATCAGAGAGGGAGAGAGAGTGAGCGAGCGAGCGAGTGCCACCGCCCTTTTCATTGTGTGCGGCAGATACTTTGCTGATCTGATTTAACCGTACGCCCAAGCGATTACTTTTCTCTTTTCATTGATCCAAACCTGCCATTAAGTCAAAGCTCTGGACCCAAAAGAATAAATAAAAATAAAACGAATAATGGATATTTAATCGAAAAGTCTATGGAAATAGATCAATAAATTCACTAACAAATGAAATGTATTTGTGCAGCAATTATCATCATAAAAGTAGTCGTTACATTTTAAGTATAATCACGGCAGTTTATTGAAATATTTGCATTATTGTAGAGAACAGAGGCTCTGTCCTCAATGGAATCAACAGGGCAGTGCAAATCAAGTCAGGCTGAGCATTAAAATATGGAGTTAACCAACAGAGACAATAGAACGAGAAAAACAATACAAAAATAAAAAATGAAATCTCAAAACAAGGCTCTCCAGCGCTCTGTCGCTGTCCCACGAGCCATAGTGCTGAAATATTGCTGCTCGCGCCCTCCTCTCACTTATTGCCCTGGGAGTGACAGCTGGGTTGATCGTATATTAAGACTACAGGGGTACTTGACTGCCGCTTCAGTTTCGCATCATATTACTCGCAGTACACAGGACCACCCCCTTTAGGCCTATATGTTATCATATGAAGCATGTTAACTCGGGGTGAGCGGGCGAAACGAACCAGGTCACCAACAAGATGCTCGAGACTTAGCCCCTCGCCATATCTGTCAAAACAAACTAGGATGCCCTCTTCTGTCAGACCCAAATTGCTGGAATAATACAGAGCTCGCGCACGCTGTAGATGCGGAAAGCACAAAGAATTTAAACTCATGTCGATTTGTTGACAAGCGGTTCTCCATTTCCTTTCGAAAGTCGCACTTGCCCCAAACATCTAAGCTATTGCCCAATACAATTCAGCAAATACAAATGTCCACCTGGTGTAAAAGACCAACTAGGGCTAACTGTTTAACACCCCCAAAAAGATTTTGAATCCATGAGTGCTTGGACGGCTTTTACAGACACCTTAATTCCTGACAGTTTCAGAGATTGCTTTGGGGGCAGTTCACACCAGGTAATGGTAATGTAATAGTCTGGCAGACATTAATGGACACACTGCCCTGTCTCATGGCGCCTTGATATACTGTCATTAATCCATTAAACAGTGGACCTCAGCTTTATAGACATCGTAACGTGTTTTAATTTCTTGAAAATTCTGCGCCACCGACCCTTCTGACTTGGCAATCACACTGGCTATATTAACCCTCCTCCTGTGTTCCGGTCGAATTGGACCGATTTACAAGTTTTCTCTCTGAAAAATGTAATTAATTTCATCTGATTGTCATAAGGTTCCATGACTTTGTCCACACAGGGCATCTGAACACACAAAATACATTTTGATGATTTTCATTACATTTTAGGTGTTTTATTTAACTTTTGTACACTTGTAGTGTTCCGGGTCAAAAATGACCGGTCATTAGAAGTGAATGGTGGAGACTATAATTAGTGTATCCAATTGAGTTCAGCCACATGTCCAATCATTAGATGGACACACTTCCTCTTCTAGACCCCCACATGCATGTGTGTTTGAGCGCGCGCACACACACACACACACACACACACACACACACACACACACACACACACACACACACACACACACACACACACACACACACACACACACACACACTTTACCCCCCTTCTTGGCTTCCAAGGAAACCCCCACGGGAACCTTCCCCAATAGAATCTTTCCCCCACGGCCACTGGAAACAGACCTGTTGACATTCTCACAAACAATCGCAACATTGTTTCAATAATATATAGAACTTTTCTCGCAGCTCTGGTATATAAAGCCTTTTTGAGGCCTTGCTCACAATTCATTCAGTGACAGCACAATGACCAAACGATATACTGTATGTGAGGCTCTTGATCATATCTTTGATCATGACACTGGTGAGGAGGAGAGAGTCCTTGTTAAACTTTGACACAAAGTAGTCTGTGATAAATAGCACAATATGTTTCATCTGAGTATTTGTTATAGTCAAAATAATCCATACATTATGCTTTTATTACTCAAAAACTAGTTGTATGAGCTCAGGTCAATGAAGCCTACAGAACATAAATAGCACATAGAAGTTCAAAACTTGTAATGTTCACAAGAACTTAAGTTGCTAAAAAGATATAACACAACATTAGGTGATAATATATGTTTTAATATGGATGTATAATCAGCTATAATGGGGCGGTCATTTTGGACCAGGAACACGTAATGAATTAACATGAAACAACACAACAGGAGGGTTCAATACATTTCAAGTACAATATAATTGCACAACCAACGTATGTTCATAAAATGTTGTAGTGGTGTTAAGCCTTTGCTGGTTTTTCATTTAAATTCGACTCAATATCTCAAACACCTCAAACATCTGCCCATGGGGCCGACATGTCTCATATGCGGATGTCTGTCCGCAGGTGGTCGGATAGTAGCGTTAAATGCCCAAATCATCCCGCTCAGACTTTCCTCCTAATTAGTACAGTCTGAACCCATGTACCCCTATTAAAATCCAATTTAAATCGGATTCAATTCAATTAAGAGGGGGCCTCTAGTCCAAACGCGACCAGAACGACAAAGTGAGAGGGAGCATCTTTCGACAGTAATTTCATTTCTACACCAGCGGCAGTGGTTCATACTGAATTGAATCGCGGCTCTCGTCTCATCTCCGAGCCCTTTACCTCTGGAAAAGCTCAATAGTTAGATAACACTCAGACAGCCAGTTTGCTAGACAATCGACTTTCACACCATTCAAATTGATTGAGTCATGCAGTGAGTGCAGTGCCATTCAAAGCACCTCTAGGAAGGACATTGTGACCTAAAAGGGGATGTCATTGGATGCTGGTCTCATCATATGGATTTATGCAATCTAAAAGGAGACTGTCTGGGATATATTAGCATTACCTGGAGCCCAATTCATGTTAAAAAAAAAAAGACAAAACAAAATTACAATATTGGCTTAGATAGACTGCCTTTGGTCATTCATTGTTGTGTATATCTATCTCTGAATAAGTCAAACATTCAGGTTAGTAAGTATAGCCTGAGTGGTATATCTGTATGGTAGACTGAGCATGAAGTTGTTTATTTGGGATGTGGCCTCAGAGAAGCCCCAGTGCCAGCCTGATTCACCCGGCCACCGGGCCACGCTACGCGCCCACACAACCCTTCCCTCTCCCAGTGCGGCTCCAGCTCTCCTTCACCGACCCCTCTGCCTACAGCTGTGAAAGGCGCTGGCAGCCTGCGAGAACGCCGCTCAGCGGTGAGTCACACCGTTGTTAGGAGTGGATGGATAGATAGCTGAGAGACTCTTCTTCACACTCCAAAGCCAGACTGAGGGGATGGTGAACTGGGAGCTGAAGAGATACAACGGAAGAGAACAGAGATGGAACGGAACTTCCGTTAGGTTCGATGGGCCTAGAGGGAACTCTTCCTTTGTGCTGAAATGGACGTTTTGTGATTTCAACTGTCCTTTTCTAACTCCTATTTAACTCAGCGGTGGAGATGAGACAGCGTGGGTCTCGTGTCAGTCCGGGCGGGGTCCGCGCGGTGGAGATGAGACAGCGTGGGTCTCGTGTCAGTCCGGGCGGGGTCCGCGCGGTGGAGATGAGACAGCGTGGGTCTCGTGTCAGTCCGGGCGGGGTCCGCGCGGTGGAGATGAGACAGCGTGGGTCTCGTGTCAGTCCGTTCTCGTGAGTCTCAGAGGCATGCGAGTAGCAGAGCTCCTGACATTTAGCAGATTCTCCCGGTGGTGCGCGCAAGCTTTGTGTTTAAGGCAATTTGAGAAAGAGATTAAAATAGGAGACTATTATCTCGTCAATTGCACACGCCGTCGGATTTATACCTGTCCTTTTCCAACTCGTTCTGTTGTCTCCTCTCTCTCTGTGTATATTGAGCTGTACACAGGCAGGTAACTGATCTCTCTCTGTACCTGTTAAGAGTCCCGTACCATCTGTCCCGCCGTTCATTGCGCGCAACAGAGCTGTGGGTTGTTTTATTTTCACTCAAGGGGCTCGAGATGAAGTTATCTCAATTCCTTCTCCGGAGACAGACATATGTCTCGCCAGAACAAACACGTCCTAATGCTCTTAAATTGATCCCTCTCTCTGTCTCCCTCTATCCCATCTTTCTCTTGTGTCTACTCTTACCCTTCCCCACTCTATTCAGTTCAAGGGTCTTTATTGGCATGGGAAACATATGTTAACATTGCCAAAGCAAGTGAAGTAGATAATATACACAAGTGAAATAAACAATAAAAAGGAACAGTAAACATTCCACTCTCACCTCACTCTCACCACCCCCTCTCTCTCCCCCTCCCAACTTCCTCGCATTTCCCTCCTCAGAGCATCTATCCCCCCTCTCTCCTGTTTCACATCTTCTTCCCCCTTCCATCCCCTCCCTCCTCTACCCCCATCTCTCTGTGACATCCGCTGCTCCAGCTGGGAGAGCTGTGGCCGAGGGGCACCGGAACGTCTGAAGTGGAAACACAGGAGCTAATGTCTCCGCTGCTGCCTCTGCCTCTACACTACACTGTCCTGTCTTCTCTAAAAAAACACCCCAGAGAGAGAAAGGGAGCAGGAAGAGAGAGGGGGAGGGGAGAGACAAGGAACAGGGGAGCAGGAGGATAGAGAAGGGAGAGAGACTAACAGGCGAGCTCGACAGCAGATAAAGGGAGAACTCTGACGCGCCCTATCATCACTTTTTGGAAATAGAGGAGCCTTTTTGAAAAGTGGAATATTAACTACCTTCTCACCATCCATTATGCAAGATGGCGGACATATTAATAAAACGCTCTCCAGTAACCCTCTCTATTAATAATACACAGTAATCGTCCCTGTTTAAAAGCCATCCTTTCACTCCCTAAGCGTCTGTTATCCCATGTGGGAAGACCGCCGTTTGTGAGTCAGATTTCCCACACACGACTGGGACCGGGACTGACTGGGCTTGGGGAAGAGTCTGAATGAGTGTCTGGGCTGGAGCCGCTCTCTCTCTCTCTCTCTGAGAGTATTTCTTTGTTATTGTCAGCTGCTGTCTCGTCTGGTGTGCTCAGGGCAAGGAGTGATGACCTCATACATGTCCCGCCTCACTCTCGCCACACCAGACGGGGTCCGAGCTCTGAGTCGCCTACTGTTCACCATGCAGACACACAGACAACATGTGTTTTTATTGAACTACTAAGTTAATACTTAGTGTTTAGGCCACCCAGTGAGACACGTGGCTTTTACATGACTATTGATGCCATACGACGCAGATAAAATAGGGTACAACATACAACATGTCCTTCTAGGACGTTTGCTTTTAGAAAATACATTAAAGAAATTAGGAAAATACCAAAAATATATTTCTCTCTTTCGATCTTTCATTATTTTACACATGGAAATGCCTGCATGCTGTTGTGTAGGAAGACAGTAATCACAGTGTCTGTGTTGCAAGGGGGAAAGGCCAGAGCGATAAAGAATCTGCATCGACAGACAGAAAATGACAAAACATCAATTTCCTCAGAGAAAATGATTTAGGTTATAGCAGGAGAGGCTGGCAACCATGAAATAAATAGAATAGAAGTGCTGATAATCTAGCTACAAAATCACAATTTTATATCAACATTTTATTTTCAGAATATCCAGACCATCACGGAGAATTAAATAAAATGCTCAATGATGGAGATGAATCCATTCTAACATTTAAAATATTGATTTTGGCCTGTACTACTAAACAAGGTTTTGAAGTGTCAGTCCTAAATCTAGGAGATATAAAAAAAACTCAGCATATATATAGATATTTATGTGCACATATTTAACTCCTTTTTAAGGGTAGGCGTAAAACTACCTTCAGACCTTCACTCATTGTTTTAACCAGTACAGTTACATTCAGACGAGTTTTGTGACACTTGTGGGGGCCGTAGTGTAAAACCGAGAACACCATAGTGTTCGTGAGAATCTCCCCGTTCCACAGTGGGGTCCATTAGTTTGTAGTCCAAACGGCTCGGAATCCGTCAGATGAAGGCCATAAAAATGGTCAAAGACACCGTAGTCATAGACTGTTCTCTCTGCTACCGCACGGCAAGCAGTAAGTCTAGGTCCAAAAGGCTTCTTAACAGCTTCTACCCTCAAGCCATAAGAATCCTGAACAGCGAATCAAATGGCTACCCAGACTATTTGCATTGACCCCACCCCCTTTTTTTACGATGCTGCTACTCGCTGTTTATTATCTATGCATAGTCACTTTACCCATACCTACATTTACAAATTACCTCAATTATCTCGACTAACCTGAACCCCCGCACATTGACTCGAGCCTCGTTTTATTATTTTATTGTTACATTTATTATTTTTATTTTAGTTCATTAAGAAAATGTTTACTTAACTTTACATTACATTTTTCTTAAAACTGCATTGTTGGTTAAGTCCTTGTAAGTAAGCATTTCACGGTAAAGTCTACACTTGTTGTATTCGGCGCATGTGACAAATACAATCAGAAGTTGGCACATCGACTGTACCAACTTCAGACGAGTCTCCTGACACTTTTTTCTAGGTCATTCTGTTCAATGCTACAGACGTTTACGTGAGAAGTCCGATTTTCGCGATGGCTCTGTCACCTTTCACCGCAGATCCGGAAGTGCGACTGGCGGATGTGGTGGATTGAGACTCATCCCTTGCAAAAATAAACATAAATCTATCTTAAACTGATGGATTTTGATGGGGATCTTTTTTGTTATGTAACTGAGATTGACTCACCGGTGCGTCAATCGACCAGGGGATTACTTGATAGGTACAATATATGCCATGTTGTGAGGAACAGGAGGGAGAGAGATGTTTTTCAGGAACTAAACGTATTAGAATCTGTGCCACAGAGAGCGAGAGAAAATCAAAGGGGCGGTGGGGTTCTGTCTCAGTGCCAAGAGCACTGCAGCTTGCAGCCAGGACAAGATGAGAGAGAGAGAGAGAGAGAGCGAGAGAGAGAGAGAGACAGTAGTACTGGGACCTCTATTGGTGTAAGAGGGTACTGCAGAGACAGTGGACTCAGCATGGTCTCCATCTACTGACTGCCATCGCTAAGCTATGTCACTACTGAAACCTGATTGCAAGCTGCTGAGTGTGCTTGTGTGCCTGTGTGTGTGTGTCCCAAGCCGCAGATCGCCTCCTTTCCTCTCCTTCTGTGTCTGACAGTGTGACTGTGAAGGGCAGATTCAGGCCCCCTCCAGAGGAGAGAGATGGAAACAAAATATGCTGATGAGAGAATCTGTTTCCAAGGACAACACCCTCACTCCGCAAGAGAGTATTCCTCTGCCACAAAGCATTATTAATCACACAAGCCAGATCTGGCAGATTGATCACAACACTCTGAGGTAAAAATGATCAACCCTTAAGCACAAAATCAGACCAAACTATCAGACATCCTACAGTATTCATACCCCTTGACTTCTTGCACATTTTATTCAACCTTTTGTTGTGTTACAGCCTGAATTTAAAATGGATTACATTTAGATTTTATGTCACAAATTAATTAAAAAAGAAAAGCTGAAATGTCAGGAGTCAGTGAGTATTAAGCCCCTTTGTTAAATAAGTTCAGGAGTAAAAATTCAGTCAGGTCAGTATTCAACGTTAGCAGATGACATGGAAACCAGCCACTATGGGCAACAGTGAGTACTGTGACCTTCAAGTAGGCTTTGGTTTTGCTAGGGCGTTGTGGACAGGGATGGTGGATGGGCGAGATAGGAGTAAGCATCTGACTCTGTTTTTATATATTTTTCTTTAAGCCTATCCCAAACCTTAACCCTAACCCTAACCATTCTAATGCCTAACCTTACGATTTCTGAGTTCATGTCTGAAGACAGATTACATTTCCACAGGCATCAGGAATCATCGTCAGTGTCTGAATCCAAGACTGTGTCAGCCAAATTTACAACACCACCAAAAAGTAAAGACACCCACTTTCTCAAAAGGTGATGGAGAGTTGGAGGTAGACCAATGGAGACCAACAGAGACAAAATGTCTCCTCTCTCTCAAAGAAACCAAACAATGCAAACCTACAATCCATTCCGGTGTAGACTAAGATTGGATTAAGTGGTCCACTCACCGATGGTATCCCATGCTACTGTGGGAACCTGTCTAGCAAGATAGTTCAAACTAAGGTCCAGTCACTGTTACATGTAATGCTGCTAGATTTACATCCAGAATTCATAAATGTAGAAAATATTGCTTTAATAGCCTAGCCAAAGCGACACTAAGGAGTGCTACAACTAAGAACCATCTCAGTGCACCAGTAATAGACTTAGGCCACTATAATCCTCAAATTCATTATTCATTATCATTGTTGAGTTTCTGAAGCTCTGAATTAGACTGGGTAGTAACAATTCTGTGTTGTTATCGTCACTGTGAAATATGGATACAAGTATGAGCTCCAGATGTTGTAGGTCAGGAATGTCTGGGTCACTAAATCAAATTCGTATTGCTGTTGCAACGTTTTAGGATGCTCGCAATACTTAACCTTGGAACGATAGAGAGAAGTAACCAATCAGTTTGAAATTTGACGTTTGGAACAACTTTGAAATGTGACGTTTGAGAAACATGGATGAACGTCTAGTTCTGACGTGAGACTGTGGGAGCTCGTTGTAAAAAAATTCCTTAACAAGTCACATAATAAGTTCCATGGACTCACTCTGTGTGTAATAACAGTGATTAACATTAATTGCACTTTGGATGGTGTATCAATACACCCAGTCACAACAAATATACAGGCGTTTTTTTCCCTAACTCAATTGCCGGAGAGGAAGGAAACCCCTCATGGATTTCCCCAAGAGATCAATGGTGACTTAAAACAGTTACAGAGTTTAATGGCTGTGAAAGGAGAAAACTGAGGATGGATCAACAATATTGTAGTTACTCCACAATACTAACCGAAGTGACAAATTGAAAAGAAGGAAGCGTGTACAGAATACTATTTTTCCAAAACATGCATCCTGTTTGCAATAAGGCACAAAAGCAAAACTGCAAAACATGTGGCAAAGAAATTAACTTTATGTCCTGAATACAAAGTGTTATGTTTGGGGTAAATCCAATAAAACACATCACTGAGTACCACTCTTCATATTTTCAAACATGGTGTTGGCTGCATCACGTTATGGGCATGCTTGTTATCGGCAAGAACTAGGGAGTGTTTTAAGATGAAAATAAATGGGAAAGAGCTAAGCACAGGTAAAATCCTAAAGGAAAACATGGTTCAGTCTGCTTTCCAACAGACACTGTGAGACAAATTCACCTTTCAGCAGGACAATAACCTAAAACACAAGGCCAGATATACACTGAAGATGCTTACCAAGACAACATTGAATATTCCTGAGTGGCCTAGTTACAGTTTTGACTTAAATCGGCATGACAATCTATGTAAAATATTGAAAATGGATGTCTAGCAATGATCAACAACCAATTTGACAGAGCTTGAAGAATTTCTAAAAGAATAATGTGCAAATATTGTACAATTCAGGTGTGCAAAGCTCTTAGAGACTTACCCATTTTTTTACATTTTAGTCATTTAGCAGACGCTCTTATCCAAAGCGACTAACAGTAGTGAGTGCATACATTTCATACATATTTTTCCATACTGGTCCCCCGTGGGAATCGAACACACAACCCTGGTGTTGCAAACACCATGTTCTACCAACTGAGCCACACGGGACCCAGAAAGAGTCAAAGATGTTTAAAAAAAATATATATAATAATAATAATAATAATAATAAAAAAATAAAAAAACAATAATAAAAAAAGTGCTTCTACACTGAACAAAAATAGAAACATGTAAAGTGTTGGTCCCATGTTTCATGAGCTGAAATAAAAGATCATAAACATGTTCCATACGCATAAAGAGCTTATTTCAGTCAAATTTTTGGCACAATATTTTTGTACATCCCTGTTGGTGACCATTTCTCCTTTGCCAAGATAATCCATCCACCTCGCAGGTGTGGGATATCAAGAAGCTGATTAAACAGCATGATCAATACACAGGTGCACCTTGTGCTGGGAACAATAAAAGGCTACAGATGTCTCAAGTTTTGAGGGAGTGTGCAATTGGCAAGCTGACTGCAGGAATGTCCACCAGAGCTTTTGCCAGAGAATTGAATGTTAATTTCTCTACCATAACGTCATTTTAGAGAATTTGGCAGTATGTCCAACCGGCCTCACAACCGCAGACCACGTGTATGGCATCGTGTGGGCAAGCGGTTTGCTGATGTCAACGTTGTGAGCAGTGCCCCAAGGTGGTGGGGTTATGGTATGGGCAGGCATACGCTACGGACAACAGACACAATTGTATTTTATCAATGGAAATTTGAATGCACATAGATACCGTGATGAGATCCTGAGGCCCATTGTCATGCCATTCATCTGTATTCCCAGTCATGTGAAATCCATAGATTAGGGCCTAACAATTTTATTTCAATTGACTTATTTCCTTATATGAACTATAACTCAGTATAATCGTTGAAATTGTTGCATGTTGCATTAATATTTTGGTTCAGTATACAAAGTACTGACTCAGGGGTGTGAATAGTTACAGTACCAGTCAAAAGGTTGGACACACCTACTCATTCAAGGGTTTTTCTTTCTTTTTACTATTTTCTACATTGTATAATAATAGTGAAGATATCAAAACTATGAAATAACACATATGGATTCATGTAGTAGCCAAAAATGTGTAAATCTAGAAGGCCAGCATCCTGTAGTTGCCTCTTCATTGTTGATATTGAGACTGGTGTTTTGCGGGTACTATTTAATGAAGATGCCAGTTGAGGACTTGTGAGGCGTCTGTTTGTCAAACTAGACACTCTAATGTACTTGTCCTCTTGCTCAGTTGTGCACCGGGGCCTCCCACTCCTCTTTCTATTCTGGTTAGAGCCAGTTTGCGGCTCTTCTGTGAAGGGAGTGGTAAACAACATTGCACGAGATCTTCAGTTTCTTGGCAATTTCTCGCATGGAATAGCCTTAATTTCTCAGAACAAAAATAGACTGACGAGTTTCAAAAGAAAGTTCTTTGTTTCTGGCCATTTTGAGCCTGTAATCGAACCCACAAATGCTGATGCTCCATATACTCAACTAGTCTAAAGAAGACCAGTTTTATTGCTTCTTTAAGCAGAACAACTGTTTTCAGCTGTGCTAACATAATTGCAAAAGGGTTTTCTAATGATCAATTAGTCTTTTAAAATGATAAACTTGGATTAGCTATCACAACATGCCATTGGAACACAGGAGTGATGTCTGTACGCCTATGTAGATATTCCATAAAAAATCTGCCGTTCCCAGCTACAATAGTCATTTACAACATTAACAATGTCTAAACTGTATTTATGATCAATTTAATGTTATTTTAATGGACAAAAAATGTGCTTTTCTTTCAAAAACAAGGACATTTCTAAGTGACCCCAAACTTTTGAACGGAAGTGTATATTTTCTTTACATTGTTTGCAAACTGATATGTGACAAGAATTAATGCCAAAATAATATACAATACCGGTCAAAAGTTTTAGAACACCTACTCATTCAAGGGTTTTTCTTTATTTTTACTATTTTTTACATCACTATTTTTTATAACACATATTGAATCATGCAGTAACCCAAAAAAGTTTTAAACCGATCAAAATATATTTTACATTTGAGAATCTTCAAATAGCCACACTTTGCCTTGATGACAGCTTTGCACACTCTTGGCATTCTCTCAACTAGCTTCATAAGGTAGTCACCTGGAATGCATTTCATTTAACAGGTGTGCCTTCCTAAAAGTTAATTTGTGGTATTTCTTTCCTTCTTAATGCGTTTGAGCCAATCAGTTGTGTTGTGACAAGGTAGGGTTGGTATACAGAAGATAGCCCTATTTGGTAAAAGTCCAAGTCCATATTATGGCAAGAACAGCTCAAATAAGCAAAGAGAAAGAACAGTCCATCATTACTTTAAGACACGAAGGTCAGCCAATCCAGAAAATGTCAAGAACTTTGAAAGTTTCTTCAAGTGCAGTTGCAAAAACCATCAAGTGCTATGATGAAACTGGCTCTCATGAGGAACACCACAGGAATGGAAGACCCAGAGTTACCTCTGCTACAGAGGACAAGTTTATTAGAGTTACCAGCCTCAGAAATTGCAGCCCAAATAAATGTAACAGACACATCTCAACATCAACAACTGTTCAGAGGAGACTACGTGAATCAGGCCTTCATGGTCAAATTGCTGCAAAGAAACCCCTACTAAAGGACACTAATAAGAAGAGACTTGCTTGGGTCAAGAAACATGAGCAATGGACATTAGACTGGTGGAAATGTGTCCTTTGGTCTGGAGTCCAAAAATTGAGACGCGGTGTGGGTGAACGGATGATCTCCACATGTGTATTTTCCACCGTAAAGCATGGAGGAGGAGGTGTTATGGTGTGGGGGTGCTTTGCTGGTAACACTGTTTGTGATTTATTTAGAATTTAAGGCATACTTAACCAGCATGGCTACCACAGCATTCTGCAGCAATATGCCATCCCATCTGGTTTGCACTTAGTGGGACTATCATTTGATTTTCAACAGGACAATGACCCAACACACCACCAGGCTGTGTAAGGGCTATTTGACCAAGAAGGAGAGGGATGGAGTGCTGCATCAGATGACCTGGCCTCCACAATCCCTCAACCTCAACCAAATTGAGATGGTTTGGGAAGAGTCGGACCACAGAGTGAAGGAGAAGCAGCCAAAAAGTGCTCAACATATGTGGGAACTCCTTCAAGAATGTTTGAAAAGCATTCAAGGTGAAGCTGGTTGAGAGAATGCCAAGAGTGTGCAAAGCTGTCATCAAGGCAAAGGGTGGCTATTTGAAGAATTTTGTTTTGTTTACTACATGATTCCATATCTGTTATTTCATAGTTTTGATGTCTTCACTATTATTCAACAATGTAGAAAATAGTAAAATTAAAGAAAAACCCTGGAATGAGTAGGTGTGTCCAAACTTTTGACTGGTAGTGTATGTAAAGTTATGTATTTCATTTTCAATAAATTTGCAAAAATGTCTAAACACTTTGGCGTTATGGGGTATTGTGTGTAGATGGGTGAGAAATAAAATCAATTTAATCCTTTTTGAATTCAGGCTGTAACACAAAAAAATGTGGAATAAGTCAAGTGGTATGAATACTTTCTGAAGGCTCTGTATCTCCTATTAATACATCCAGAGCAGAAACATACATCTTCCACATCTTCTGGTGCACTGAGATGAGATCAAAGACAACTATGCGGCAAAACTAACTGCATTGCATCATGTCTGATTAATAACATTCTACTACTCTAGCAGCATCAGCACTTTAACTTTTTAAAACCATGTATTATTAAAGACTGCATATACTTCTACCAAGAATCTCTATCTAAAGACGCAGGCATCTAAGACTCTACCCAAAAGTGTTGTGCGGTTTTACCCCTGTGTATTTAACTAATTAACAACATGCTTTAGAACCTCTTCATCTCAGATATCAAATCGTAGTTTCAATAGAGATGATGATTCCTTTCCCATGTATAAAGAATGAGGTGGAGAGACTGTTCTGGATGCGCTTGGCTATGCCTTCCCCAGTGTACCTCCTTTCAGTGTAAAGGGTTGGATGGAGAGGTTGTTCTTGGTGCGCTTGGCTATGCCTTCCCCAGTGTACCTCCCTTTCAGTGTAAAGGGCATGACAGAACTAAAAGCCATGTAAATCTCTCCCCCGGAGTCCTGGAAGAGTTAAACAGCATTTGGTCTGTCCCTGTTCTGCCTGAAAATAAATCAAACAGATTCATGTTGTGGTAAACAAAGCTATCTGAGACAGCAGGCAGCCACCGATCCCCACTACCGCTCCACTCAGAACCCTGGTTTTGTATCCATGCTGGGTAGATGGGGATGGATGTGGAAGAACCCTGTGGTTCTGAGCATGACAAGGCTAATCTAATGACTGCACAACATCCTTACACCATAAAGGGTGTGTGTGTGTGTGTGTGTGTGTGTGTGTGTGTGTGTGTGTGTGTGTGTGTGTGTGTGTGTGTGTGTGTGTGGTGTGTGTGTGTGTGTGTGTGTGTGTGTGTGTGTGTGTGTGTGTGTGTGTGTGTGTGTGTGTGTTCAGTCATTTTATCTGTGACCAATTCTCAGCCCTACGCATGGGAAACACATATTTAATTGTTTTCTTCCTCCTCATCCTGACTGCCTCTCCTTGTCCTTCTTCTACATATTTTACATGATCTCACACTCCATGGTAAAACCTGTACCCTTATTGCTGTCTTCCTCTCCCTCCCTCCCTCTCTCTCAATCCCCTTTCCTCTCTCTATTCTCTCACTTTTTTCCTTTCCACTCTCTCTTTGTCCATCTTTGAATGTGATAAATGGGAGGATGGCTTAGTGGGGGTGGATGCACATTTGAAGCTCTCTCTCTCTCTCTCTCTCTCTCTCTCTCGCTCTCTCGCTCTCTCTATCTCTCTGAGAAACAGACTGGTGCACTATCAGTAATGAGGATCATCTCTATGGCAACCTCCATGGCAACCTCAGCTGAGCTCCCATCCCCTTGCCAAAACCCACACCCAGGAGGGAGGAAAACAGGAAGTGACGTTTTAACACACGTCCATGAAACAAAACCAGGACAAGGAGTAGACTGTCTGGAGGGGCCCAATTATCATTAGCCCAATCACATTGACCAAGATGCAATCAACATCTGAGCCAGATCTCTGGGGGTAAGGGTGGGGTGAGGAGAACAATTCTAAGTCATGTTTTTGGGTCACGATAGTTGATCCCATCTGGATGCTTACTGAACCTAAATGACTTACAGTAGGTGAATTATGGCCTTGCTGTGTAGAAATACCATCCAGTTCAGATGTGAAGCACTTAGCTGGCTACCTCATCCAGGATAATGTACTTAGATAATCAATAATGTAATGCTTTTTGCAACACTGGGGCCAGCAGAGCAGACGAAGAGGCTTTTAGCCAACACACATTAACACACAGTCACTGCAATACACATATTAATAAAGAACTGACACACAGCTAAATACATGACTACATACACTGCTGCTCTTACAAAAAAAAGAAACACCATATACACTGCAATACTCTGAAATACAAATAATATCTATTGCTATGAAGCAGAACGCACACACTCACACATACTCAGAGAACACAGTGTACACACTGCCACCCACACACAGAAGGAGTGGTGATCTGAGGGATAGGAATAAGCGCCTCCACCTCATTCCCCTAGCCCTTTGTCCCGCCTCCCCGGTTTAGCTGTGATTGACAGCTGGATTCCTGCCGGTGATGTCAGCCTCGCCCAGCCCAGGGTGTACCTCACTGAGACGTGTACCAAGGCTCCGAGAGATCCCTGCTGCTGCAGCGCAGAACGGAAAATTACCAGCGCCTCCCCCTCCTGTTCTCTCTCTCTCTCCCTCCGTCACTCTCCCTCTCTCTCACACACACAGTGAGCGGCAGTCTACAGAGCGCAGGGTGAACCACTCAAAAGCAAGGAGACAGCTCCAGGCATTATAACTGGAGCCATACTGGGCCCAAACACATCAGAGAGAGAGATAGCATGGCAATATAGAGAATGTGTTATTTATTACTCTCAGACACCTAGTGATCTTCCTAACACACCCTGACCCACTTCCACATGCACAGCACTGCAACATTCAGAACCCCAGCGTGATCATACAGAGACCCAAAGCACATGGAGAAGACTAAAATATCAACCAACCAAAAGATCATACAGTGGCTCTGAGCTTGTATTTTACTTCGTTGATTATACTGACCCACCACTCACTAAAATTAGGTCAGTGCATTATCAAATAGTATGAAAAAATGTATTAACAAACAGGATACATCATCGCGCTTAATGTGAGGCAGTGCCTAAGAGCACACAATATTAACAAAACCACTTGAATGCCACTGGTTACAAACAAGCACCACTTTAAATGGCCAAAAGAAAGCTAAATCCACACAAGTAGATAGCGTTTGCAGTTGATATACACAGTTTGTGGTCAAATAAAAGGGTCTGAGCAGCTTACATGCTGAGCGGATCAAGCCGCCCTGACATACTTAGTGTAAGTTAATGAAAATGGAGAGAATCCTGTTTACAGAGTGCTGAGGCAGATAGTGTACATGTCTGGGGAGAGGGATGACAATTCACCATTCCTCCTCTCAGCTGCTACCCACACACTTCCACAGATACCCACACACTCCCACAATACGCACACACACACACACACACACACACACACACACACACACACACACACACACACACACACACACACACACACACACACACACACACACACACACACACACACACTCCCACAATACACACACACACACACACACACACACTTCCACAGATACAGATACACACACACTCCCACAGATACAGATACACACAAACCCCCACAGATACAAATACACACACACTCCCACAATACACACACACACACACACACACACACACACACACTCCCACAGATATAGATACACACACACTTCCACAGATACAGATACACACACACTCCCACAGATACAGATACACACTTCCACAGATACAGATACACACACACTCCCACAGATACAGATACACACACACTTCCACAGATACAGATACACACACACTCCCACAGATACAAATACACACACACTCCCACAATACACACACACTCCCACAGATACAAATACACACACACTCCCACAATACACACACACACACTCCCACAGATACAGATACACACACACTTCCACAGATACAGATACACACACACTCCCACAGATACAAATACACACACACTCCCACAATACACACACACACTCCCACAGATACAGATACATACACACTCCCACAATACACACATACACACTCCCACAATACACACACATACTACCACAGATACAGATAAACTCACACAAATACACACACACTCCAACAATACACACACACTCCCACACATCCAGATACACACACACACTCCCACTACCACAGATACAGATACACACAGACACACACACACACACACAGAGATACACACATTCACACACACTGAGAAAACAAGGCCGATGGACTGAAAGAGGGAGGGGAGAGGGAAGGAGGGGGTGGGGAGAGATAGGGAGACAAAGAGATAGATATACTGTACATTGATATTTAGGGAAATACCATGAGACTGATGGAAAGCAACATGATACGTAAAAATATATACACAGAGATGCACTGACAGAAAGACAGACAGAGAAAGAAAGAGATGGATACAGAGGTGGACTGACAGAAAGATAGACAGAGAAAGAAAGAGAGATGGATACAGATGGACTGACAGAAAGGGGGAGGGGAAAGATAGAGAAACAGTGAGAATGGAGGAAAGAAAAAAATATGAATGAGACAAGGTGACATAGACCACGAAGGAAATACAAATCAAATCAAACTTTATTTGTCACATGCGCCGAATACAACAAGTGCAGACCTTACCGTGAAATGCTTACTTACATGCCCTTAACCAATAGTGCAGTTCAAGAAGAGTTAAGAAAATATTTACCAAATAGACTAAAGTAAAAAATTCTAATAAAAAGTAACACATCAAGAATTTGTACATGTAGGTAGGGGTGAAGTGACTACGCATAGATAATAAACAACGAGTAGCAGCAGTGTACAAAAGGGAGGGGGAGGGGGGGGGGTTCAATGTAAATAGTCTGGTGGCAATTTTATGAATTGTTCAGCAGTATTATGGCTTGGGGGTAGAAGCTGTTGAGGAGCCTTTTGGTCCTAGACTTGGCGCTCCGGTACTGCTTTCCATGCGATAGCAGAGAAAACAGTCTATAACTTGGGTGACTGGAGTCACTGACAATTTTATGGGATTTCCTCTGACACTGCCTATTATATAGGTCCTGGATGGCAGGAAGTTTGGCTCCTTACACGGTCGCTGTGTAGCTGTAGAAACTTTTGAGGATCTGGGGATCCATGCCAAATCTTTTCAGTCTCCTCAAAATGTTTTGTTGTGCCCCCTTCACGACTGTCTTGGAATGTTTGGAGCATGATCGTTTGTTGGTGATGTGGACACCAAGGAACTTGAAACTCTCAACCCGCTCCACTACAGCCCCATTGATGTTAATGGGGGCCTGTTCAGCCTGCCTTTTACTGTAGTCCAAGATCAGCTCCTTTGTCTTGCTCACATTGAGGGAGAGGTGATTGTCCTGGCACCACAGTGTCAGTTCTCTGACCTCCTCCCTGTAGGCCGTTTCATCATTGTCAGTGATCAAGCCTACCACTGTTGTGTCGTCAGCAAACTTAATGATGGTGTTGGAGTCGTGTTTACCCACGCAGTTGTGGGTGAACAGGGAGTACAGGAGGGGACTAAGTACACACCCCTGAGGGCCCCAGTGTTAAGGATCAACGTGGCAGACGTGTTGTTGCCTACTCTTACCACCTGGGGGCGGCCCGTCAGGATGCCCAGGATCCAGTTGCAAAGGGAGGTGTTTAGTTCCAGAATTCTTAGCTTACTGATGAGCTTTGTGGGCACTATGGTGTTGAACACTGAGCTGTAGTCAATGAACAGCATTCTCACATAGGTGTTCCTTTTGTCCAGGTGGGAAAGGGCAGTGTGGAGTGCGATTGAGATTATGTCATCTGTGGATCTGTTGGGACGGTATGCGAATTGGAGTGGGACAAGGGTGTCCAGGAGGATGCTGTTGATGTGAGCCATGACCAGCCTTTCAAAGCACTTCATGGCTACCGACGTGAGTGCTACGGGGCAGTAATCATTTAGGCAGGTTCCCTTTGCTTTCTTGGGCACAGGGATTATGTTTGTCTGCTTGAAACATGTAGGTATTACAGACACGGTCAGGGAAAGGTTGAAAATGTCAGTAAGGACACTTGACAGTTGATCCGCGCATGCTTTTAGTACACATCCTGGTAATCCGTCTGGGCCAGCGGCTTTGTGAATGTTGACCTGTTTAAAGGTTTTGTTCACATCGGCTACCGAGAGCGTTATCACACAGTCATCCAGAACAGCTGGTGCTCTCAGTGTTGCTTGCCTCAAAGCGAGCATAAAAGGCATTTAGCTCATCTGGTAGGCTTGCGTCACTGGGCAGCTCGCGTCTGGGTTTCCCTTTGTAGTCCATAATCATTTTCAAGCCCTGCCACATCCAACAAGTGTCAGAGCCGGTGTAATAGGATTCAATCTTAATCCTGTATTGACGCTTTGCTTGTTTGATGGTTCGTCTGAGGGCATAGCGGGATTTCTTATAAGCTTCCGGATTAGTCTCCCGCTCCTTGACAGCGGCAGCTCCAGCTTTTAGCTCGATGCGGATGTTGCCTGCAATCCATGGCTTCTGGTTGGGATATGTACGTACGGTCACTGTGGGGACGACGTCGTCGATGCACTTATTGATGAAGCCGATTCCTCAATGCCATTGGATGAATCCTGGAACATATTCCAGTCTGTGCTAGAAAAACAGTCCTGTAGTGTAGCATCCGCATCATCTGACCACTTCCATATTGAGCGAGTCACTGGTACTTCCTACTTTAATTTTTGCTTGTAAGCAGGAATCAGGAAGACAGAATTATGGGCAGATTTGCCAAATGGAGGGCGGGGAGAGCTTTGTATGCATCTCTTTGTGTGGAGTAAAGGTGGTCTAGGATTTTTTTCCCCTCTGGTTGCACATGTGACATGCTGGTAAAAATTTGGTAAAACTGATTTAAGTTTGTCTGCATTAAAGTTCCCGGCCACTACGAGCGGCGCTTCTGGGTGAGCATTTTCTTCTTTGCTTATGGCCTTATAGAGTTGGTGCCAGCTCCGTTCTGTGTAGGTAAATTGACGCTATGAATAATATAGATGTCAACTCTCTTGGTAGATAGTGTGGTCTACAGCTTATCATAAGGTACTCTACCTCAGGCGAGCAATACCTCGAGACTTCTTTAATATTAGACATTGTGCACCAGCTGTTATTGTCAAATAGACACACACCCCCACACTTCGTCTTACCAGACGTAGCTTCTCTGTTCTGCCGGTGCACGGAAAATTCCACCAGCTCTATATTATACGTATCATCGTTCAGCCACGTCTCGGTGAAACTTAAGATATTACAGTTTTTAATGTCCCATTGGTAGGATAATCTTAATCGTAGGTCATCCATTTTATTTTCCAATGATTACACGTTAGAAAGAAGAACGAATGGCAGTGGGAGTTTACTCGCTCGCCTACGGATTCTCAGAAGGCTGCCCGATCTGCGACCCCTTTTCCTGCGTCTTTTCTTCAAGCAAATTACGGGGATCTGGGCCTGTTCCACTGAATGCAGTATATCCTTTTCGTCGGCCTCGTTAAAGGAAAACGTTTTGTCCAGTCCACGGTGAGTAATCGCTGTTCTGATGTCCAGAAGTTATTTTCGGTCATAAGAGACGGTAGCAGCAAGATTATGTACAAAATAACTTTAAAAATATGTTACACAAAATGCTAAAAAACTAACAAAATAGCACATTTGGTTGGGAGAGTGTAAAATGTCAGCCATGTCCTTCGGCACCATCTTTTCAAGGGAGAGAGATAGAGAGACGGGAAGGTCAGGGGGGTAGAGAGAAATCGATATTAAGAGTTGGGAACCCAAGAGAAAAACAGAGACCATGAGATTGAGAGAAAGGCACAGTGAGTCAGGGAAATGTAGAAAGAAGGGGAGAGAAAGAGGAATATATATATTTTATAAAAGGGTAGAGAATGAAAGAAAAGGATTACTCATGCACTCAAAAGTGAAATCAAGGGTTGTTACAGCAGACATCTTGCAAGGCGTGGGAACAGCATAAATAAGGGCAGAGAGAAAGGCTTCTCCTATCATCCACATACCTCCTGAGGACTCAGAGAGATAGACAGACCCCTGACTGTGCCAGGCCAGCTCACTCGCATACAGAAACACATACTCCTACATAAAAATTATGGTCTGTTTGTTTCAATTGCTATATCAGTTAACTTGGGTGGTGTTTGTGAAAGATTCAACAACATGCAATCACGATCTATCAATCTACCTTGTGAATGCAAGGGATTGCCTTACTGACTGACAGAGGAGCCTATTTTCAATGTTCAGAGAGGGAGTGATGGACTCAGAAGAATGCACTGAGTGGTAGCATTCTGGACATGGGGATAGGCATTGACATGATATAATTACAACAACAAAAAACATAAAACTACACCCTGTGAAAGTATTGAATCCTTCACAATCATGACAACCAATAATCCATCAAAGAACTAAAACAGCTGACATTCTGATTCTGCTTTCATTACAAAGTTCACAATTTGCCTTTTTCAGTCAGTCTACAACTCTATCCGTGGTAAAAAAAAAATATATAAAAAAATATTCATTGAAATAGAATCAATACAAAAGTAGATTTCAACTAGTTTCCACTAGCATCATGAAGAGCCATTCATACCTCACGGAGGAATAAACACTTAGCGCGAACATTTAGTTCTGAAAGTTTAGCGCGACTTCAGCACCTTGGAAAGCAACACTCGATCTATTTACCTTGGAGGCCATACGGACAGTGCAAAACAAAGCCAATGTGACAACTCTCGAGTGGTGGGCTGATTTCCGGAAAAGAGGCATTTCGAAAACCATAATCTTGACTGCATCACGTTAAAATGAGCAATACAGGTTCAATTTCATAGAAAATAGGCCCGTTAATGTATATAGATCTTACCTCCTCTTTGTTGGGTAACGTCTGAGTCCTGTTAAACGTGTCATTTCCATTAATACTGATCAGTTCTGCATCTGCAGGTGGATACGGAGCGGGGAAAACCACTACGTCACTCTTCAGTGTGTCTGAGCTGAAACACACGTCATACTGCTGAGTAGATTTAGAGTAAGACCAGCTTCCGTCAGGGTGTGTGGTGATCATTGGGGCGCTGTACCTTCTGAAACTGTCCTCTGTCCTGTGGCATTTTACAGCTATTAAACTGATGAGGCTCAGTAAAAATATCACTGATACCGAGGAAATGGCGATCAGCAAATACAGGTTTAAATCAGAGAAGTTCTCCTCCTTTCTCGGTACATTTCTGAACTGAGTCTGGATTTCACCTGTACTTTCAACCACCACTACATCAATAGACACAGTCGCTGACAGTGAGGGTTCTCCGTTATCAGAAACCAACACGAGCAACGGGTGAGTTTTCAGGTCATTGTCACTCATTCTCCTCTTAGTCCTCAGTTCCCCGCTGCTGGTTCCGATTCGGAAGAGGTTGGTTCCCTTGGGCTCAGAGATGTGATAAGAAAGCAGCGCATTGTAGCCAGAGTCGGCGTCTACAGCCCTGATCTTGGCCACAAAGTAGCCCGCTTCAGCAGAATAGGGAACGTTCTCAGCGTTAACGGAGCCGTGTTCAGAATAGGGCGCGAGAATCCCAGGACTGTTGTCATTCTCATCCAGGATAAAAACGTTCATAGTCACGTTGCTGCTGAGTGGAGGAACACCAGAGTCTGTGGCCTGAACTTTAAACTGGAAAGTTTTGATCTCCTCATAGTTAAAAGACTGCAGACTGATTATATCTCCAGTATGCGAGTTTATATTTACAGATGATGATATTGAAACACTTTTATCTAATAACGAATACGTCATCTTTGCATTTTCATCTGAATCTGGATCAAAAGCAGATATTGTATAAATGACGTCTCCTACCGGACTGTTCTCTTTCACATAAACATTAATAACGGGTTCTGAGAAGCGAGGAGCGTTGTCATTTACATCAGAAACGTGTACTGTAATAACGCTGGTGCTGGAGAGAGGCGGGGTCCCTTCATCAGTAGCTGTGATGATGACATTATACTGAGAAGCGCTCTCTCTGTCCAGAGGCCCGTCGACCACTAAAGAATAATGATTATTGTATGAGTTGTTTATCGTAAATGGCACAGAGCCTAGTATTTTAACCTGTACAGCGCCATTTGTGCCTTCGTCATTGTCTTTCGCTGTTATCAGACCAACCGTTGTCCCCAATGACGCATCCTCTTTCACAAAGCTAACTAATGAAGTGATAAATATCTCTGGTGTATTGTCATTCACGTCAGTGATTTCAACCAGGACTTTACAGTGAGATGCTCTAGGATTGTGTCCCCTGTCTTGAGCTTGGACACGTATTTCAACAGCATTGTTTTTTTCGTGATCCAACTCGCTTTTAACGGTTATTTCACCGGTAGCTGCATTAATGGAAAATGCGGCAACGTTATTATCACTGTTTTGGTTAATGAAAATATAAACAATTTCCCCATTCAGATCTTCATCTGCGTCACTCGCTTGAACCGTGATGACGGATGCACCTATAGGCGTATTCTCAGGAATACGAGCTTTATAAAGTGGCTTTTTAAAAATGGGTATATTATCGTTAACGTCTTTCACATTTACAATGATCTGTAACGTCCCGGATCTAGGAGGATTTCCTCCATCTACAGCGGTCAGTGTGAGCTGGATAACGGGCTGTTTCTCTCGGTCTAAAGCTTTCTGCAGCACTAACTCAGCAGACACACTCTGCTCTCCACCGCTCTGTACATCCAGGGAGAAGTGTTCATTCGGGCTCAGCGTGTAGCTGTTTACTGCGTTAGCCCCTACATCCGTGTCGTAGGCGCTTTCCAAAGGAAATCTCTCCCCTGGAAATGCAGATTCAGATACATTCAAATATGTTTTAGAGGACCTAAACGACGGTGAGTTGTCATTTATATCCAAAACATTCACTTCAAATCTGTATAGATTCAATGGCAAATTCACAATGGCTTCCAGTTCTAACGAACACTTCGTGCTCCGAGCACAGAGCTCGTCTCTGTCTATTCTCTCTCTCACCGACAGAATTCCTGTTTTTTTATTTACATCAAAATACCTCTGATTGGGTCCGGAAATCTTAAACCCACGATATTCAAGTTGCTGCACGTCAAGATGCAAATCCTTTGCCAAATGACCAACAACAGTGCCCCGGTTAGATTCCTCGGATATGGAATAGACGATCTGTGCTGACGCGATACTCCAAAGATGACATAACGGGAGGAGATAGGACATCCGCGAAGGAAACATAACCCCTTTGTGAGTCATTGTGTCGGTATTCCGTTAACGAAACATTGTGAAGAACAGAGGCTATCACCCGCATAGATGCGTAAACCAAAACAGAACCAGACGAGAGCCACGATGTTCTGCTGCTCACCCGAACAAAGCCTTTTTTTTCAACAACGACCAATGCTCCTGTGTAGGGCGGAGCCTCGCACGGCGAGCGAGGATTTACACTGCGTGAGTGGATAGCGATACCGTGTGGACATATAAAAACAATCAAATATTTCTGTGGAAGTGGAGACCAAACACAGTAATCTCCCCCCAAAAAAGTTAGTGACCAAAAGATGACCAAATGATGACCTTGGTGAGTTCTGATCAACATGATTAGGGTCTGTACTAAACATACACCAACACTTTACAATGTTCATAGGCCTACAGTTTAAAGGACATGGTGCATTTCAGAACCATGAACAGCAAGGCCTGCATCTTTTTCACCGCACGCAAATAGTAAGCCGATTTTACAACAGGTGAAAACTTCGAAATGTCCAGTATTTCACTGATCATTTAAAAGAGTGAAAAAATAATAACAATGTCATAAGGACCTATAGAAGACAAAATGCAGTCATTACGGCACACATTTCGTTCACTGAACTGTAATTCTTACCTCCTCTTTGTTGGGTAACGTCTGAGTCCTGTTAAACGTGTCATTTCCATTAATACTGATCAGTTCTGCATCTGCAGGTGGATACGGAGCGGGGAAAACCACTACGTCACTCTTCAGTGTGTCTGAGCTGAAACACACGTCATACTGCTGAGTAGATTTAGAGTAAGACCAGCTTCCGTCAGGGTGTGTGGTGATCATTGGGGCGCTGTACCTTCTGAAACTGTCCTCTGTCCTGTGGCATTTTACAGCTATTAAACTGATGAGGCTCAGTAAAAATATCACTGATACCGAGGAAATGGCGATCAACAAATACAGGTTTAAATCAGAGAAGTTCTCCTCCTTTCTCGGTACATTTCTAAACTGAGTCTGGATTTCACCTGTACTTTCAACCACCACTACATCAATAGACACAGTCGCTGACAGTGAGGGTTCTCCGTTATCAGAAACCAACACGACCAACGGGTGAGTTTTCAGGTCATTGTCACTCATTCTCCTCTTAGTCCTCAGTTCCCCGGTGCTGGTTCCGATTCGGAAGAGGTTGGTTCCCTTGGGCTCAGAGATGTGATAAGAAAGCAGCGCATTGTAGCCAGAGTCGGCGTCTACAGCCCTGATCTTGGCCACAAAGTAGCCCGCTTCAGCAGAATAGGGAACGTTCTCAGCGTTAACGGAGCCGTGTTCAGAATAGGGCGCGAGAATCCCAGGACTGTTGTCATTCTCATCCAGGATAAAAACGTTCACAGTCACGTTGCTGCTGAGTGGAGGAGCACCAGAGTCTGTGGCCTGAACTTTAAACTGGAAAGTTTTGATCTCCTCATAGTTAAAAGACTGCAGACTGATTATATCTCCAGTATCCGAGTTTATATTTACGGATGATGATATTGAATTACTTTTATCTAATAATGAATACGTCATCTTTGAGTTTTCATCAGAATCTCGATCAATAGCTGAAATCGTAAAAATGACGTCTCCTACAGGACTGTTCTCTTTCACATAAACATTAATAATGGGTTCTGAGAAGCGAGGAGCGTTGTCATTTACATCAGAAACGTGTACTGTAATAACGCTGGTGCTGGAGAGAGGCGGGGTCCCTTCATCAGTAGCTGTGATGGTGACATTATACTGAGAAGCGCTCTCCCTGTCCAGAGGCCCGTCGACCACTAAAGAATAATAGTTTTTATAGTTTGACTTTAGTTTAAAGGGGACAGACCCCACAACTTTACAATGTGTAAGTCCGTTATTACCTCCATCTTTATCAATTACTGTTACCAAGGCGACCACGGTCCCTATCTCAGCATCCTCTTTAACTGGGCTGATAAGTGATGTTACTGTGATTTCAGGAGCATTGTCATTGACATCAATAACTTCTACTAACACTTTAGAATAACCACTGCGAGGCGAGGAGCCTTGGTCCGTCGCCTGAACCCTAATTTCATATGCTGCATTTTCTTCATGATCCAATTTCCGTTTTACAGTAATTTCACCACTTTGTGCATCTATTGAAAAATCATCTGCAGAATTCACATTTCCACGTTTCATGAAGCTATATGCAATGTCAGCATGTGTACCTTCATCTAAATCCGAAGCTTCCAGCTTCAATATTGTTGTCCCTAAAGATACATTTTCATTAACACGGACCTTGTAAAGTGGTTTAGCAAATGTTGGCGTGTTATCATTGACATCTATTACGTTGACAATGATCTGTAACGTCCCGGATCTAGGAGGTTTTCCTCCATCTACAGCGGTCAGTGTGAGCTGGATAACGGGCTGTTTCTCTCGGTCTAAAGCTTTCTGCAGCACTAACTCAGCAGACACACTCTGCTCTCCACCGCTCTGTACATCCAGGGAGAAGTGTTCATTCGGGCTCAGCTTGTAGCTGTTTACCGAGTTAATGCCCGTATCTGCGTCATTACCTATCGGTAGCGGATATCGCTCACCAGAGGAGGAAGACTCTGATATGTTAAATATATGAACGCTTTCTAGAAATGTCGGTGCATTATCATTGATGTCTAATATATGTATTTCAATACGGTGAACAAGCATAGGATGGCTCAATATGGCTTCTATATTTAAGGAGCACTTCACCGTATTCGGACAAATCTGCTCTCTATCAATCCTCTCGTTAACGTACAGAATTCCTGTTTTCAGATTAGCCTCGAAAAATCTCTTACTCTGATCGAATGCAATCCTTAGACCCCTCGACTCCAGTTCCTGAACATTAAGGTTTAAATCCTTAGCCAGATTCCCCACAAACGTGCCTTTGTCCACCTCCTCTGAAACGGAGTAAGAGATCTGCGCTGCAGACCAGTCAAATAAACAAAGCAACGCGACGCACAGGATCCAAACGCGTTCTCTTTGTCTTCGACGACCCATCGCTGCTTGGGCAAAACAACTGAATTCAAGTAATGGTCATGTATCCATTAAAACTCTCGAATATTCCGTTATATGTCAGAGATCCTGTACAGCCCAGCCCTCTCCGTCTCACCACCATTCGAGTTCTTTGCTTCACAATACGCTCGAGACTGGTGGGGCTCGACTCTTTTTCATTCAGAGAGGAGGAGTCATAGTATCTCGATAGCTTCTCTCCCATTTATGGTCCATAGTGACACCGTGTGTTACTTTCATACATATATTATTCTTAACTTTACAATGTCTTTTTTCACAGTTTTTTTTACGATACTGAGATAACCTGAAGTAGACAACCTCGTGTTGATCATTCACTCACAGAAAGGCCTATATATGTAAACGTCAAACTGTTCTGTTAAATGGAAAACAAATGGAAAGCATCAGAAAAGTAAATCAACCTCATGTAATGGAATAAGTGTCATCTAGTGTCATCTTCGGATAACAATGGCAGAAGAAATACCGATATAATTCAATAGAAAATAGTCAATAGAAGCATGACGACCATCACTTCTGAACACACATGTATGTGATGTTTCATATGAAAAGATATAACACATAGTCAGGGCAACAAAAGCGTATCCAGTACATTACGTGAAACAACAGGCAAAAGCAGGTAGCCAAGACCGTGATAGATTTCAGAACCATGGGCAGCGCCTATATGTTCATCTTGACAGCGAGCAAAAGAGCGCGGCATTTATCCAACTTGAACCGGCAGCAAGATGACTATTATTTAACTGAACATGCAAATGAGATAGAGAAGAAAAGTTCAACGTCATCCAAAGACATTGAGAAAAACAACAAAGCAACAAAACAGGCTACCTAAAGGATGGATTTCTGGGTAATGTGAAACTATAGTTCTTACCTCCTCTTTGTTGGGTAACGTCTGAGTCCTGTTAAACGTGTCATTTCCATTAATACTGATCAGTTCTGCATCTGCAGGTGGATACGGAGCGGGGAAAACCACTACGTCACTCTTCAGTGTGTCTGAGCTGAAACACACGTCATACTGCTGAGTAGATTTAGAGTAAGACCAGCTTCCGTCAGGGTGTGTGGTGATCATTGGGGCGCTGTACCTTCTGAAACTGTCCTCTGTCCTGTGGCATTTTACAGCTATTAAACTGATGAGGCTCAGTAAAAATATCACTGATACCGAGGAAATGGCGATCAGCAAATACAGGTTTAAATCAGAGAAGTTCTCCTCCTTTCTCGGTACATTTCTGAACTGAGTCTGGATTTCACCTGTACTTTCAACCACCACTACATCAATAGACACAGTCGCTGACAGTGAGGGTTCTCCGTTATCAGAAACCAACACGAGCAACGGGTGAGTTTTCAGGTCATTGTCACTCATTCTCCTCTTAGTCCTCAGTTCCCCGGTGCTGGTTCCGATTCGGAAGAGGTTGGTTCCCTTGGGCTCAGAGATGTGATAAGAAAGCAGCGCATTGTAGCCAGAGTCGGCGTCTACAGCCCTGATCTTGGCCACAAAGTAGCCCGCTTCAGCAGAATAGGGAACGTTCTCAGCGTTAACGGAGCCGTGTTCAGAATAGGGCGCGAGAATCCCAGGACTGTTGTCATTCTCATCCAGGATAAAAACGTTCACAGTCACGTTGCTGCTGAGTGGAGGAGCACCAGAGTCTGTGGCCTGAACTTTAAACTGGAAAGTTTTGATCTCCTCATAGTTAAAAGACTGCAGACTGATTATATCTCCAGTATCCGAGTTTATATTTACGGATGATGATATTGAAACGCTTTTATCTAATAACGAATACGTCATCTTTATATTTTCATCTGAATCTGGATCAAAAGCAGATATTGTATAAATGACGTCTCCTACCGGACTGTTCTCTTTCACATAAACATTAATAACGGGTTCTGAGAAGCGAGGAGCGTTGTCATTTACATCAGAAACTTGTACAGTAATAACGCTGGTGCTGGAGAGAGGCGGGGTCCCTTCATCAGTAGCTGTGATGGTGACATTATACTGAGAAGCGCTCTCTCTGTCCAGAGGCCCGTCGACCACTAAAGAATAATCGTTTTTATAATTCGACTTCAGTTTAAAAGGAACAGACCCAGTAAGTTTACAGTTGGTGATGCCATTTTTACTACTATCTTTATCTGTCACTGTCACTAAGGCGACCACTGTCCCTATCTCGGCATCCTCTTTCACTGGACTCATGAGTGACGTTACTGAGATTTCTGGAGAATTGTCATTGACATCAATAACTTCAACTAATACTTTACAGTGTGTGCTACGAGGTGGAGTGCCTTTGTCTTTAGCTTGAACACGAATCTCAAAAGCGGAGTTAATCTCGTAATCTATACTCCCCTTCACAGTAACTTCTCCAGTTTCAGAGTTAACGGTAAAAACATCCGGGGTGTTTGAACTCCCGCGACCAATAAGAGAATATTCTATTTCACTGTTAATTCCCTCATCTAAATCTGTGGCATTGAGTGTTGCAACAATAGTACCAAATCGCACGTTCTCAGTAACACGAAATTTGTAAAGCTGTTTGTTAAAAACTGGAATATTATCGTTAACGTCTTGCACATTGATAATTATAAGTAACGTCCCGGATCTAGGAGGTTTTCCTCCATCTACAGCGGTCAGTGTGAGCTGGATAACGGGCTGTTTCTCTCGGTCTAAAGCTTTCTGCAGCACTAACTCAGCAGACACACTCTGCTCTCCACCGCTCTGTACATCCAGGGAGAAGTGTTCATTCGGGCTCAGCTTGTAGCTTTTTACCGAGTTACTGCCCGTATCTGCGTCATTCGCTATCGGTAGCGGATATCGCTCACCAGGAATGGAAGATTCAGCTATGTTGAGTATATGCAATTTCTCGATGAATGATGGTGCATTGTCATTGATGTCTAAAATAGTCACATCAATACGGTGGAGAAGCATAGGATGGCTCAGTATGGCCTGTATGTTTAAAGAGCACTTTACCGTATTCGGACAAAGCTCCTCTCGGTCTATCCTCTCATTTACATACAGAATCCCTGTTTTCAAATTTGCCTCAAAATACCTCTTACTCTGTCCTGATACAATCCTCAGACCCCTCGACTCCAGTTCCTGAACATTAAGGTTTAAATCCTTAGCGAGATTCCCCACAAACGTGCCTTTGTCCACCTCCTCTGAAACGGAGTAAGAGATCTGCGCTGCAGACCAGTCAAATAAACAAAGCAACGCGACGCACAGGATCCAAACGCGTTCTGTATGTCTTCGACGACCCATCGCTGCTTGTACAATATGAATAAATCCAATAGTAAATAGTCACATATCATTGAAACCTAAAAAATCCGTTATAGAGACCGTGAACAGCCCAGCCATTTCCGTCTCACCACCAATCGAGTGTTTCTTTCGACAAAGCGCTCGGGACTGATGACGCAAGTCTTTTTCTCATTCAGAGAGGAGGAGTCATAGAATATAAGCGACTACATTCATTTCTGTGGTCTACAGCGACACCATGTGTAATGTTGTACATAGTCTATATTACTCATGTAAAATAAGAATGTATACTATTTCACGTGTTATTATCGTTTCACTTGTTAGAATATTGAGACAAACTCCAGTAGACAACATCGTGTTGGATATTCACTACCCAACATGCATGTGTGTTAAACGGAACAACGTTCTATTCAATGCAAAAAGACAGGGAAAGTAGGTGAAGAAATGCCAACCTAATCTAATGAAATAAATATTCAGATTGTCATGTTCTGATAACAATGACAGAAGCCATAACAATCAAGGACGAGTGAAGATGCAAAAAGGACATTGATGTACAAAGCTCAAGAGGTTAACATTGTGATATTGTCAAGATTGCTGAAACACTTTTCTCTAACGTAAATTCCACTTAGCATCTGTTCCATTACACCAGTGACAAGTTAGCAAAGAGCAACAACGGCTGCAGCACCATGGACAGCACTTAGTAAGATTTCAGCTTCGGAAACAAGTAGACACGGTTGAAATTGATAAATATACAGCACGGACCTTTAAGATTACAATGTCAATGGCAATTGTTTAGCCTATAAGATTAAGCTGCAACATGATGCAACTCTGTATTTATCCATTCGTTGTAAACCTTCCTGGCTATTTTCTCAAAATACACTACATACAACTTTTCTGGGATGTGACATATTAAAACATTCCTGAAGCACAAAACTATTGTACAGCGTCATAGAAATCCATTCATACGTTATAGCGCATTGAACACCAGGCGCGAATCTTCAGCGTTGAAGTTTAGCTCGCTTTCAGAACCATGGACAGCAACACTCGCTCTATCAAGCCAGTAGACCAGGGTACCCCAACTGTTGGTTTTAGTTGTCCCGGCAAGCTTCCTGAGCTTTTCTTTTTTCTTCACATTTTCATTTGTTGGACATAAAAGACTGTAACGACAGGAAATGAGCTCCAAGTGATTCCAATTTTGGAAATGTATTCTCACACATACTAGAGAGACGTGACCGTATACAAATGTAAGCAAGGTTTGAAGTGATTATGTTTCAGTCAAACATTACATCTGTTTGGGCTAGTTGCAGTCAATATGCAATCTACAAATTATTTGCAATCATAAATGGCAGGTTCGAGCCCTGAATACTGATTGGCTGACAGCCGTGGTAAATCAGTCCGTATACTACCACGGGTATGACAAAAAATTTATTTTTACAGCTCTAATTACATTGGTAACCAGTTTATAAAAGCAATACGGCACCTTGGGGGTTTGTGGCACATGGCCAATATACCACGGTTAAGGGCTGTATCCAGGCACTTAGCGTTGGGACGTGCATAAGAACAGCCCTTAGCCTTGGTATATTGGCCATATACCACACCCCCTCAGGCCTTATTGCTAATTTTGATCCGGCCCCCGATCGTCCGATCAAGTAACAAAATCGTCCAGAGGCTGAATCTAGTTGATGATCCCTACAGTAGGCCATAGGCGGAGTGTAAAACACATCCAATGGGACTAATCTCGGATGTCTGATTTCAAGGTAAGAGAAACTGAGAAATGCATATTATTTGAATGCAAGGCGTTCAATAGATGAATATAGATGCAGTACAGTTTTATAGAAAATAGGCCCGTTTAGGTGTAGATCTTACCTCCTCTTTGTTGGGTAACGTCTGAGTCCTGTTAAACGTGTCATTTCCATTAATACTGATCAGTTCTGCATCTGCAGGTGGATACGGAGCGGGGAAAACCACTACGTCACTCTTCAGTGTGTCTGAGCTGAAACACACGTCATACTGCTGAGTAGATTTAGAGTAAGACCAGCTTCCGTCAGGGTGTGTGGTGATCATTGGGGCGCTGTACCTTCTGAAACTGTCCTCTGTCCTGTGGCATTTTACAGCTATTAAACTGATGAGGCTCAGTAAAAATATCACTGATACCGAGGAAATGGCGATCAACAAATACAGGTTTAAATCAGAGAAGTTCTCCTCCTTTCTCGGTACATTTCTGAACTGAGTCTGGATTTCACCTGTACTTTCAACCACCACTACATCAATAGACACAGTCGCTGACAGTGAGGGTTCTCCGTTATCAGAAACCAACACGACCAGAGGGTGAGTTTTCAGGTCATTGTCACTCATTCTCCTCTTAGTCCTCAGTTCCCCGGTGCTGGTTCCGATTCGGAAGAGGTTGGTTCCCTTGGGCTCAGAGATGTGATAAGAAAGCAGCGCATTGTAGCCAGAGTCGGCGTCTACAGCCCTGATCTTGGCCACAAAGTAGCCCGCTTCAGCAGAATAGGGAACGTTCTCAGCGTTAACGGAGCCGTGTTCAGAATAGGGCGCGAGAATCCCAGGACTGTTGTCATTCTCATCCAGGATAAAAACGTTCACAGTCACGTTGCTGCTGAGTGGAGGAGCACCAGAGTCTGTGGCCTGAACTTTAAACTGGAAAGTCTTGATCTCCTCATAGTTAAAAGACTGTAGACTGATTATATCTCCAGTATCCGAGTTTATATTTACAGATGATGATACTGAAACACTTTTATCTAATAACGAATACGTCATCTTCGTATTTTCATCTGAATCTGGATCAAAAGCAGATATTGTATAAATGACGTCACCTACAGGACTGTTCTCTTTCACATAAACATTAATAATGGGTTCTGAGAAGCGAGGAGCGTTGTCATTTACATCAGAAACGTGTACTGTAATAACGCTGGTGCTGGAGAGAGGCGGGGTCCCTTCATCAGTAGCTGTGATGGTGACATTATACTGAGAAGCGCTCTCCCTGTCCAGAGGCCCGTCGACCACTAAAGAATAATCGTTTTTGTAGTTTGACTTTAGTTTAAAAGGAACAGACCCAACAATCTTACAGTTGGTAAGTCCGTTTTTACCTCCGTCCATATCAGTTACTGTCATCAAGGCCACCACTGTCCCTATCTCAGCATCCTCCTTGATAGGGCTCATGAGTGACGTCACGGACACCTCAGGAACATTGTCATTGACATCAATAACTTCAACTAACACTTTAGAATAACCACTACGAGGTGAATGACCTTGGTCCGTAGCTTGCACACGTAGCTCATATGCTGCGTTTTGTTCATGATCCAATTCAGATTTTACAGTAATTTCGCCACTTTGTTGATCTATAGAAAACACATCGGCCGAGTTAACACTACCACGTTTGCTAAATGAATAAACAAGTTCACTATTCACACCCTGGTCTAAATCTGTAGCTTCCAGCTTTAATATTTTTGTCCCTAAAGATACATTTTCATTAACACGGACCTTGTAAAGTGGTTTAGCAAATGTTGGCGTGTTATCATTGACATCTATTACGTTGACAATGATCTGTAACGTCCCGGATCTAGGAGGTTTTCCTCCATCTACAGCGGTCAGTGTGAGCTGGATAACGGGCTGTTTCTCTCGGTCTAAAGCTTTCTGCAGCACTAACTCAGCAGACACACTCTGCTCTCCACCGCTCTGTACATCCAGGGAGAAGTGTTCATTCGGGCTCAGCTTGTAGCTGTTTACCGAGTTGCTGCCCGTATCTGCGTCATTACCTATCGGTAATGGATATCTATCTCCAGGTGAAGATAATTCCGAAATGTTAAACGTGTGATATTGTTCAAGGAAGATCGGCGCATTGTCATTTGTATCTAAAATATTCACCTCAATGCGGTGGAGCTGCATTGGATCCCTCAGTATGGCCTGTATGTTTAAAGAGCACTTTACCGTAATCGGACAAAGCTCCTCTCGGTCTATCCTCTCGTTAACGTACAGAATCCCCGTTTTTAAATTCGCCTCAAAATACCTCTTACTCTGTCCCGATACAATCCTTAGACCCCTCGACTCCAGTTCCTGAACATTAAGGTTTAAATCCTTAGCCAGATTCCCCACAAACGTGCCTTTGTCCACCTCCTCTGAAACGGAGTAAGAGATCTGCGCTGCAGACCAGTCAAATAAACAAAGCAACGCGACGCACAGGATCCAAACGCGTTCTCTTTGTCTTCGACGACCCATCGCTGCTTGTATAAAGCAACTACTTATTCAAGTAGAATATATTGAAATATCCATCAAGCCTTCAGAACCTGTAAGATAGATCCTGTACTAGCCTGCTGCCCGGCCCTCTCCGTCTCGCCACTATTCAAGTGTTTCTCTTCACAAAGCTGTCTGGACTGGTGACACCCGTCTCTATCTCATTCAGAGAGGAGGAGTCCTAGAATATCGGCGACGACATTCATTTCTGTGGTCTACAGCGACACCATGTGTTACTGTTGTACATAGTCTATATTACCAACGTAAAATACGGGTGTATACTATCGATGTCTGTTTCTAGTAACCAGGCTGATTATTTGACTTGTTAGAATACTGAGAAACTGCAGTAGACCACATCGTGTTGGACATCTACACCCGGAATGCCCGTGCATTTGAAAGGACAACAATTCTATTCAATGCAAAACACAGGGAAAGTAGATGAAGAACAGTCAACCTAACATAACTAAATAGATTTTCAGACAGTCATGTTTTGATAACAATGACAAAAGCCATAACAAAGACACACATTGATGTACAAAGCTCAAGGAGTTAACAGTGTGATACTGTCAAGACGGCAAATACACAATTCTCAAACGTTAACGTCCACGTTGAATCTTTTTCATTACACCAGTGAGAAGTATTCATCTAAAAAGAACACTGCCTGCCCCCACCAGCAGAGAGCCATAATGGTTTCAGCACCATGGACAGCACACGGTACGATTTCACCACTTCCTCAACGTTCACCACTTCCTCCTCAACTTTGTAAACAAATATTTACTGTTGAAATGGATGAAGATAAAGTATGCACCATTTAAACTGACAATGTTAAGTGTAATTGAGTAGCCTATATTATTCATCTGTAACATGATGGATGTGTATTTCCTATACGTCGTAGAAGGTTCTGCCTATTTTCTCACAATACTATACTTACTACAGTACCCGACCACAGCGTCAGAGAAAGCCATTCATATGTCATAGAGCAGAGGTATTCAACTCTTACCCGGGGTCCAGAGCATGCTGCTTTTCTGTTCTACCTGATAATAAATTGCACACACCTGGTGAACCCTGGTCTAAATCAGTCCCTGATTAGAGGGGGACAATGAAAAATGCAGTGGAACATGCTTCGAGTTTCAGAGTTGAGTTATGAGGGTCAAAGAGCAAAGAGCATTGAACGCTTGGCACGAATCCTTCAGCTCTGAAGTTTAGCCCGCTTTCAGAACCATGGACAGCAACACTAGTTCAGTTAGACAAAGAGGTCATGCGCACAGTGCAAAACAAAGCCAATGTGACAACTCTCGAGTAGAGGGACGTTTTTGAAGTAACATGAACTTAGAAAACAATATTATTTGACTGCAAGTTCAAAAGAGTAAAACATTGATAATTAAAAACCAAAATCGGCCCAGTTATGTATAAATCTTACCTCCTCTTTGTTGGGTAACGTCTGAGTCCTGTTAAACGTGTCATTTCCATTAATACTGATCAGTTCTGCATCTGCAGGTGGATACGGAGCGGGGAAAACCACTACGTCACTCTTCAGTGTGTCTGAGCTGAAACACACGTCATACTGCTGAGTAGATTTAGAGTAAGACCAGCTTCCGTCAGGGTGTGTGGTGATCATTGGGGCGCTGTACCTTCTGAAACTGTCCTCTGTCCTGTGGCATTTTACAGCTATTAAACTGATGAGGCTCAGTAAAAATATCACTGATACCGAGGAAATGGCGATCAGCAAATACAGGTTTAAATCAGAGAAGTTCTCCTCCTTTCTCGGTACATTTCTGAACTGAGTCTGGATTTCACCTGTACTTTCAACCACCACTACATCAATAGACACAGTCGCTGACAGTGAGGGTTCTCCGTTATCAGAAACCAACACGAGCAACGGGTGAGTTTTCAGGTCATTGTCACTCATTCTCCTCTTAGTCCTCAGTTCCCCGGTGCTGGTTCCGATTCGGAAGAGGTTGGTTCCCTTGGGCTCAGAGATGTGATAAGAAAGCAGCGCATTGTAGCCAGAGTCGGCGTCTACAGCCCTGATCTTGGCCACAAAGTAGCCCGCTTCAGCAGAATAGGGAACGTTCTCAGCGTTAACGGAGCCGTGTTCAGAATAGGGCGCGAGAATCCCAGGACTGTTGTCATTCTCATCCAGGATAAAAACGTTCACAGTCACGTTGCTGCTGAGTGGAGGAACACCAGAGTCTGTGGCCTGAACTTTAAACTGGAAAGTTTTCATCTCCTCATAGTTAAAAGACTGCAGACTGATTATATCTCCAGTATCTGAGTTTATATTTACAGATGATGATATTGAAACACTTTTATCTAATAATGAATACGTCATCTTTGCGTTTTCATCTGAATCTGTATCAAATGCATAAATTGTATAAATGACGTCTCCTACCGGACTGTTCTCTTTCACATAAACATGAATCACCGGTTCTGAGAAGCGAGGAGCGTTGTCATTTACATCAGAAACGTGTACTGTAATAACGCTGGTGCTGGAGAGAGGCGGGGTCCCTTCATCAGTAGCTGTGATGGTGACATTATACTGAGAAGCGCTCTCCCTGTCCAGAGGCCCGTCGACCACTAAAGAATAATCGTTTTTATAATTCGACTTCAGTTTAAAAGGAACAGACCCAGTAAGTTTACAGTTGGTGATGCCATTTTTACTACTATCTTTATCTGTCACTGTCACTAAGGCGACCACTGTCCCTATCTCGGCATCCTCTTTCACTGGACTCATGAGTGACGTTACTGAGATTTCTGGGGAATTGTCATTGACATCAATAACTTCAACTAACACTTTACCGTGTGTGCTACGACGAGAATGCCCTTGATCAGTCGCTTGAACTCTTATTTCGTATGAAGGACTTTCTTCATAATCCAAATTCCCTTTTATTGTAAGTTCACCCGTGTCTGAATTGATGCTAAACATAATGGATGGGTCCCAATTACCCCGTTTAAAGAAAGAGTACACTATTTTACTATTTACGCCCTCGTCTAAATCTGTTGCAAAGAGAGTTAGAACAGCTGTCCCAAAATGTGCATTTTCATGGACACGTACTTTATAAAGCGGCCGGGAAAAAATTGGAGAATTATCATTGACATCTATTACGTTGACAATGATCTGTAAAGTCCCGGATCTAGGAGGTTTTCCTCCATCTACAGCGGTCAGTGTGAGCTGGATAACGGGCTGTTTCTCTCGGTCTAAAGCTTTCTGCAGCACTAACTCAGCAGACACACTCTGCTCTCCACCGCTCTGTACATCCAGGGAGAAGTGTTCATTCGGGCTCAGCTTGTAGCTGTTTACCGAGTTACTGCCCGTATCTGCGTCATTCGGTATCGGTAGCAGGTATCTCTCACCGGGAGAAGCTAATTCAGTAACATTCAAATGATGTATTTTTTCAAGAAAAGACGGAGCATTGTCGTTAATATCAATAATATTCACCTCAATACGGTGGAGAAGCATAGGATGGCTCAATATGGCCTGTATGTTTAAAGAGCACTTTACCATATTCGGACAAAGCTCCTCTCGGTCTATCCTCTCGTTAACGTACAGAATCCCCGTTTTCAAATTCGCCTCAAAATACCTCTTACTCTGTCCTGATACAATCCTTAGACCCCTCGACTCCAGTTCCTGAACATTAAGGTTTAAATCCTTAGCCAGATTCCCCACAAACGTGCCTTTGTCCACCTCCTCTGAAACGGAGTAAGAGATCTGCGCTGCAGACCAGTCAAATAAACAAAGCAACGCGACGCACAGGATCCAAACGCGTTCTCTTTGTCTTCGACGACCCATCGCTGCTTGTACAAGATTAATAAATCCAACAGAAAATAGTGGCATATGCTTCAAAACTAAAAAATCCGTTATAGAGACCGTGAACAGCCCAGCCATTTCCGTCTCACCACCAATCGAGTGTTTCTTTCGACAAAGCGCTCGGGACTGATGACGCAAGTCTTATTCTCATTCAGAGAGGAGGAGTCATAGAATATGTGACTACATTCATTTCTGTGGTCTACAGCGACACCATGTGTTACTGTTACACATAGTTTATATTACTCATGGACAATTAGACCGTTGGCCTATTATTTCACTTGTTTTTAGAATACGATGATAAACTCCAACATCCTGTTTATTAAAAGGACACGCGTTCTTCTCATGGCAAAACACAGGGAAAGTAGGTGAAGGCAAGTCAACCTAACATAATGAAATATATGTTCAGATAGTCATGCTTTGATAACAATGACAGAAGCCATAACAAATACACACTTTGATGTACAAAGCTCAAGAGGTTAACATTGTGATATTGTCAAGATTGCTGAAACACTTTTCTCTAACGTAAATTCCACTTAGCATCTATTCCATTACACCAGTGACAAGAATCCATCCAAAAAGAACACTGCCCCTAATTAGCAAAGAGCAACAACGGCTGCAGCACCATGGACAGCACTTAGTAATACTTCACCTCAGGGAAGAAATATACACTTTGAAATGGATAAATATACAGCACGGACCTTTAGGCTGACAACGTCAATGGTAATCCTGTAGCTGTATGATTAAGCTGCAACATGATGTAACTGAATATTTCCCATACATTGTATACACTCCTGTCTATTTTCTCAAAATAGCCTACATACAATGTGGAATCTGATCTGACAGATTTCACATTCAGATTACACATCCCTGAAGCGCAACACTATTGTACCGCGCCGTAGAAGTCCAATCATATCTTATAGATCATTAATACGAATCCTCAGCTCTGAAGTATAGCATGCTTTCAGGACCACGGACAGCAAAACTCGCTCAATGAAGAATGAAGGCCAGACGCACAATGCAAAACAAAACCAATGTGACAACTCTCGAGTGGATGGATGGCTTTTTTCAAGGTAAGAGGAACTTATAAAACAATATTATTTGACTGCAAGGAGTTCAATGGAGTAATTCACATATAATTCAATAGAAAATAGTCAATAGATCTTACCTCCTCTTTGTTGGGTAACGTCTGAGTCCTGTTAAACGTGTCATTTCCATTAATACTGATCAGTTCTGCATCTGCAGGTGGATACGGAGCGGGGAAAACCACTACGTCACTCTTCAGTGTGTCTGAGCTGAAACACACGTCATACTGCTGAGTAGATTTAGAGTAAGACCAGCTTCCGTCAGGGTGTGTGGTGATCATTGGGGCGCTGTACCTTCTGAAACTGTCCTCTGTCCTGTGGCATTTTACAGCTATTAAACTGATGAGGCTCAGTAAAAATATCACTGATACCGAGGAAATGGCGATCAACAAATACAGGTTTAAATCAGAGAAGTTCTCCTCCTTTCTCGGTACATTTCTGAACTGAGTCTGGATTTCACCTGTACTTTCAACCACCACTACATCAATAGACACAGTCGCTGACAGTGAGGGTTCTCCGTTATCAGAAACCAACACGAGCAACGGGTGAGTTTTCAGGTCATTGTCACTCATTCTCCTCTTAGTCCTCAGTTCCCCGGTGCTGGTTCCGATTCGGAAGAGGTTGGTTCCCTTGGGCTCAGAGATGTGATATGAAAGCAGCGCATTGTAGCCAGAGTCGGCGTCTACAGCCCTGATCTTGGCCACAAAGTAGCCCGCTTCAGCAGAATAGGGAACGTTCTCAGCGTTAACGGAGCCGTGTTCAGAATAGGGCGCGAGAATCCCAGGACTGTTGTCATTCTCATCCAGGATAAAAACGTTCACAGTCACGTTGCTGCTGAGTGGAGGAACACCAGAGTCTGTGGCCTGAACTTTAAACTGGAAAGTTTTCATCTCCTCATAGTTAAAAGACTGCAGACTGATTATATCTCCAGTATCTGAGTTTATATTTACAGATGATGATATTGAAACGCTTTTATCTAATAGCAAATACGTCATCTTCGTATTTTCATCTGAATCTGGATCAAAAGCAGATATTGTATAAATGACGTCTCCTACCGGACTGTTCTCTTTCACATAAACATTAATAATGGGTTCTGAGAAGCGAGGAGCGTTGTCATTTACATCAGAAACGTGTACTGTAATAACGCTGGTGCTGGAGAGAGGCGGGGTCCCTTCATCAGTAGCTGTGATGGTGACATTATACTGAGAAGCGCTCTCTCTGTCCAGAGGCCCGTCGACCACTAAGGAATAATAGTTTTTGTAGTTCGATCTCAAATTAAAAGGAACAGATCCAACAAGCTTACAATTGGTGAGGCCGTTTTTACCTCCGTCTTTATCAGTTACTGTCACCAAGGCGACCACTGTCCCTATCTCAGCATCCTCTTTGACTGGGCTCATGAGTGACGTCACCAATATTTCAGGGACATTGTCATTGACATCAATAACTTCAACTAACACTTTACCGTGTGCACTACGGGGGGAGGAGCCTTGGTCTGTCGCCTGCACTCGAATTTCATATGCAGGACTTCCCTCATAATCCAAATTCCCCCTGACCATAATTTCACCTGTTTCTGAATTTATATCAAATAAAACAGACGGGTTCAAGTTCGCACGTTTGATAAAGGAATATTCAATCTTACCGTTAACCCCTTCATCTAAATCTGTGGCAATAAGTTTTATGACTACAGTTCCAAACGGAGCATTTTCATTTACTCGGACTTTATACAGCGGTTTGCTAAAAGTGGGTGAATTATCATTTGCATCAATCACGTTAACAATGATCTGTAACGTCCCGGATCTAGGAGGTTTTCCTCCATCTACAGCGGTCAGTGTGAGCTTTATAACGGGCTGTTTCTCTCGGTCTAAAGCTTTCTGCAGCACTAACTCAGCAGACACACTCTGCTCTCCACCGCTCTGTATATCCAGGGAGAAGTGTTCATTCGGGCTCAGCTTGTAGCTGTTTACCGAGTTAATGCCCGTATCTGCGTCAACTGCGAGAGGAAGCAAATATCGTTCGCCCTTTGATGATGACTCAGATATATTAAATGTGTGCAATGTTTCATCAAAGGCTGGCGCATTGTCATTGATGTCTAAAATATTCACCTCAATACGGTGGAGAAGCATAGGATGGCTCAGTATGGCCTCTATGTTTAAAGAGCACTTTACCATATTTGGACAAAGCTCCTCTCTGTCAATTCTCTCGTTAACGTACAGAATCCCCGTTTTCAAATTAGCCTCAAGATACATCTTGCTGTGTCCCGATACAATCCTCAGACCCCTCGACTCCAGTTCCTGAACATTAAGGTTTAAATCCTTAGCCAGATTCCCCACAAACGTGCCTTTGTCCACCTCCTCTGAAACGGAGTAAGAGATCTGCGCTGCAGACCAGTCAAATAAACAAAGCAACGCGACGCACAGGATCCAAACGCGTTCTGTATGTCTTCGACGACCCATCGCTGCTTGTATAAAGCAAATTATATCAGAGTTAAAGTCACATAGGGCCTATCCATTAAAACCAGAAAAATCCGTTATGAAAGAGATCCACACAACCCAGCCATCCGTCTCACGATCATTCGAGTGTTTCTCATGACAATGCGCTCGGGACAGGCGTCGATTGTATTTTATTCAGAGGAGGAGTCTTGGATTATCAGTGACTTCTCTCCGATCTGTGGTCTACAGCGACACCATGCGTTGCTTATTGATTGTTTTTATTGATATCACTGACTTTTGTGATGGTAGTCAGGAAATGCCAAATATAACTGTATATTAATCAGTGACCAATGTCTCAAATCTGAAACCATCACGTGATATCGTCCAATTTGAATACATGTGCTCGTGATAAGAACTGCATAATGTGAAGTGAAAAACACTGGGGAACATGTCATGATGAAATGACTGTACTTAGGTAGAAACACTGTTGATAAAGGTTTGTAATAAGGACAGCTGTTAGTGAGTGAATAAACCAATTTGATTGTCTATATAGGAAACTGCCAGATGTCGTTTTCAAGGGGGAGACAAGTAGAGAGATAAAAATGTATATTTAAATCAACTTTTTACATCAGTAGAACAGTCCAATTCCACTGTCAATACATAATAGCAAAAATCCAAATAGTCCTTTACCACCCAAAACAGAAGACCAATGACCGTTTCAGCACCATGGACAGTGACCTCCCTTTCACGGAAAGGTTATTTTGCACATTGACCTAGCTATTTATGCTAATATATCTATATTATTTTATGACATCAATCACTAAATTAACCATGAAAACACATGTATCATACCTATGAATTAAACACATAAATATTAGCGCAGTGTATTACTCTTACCTCCTCTTTGTTGGGTAACGTCTGAGTCCTGTTAAACGTGTCATTTCCATTAATACTGATCAGTTCTGCATCTGCAGGTGGATACGGAGCGGGGAAAACCACTACGTCACTCTTCAGTGTGTCTGAGCTGAAACACACGTCATACTGCTGAGTAGATTTAGAGTAAGACCAGCTTCCGTCAGGGTGTGTGGTGATCATTGGGGCGCTGTACCTTCTGAAACTGTCCTCTGTCCTGTGGCATTTTACAGCTATTAAACTGATGAGGCTCAGTAAAAATATCACTGATACCGAGGAAATGGCGATCAGCAAATACAGGTTTAAATCAGAGAAGTTCTCCTCCTTTCTCGGTACATTTCTGAACTGAGTCTGGATTTCACCTGTACTTTCAACCACCACTACATCAATAGACACAGTCGCTGACAGTGAGGGTTCTCCGTTATCAGAAACCAACACGAGCAACGGGTGAGTTTTCAGGTCATTGTCACTCATTCTCCTCTTAGTCCTCAGTTCCCCGCTGCTGGTTCCGATTCGGAAGAGGTTGGTTCCCTTGGGCTCAGAGATGTGATAAGAAAGCAGCGCATTGTAGCCAGAGTCGGCGTCTACAGCCCTGATCTTGGCCACAAAGTAGCCCGCTTCAGCAGAATAGGGAACGTTCTCAGCGTTAACGGAGCCGTGTTCAGAATAGGGCGCGAGAATCCCAGGACTGTTGTCATTCTCATCCAGGATAAAAACGTTCACAGTCACGTTGCTGCTGAGTGGAGGAGCACCAGAGTCTGTGGCCTGAACTTTAAACTGGAAAGTTTTGATCTCCTCATAGTTAAAAGACTGCAGACTGATTATATCTCCAGTATCCGAGTTTATATTTACAGATGATGATACTGAAACGCTTTTATCTAATAACGAATACGTCATCTTTGCATTTTCATCAGAATCTCGATCAAAAGCAGATATTGTATAAATGACGTCTCCTACCGGACTGTTCTCTTTCACATAAACATTAATAACGGGTTCTGAGAAGCGAGGAGCGTTGTCATTTACATCAGAAACGTGTACTGTAATAACGCTGGTGCTGGAGAGAGGCGGGGTCCCTTCATCAGTAGCTGTGATGGTGACATTATACTGAGAAGCGCTCTCCCTGTCCAGAGGCCCGTCGACCACTAACGAATAATAGTTTTTATAATTCGATCTCAAATTAAAAGGAACAGATCCAACAAGCTTACAATTGGTGAGGCCGTTTTTACCTCCGTCTTTATCAGTTACTGTCACCAAGGCGACCACTGTCCCTATCTCAGCATCCTCTTTGACTGGGCTGATGAGGGACGTCACTGATATTTCAGGGACATTGTCATTGACATCAATAACTTCTACTAACACTTTGCAATACGTTTTCCGTGCGGTGTGCCCTCGGTCCGTCGCCTCAGCCCGAATTTCATAGGCGGCAGTTACCTCATGGTCCATAGTTTTCTTAACAGTAATTATGCCTGTATCTGAATTTATAGCAAATGTATCGGAGTGACTTAAACTACCTCGACCTATTAGTGAGTACATAATCTCGCTATTTACGCCCTCGTCAAGATCCGTCGCGGTGAGAGTTATTATTGCTGTACCAGATGAAACGTTTTCAGGAACGCTAACCTTATAAAGTGGTTTGCTAAATGAAGGTGCATTATCATTAACGTCTTCCACATTTACTGTGATCAGTAATGTCCCGGATCTAGGAATTTTTCCTCCATCTACAGCGGTCAGTGTGAGCTGGATAACGGGCTGTTTCTCTCGGTCTAAAGCTTTCTGCAGCACTAACTCAGCAGACACACTCTGCTCTCCACCGCTCTGTACATCCAGGGAGAAGTGTTCATTCGGGCTCAGCTTGTAGCTGTTTACGGAGTTACTGCCCGTATCTGCGTCATTCGCTATAGGTAGTGGATATCGCTCACCAGGAAATGCCGCCTCGGTGATATTAAGTATATGTATTCTTTCGAGGAAAGATGGTACATTATCATTTATGTCTAAAATATCAATTTCAACTCGGTGGAGCTGAGTAGGATGGCTCAATATGGCTTCTATATTTAAGGAGCACTTCACCGTATTTGGACAAAGCTCCTCTCTGTCTATCCTCTCCTCAACGAACATAATTCCTGTCTTCAAATTAGCCTCAAAATACCTCTTCTTATGTCCCGATACAATCCTTAGACCCCTCGACTCCAGTTCCTGAACATTAAGGTTTAAATCCTTAGCCAGATTCCCCACAAACGTGCCTTTGTCCACCTCCTCTGAAACGGAGTAAGAGATCTGCGCTGCAGACCAGTCAAATAAACAAAGCAACGCGACGCACAGGATCCAAACGCGTTCTGTATGTCTTCGACGACCCATCGCTGCTTGGGCAAAACAACTGAATCCAAGTAATGGTCATGTATCCATTACAACTCTCGAATATTCCGGTATAAGCCAGAGATCCTGTACAGCCCAGCCCTCTCCGTCTCACCACCATTCGAGTTTCTCTTCACAAAGCTCTCGAGACTGGTGGCTGACGCAGTTCTTTTTGAGAGAGAGAGAGAATTAGAGTCTTAGAATATTAATGACTTCTCTCCTATCTGTGGTCTATAGCGACACCACGTGTTACTATTTATTTGTTTCGTTTCATTTTATATACCATAGTATGACTTTTTGCGATAGTAACCACATATTAAAAGATAACTGGGAGAAACCAGCGAGCAACGTTGACTCAAATGTTAATCAATCCCTTCATGCATCAAATAGTTCAATTTGAATACACGTGCTCATGATCAGTAGTACAGATGTGGGAACAAAGAATGGGGAACACTTCAAATGAGTGGTGATAGTCGTACACAGTGGCGAAGTTGAAAGTGGACATGATCAAAGCTTTCGAGCAGTCAAGAAACCAAATAAAGTATGATCGACTTAAAAGAAACGGAATCACAAAATATACAAATGGATTGTTAGATTAAAAATACACATCTTTCAAAACAAACTTCGTAAATCACTTGAGTGAATGCATTGCACTTTCAACAACGAAAAGCATGTATCAAAATAGGCCTCTGTCCATGAAAACCATTTCAGCAACTTTGACAGATTCCGGACTTTCACAGCAATGTCCAAACAACAATTCGTCTGACGTCAAGCCAATATGTATTACATGTTCTCAAACGATATATTACAACACAGCTACTACCATATAAACTAACTGACCTCATGATACCATATAAGCTTTTGCCAAATGTCGGTAATTTTGACAACTGCCACAATAAGGAACTTTCTTGCATTTTGAGAAACAAAAGCAAACAATTGTCCATAGATCTTACCTCCTCTTTGTTGGGTAACGTCTGAGTCCTGTTAAACGTGTCATTTCCATTAATACTGATCAGTTCTGCATCTGCAGGTGGATACGGAGCGGGGAAAACCACTACGTCACTCTTCAGTGTGTCTGAGCTGAAACACACGTCATACTGCTGAGTAGATTTAGAGTAAGACCAGCTTCCGTCAGGGTGTGTGGTGATCATTGGGGCGCTGTACCTTCTGAAACTGTCCTCTGTCCTGTGGCATTTTACAGCTATTAAACTGATGAGGCTCAGTAAAAATATCACTGATACCGAGGAAATGGCGATCAGCAAATACAGGTTTAAATCAGAGAAGTTCTCCTCCTTTCTCGGTACATTTCTGAACTGAGTCTGGATTTCACCTGTACTTTCAACCACCACTACATCAATAGAGACAGTCGCTGACAGTGAGGGTTCTCCGTTATCAGAAACCAACACGAGCAACGGGTGAGTTTTCAGGTCATTGTCACTCATTCTCCTCTTAGTCCTCAGTTCCCCGGTGCTGGTTCCGATTCGGAAGAGGTTGGTTCCCTTGGGCTCAGAGATGTGATAAGAAAGCAGCGCATTGTAGCCAGAGTCGGCGTCTACAGCCCTGATCTTGGCCACAAAGTAGCCCGCTTCAGCAGAATAGGGAACGTTCTCAGCGTTAACGGAGCCGTGTTCAGAATAGGGCGCGAGAATCCCAGGACTGTTGTCATTCTCATCCAGGATAAAAACGTTCACAGTCACGTTGCTGCTGAGTGGAGGAACACCAGAGTCTGTGGCCTGAACTTTAAACTGGAAAGTTTTGATCTCCTCATAGTTAAAAGACTGCAGACTGATTATATCTCCAGTATCCGAGTTTATATTTACAGATGATGATACTGAAACGCTTTTATCTAATAACGAATACGTCATCTTTGCATTTTCTTCTGAATCTGGATCAAAAGCAGATATTGTATAAATGACGTCTCCTACCGGACTGTTCTCATTCACATAAACATTAATAACGGGTTCTGAGAAGCGAGGAGCGTTGTCATTTACATCAGAAACGTGTACTGTAATAACGCTGGTGCTGGAGAGAGGCGGGGTCCCTTCATCAGTAGCTGTGATGGTGACATTATACTGTGAAGCGCTCTCCCTGTCCAGAGGCCCGTCGACCACTAATGAATAATAGTTTTTATAGTTTGTCTCCAGTTTAAATGGGACTTTATTCACAATATCACAATTCACTATTCCATTTTTGCCATCATCTTTATCGAGGACTGACACTAGAGCGATGACAGTGGCCATCTTAGCGTCCTCCTTCACCGTGTCTAAGAGTGACGTCACAGAGATCTCAGGGGCATTGTCATTCATATCCATAACCTCTATCAATAATTTAGAGTGAGACGTCATGGGGGGTTGTGCACCGTCATGAGCTTGTATACGGAGCTCAAAAGCATTGTCTTTCTCGAAGTCAATATTTCCTTTTACTGTTATCACTCCAGTCCGTTGATTAATTTGAAAAATGTTCAACACGTAATCTTGGTCTTTTTGTCTTAGGGAGTAAACGACTTCACCATTTGTTCCTTCGTCTGCGTCTGTCGCATTCAGAGTTATTACTGTCGTGCCAATTGGAATGTTTTCAAAAACACGAGTCTTATACAAATAACTGCTAAAAACTGGAGCGTTATCATTGATGTCCAAAACATTAACTACAATCTCTGATGTGGCCGACCTCGGTGGGTTGCCACCATCAACAGCGGTCAGTGTGAGCTGGATAACGGGCTGTTTCTCTCGGTCTAAAGCTTTCTGCAGCACTAACTCAGCAGACACACTCTCTCCTCCCTTATGCACCGCTAAAGAAAAATAATCATTTGTGCTCACCTTATATGTGCCCAATGCATTTTTACCACTATCGGCATCTGACGCTTCAGACAGTGGGAACCTCGCCCCTTGTAAAGTGTTTTCTGTAATATCTAAGACCTGTGACTTCGTACTAAAAGACGGAGCATTATCATTAACATCTAAAATAGTGATTTCTAGACGGTAAAGCTTCAACGGACTGTTTAGAACGGCCTCTACACTGACTGTACATTTCGGAGCCTTCACACAGAGCTCCTCTCTGTCTATCCTCTCATTCACATAGAGAACACCAGTCTTTAGATTTACCTCGAAATACTTTCTCTTGGACCCGGTGACAATCTGAAACATACGCGACTCCAAATCCTGGACATTGAGATTTAGATCCTTAGCGATATTTCCCACAGAAGTCCCCGGGTTTACCTCCTCTGAGACGGAATAGGAGAGCTGCCCAGACACCGCTTCCCAGTAACACTCCAGCAGCACAAGCACTACATACGTCACAATAGAGCTCCTTCTGTTCGGTAAAGACATCATTCCATCGAATGTCAGCAACGCATAGATCCAAAGAGATTAGTATCCTTCAAAAAATCTTAGCATAGAAAATATATGTATCAAATCCAGCTGAATTTGTAAGCGGTAAACACCGGTATGGCCTGAGACCACCGTCTCTCTCTCGTCTGGCGTCTCTTTTTAACAAAGCCCCCAAAAACCTCATCACTCTTTGAAACTGGGAGGGACCTCGAGACTCGAAATAATATCTCAATGGCACGGTCAACAGTGACGCCACGTGGGGAACGTACCAGCTTACAGTAACTCAGAAGATCCCAATACCTTCCATGACACCCTTCCAAACACAATAGAAGCATGACGACCATCACTTCTGAACACACATGTATGTGATGTTTCATATGAAAAGATATAACACATAGTCAGGGCAACAAAAGCGTATCCAGTACATTACGTGAAACAACAGGCAAAAGCAGGTAGCCAAGACCGTGATAGATTTCAGAACCATGGGCAGCGCCTATATGTTCATCTTGACAGCGAGCAAAAGAGCGCGGCATTTATCCAACTTGAACCGGTAGGAAGATGACTATTATTTAACTGAACATGCAAATGAGATAGAGAAGAAAAGTTCAACGTCATCCAAAGACATTGAGAAAAACAACAAAGCAACAAAACAGGCTAACTAAAGGATGGATTTCTGGGTAATGTGAAACTATAGTTCTTACCTCCTCTTTGTTGGGTAACGTCTGAGTCCTGTTAAACGTGTCATTTCCATTAATACTGATCAGTTCTGCATCTGCAGGTGGATACGGAGCGGGGAAAACCACTACGTCACTCTTCAGTGTGTCTGAGCTGAAACACACGTCATACTGCTGAGTAGATTTAGAGTAAGACCAGCTTCCGTCAGGGTGTGTGGTGATCATTGGGGCGCTGTACCTTCTGAAACTGTCCTCTGTCCTGTGGCATTTTACAGCTATTAAACTGATGAGGCTCAGTAAAAATATCACTGATACCGAGGAAATGGCGATCAGCAAATACAGGTTTAAATCAGAGAAGTTCTCCTCCTTTCTCGGTACATTTCTGAACTGAGTCTGGATTTCACCTGTACTTTCAACCACCACTACATCAATAGACACAGTCGCTGACAGTGAGGGTTCTCCGTTATCAGAAACCAACACGAGCAACGGGTGAGTTTTCAGGTCATTGTCACTCATTCTCCTCTTAGTCCTCAGTTCCCCGGTGCTGGTTCCGATTCGGAAGAGGTTGGTTCCCTTGGGCTCAGAGATGTGATAAGAAAGCAGCGCATTGTAGCCAGAGTCTGCGTCTACAGCCCTGATCTTGGCCACAAAGTAGCCCGCTTCAGCAGAATAGGGAACGTTCTCAGCGTTAACGGAGCCGTGTTCAGAATAGGGCGCGAGAATCCCAGGACTGTTGTCATTCTCATCCAGGATAAAAACGTTCACAGTCACGTTGCTGCTGAGTGGAGGAACACCAGAGTCTGTGGCCTGAACTTTAAACTGGAAAGTTTTCATCTCCTCATAGTTAAAAGACTGCAGACTGATTATATCTCCAGTATCTGAGTTTATATTGACCATTGTAGACAGCGGTGCTGATTTGCCGTTACTCTCTAAGAATGAGTAGGTCACTTGGCCATTTTCATTGACGTCAGAATCAAGTGCAGACACGGTTTTAATGACATCTACCGGACTGTTCTCTTTCACATAAACATTAATCACCGGTTCTGAGAAGCGAGGAGCGTTGTCATTTACATCAGAAACGTGTACTGTAATAACGCTGGTGCTGGAGAGAGGCGGGGTTCCTTCATCCGTAGCTGTGATGGTGACATTATACTGAGAAGCGCTCTCTCTGTCAAGAGGTCCATCAACCACTAAAGAATAATAGTTTTTGTAGTTTGTCTCTAATTTAAAAGGGACCTTATTCTTGACCTCACAATGAACCTCTCCATTTTTGCCACCATCTCTATCGAGGACGGACACGAGAGCAATAGCAGTGCCCATCTTGGCGTTCTCCTTCACTGTGTCTAAGAGTGACGTCACAGTGATCTCAGGCGCATTGTCGTTGAGGTCCACCACCTCTACCAACACTTTACAGTGAGCTGCCATCGGGGGCTGGCCTCTGTCACTCGCCTGCGCATGAATCTCAAAGGCAGGACTTTCCTCAAAATCAACCGTGCCTTTAACTGTTATTGTTCCCGTTTTAGAATCGATTTGAAATCTATCTAATATGTGATCTTGGCCTTTAGTTCTAAGAGAGTACACTATTTCACTGTTTGTGCCCTCATCGATATCATTTGCATTCACATTTATTACTGTTGTTCCTATGGGCACGTTCTCGAAAACACGAGTCTTATACAACGAGTTACTGAATATGGGACGGTTATCATTAATATCTAAAACATTTATTTTGATTTCTGACGTGCCAGACTTCGGTGGATTTCCTCCATCAACAGCGGTCAGTGTGAGCTGGATAACGGGCTGTTTCTCTCGGTCTAAAGCTTTCTGCAGCACTAACTCAGCAGACACACTCTCTCCTCCTTTGTGAATATCAAGAGAGAAATATTCATTAGGACTAAGCTTGTATGTGCTAACAGTATTCTTTCCAACATCGACATCAGACGCTTCTAAAAGAGAGAATTTCGCTCCCGGTAATGTACTCTCAGCAATGTCCATACTTTGTGATTTCTCTGCAAAAGACGGAGCATTATCATTAACATCTAAAATAGTGATTTCTAGACGGTAAAGCTTCAACGGACTGTTTATAACGGCCTCTACACTGACTGTACATTTCGGAGCCTTCACACAGAGCTCCTCTCTGTCTATCCTCTCATTCACATAGAGAACCCCAGTCTTTAGATTTACCTCGAAATACTTTCTCTTGGACCCGGTGACAATCTGAAACATACGCGACTCCAAATCCTGGACATTGAGGTTTAGATCCTTAGCGATATTTCCCACAGAAGTCCCCGGGTTTACCTCCTCTGAGACGGAATAGGAGAGCTGCGCAGACACCGCTTCCCAGTAACACTCCAGCAGCACAAGCACTACATACGTCACAATAGAGCTCCTTCTGTTCGGTAAAGACATCATTCCATCGAACGTGTGCCGAGCATTGATGCAAAAATAGAAATATCAGAAAAAAAATCAAAGCACAGAAAATATGTCTCAAATCCAGCTGAATTACAACATGGTAAATGTTTTGGCCTCCAACCACCGTCTCTCTTGTCTTGCTTCTTTTTGTAACAAAGCCAGGAGAAATCTCCTCACCCCGTGAAACTGGGAGGGGACTCGAAACTCGAATGTAATATCTCAATGCCTGGTCAACAGTGACGCCACGTGGTAATATTGAAGCGTACACCACATTAGAAAACCACATTAACCAATGACATCCATCCACAAAGAAGCATTGTGGGAACAATATAGCCTAATTGTATGGCAAGATTTACTGAAAATACCGAGATGAAACCAAGTTAAGAGGGGTATTTTACGAAGCAGGTTTGAGGAGTTGGCGAGGTAACTTTGGTCAACTGTGAGCTCAATTTGGGATAACCGGTGATCCAAATGTGGCTCACCTTTTAGCCAGGTACATTTATATGGCAGCGAATTATTCAGAACTAACATGCTGCGGGGCAGGCTAACTCACGGCTAACTCCACTTCCCTTGAATAAAATGACTGAGCCGCGAGTCAAGGACCATTAAATCAGATTCCCTCCCTCTGGCAAAGATTGCGTCATCATCCCCCTCTTTGAGGAAGACAACTTATTAAATATGTTATTCATCAAATGTATTTTTTCTGTGTTAAAAAATAGTCATGTTAAAATATATAACTTTACACATTTAGTAATGATAGAATGGATTTTAAACTTCACGCACACTAACCACGTTTCCATCCAACCATTTCATTACATTACTCATTGTGAAGGAGAAGTCCAATAGCAACACGACTCAGGCTGGTTCGCAGAGTAGCCCTCTACAAGATCGTAACTAGACTATTCATCAACCATCTGGCCACCTTCCCCTGATCAAGCCATGAACTGTCCCTCTCCATATTTGGAGGATGCATGCACTCAAAGACTTGGCCTCTATTGGTTGACCTGCTGGCTACTCATGATTTTGAATTGCTTGTTTGTTTTTTGCTTTTGAAGCGCTTTGAGATTCTTCAAATATATACAAAAAGTATTTCAGCAGATTTCGTGCGGTTTTGTGCGTTTTTGAGTGGCTTAATTCGTGTGAAAAGACACACATTTGTGAGACTTAATTCGTAGTAAAATAAAAAAAATTGTGCGACTTCATTCATAGGAAAATCCATTTTTTGGGGGCAAACTTCAGTTCAATCTTTTGAAAGTTATTGGTGCAATGCATTTTGTTCTAGACTAAATCTGCTCAAATACCTTTTGTACATATTTACAGGAATTGACTTTGAGATTGTCACCATGACACATCAGGAACATTGGTCTTCTCACAAAATCGTCTGTAGCGTCCGAACGGTTTGGCCTAAAAACTATTATGACCCATCTATGGAAAGATGAGACTCTCCCGAACATGACGAGGCTCTATGTCCTCCACAATTATCCACAAATATCGGTATAGCCGATCTGCCAACTTCTGTCTGTAGCGTCTGAACTGTTTGGCCTACAAACTAACATACTCCTCTATGCAAAGGTGACTCATGAACATGTAAGAACGAAAACACGTACACGTCGGATATTTTGTTCTAGGACAACCATAGGCCTCACAATCCTCGGCTTAAGGTCCCCCGGTACCAGTTGTAAAAAGTAATCAAAGTACAGTTCCAGTCAAAAGTTTGGACACACCTACTCATTCAAGGGTTTTTCTGAATTTTTACTATTTTCTACATTGTAGAATAATAGTGAAGACGTAAAAAAATATGAAATAAAACATGGAATCATGAAGTACAAAAAAAGGTTAATCAAATCAAAATATATTTAACATTTTTGTTTCTTCAAAGTAGCCACACTTCGCCTTGATAACAGCTTTCCACACTCTTGGCATTCTCTCAACCAGCTTCATGAGGAATGCTTTTCCAACAGTCCTGAAGGAGTTCCCACATATGCTGAGCACTTGTTGGCTGCTTTTCCTTCACTCTGCGGTCCAACTCATTGCAAACCATCTCAATTTGGTTGAGGTCGGGTGATTGTGGAGGTCAGGTTATCTGATGCAGCACTCCATCCATCTCCTTGGTCAAATAGCCCTTACACAGCCTGGAGGTGGGTTTTAGGTCATTGTCCTGTTGAATAACAAATTATAATCCCACTAAGCACAAACCAGATGAGATGGCGCATTGCTGCAGAATGCTGTGGAAGCCATGCTGGTTAAGTGTGCCTTGAATTCTAAATAAATCACTGACAGTGTCACCAGCAAAGCACCCCCACACCATCACACCTCCATTCTTCATGGTGGGAACCACACATGCGGAGATCCTCCGTTCACCTACTCTGCGTCTCACAAAGACACAGCGGTTGGAACCAAAAATCACAAATTTGGACTCATCAGACCAAGGGACAGATTTCCACCAGTCTAATGTTCATTGCTCGTGTTTCTTGGCCCAAGCAAGTCTCTTTTTCTTATTGGTGTCCTTTAGTAGTGGTTTCTTTGCAGCAATTCGACCCTGAAGGCCTAATTCATGCAGTCGCCTCTGAACAGTAATGTTGAGATGTGTCTGTTACTTGAACGCTGTGAAGCATTTATTTGGGCTGCAATCTGAAGTGCAGTTAACTCTAATTAACTTGTTCTCTGCAGCAGAGGTAACTCTGGGTCTTCCTTTCCTGTGGCGGTCCTCATGAGAGCCAGTTTCATCATAGCGCTTGATGGTTTTGCAACTGAACTTGCATAAACTTTCAAAGATTTTGAAATTTGGCCTCACGAGTGGCGCAGGCATCTAAGGCACTGCATCGCAGTGCTAGCTGTGCCACTAGATATTCTGGGTTTGAGTACAGGCTCTGTCGCAGCCGGCTGCGACCGGGAGACCCATGGGGCGGTGCACAATTGTCCCAGCATCGTCCGGGTTAGGGGAGGGTTTGGCTGGCAGAGATGTTCTTGTCCCATCATGCTGACACGGTCGCCAGGTGTACGGTGTTTCCTCCGACACATTGGTATGGCTGGCATCCGAGATAAGTGGGCATTGTATCAAGAAGCAGTGCAGCTTGGTTGGGTTGTGTATCAGAGGACGCACGACTCTCGACCTTTGCCTCTCCCGAGTACGTACGGGAGTTGCTGCGATAAGAAAAGACTAACTACCAATTGGATACGATGAAAATGGAGTAAAAAAAATATATGTTTTTTGTTTGTTTATATTAAGCATTGACTGACCTTCATGTCTTAAAGTAATTGATGGACTGTCATTTCTCTTTACTTAGTTGAGCAGTTCTTGCCATAATATGGACTTGGTCTTTTACCAAATAGGGCTATCTTCTGTTGTCACAACACAACTGATTGGCTCAAACGCATTAAGAAGGAAAGAAATTCCACAAATTAACTTTTAACAAGGAACACCTCTTAATTGAAATGCATTCCAGGTGACTACCTCATGAAGCTGGTTGAGAGAATGCCAAGAGTGTGCAAAGCTCTTTTTTGGTTACTACATAATTCCATATGTGTTATTACATTGTTTTGATGGCTTAACTATTATTCTACAATGTAGAAAATAGAAAATTTCAGAAAAACCCCTTGAATGAGTAGGTGTGTCCAAACTTTTGACTGGTTCTGTATTTATAGCGACTGTGTAAGGACAAAAATAAGGGGATAAATACATGTAAAAAAGAAAATGTATATATTTTTTCCTGATTTTTCTTATATCTCTCAGATAAAGGACAGACACTTCAGAACAAACTTCCTTTCGATTTTTTGGGGACTATTTGTTGCTCCATGTAGTGAATCTGTTATTCAATGCATTTGTATGGGCTAAAAGCAGTAAGCACTCCGGCTTAGACAGGGCTTAGACTCTATGAGGGTTGTTATTTTCATTCGGTACATGGGAATTTAACAGAAAAATATATTTTTATGTGCACTACATTATTACGCACAGCTTTTTATCCGCAAAAAGTCAGTTTGATTGAAACACATCTCTGGTGGGAATATTGTTTTATGCAGATTTTAGAATATTTGCCTGAAAATCTGTTGCAAATTGGATGACCTAGCTAGTAACACTTTAGTATCACCTAAAACAAAGATTTTATTGATAGGAGTTGGAAAAAGAGGTGCTTGTGGTTCTGCATTAATAAGCACACCAAAGTCAGCGTAAACTGTGCACAACCTGTGGGGCTGCAGATAGCCTAGTGGTTAGAGCGTTGGGTTAGTAACCGGAAGGTTGCAAGATCGAATCACCGAGCTGACAAGGTAAAAGTCTGTCCTTCTGCCCCTGAACAAGGCAGTTCCTTGGCCGTCATTCAAAATAAACATTTGTTCTTAACTGACGTGCCTAATAAAAAAAACGTAAGTAAAGACTACAAAAAAGAATACGTGGCTCTGACTCGCCAATGGATTGATGTTTCACCATTGTCTCAATGAAGAGTTCGAAAAGCCTTGTGCGATATGCACGCGCCTGCCTGCTACAATTAGCGGCAGGCGGACGAGCAATATCTCCCGTGCTAGTACGGAAGGAGCCTGAGCTGGAATGTGAAGATAACTGGATATGGTTAGCTTTAGAAAACCCTGAATACATCTAGCTTGCTTCATAGGATACATAGGATACCCCTTAGGATACATAGGATACCCCTTAGCTCTTAGGATACCCGATTCACCCTCTTTTGCAGGTTGTCGGAACTATAATTTAGCAAATTATAGTTCCGACAACCTGCAAAAGAGGGTGAATCGTTTCAGCACCATGGACAGCGCGTCCAACTTTCTCTTCAACGTGGGAAAATAGCAAGGAAGTTTAACATCTTAAATATGTCATTCAAATGAGATAACGAAGCAAATAACAACGTTAACCAAAAACATTGAAAATTAAAACAAAGCGACAAAGGACAGAAGGAAAACTAATTTCTGTGTTAAAACTACAGTTCTTACCTCCTCTTTGTTGGGTAACGTCTGAGTCCTGTTAAACGTGTCATTTCCATTAATACTGATCAGTTCTGCATCTGCAGGTGGATACGGAGCGGGGAAAACCACTACGTCACTCTTCAGTGTGTCTGAGCTGAAACACACGTCATACTGCTGAGTAGATTTAGAGTAAGACCAGCTTCCGTCAGGGTGTGTGGTGATCATTGGGGCGCTGTACCTTCTGAAACTGTCCTCTGTCCTGTGGCATTTTACAGCTATTAAACTGATGAGGCTCAGTAAAAATATCACTGATACCGAGGAAATGGCGATCAACAAATACAGGTTTAAATCAGAGAAGTTCTCCTCCTTTCTCGGTACATTTCTGAACTGAGTCTGGATTTCACCTGTACTTTCAACCACCACTACATCAATAGACACAGTCGCTGACAGTGAGGGTTCTCCGTTATCAGAAACCAACACGACCAGAGGGTGAGTTTTCAGGTCATTGTCACTCATTCTTCTCTTAGTCCTCAGTTCCCCGCTGCTGGTTCCGATTCGGAAGAGGTTGGTTCCCTTGGGCTCAGAGATGTGATAAGAAAGCAGCGCATTGTAGCCAGAGTCGGCGTCTACAGCCCTGATCTTGGCCACAAAGTAGCCCGCTTCAGCAGAATAGGGAACGTTCTCAGCGTTAACGGAGCCGTGTTCAGAATAGGGCGCGAGAATCCCAGGACTGTTGTCATTCTCATCCAGGATAAAAACGTTCACAGTCACGTTGCTGCTGAGTGGAGGAGCACCAGAGTCTGTGGCCTGAACTTTAAACTGGAAAGTTTTGATCTCCTCATAGTTAAAAGACTGCAGACTGATTATATCTCCAGTATCCGAGTTTATATTTACAGATGATGATATTGAAACACTTTTATCTAATAACGAATACGTCATCTTTGCATTTTCATCTGAATCTGAGTCAAAAGCAGATATTGTAAAAATGACGTCTCCTACCGGACTGTTCTCTTTCACATAAACATTAATCACCGGTTCTGAGAAACGAGGAGCGTTGTCATTTACATCAGAAACGTGTACAGTAATAACGCTGGTGCTGGAGAGAGGCGGGGTCCCTTCATCAGTAGCTGTGATGGTGACATTATACTGAGAAGCGCTCTCCCTGTCCAGAGGCCCGTCGACCACTAAAGAATAATAGTTTTTATAGTTTGTCTCCAATTTAAAAGGGACATCATTAGCAATTTCACACTTCACTATTCCATTTTTGCCACCATCTCTATCGAGGACGGACACGAGAGCAATAGCAGTGCCCATCTTGGCGTTCTCCTTCACTATGTCTAAGAGTGACGTCACCGTGATCTCAGGGGCATTGTCGTTGAGGTCCACCACCTCTACCAACACTTTACAGTGAGCTGCCATCGGGGGCTGGCCTCTGTCACTCGCTTCTGCACGGATCTCAAAGGCAGTACTTTCTTCGAAATCTATATGACCTTTAACTGTTATTGTTCCCGTTTTAGAATCGATTTGAAATCTATCTAATATGTGATCTTGGCCTTTACTTCTGAGCGAATACACCATTTCACTGTTTGTGCCCTCATCGACATCAGACGCATTCAGTGTGATTACTGCAGTCCCTATTGCCACGTTCTCCAAAAGTCGAGTCGTATACAACGAGATACTAAAAACCGGAGCGTTATCATTGATGTCCAAAACATTAACTACAATCTCTGATGTGGCCGACCTCGGTGGGTTGCCACCATCAACAGCCGTCAGCGTGAGCTTTATAACGGGCTGTTTCTCTCGGTCTAAAGCTTTCTGCAGCACTAACTCAGCAGACACACTTTCTCCTCCTTTGTGTATATCAAGAGCGAAGTATTCATTAGGGCTAAGCATGTATGTACTAACAGTATTCTTACCCACATCCGCATCATTTGCCTCTGCTAGGGCGAATCTCAAGCCAGGTAATGCATTCTCTGCTATATTGATACTTTGTGATTTTTCAATAAACGACGGAGCATTATCATTAACATCTAAAATAGTGATTTCTAGACGGTAAAGCTTCAACGGACTGTTTATAACGGCCTCTACACTGACTGTACATTTCGGAGCCTTCACACAGAGCTCCTCTCTGTCTATCCTCTCATTCACATAGAGAACCCCAGTCTTTAGATTTACCTCGAAATACTTTCTCTTGGACCCGGTGACAATCTGAAACATACGCGACTCCAAATCCTGGACATTGAGGTTTAGATCCTTAGCGATATTTCCCACAGAAGTCCCCGGGTTTACCTCCTCTGAGACGGAATAGGAGAGCTGCGCAGACACCGCTTCCCAGTAACACTCCAGCAGCACAAGCACTACATACGTCACAATAGAGCTCCTTCTGTTCGGTAAAGACATCATTCCATCGAATGTCAGCAACGCATAGATCCAAAGAGATGAAATTATATTTAAAACAATCAAGATTTTGAAGAAGTTATTTGTCAAATTCGGATGCAATTGTAGAAGGTATAAACAGACTGATCTAGCTGCCGAATGTTCGCTTTCTCGTCCTGCGTCTCTTTGTAACAATGCAGCAAGACATGTCCTCACCCTGTGAAGGCGGGATGGGCCTCTTAACGCCCGTGACCATTTCTCACACTAACGGTCAACAGTGACGCCAAGTGGTGAAAAATGTGACATACTCCAATCATGAAGCGTAGAAATGCAATTGCCTGCAAAACCAGCAGGTACTGTGTATTATGCATGTTCCACCAGATAGCGCGAATCCAATAATCAAATCTAAACACTTAACAACACTGCACATGAATTTCTGAAAATGGGGTGTATCTTGTAGGCAAAATGTAGTTTTAGCGTTCAGCACCATGGACAGCACTAGCAGCCTATGCAGTTCAAAACTCAGTCAGGTTGCTGGGAAAAACATATATCAGTGTGTGTGTGTGTGTGTGTGTGTGTGTGTGTGTGTGTGTGTGTGTGTGTGTGTGTGTGTGTGTGTGTGTGTGTGTTCGCATAATCGGCAATAATAGTAATTCAGAGTTAATGTATGTAGGCCATGATAATGAGTAATACACTTCAACCAACAGCAGGCATCAAACCCTTATGAATGACTTAAGTCTATTTCTCTCTATCTCCTTCATCAAACCCTTATGAATGACAAAGTCTCCTTCAATCTCTCTATGTCTTTCCCCTCTTCCATCCCACTCTCAGGAGCATAAGCCTGAAGTAGGAAGGTGTAGTGACATCTATCTATCTATCTATCTATCTATCTATCTATCTATCTATCTATCTATCTATCTATCTATCTATCTATCTATCTATCTATCTATCTATCTATCTATCTATCTATCTATCTATCTATCTATCTATCTATCTATCTATCTATCTATCTATCTATCTATCTATCTATCTATCTATCTATCTATCTATCTATCTATCTATCTATCTATCTATCTATCTATCTATCTATCTATCTATCTATCTATCTATCTATCTATCTATCTATCTATCTATCTATCTATCTATCTATCTATCTATCTATCTATCTATCTACATTCCCAGTGACAACTATTCCATTTCTACCCAATATAGCCAGTAAGGCACCTTGGCTTGCTATTAATGGAAGGCTGACCATAACTTACTGTTATAGCATTACTAGTGATCTTTAATACTGTAGGGTACATAGGCACAACACTGTATGTGTCTAACTAAGAACATCTACAGTACCAGTCAAAAGTTTGGACACACCTACACATTCCAGGGTTCTTCTTTATTTGTACTATTTTCTACGTTGTAGAATAATAGTGAAAAAATCAAAACTATGAAATAACAAATATGGAATCATGTAGTAACAAAAAAAGTTTTAAACAAATCAAATATATATTATATCTCCTTCAAAGTAAACACCCTTTGCCTTGATGACAGCTTTGCACACGCTTGGCATTCTCTCAACCAGCTTCATGAGGTAGTCACCTGGAATGCATGTCAATTAACAGATGTGCCTTGCTAAAAGTTAATTTGTGTAATTTCTTTCCGTCTTAAAACCTCTTACATCTAGACGTTCCGCTAGCGGAACACCTGCTCCAATATCCAATGATAGGCGTGGCATGAATTACAAATTCCTCAAAAATACAAAAACTTCAATATTTCAAACATATGACTATTTCACAGCATTTTAAAGACAAGACTCTCCTTTATATAACCACACTGTCCGATTTCAAAAAGGCTTTACAGCGAAAGCAAAACATTAGATTATGTCAGCAGAGTACCAAGCCAGAAATAATCAGACACCCATTTTTCAAGCTAGCATATAATGTCACAAAAACCCAGAATACAGCTAAATGCAGCACTAACCTTTGATGATCTTCATCAGATGACACACCTAGGACATTATGTTAAACAATACATGCATGTTTTGTTCAATCAAGTTCATATTTATATAAAAAAACAGCTTTTTACATTAGCATGTGACGTTCAGAACTAGCATACCCCCCGCAAACTTCCGGGGAATTTGCTAACAATTTACTAAATTACTCACGATAAACGTTCACAAAAAGCATAACAATTATTTTAAGAATTATAGATACAGAACTCCTCTATGCACTCGATATGTCCGATTTTAAAATAGCTTTTTGGTGAAAGCACATTTTGCAATATTCTAAGTACATAGCCCAGCCATCACGGGCTAGCTATTTAGACACCCGGCAAGTTTAGCCTTCACCAAAATCAGATTTACTATTATAAAAGTTTGATTACCTTTTGTTGTCTTCGTCAGAATGCACTCCCAGGACTGCTACTTCAATAACAAATGTTGGTTTGGTCCAAAATAATCCATCGTTATATCCGAATAGCGGCGTTTTGTTCGTGCGTCCCAGACACTATCCGAAATGGTAAATCAGGGTCGCGCGCATGGCGCAATTCGTGACAAAAAAATTCTAAATATTCCATTACCGTACTTCGAAGCATGTCAACCGCTGTTTAAAATCAATTTTTATGCAATTTATCTCGTAAAAAAGCGATAATATTCCGACCGGGAATCTCCTTTTCGGCAAACAGAGGAAAAATCACAAAGACGGGGGCAGCCAGGGCACGCGCCGAAGCCCACAGTCCCTTGATCGGCCACTTGCGAAAGGCGATAATGTGTTTCAGCCTGGGGCTGGGATGACGACATTCAGGTTTTTCCCGGGCTCTGAGCGCCCATGGAAGACGTAGGAAGTGTCACGTTAGAGCAGAGATCCTTTGTAAAAGACAGAGATGGCAAAGAAGTTCAAGAAATGGTCAGACAGGCCACTTCCTGTAAAGGAATCTCTCAGGTTTTGACCTGCCATTTGAGTTCTGTTATACTCACAGACACCATTCAAACAGTTTTCGAAACTTTGGAGTGTTTTCTATCCAAAGCAAATAATTATATGCATATTCTAGTTACTGGGCAGGAGTAGTAACCAGATTAAATCGGGTACGTTTTTTATCCAGCCGTGAAAATACTGCCCCCTAGCCATAACAGGTTAATGAGTTTTAGCCAGTTAGTTGTGTTGTGACAAGGTAGGGGTGGTATGCAGAAGATAGCCCTATTTGGTAAATGACCATGTCCATATTATGGCAAGAACAGCTCGAATAAGCAAAGAGAAACAACAGTTACTTTAACTTCTTTGGGATAGGGGGCAGTATTTTCACATCCAGATAAAAAACGTACCCGATTAAATCTGGTTACTACTCCTGGCCAGAAACTAGAATATGCACATGATTAGTATGCACGAACAAAACATAGCTATTTGGATATAACTATGGATTATTTGGAACCAAAACAACATTTGTTGTTGAAGTAGAAGTCCTGGGAGTGCATTCTGACAAAGAACAGCAAAGGTAATCCAATTTTTCTAATAGTAATTCTGAGTTTAGGTGACCCCGAAGTTGGCGGATGTCAAAATAGCTAGCCGTGATGGCCGAGCTATGTACTCAGAATATTGCAAAATGTGCTTTCGCCGAAAAGCTATTTTAAAATAGGACATAGCGATTGCATAAAGGAGTTCTGTATCTATAATTCTTAAAATAATTGTTATGTATTTTGTCAACGTTTATCATGAGTAATTTAGTAAATTCACCGGAAGTTTTCGGTGGGTATGCTAGTTCTGAACATCACATGCTAATGTAAAAAGCAGTTTTTTGATATAAATATGAACTTGATTGAACAAAACATGCATGTATTGTATAACATAATGTCCTAGGAGTGTCATCTGATGAAGATCATCAAAGGTTAGTGCTGCATTTAGCTGTGGTTTGGGTTTATGTGACATATATGCTTGCTTGGAAAATGGCTGTGTGATTATTTGTGGCTATGTACTCTCCTAACATAATCTAATGTTTTGCTTTCACTGTAAAGCCTTTTTGAAATCGGACAATGTGGTTAGATTAACGAAAGTCTTATCTTTAAAATGCTGTAAAATATACTGCTCAAAAAAATAAAGGGAACACAAACAACACATCCTAGATCTGAATGAAAGAAATAATCTTATTAAATACTTTTTTCTTTACATAGTTGAATGTCCTGACAACAAAATCACACAAAAATAATCAATGGAAATCCAACTTATCAACCCATGGAGGTCTGGATTTGGAGTCACAGTCAAAATTAAAGTGGAAAACCACACTACAGGCTGATCCAACTTTGATGTAATGTCCTTAAAACAAGTCAAAATGAGGCTCAGTAGTGTGTGTGGCCTCCACGTGCCTGTATGACCTCCCTACAACGCCTGGGCATGCTCCTGATGAGGTGGCGGATGGTCTCCTGAGGGATCCCCTCCCAGACCTGGACTAAAGCATCCGCCAACTCCTGGACAGTCTGTGGTGCAACGTGGCGTTGGTGGATGGAGCGAGACATGATGTCCCAGATCTGCTCAATTGGATTCAGGTCTGGGGAACGGGTGGGCCAGTCCATAGCATCAATGCCTTCCTCTTGCAGGAACTGCTGACACACTCCAGCCACATGAGGTCTAGCATTGTCTTGCATTAGGAGGAACCCAGGGCCAACCGCACCAGCATATGGTCTCACAAGGGGTCTGAGGATCTCATCTCGGTACCTAATGGCAGTCAGGCTACCTCTGGCGAGCACATGGAGGGCTGTGCGGCCCCCCAAAGAAATGCCACCCCACACCATGACTGACGCACCGCCAAACCGGTCATGCTGGAGGATGTTGCAGGCAGCAGAACGTTCTCCATGGAGTCTCCAGACACTGTTACGTCTGTCACGTGCTCAGTGTGAACCTGCTTTCATCTGTGAAGAGCACAGGGCACCAGTGGCGAATTTGCCAATCTTGGTGTTCTCTGGCAAATGCCAAACGTCCTGCACGGTGTTGGGCTGTAAGCACAACCCCCACCTGTGGACGTCGGGCCCTCATACCACCCTCATGGAGTCTGTTTCTGACCGTTTGAGCAGAGACATGCACATTTGTGGCCTGCTGGAGGTCATTTTGCAGGGCTCTGGCAGTGCTCCTTCTTGCACAAAGGCGGAGGTAGCGGTCCTGCTGCTGGGTTGTTTCCCTCCTACGACCTCCTCCACGTCTCCTGATGTACTGGCCTGTCTCCTGGTAGCGCCTCCATGCTCTGGACACTACGCTGACAGACACAGCAAACCTTCTTGCCACAGCTCGCATTGATGTGCTATCCTGGATGAGCTGCACTACCTGAGCCACTTGTGTGGGTTGTAGACTCCCTCTCATGCTACCACTAGAGTGAAAGCACCGCCAGCATTCAAAAGTGACCAAATCATCAGCCAGGAAGCATAGGAACTGAGAAGTGGTCTGTGGTCCCCACCTGCAGAACCACTCCTTTATTGGGGGTGTCTTGCTACTTGCCTATAATTTCCACCTGTTGTCTATTCTATTTGCACAACAGCATGTGAAATTTATTGTCAATCAGTGTTGCTTCCTAAGTGGACAGTTTGATTTCACAGAAGCGTGATTGACTTGGAGTTACATTGTGTTGTTTAAGTGTTCCCTTTATTTTTTTGAGCAGTGTAGTTGATTGTTTGAGAAAATTGAATTGTGGTATTTTAGTTGGTTTTGTATTTCGCGCCGTGCGATGCCATTGGCTGTTGGCTAGGGGTTCCGCAGGCGGAACGGGGTTCCGCTAGCGGAACGTCTGTCCTCAACAGGTTTTAAGACATGAAGGTCAGTCAATCCGGAAAATTTCAAGAACTTTGAAAGTTTCTTCAAGTGCAGTTGCAAAAACTATCAAGCACTATGATGAAACTGTCTCTCATGAGGACCGCCACAGGAAAGGAAGACCCAGAGTTACCTCTGCTGCAGAGGATAAGTTCATTAGAGTTACCAGCCTCAGAAATTGCAGCCCAAATAAATGCTTCAAAGAGTTCAAGTAACAGATACATCTCAACATCAACTTTTCAGAGACTGCGTGAATCAGGCCTTCATGGCCGATATGCTGCAACGAAACCATTACTAAAGGACACCAATAAGAAAAAGAGATTTGCTTCGGCTAAGAAACATGAGCAATGGACATTAGACTGGTGGAAATCTGTCCCTTGGTCTGATGAGTCCAAATTTGAGATTTTAGGTTCCAACCGCCATGTCTTTGTGAGACGCAGAGTAGGTGAATGGATGATCTCCACATGTGTGGTTCCCACCGTGAAGCATGGGGGAGGAGGTGTGATGGTGTGGGGGTGCTTTATTTAGAATTCAAGGCACACTTAACCAGCATGGCTACCGCAGCATTCTGCAGCCATACACCATCCCATCTGGTTTGCGTTTTGTTGGACTACCATTTGTTTTTTTAACAGGACAATGACACAACACACCTCCAGGCTGTGTAAGGGCTATTTGACCAAGAGGGAGAGTAATGGAATGCTGCATCACATGACCTGTCCTCCACAATCAGCTGTCCTCAACCAAATTGAGATGGTTTGCAATGAGTTGGACCGCAGAGTGAAGGAAAAGCAGCCAACAAGTGCTCAACATATGTGGGAACTCCTTCAAGACTGTTTGAAAAGCATTCCAGGTGAAGCTGGTTGAGAGAATGCAAAGAGTGTGCAAAGCTGTCATCAAGGCAAAGGGTGGCTACTTTAAATCATCTCAAATATATAATATATTTAGATTTGTTTAACACTTTTTTGGTTACTCCATATGTTTTATTTCATAGTTTTCATGTCTTCACTATTATTCTACAATGTAGAAAATAGTAAAAATAAAGAAAAGCCTTTGAATGAGTAGGTGTGTTCAAACTTTTGACTGGTACTGTATGTCAGTATACCAGGGAGGACCATTCGAAAAATAGACAACCCCCTCCCACCTCTCTTTACCCCTCTTGCGCCCCCTCTCCTCACTCTATTGCTTTCTCTATATATATTTATCACACACACACACACACACACACACACACACACACACACACACACACACACACACACACACACACACACACACACACACACACACACACACACACACACACACACACACACACACACACACACACACACACACACAAGCTGATGGGCATAACTGTGCCACATTGTTTTCCTGTTCATTGATGATGCAGGACCGAATGAGCTCTGCTCTATCAACAGATTTCTGGTTATTTTTGTGTATTTTTTGTATGTTACCCAGAGACAGCGGTTAGGAGTTTACGGACGTTTGGTTATGTATAATCCCAGGATTAGGCCCTGGGTGCAGAGGCTCCTGTCCCATTTCCATTCAGTTTGAAACATGAAACATGATTTGAAATATTAATCATCATCATATTCCGAAGTCATAATCTTCTATGCCCAATAGAAATAATAACTTGGCAGGTCTGACCACATCAGAGGATTTCTAGGTCACAATAGGAGAGACCAGAGCAGACACATAACAGTATGGGTCTACATGCACAAGAATCAGTCATTCTTGCACGTACGTACTGCTCTCTCTGTTATACACAGACACACACACACATAAGGGCTGCACGATATGGGCCACATTGTTTTTAACCAAATATTGCGATTGCGATTTGGCTTGCAATGTGGACCAAAACATTTCGGTGAACTGTTGGAATCCTAGAACTAGGATGATGGATATTGGTATTGTAAATGTCAACATGTGATTTCTATGTGAATTTGATTAGTTATGTAGCCCTAACACACACACTCAACTTGATCTCCTACACAGTGCAGAATCATCTGATTTGGGGTTATGGGTCACAGTCTACTGAAAAGCCTGATGAACCCTGACCCTGGCTGAGCCAAAATCACTACATTTACAAACTACTCTAACAAACTCACAGCTAAAATGAACTATGAACACACAGCTAAACTGAACTACACTACATTTTCAAAAGTATGGGGTTGAGGTCAGGGCTCTGTGCAGGCCAGTCAAGTTCTACCACACCGATCGACAAACCATTTCTGTATGGACCTTGCTTTGTCCACAGGGGCATTGTCATGCTGAAACAGGAAAGGGCCTTCCCCAAACTGTTGCCACAAAGTTGGAAGCACAGAATCATCTAGAATGTCATTGTATGCTGTAGCGTTAAGATTTCCCTTCAGTGTAACTAAAGGGCCTAAACCGAACCATGAAAAACAGCCCAAGACCTTTATTCCTCCTCCAACAAACTTTACAGTTGGCACTATGCATTGGGGCAGGTAGCGTTCTCCTGGTATCTGTCAAACTCAAATTTGTCCATCGGACTGACAGATGGTGAAGTGTAATTGATCGCTTCAGAGAACGTGTTTCCACTGCTCCAGAGTCCATTGGCGGCGAGCTTTACACCACTCCAGCCGACGCTTTGAATTAGGCATGCTGATCTTAGGCTTGTGTGTGGCTGCTCAGCCATGGAAACCCATTTCATGAAGCTCCCGACGAACAGTTCTTGTGCTGATGTCGCTTCCAGAGGCAGTTTGGAACTTGGTAGTGAGTGTTGCAACCGAGGACAGATGATTTTTATGTGCTACGCGCTTCAGCACTCGGCAGTCCCATTTTGTGAGCTTGTGTGGCCTACCACTTACCAGCTGTTGCTCCTAAACATTTCCACTTCACAATAACAGCACTTACAGTTGACTGGGGCAGCTCTAGCAGGGCAGAAATTTGCAGAACTGACTTGTTGGAATGGTGGCATCCTATGACGGTGCCACGTTGAAAGTCACTGACCTCTTCAGTAAGGCCATTCTACTGCCAATGTTTGTCTATGGAGATTGCATGTGTGCTCAATTTTATACACCTGTCAGCAATGGGTGTGGCTGAAATAGCCAAATCCACTCATTTGAAGGGGTGTCCACATACTTTTGTATATACAGTGGCAAGAAAAAGTATGTGAACCCTTTGGAATTACCTGGACTTCTGCATAAATTGATCATAAAATTTGATCTGATCTTCATCTAGGTCACAACAAAAGACAAACACAGTCTGTTTAAACTAATAACACGTTTTCATGTCTTTCTTGAACACACCGTGTAAACATTCACCGTGTAAACATTCACCGTGTAAACATTCACAGTGTAAACATTCAAGGGTGTAAACATTCACAGTGTAAACATTCACTGTGTAAACATTCACAGTGTAAACATTCATCGTGTAAACATTCACAGTGTAGGGTGGAAAAAGTATGTGAACCCTTGAATTTAATAACTGGTTGACCCTCCTTTGGCAGCAATAACCTCAACCAAACGTATTCTGTAGTTGCGGATCAGACATGCACAACAGTCAGGAGGAATTTTGGACCATTCCTCTTTACAAAACTGTTTCAGTTCAGCAATATTCTTGGGATGTCTGGTGTGAACCGTTCTCTTGAGGTCATGCCACAGCATCTCAATCGGGTTGAGGCCAGGACTGACTGGGCCACTCCAGAAGGCGTATTTTCTTCTGTTCAAGCCATTCTGTTGTTGATTTACATCTGTCTAATGGGTTGTTGTCCTGTTGCATTACCTAACTTCTGTTGAGCTTCTATTAGCGGACAGATAACCTAACATTCTCCTGCAAAATGTCTTGATAAACTTTAGCTGACACTCTAGGATTCTTCTTAACCTCATTGAGCATTCGGCGTTGTGCTCCTGCAGTTATCTTTGCAGGACGGCCACTCCTAGGGAGAGTAGCAACAGTGCTGAACTTTCTCCATTTATAGACAATTTGTCTTACCGTGGACTAATGAACATCGAGGCCTTTAGAGATACTTTTGTAACCCTTTCCAGCTTTATTGTCACAAAAAGAGCTGTGTTGAATAGACCAAACTGCAGCGGGAATATGGATGCTCATATTTTCATTTAAAAAAAGGAGTAAAGCATCCACAGGAAAAACAATACACACGACAGGAACAGTCTTACAGGCATTCAAAAACGCAGTGCAAGAACAACTACCCACAACCCCAAAGAAAAAAACACACACCTATATAGGACTCCCAATCAAAGGCAACTCAACACACCTGCCTTCAATTGGAAGTCCCAATCACCAACACAAACATTCACACACACAAAACTGCCACGTCCTGACCCCAAAACTAATACAACTCCATCTGCTGGTCAGGACGTGACAGTACCCCCCCCCCCCCCCCCCCCAAGGTGCAGACCCCGGAATGCACCTACCAACAGAAAACACCAACAACAAAAAATCCCCAACAAAACCCATTAACCTGTTAGGGCTAGGGGGCAGTATTTGCACGGCTGGAAAAAAAAATGTACCCGATTTAATCTGGTTACTAATCCTACCCAGTAACTAGAATATGCATATACTTATTATATATGGATAGAAAACACCCTAAAGTTTCTAAAACTGTTTGAATGGTGTCTGTGAGTATAACAGAACTCATTTGGCAGGCAAAACCCTGAGACAGATTCTGACGGGAAGTGGATATCTGATGTGTTGTATTACCTTTAAACCTATGCCATTGAAAAACACAGGGGCTGAGGAATATTTTGGCACTTCCTATTGCTTCCACTAGATGTCACCAGCCTTTACAAAGTGTTTTGAGTCTTCTGGAGGGAGATCTGACCGAACAAGAGCCATGGAACGATGATGGCCCATTAGACACCTGGCGCGCGAGTTCATGTTGGGTACCCTCGTTCCAATACGTTATAAAAGAGAATGCATTCGTCCACCTTGAATATTATTCATGTTCTGGTTAAAAAAGGCCCTAAGGATTTATGCTATACAACGTTTGACATGTTTGAACGAACGTAAATATATTTTTTCCCCTCGTTCATGAAGTGAAGTCCGGCGGGCTTAGATCATGTGCTAACAAGACGGAGATTTTTGGACATAAATGATGAGCCTTTTTGAACAAAACTACATTCGTTATGGACCTGTGATACCTGGAAGTGACATCTGATGAAGAGAATCAAAGGTAATGGATTATTTACATAGTATTTTCGATTTTAGATCTCCCCAACATGGCGGCTAGTCTGTATCGCAACGCGTATTTTTCTGGGCGCAGTGCTCAGATTATTGCAAAGTGTGATTTCCCAGTAAGGTTATTTTTAAATCTGGCAAGTTGATTGCGTTCAAGAGATGTAAATCTATAATTCTTTAAATGACAATATAATATTTTACCAATGTTTTCTAATTTTAATTATTTAATTTGTGGTGCTGACTTGAATGCCGGTTATTGGAGGGAAACGATTTCCTGAACATCAACGCCACAGTAAAACGCTGTTTTTGGATATAAATATGAACTTGATAGAACTAAAAATGCATGCATTGTCTAACACAATGTCCTAGGAGTGTCATCTGTTGGAGATTGTAAAAGGTTAGTGCATAATTTTAGCTGATTTTATGGTTTTGGTGACGCCTGTCTTTGAATTGGCACAACATTACACACAACTCTTGTAAATGTACTGTCCTAACATACTCTAAATTTATGCTTTCGCCGTAAAACCTTTTTGAAATCGTAAAACGTGGTTAGATTAAGGAGATGTTTATCTTTCAAAGGGTGTAAAATAGTTGTATGTTTGAAAAATTTGAATTTTGACATTTATTTGGATTCAAATTTGCCGCTCTTGAAATGCACTTGCTGTTGATGGAGTGCACCACGGGTGGGACGCTTGCGTCCCACCTAGCCCATAGAGGTTAAACAATAACCCCTAAACAATAAGGGAGGGAAGGGAGGGTGGCTGCCGTCAACGACGGCACTGTGCTACACCCTCCCTCCCTAACCCACCTATCCTGGAGGTGGCTCAGGTGCAGGACGTGGACCTCGCTCCACCTTCGGCGTCGCCCACTTCGGTGGCGCCGCTAGCTGCGCCGGGCAGACGGGCCACTCGGGCTGACCCTGGCAGACGGACCACTCGGGCTGGGCCGGAGGAGAGGAGGGCCACTCGGGCTGGGCCGGAGGACAGGAGGGCCACTCGGGCTGGGCCGGAGGACAGGAGGGCGACTCGGGCTGGGCCGGAGGACAGGAGGGCCACTCGGGCTGAGCCGGAGGACAGGAGGGCCACTCGGGCTGGGCCGGAGGACAGGCGGGCCACTCGGGCTGGGCCGGAGGACAGGCGGGCCACTCAGGCTGGGCCGGAGGACAGGCGGGCCACTCGGGCCACTCGGGCAGCTCCGGGCAGTCGGGCCACTCTGGCAGCTCCGGGCAGTCGGGCCACTCTGGCAGCTCCGGGCAGTCGGGCCACTCCGGCAGCTCCGGGCAGTCGGGCCACTCTGGCAGCGGGACTCTTGACTGGCGGGCAGCTCAGGCGACTCTTGACTGGCGGGCAGCTCAGGCGACTCTTGACTGGTGGGCAGCTCAGGCGACTCTTGACTGGCGGGCAGCTCAGGCGACTCTCGACTGGCGGGCAGTCGGGCCACTCTGGCAGCTCCGGGCAGTCGGGCCGCTCTGGCAGCTCCTGACTAGCGGGCCGCTCTGGCAGCTCCTGACTAGCGAGCGGCTCTGGCAGCTCCTGACTGGCAGGCAGCTCTGGCGACTCTTGACTGGCGGGCAGCTCAGGCGACTCTTGACTGGCGGGCAGCTCAGGCGACTCTTGACTGGCGGGCAGCTCAGGCGACTCTCGACTGGCGGGCAGCTCAGGCGACTCTTGACTGGTGGGCAGCTCAGGTGACTCTCGACTGGTGGGCAGCTCAGGTGACTCTTGACTGACGGGCAGCTCAGGTGACTCTTGACTGGCGAGCAGCTCAGGTGACTCTTGACTGGCGGGCAGCTCAGGTGACTCTTGACTGGTGAGGCTGGGCTGACGCACTAGACGCCTGATGCGTGGGGCTGGTACTGTGCCTACCGGCCTGAAAATCCCAGGCCTCACCACAGCCCCAACCCCAAAGCACGGGACCTGTCCAGTCTGCGCTACAAGGGTACGGGGAGCTGGCCTGGGGCTCCAATCTCGCCCCGCCAAATAGCCCTTGTGCCCCCCCCAAAAAAATTATTGGGGCTGCCTCTCGGGTTCTACCTGCCTCCCAGGCAGGTTGTCACAGTGGGCCCGCAACTGCTCCCATGTCCAGTCAATCCTCTCCTCCAATACTTCCAGCGACCAGGAATCCATCTCCTCCCGAGCACGCTGCTTCCAATAGTCCTCCTGTGGCTTCCTCCTCTTCCGCTGCTTGGTCCTTTGGTGGTGGGTAGTTCTGTCACAAAAATAGCCTTGTTGAATAGACCAAACTGCAGCGGGAATATGGATGCTCATATTTTAATAAAAAAAAAAGGAGTAAAGCATCCACTGGAAAAACAATACACAGGACAGGAACAGTCTTACAGGCATACAAAAACGCAGTGCAAGAACAACTACCCACAACCCCAAAGAAAAACACACACACCTATATAGGACTCCCAATCAAAGGCAACTCAACACACCTGCCTTCAATTGGAAGTCCCAATCACCAACACAAACATTCACACACACAAAACTGCCACGTCCTGACCCCAAAACTAATACAATAGCTCCATCTGCTGGTCAGGACGTGACATTTATGCAAGTCAACAGTTCTTTAGGTCTTCTGAGATCTCTTTTGTTTGAGGCATGGTTCACATCAGGCAAAGCTTCTTGTGAATAGCAAAATCACATTTTGTGAGTGTTTTTTTTATTTGGGCAGAGTAGCTCTAACCAGCGTCTCCAATCTCGTCTCATTGATTGGACTCCAGGTTAGCTGACTCCTGACTCCAGTTAGCTAATGGAGAAGTCATTAGCCTAGGGGTTCACATACTTTTTCCAACCTACACTGTGAATATTTAAATAATGTATTCAACATAGACAAGAAAAATACAATCATTTGTGTGTGATTAGTTTAAGCAGACTACGTTTGTCTCTTGTTGTCACTTAGATGACGATCATATCAAATTTGATTACCAATTCATGCAGAAATCCAGATAATTCCAAAGGGTACACATACTTTTTCTGGCCACTGTAAAGCGTACGAAGACACAGCTGAACTACACTCCCTTAACAAATGAAACTCAAGCAGACGAGATGCTTTCATATCCCACACTTTCAGATGCACAAAGTCCTAAAAGATAATAATGAGTACGTGTTGTGGCGTTGTAGCCGTTCACCAGGGAAAAGGGATTTCATATCTACTCAGCACTTAGTGACCTATCAACATTCCAATATAGCCCTGCCTCGTGGTTATTTAACTATGTCAGGAGGGTAAGTGCCTTCATATATTGTCATCAACTTATATAGCACTTTCAAAGAAAGTGATTTAGAAAAACAACATCCTGACATCATGACATCAAGACATCAAGACATCATGACATCATGACATCCTGACATCATGACATCAAGACATCCTGACATCATGACATCAAGACATCAAGCATCATGACATCATGACATCAAGACATCCTGACATCAAGACATCATGACATCGAGACATCGAGACATCGAGACATCGAGACATCATGACATCATGACATCAAGACATCAAGACATCATGACATCATGACATCATGACATCAAGACATCCTGACATCCTGACATCCTGACATCAAGACATCAAGACATCAAGACATCCTGACATCAAGACATCAAGACATCAAGACATCCTGACATCGAGACATCGAGACATCAGGCAGCGTGGTCTCATCAAGGTGCCTCGCTGTCTGTCTTTTCCGTAACGTTAGCTATATACTATCATTGTTCTTTAAGTAAATGTTAGCTGACCCATATCTGGCCATATCCATCTCTCCCATTGACCCACTCTGAGTGGAGTCAGACCTCAAATAGAGCATGCTCAGTAGGGACATGCAGTGTGAAATTGATCATTCCTAATTATTCCTCTGAGGTGTGAAATATGCTGATGTCATAGACCAACGGCATAATTTCCTCCTCTCTTTGCTCACTATACTGCCGGGATGGGCCAGTGGAGGACCCGCAGAGGGGGCAATGAAACAATTAGCAATGAAGACACGAGGCTTGCACACAAGCAAAAACACAAACACCCCTACACAAATACACACACACACACACACGAGTATTCAGTCTCCTCAATTACACTGGAATTCTGCTGCATGGAATCACCCAGACTATTCCTCATTACATTTCCTTTAATGAGAAGCAACATGTCCAGAGGGTATGATAACCGAATGCTCTACATTATTAATAACTAGTAAACGGTTGGTAAATAAAGAGACAGAACATTCGCATCCTGATTGTAGATAAATGGGGTATGATGAGTCTGTCTGTCTGTCTGTCTGTCTGTCTGTCTGTCTGTCTGTCTGTCTGTCTGTCTGTCTGTCTGTCTGTCTGTCTGTCTGTCTGTCTGTCTGTCTGTCTGTCTGTCTGTCTGTCTGTCTGTCTGTCTGTCTGTCTGTCTGTCTGTCTGTCTGTCTGTCTGTCTGTCTGTCTGTCTGTCTGTCTGTCTGTCTGTCTGTCTGTCTGTCTGTCTGTCTGTCTGTCTGTCTGGCTGGCTGGCTGGCTGGCTGGCTGGCTGGCTGGCTGGCTGGCTGGCTGGCTGGCTGTCTTATTAACCAGGAGGGGCAGGGAGAGAGAGGGAGCAAGAAGGTGGGTACCAAGGGAGATTTGTTCTAGGGTGTTGATGTGTGTGTGTGTGTGTGTGTGTGTGTGTGTGTGTGTGTGTGTGTGTGTGTGTGTGTGTGTGTGTGTGTGTGTGTGTGTGTGTGTGTGTGTGTGTGTGTGCGTGCGTGCGTATGTGCGTGTGTGTATGTGCCTGTGCGTCCTGAAATTAGAGCGTGTCTGGGAGGAGAAGGTGATGAGTAGCCTACTCATGTTTATTTATTTTGAAACAAACACCCATTGTTTCATACTGTTGAGTGAATGGGCATTTATTCTCTCTCTCTGTGTGTGTATGTTAGTGTGTGTGTTAGTGTGTATGTTAGTGTGTATGTTTCTGCTTGAGTGTGTATGTTAGTGTGTGTTAGAGTGTGTGTTAGAGTGTGTGTTAGTGTGTGTGTTAGTGTGTGTGTTAGTGTGTGTGTTAGTGTGTGTGTTAGTGTGTGTGTTAGTGGGTGTGTTAGTGTGTGTGTTAGTGTGTGTGTTAGTGTGTGTGTTAGTGTGTGTGTTAGTGTGTGTGTGTTAGTGTGTGTGTTAGTGTGTATGTTAGTGTGTGTGTTAGTGTGTGTGTTAGTGTGTGTGTTAGTGTGTGTGTGTTAGTGGGTGTGTTAGTGTGTGTGTTAGTGTGTGTGTTAGTGTGTGTGTTAGTGTGTGTGTGTTAGTGTGTGTGTGTTAGTGTGTGTGTTAGTGTGTGTGTTAGTGTGTGTGTTAGTGTGTGTGTTAGTGTGTATGTTAGTGTGTGTGTTAGAGAGTGTGTGTGTTAGTGTGGGTGTTAGTGTGTGTGTTAGTGTGTGTGTTAGTGTGTGTGTTAGTGTGTGTGTTAGTGTGTGTGTTAGTGTGTGTTAGTGTGTGTGTGTTAGTGTGTGTGTTAGTGTGTGTGTTAGTGTGTGTGTGTTAGTGTGTGTGTTAGTGGGTTTGTTAGTGTGTGTGTTAGTGTGTGTGTTAGTGTGTGTTAGTGTGTGTGTTAGTGTGTGTGTTAGTGTGTGTGTTAGTGTGTGTGTTAGTGTGTGTGTTAGTGTGTGTTAGTGTGTGTTAGTGTGTGTGTTAGTGGGTGTGTTAGTGTGTGTGTTAGTGTGTGTGTTAGTGTGTGTTAGTGTGTGTGTTAGTGTGTGTGTTAGTGTGTGTGTTAGCACATGAAGGAGGGCTGGGGAGGTCTGTTAGCAGAACAGGCGAGTTTCTCCTCCTCTCTCGTTCTGCACAGCTCTCTGGTCTCCGTGGTAACCACACCTCACCATGAGGGAGCGGGGGCTGAGGACATGTGCGCACACACTCAAACACACACTCAAACACACACTCAAACACAATCAAATGCACACACACGCACACACACACACACACACACACACGGCTGAAGGCTTATTATTCAAAGGCAGCTGAGAGCATGAATGATAACACAATTCCTTCTGCACAGCTCTCCTATTCAGAGATTCCTATCTGCTTCTGTTCATATTCACACTGCCCTGTTATCTCTGAGCAGTGAGTACAAAGCATACTCCCCACGATGTGACACCCAAAGAAACACACACACACACACACACACACACACACACACACACACACACACACACACACACACACACACACACACACACACACACACACACACACACACACACACACACACACACACACACACACACACACACACACACACACACACACACACACACACACACACACACAGGGCTGCTGCTGGCTTGCTCATGCATTGATAATGTAGCTCAGCAGCAACATATTCACTGTGAGAGCTAGCAGCTCCCATCTCCACCACCACACCCCCACAGAGAGGCTGACCTTCTCACTCGGCCTGCCCAGCTCCCTGCACCCTCCCTGGGCCAAGGCTCCAGAGACCTCCCCCCTATCTGTGGTAACACAGACCATACAGTGACCATATCCCTTTATTAGGACAGATACTGATACAGACACACACCACGTTGTCTATGTATTGCTATGGTAAGCACAGTATAGGGAGCAGAATCTATGCCATACACCTATGTGATGCATCTCTTTAGTACCATGCCTCCCTTATGGACAAGACCAGACAAAGAAATACCCTTCCTATACCACATAGTGACCCATCTCCCACAGCTGTATGCCTCCTCTGTGTGTGCTTCCTGCTGTAAGAGCAGTGCAGCAGAGATACAGCCCTCTGAAGGCTTGTGTAACAGACAGACTATTACAGTCCTCTGAAGGCTTGTGTAACAGACAGACTATTACAGTCCTCTGTAGGCTTGTGTAACAGACAGACTATTACAGTCCTCTGAAGGCTTGTGTAACAGACAGACTATTACAGTCCTCTGTAGGCTTGTGTAACAGACAGACTATTACAGTCCTCTGAAGGCTTGTGTAACAGACAGACTATTACAGTCCTCTGAAGGCTTGTATAACAGACAGACTATTACAGTCCTCTGAAGGCTTGTGTAACAGACAGACTATTACAGTCCTCTGTAGGCTTGTGTAACAGACAGACTATTACAGTCCTCTGTAGGCTTGTGTAACAGACAGACTATTACAGTCCTCTGTAGGCTTGTGTAACAGACAGACTATTACAGTCCTCTGAAGGCTTGTGTAACAGACAGACTATTACAGTCCTCTGTAGGCTTGTGTAACAGACAGACTATTACAGTCCTCTGTAGGCTTGTGTAACAGACAGACTATTACAGTCCTCTGTAGGCTTGTGTAACAGACAGACTATTACAGTCCTCTGTAGGCTTGTGTAACAGACAGACTATTACAGTCCTCTGTAGGCTTGTGTAACAGACAGACTATTACAGTCCTCTGTAGGCTTGTGTAACAGACAGACTATTACAGTCCTCTGTAGGCTTGTGTAACAGACAGACTATTACAGTCCTCTGAAGGCTTGTGTAACAGACAGACTATTACAGTCCTCTGTAGGCTTGTGTAACAGACAGACTATTACAGTCCTCTGTAGGCTTGTGTAACAGACAGACTATTACAGTCCTCTGTAGGCTTGTGTAACAGACAGACTATTACAGTCCTCTGTAGGCTTGTGTAACAGACAGACTATTACAGTCCTCTGTAGGCTTGTGTAACAGACAGACTATTACAGTCCTCTGTAGGCTTGTGTAACAGACAGACTATGCAGGACTGTGTTATAATAATGCTATCAATAGAACCCCACCCTACTGCAGCATTACACTAATGACAAAGATACTGTGGTACAGTGGGAAGGGAGAGAGAGAGGGAGGAGGAAAGGAGGGAGAGAGAGAGGAGGAAAGGAGGGAGGGAGGGAGGGAGGGAGGGAGGGAGGGAGGGAGGGAGGGAGGGAGGGAGGGAGGGGGAGAGAGAGAGGAGGAAGGGAGGATGGAGAGAGGAGGAAGGGAGAGAGTGGGAGGCAAGTGAGAGAACGAGAGAGAGAGGGGGAGGGAGAAATACATTAAATGGGAGAGAATGAGAGAGGTGGAGAGAAAACAAGGGAGAGACGGGGAGTGAGGGAGAGAGAGAAAGTGGAAGAGAGCTGAAAAGGAAAGAAAGAAGGAAGAGGAAGAGGGGTTTGGAGAAATGTATAATGATGCATGATGGGAAGTCATGCAGAAGAAACCCATAACTTGTGTAACATCACATGGCCAATTGCCTATTCCTTAAATATATTTTTTATCACCACAAATTATTCACAGAGATAGATTTGAGTAATTTATAAACCTCATGCACACACACACACACACACACACACACACACACACACACACACACCACACACCACACACACACACACACACACACACACACCCCCCCCCCCCCCCCGATGAATCGCTCCCAGTATTTAATCCAACTAATACTTAATCATTTATTTCCAAATCTGTTTTCCCCTCGTTCCTGGATAAGTAGGACAGGGGCGGGACCAGAGTCACAGGAAGGAACTAGATGAAAACCAGGACACGGCAATATGCAGCGTGCACACACACACCCGGCAGATATACAGACCGAGTAACCAAACACAACACTCACTCACATGGAAAACAACGGCGCAATGCCCACAATGCTTTGGAATCACATAATTATCTACTGCACTGTGACAGCAAAATAACTGGATGAAAACTAGCATCTTACCATGGCTAAAATCACACTGTTGTCTACCTTCGTGCCTTCATGGCTTATGTCAAATTGATAGAAAGACATGAACGTAATGCTATAGCGATCATCTTTCATATCAGAGTAACTGCATAAGGAAATGTGACCTCAGAAAAGACCAAGCAAACTATAATTTGTAAAGTCAACAGACGACAGTGTGTTATTGAAGCTGCAGAGATGAATCTAATTGGAAGTCAGCATGCATGCAAGTGTCTGGGTTAGTAGTTTAGTAGTGTCTGGGTTACTAGTTTAGTAGTGTCTGGGTTACTAGTTTAGTAGTGTCTGGGTTACTAGTTTAGTAGTGTCTGGATTACTAGTTTAGTAGTGTCTGGGTTATTAGTTACTAGTTTAGTAGAGTCTGGCTTACTAGTTTAGTAGTGTCTGGGTTAATAGTTTAGTAGTGCCTGGGTTACTAGTTTAGTAGTGTCTGGGTTAGTAGTTTACTAGTGTCTAGGTTAGTAGTTTAGTACTGTCTGGGTTACTAGTTTAGTACTGTCTAGGTTACTAGTTTAGTAGTGTCTGGGTTACTAGTTTAGTAGTGTCTGGGTTAGTAGTTTAGTAGTGTCTGGGTTACTAGTTTAGTACTGTCTGGGTTACTAGTTTAGTAGTGTCTGGGTTACTAGTTTAGTAGTGTCTGGGTTACTAGTTTAGTAGTGTCTGGGTTATTAGTTACTAGTTTAGTAGCGTCTGGGTTACTAATTTAGTAGTGTCTGGGTTACTAGTTTAGTAGTGTCTGGGTTAATAGTTTAGTAGTGTCTGGGTTAGTAGTTTAGTAGTGCCTGGGTTACTAGTTTAGTAGTGTCTGGGTGAGTAGTTTACTAGTGTCTGGGTTAGTAGTTTAGTACTGTATGGGTTACTAGTTTAGTAGTGCCTGGGTTACTAGTTTAGTAGTGTCTGGGTTAGTAGTTTACTAGTGTCTGGGTTAGTAGTTTAGTACTGTCTGGGTTACTAGTTTAGTAGTGTCTGGGTTACTAGTTTAGTAGTGTCTGGGTTAGTAGTTTACTAGTGTCTGGGTTAGTAGTTTAGTACTGTCTGGGTTACTAGTTTAGTAGTGTCTGGGTTACTAGTTTAGTAGTGTCTGGGTTACTAGTTTAGTAGTGTCTGGGTTAGTAGTTTAGTAGTGTCTGGGTTACTAGTTTAGTAGTGTCTGGGTTAATAGTCAAGTAGTGTCTGGGTTACTAGTTTAGTAGTGTCTGGGTTACTAGTTTAGTAGTGTCTGGGTTACTAGTTTAGTAGTGTCTGGGTTATTAGTTACTAGTTTAGTAGTGTCTGGGTTACTAGTTTAGTAGTGTCTGGGTTACTAGTTTAGTAGTGTCTGGGTTACTAGTTTAGTAGTGTCTGGGTTAATAGTTTAGTAGTGTCTGGGTTACTAGTTTAGTAGTGTCTGGGTTACTAGTTTAGTAGTGTCTGGGTTACTAGTTTAGTAGTGTCTGGGTTATTAGTTACTAGTTTAGTAGTGTCTGGGTTACTAGTTTAGTAGTGTCTGGGTTACTAGTTTAGTAGTGTCTGGGTTACTAGTTTAGCAGTGTCTGGGTTATTAGTTACTAGTTTAGTAGTGTCTGGGTTAGTAGTTTAGTAGTGTCTGGGTTACTAGTTTAGTAGTGTCTGGGTTCATAGTTTAGTAGTGTCTGGGTTACTAGTTTAGTAGTGTCTGGGTTACTAGTTTAGTAGTGTCTGGGTTACTAGTTTAGTAGTGTCTGGGTTACTAGTTTAGTAGTGTCTGGGTTATTAGTTACTAGTTTAGTAGTGTCTGGGTTACTAGTTTAGTAGTGTCTGGGTTACTAGTTTAGTAGTGCCTGGGTTACTAGTTTAGTAGTGTCTGGGTTACTAATTTAGTAGTGTCTGGGTTACTAGTTTAGTAGTGTCTGGGTTACTAGTTTAGTAGTGTCTGGGTTATTAGTTACTAGTTTAGTAGTGTCTGGCTTACTAGTTTAGTAGTGTCTGGGTTAATAGTTTAGTAGTGCCTGGGTTACTAGTTTAGTAGTGTCTGGGTTAGTAGTTTACTAGTGTCTAGGTTAGTAGTTTAGTACTGTCTGGGTTACTAGTTTAGTACTGTCTAGGTTACTAGTTTAGTAGTGTCTGGGTTACTAGTTTAGTAGTGTCTGGGTTAGTAGTTTAGTAGTGTCTGGGTTACTAGTTTAGTACTGTCTGGGTTACTAGTTTAGTAGTGTCTGGGTTACTAGTTTAGTAGTGTCTGGGTTACTAGTTTAGTAGTGTCTGGGTTATTAGTTAGTAGTTTAGTAGCGTCTGGGTTACTAATTTAGTAGTGTCTGGGTTACTAGTTTAGTAGTGTCTGGGTTAATAGTTTAGTAGTGTCTGGGTTAGTAGTTTAGTAGTGCCTGGGTTACTAGTTTAGTAGTGTCTGGGTGAGTAGTTTACTAGTGTCTGGGTTAGTAGTTTAGTACTGTCTGGGTTACTAGTTTAGTAGTGCCTGGGTTACTAGTTTAGTAGTGTCTGGGTTATTAGTTACTAGTTTAGTAGCGTCTGGGTTACTAATTTAGTAGTGTCTGGGTTAATTGTTTAGTAGTGTCTGGGTTAGTAGTTTAGTAGTGTCTGGGTTAGTAGTTTAGTAGTGCCTGGGTTACTAGTTTACTAGTGTCTGGGTTAGTAGTTTAGTAGTGTCTGGGTTAGTAGTTTAGTTGTCCCTGGGTTACTAGTTTAGTAGTGTCTGGGTTACTAGTTTAGTAGTGTCTGGGTTACTAGTTTAGTAGTGTCTGGGTTACTAGTTTAGTAGTGTCTGGGTTATTAGTTAGTAGTTTAGTAGCGTCTGGGTTACTAATTTAGTAGTGTCTGGGTTACTAGTTTAGTAGTGTCTGGGTTAATAGTTTAGTAGTGTCTGGGTTAGTAGTTTAGTAGTGCCTGGGTTACTAGTTTAGTAGTGTCTGGGTGAGTAGTTTACTAGTGTCTGGGTTAGTAGTTTAGTACTGTCTGGGTTACTAGTTTAGTAGTGCCTGGGTTAATAGTTTAGTAGTGTCTGGGTTATTAGTTACTAGTTTAGTAGCGTCTGGGTTACTAATTTAGTAGTGTCTGGGTTAATTGTTTAGTAGTGTCTGGGTTAGTAGTTTAGTAGTGTCTGGGTTAGTAGTTTAGTAGTGCCTGGGTTACTAGTTTACTAGTGTCTGGGTTAGTAGTTTAGTAGTGTCTGGGTTAGTAGTTTAGTTGTCCCTGGGTTACTAGTTTAGTAGTGTCTGGGTTACTAGTTTAGTAGTGTCTGGGTTACTAGTTTAGTAGTGTCTGGGTTACTAGTTTAGTAGTGTCTGGGTTACTAGTTTAGTAGTGTCTGGGTTAGTAGTTTACTAGTGTCTGGGTTAGTAGTTTACTAGTGTCTGGGTTAGTAGTTTAGTACTGTCTGGGTTAGTAGTTTAGTAGTGCCTGGGTTACTAGTTTAGTAGTGTCTGGGTTAGTAGTTTACTAGTGTCTGGGTTACTAGTTTAGTACTGTCTGGGTTACTAGTTTAGTAGTGTCTGGGTTACTAGTTTAGTAGTGTCTGGGTTACTAGTTTAGTAGTGTCTGGGTTATTAGTTACTAGTTTAGTAGCGTCTGGGTTACTAATTTAGTAGTGTCTGGGTTACTAGTTTAGTAGTGTCTGGGTTAATAGTTTAGTAGTGTCTGGGTTAATAGTTTAGTAGTGTCTGGGTTACTAGTTTAGTAGTGTCTGGGTTACTAGTTTAGTAGTGTCTGGGTTAATAGTTTAGTAGTGTCTGGGTTAGTAGTTTAGTAGTGTCTGGGTTACTAGTTTAGTAGTGTCTGGGTTAATAGTTTAGTAGTGTCTGGGTTACTAGTTTAGCTGCAGGGAGAAAAGTATGTGGAATATTTGACACACAAACAAGACAACAAAACAATCTCATAGGCAGGAAAGAGGCTGAGTGCTTGGACTAGATACGCGCCAACTTGAGAATGTGTAACTGTGTGTCCTGTGTGCTGTGTGTGCAGCTAATATAACTCCATGATAATGCATTGTATCAATCATTGCATAAAATGGCTTAATTGAATCCATGAAATGGATTGCTATAGTGATACGAGACAGAGGAATGACCTGTGTTAGAGGAAACCAACCATGCTACCAAAACCAAGGCCATGGTTGGCTGTTGATTGGGTATCCACACAATAAGCATCAGAAATAATAACTCTGATAGGCTGTCCAAACCTCACATGCCTATAACAAGCTCTTTGATTTGCTCTCAAAGAGTGTCTGGGACACAGGCGGTGTCCGATAGATTCACAGTCCCCTTGGGGCCACCTCCGGAGGGGTAAGAGCTCCACAGCATAACTGATTCGCTACCTCCCCCCTTTCACCCACCGTGACACACATGCCCCCCCCCCTCCCAGTCCCCCTACCCCTCCCTCATCTCCCCATTCTAAAGAGCACTATCATGAATCGAGGATGGGGAGCCCACAAGGACAGAATAGGCATCTATTATGTACAAACACTGTCAGTGACACACTATTACACACGTATAGAGAGAGACTAAGACGACATGAAGAGCTATGTAACACATTGAAACACGTATAATCAGGGATTTTACTATACCGTTAGTTTTCTGGGTTGTGTGTGAGAGAGAGACTGGGGGCGACTTCGGGGATCCTGCCTTAACGTTTCACTTCTCATCTGTATCCAAAACAGAAACACAACAAACATTTGTAGCCCACCAACAATATGATCTGCCATCCCACGTCTGTTAGGCTTGCAGGGAAAAACAGAGAAATACGTCCGGAATTGCCAACTTTACATACTGTATATAAACCGGGTGATATTCACAACGCATTTAATAACTGTTACACATGCACACATATGGGTAAAGAGAACACGCACATGTTTGCGTGTGAGTGAACAGGATATGGGCCAGAAGCCACAACCTCCAGCTAAACAATATAGACGAGAAATACATTAGCAATAGCCATCAATACCTCTCTGAACACGCACTCAGTGTAAGCATAGTACATCACTGAACATTGACACACACACACACACACACACACACACACACACACACACACACACACACACACACACACACACACACACACACACACACACACACACACACACACACACACACACACACACACACACACACACACACACACAGATTGAGTTAGTTCAGCCTTTGACCAGGAGAGGGGGATTTTTCCATTAGTTCCTTTCTAAACCCTGGCTCTCGACTAGAGATGAGATGATCAGATTCTCCTCACAATACACCCACTCTCACCCACCCACAAAACCACATATCACTTGATAAATACACCCACTCTCACCCACCCACAAAACCACATATCACTTGATAAATACACCCACTCTCACCCACCCACAAAACCACATATCACTTGATAAATACACCCACTCTCACCCACCGACAAAACCACATATCACTTGATAAATACACCCACTCTCACCCACCCACAAAACCACATATCACTTGATAAATACACCCACTCTCACCCACCGACAAAACCACATATCACTTGATAAATACACCCACTCTCACCCACCCACAAAACCACATATCACTTGATAAATACACCCACTCTCACCCACCCACAAAACCACATATCACTTGATAAATACACCCACTCTCACCCACCCACAAAACCACATATCGCTTGATAAATACACCCACTCTCACCCACCCACAAAACCACATATCGCTTGATAAATACACCCACTCTCACCCACCCACAAAACCACATATCGCTTGATAAATACACCCACTCTCACCCACCCACAAAACCACATATTGCTTGATAAATACACACTCTCACCCACCTCCACAAACCACATATTGCTTGATAAATACATTGACTCTCAGACACGCAGCACATAAACTATATCCATGGTTCAGGTATTAAATCTGTCTGGGATGCTACCATTTGTGCATCTCTCTTCCCTGCGGAAATGAAAAAGACAAACTCCCATTGTGTTCTGAACAAGAGAGACAGAGTACACAGCTGTACAAAACCCAGCCCTCTCAGCCAGATACTCATCAACACAATGACTCGCTGCAGCAAATCTACATTTACACACAAATCTAAATGCTTCTCACTGACAGCCTAGTCATCCACAGAACGGCTGTGTCACTCTTTCTCAATAGACAGATATATAAGATAGCAGTACAGCCTTAACGTATTTTTATAATACCGGTCTCCTTCATACGTATTAGGAGGTATGCAGGTAGTACACAGTACTGCCTGGTCTGCTAGGACCAGCCTTGGAGTGCGAGGCCTCGACCCACTTCTTCAGATAAGACTGAATAATGCAGCGGAGCTCTGGTCTGCAGAGAGAGAGAGAGAGAGACTTTGGAAGCAGTTTGAAAGGGTTTCTCAGCCTGCTCCACTTTATTAAATAATAACTCAGCCATTCCCAAAGCTTCACCTCTCGCTGTAGTTCTTCTTGGAAAACCTTCCACTTTCAACATAAAAACTGAATCACGTACATGGACATCTCCCCAACACATGCATCATCAAAAGCCTTTTATAATCCGCGTCTTGCTGTCATGCCAGATGCATGCATTAACCAATGTGGTGTGTGTGTATGCTACATTTCAGTGGTGCCCTGTATGTAGGTCACATGTCCAACATACATTACAGTTCTCGAAGGGGGCTAAAGACCCTAGACCCTAGACTCACACTCAATTCTTCCGCTGCTCTGTCGTTCGCTACATACTTTAGTCTGAGACTGGCGTCATTTAAGTCATTTGTGGGAACGAGGGGCGCGAGGGGAGTTGTACAAAACAAAGTCATTAGTGATTGGATGATCTCTAACCAATCAGAGTATCAAAGCAAACAAGGATTTTTCAAACCGCCGCTTTACCTACGCGTGTTCTGACTCTGACCCAACCCATCGGTTTCTGGACCAATCAGACGGCCCTGAATGTGTTCGCAATCGGTAAAGGGTCGGGGAGGTACTCAGATCCAGACTCATTGAGGAGAAGAAACTAACATCCATGGGCGTGGCGTAGAGTTTGTCCTGAGCAAGAAGTCTGGGTAGCCAGGCAATTATAACCCTGTTAACCTGGGTCGTTAGATTTATTTCTGCCATCTGATTTGTTCCACCAATTAGGTGCCTTTTGAGTAGTGTAACTGGGTGACATTTTTGGGGAGTTTTCATATATATTTATTTCACCTTTATTTAACCAGGTAGGCCAGTTAAGAACAAGTTCTCATTTACAACTGTGACCTGGCCAAGATAAAGCAAAGCAGTGCAACAAAAACAACAACACAGAGTTACACATAAACAAACGTACAGTCAATAACATAAAATAAAAGAAAAATAGAAAAATCTATGTACAGTGTGCAAATGTAGAAGAGTAGGGAGGTAGGCAATAAATAGGCACTAGAGGTGAAAATAATAGATGTGCAGATGATGATGTGCAAGTAGAGATACTGGGGTGCAAAAGAGCAAGAGGATAAATAATAATATGGGGATGAGGTAGTCGGGTGTGCTATTTACAGATTGGCTGTGTACAGGTTCAGACAGCTGATGCTTAACTTAAGGATTGGGGTTCCGTCAACGGGACAGTTGTAAATCATGCAGTGCATTAGGTCAAGATCGCAGATTGTAGATAAACAACAAAATGTCGATACATATAAGTGTCTTATATCTGAAAGCTTAAATTCCAGATAATATAACTGCACTGTCCAATTTACAGTAGCTATTACTGCGAAAAAAATGCCATGCTATTGTTTGAGGAGAGCTCCTAACAACAAAACACTTTTTTCACCACGATAGGTTTGATAAATTCCACTCTGAAGGTGAAATGTGTACTTACATTCTGAAATATTGCTCTGATTTATCATCCAAAGGGTCCCAGAGATAATATGAAGTGTCGTTTTGTTAGATAAAATCCTTTTTCATATCCTAAAAAGGTCCATATAGTATGCACGATCGATTTTGTATTTCCACTCGTTCAATTTGCAAAGAAAATAATCTGTGAAAATCTCACCCTACAAGTTGTTTCAACAAGTCAAATCACATTCGTATGTATTTTTCAGAGATCCGAGGTAACAAGACTTCACTATATCATTAGGGGTGTAGTATATCCTATAGGACACCATAATTGGTCAGAGAGCGACGCCTTCATGGCATGCCGATGAAGCGGGCTGTCATCACTTGAACGACTGTATCCTTGTCAAATAAGCACCAATTGGGGTCAAACAAAGCTAGATAGATAGCCAATGAGCTGGGCTTTACGGGACTATCCGGAAACCGTGTATATGTCGTAAAATGAAGCTACTAACCTTGTACGACAGCATGCCTTTTCATTTTGGACAAAAATTAGTTATGAAGTTATGTAAACTGGTTGTTTTGCAAATATTGAACTTATAATATGGCTACTAATACTTGGAAAGTTAAATCAAAGTCCAAGTATACAGATTTGATGATATTCTTGCAGAAAAATGTAATATGAATGTGAATACCTTCTTCACGATTTGCCCAAATGCACCTGGGGAATTCACACTAAAAGTCTTGTAGTTCACTCATACTTCAAGTTATCCATCTGAAATATTGCACATACACTGCTTCCATCTTTTGGACACTATCGGAATTACAACCAGAGTGATGGCTAGAACTGTGACCTTTTGCTTGCATTTCAAATATGGTGTGGTGAAAAAAAAACGTAGTTTTTTTTCTTTGTATTTTCTTCTACCAGATCTATTGTGTTATATTCTCCTACATTCAATTCACCTTTCCACAAACTTCAAAGTGTTTCCTTTCAAATTGTATCAAGAATATGCATATCCTTGCTTCAGGGCCTGAGCTACAGGCAGTTAAATTTGTAATTTAGGCGAAAATTGAATTAATCCTTATCCTTATTAAAGTTAGAGAGGGAGATATAAGACTCCAATTTCAGAGATTTTTGCAATTCGTTCCAGCCATTGGCAGCAGAGAACTGGAAGGAAAGACGGCCAAAGGAAGTGTTGGCTTTGGGGATGACCAGTGAAATATACCTGCTGGAGCGCATGCTACGGGTGGGTGTTGCTATGGTGACCAGTGAGCTGAGATAAGGCGAGGCTTTACCTAGCAAAGACTTATAGATGACCTGGAGCCAGTGGGTTTGGCAACGGATATGTAGTGAGGACCAGCCAACGAGAACATACAGGTCGCAGTGGTGGGTAGTATATGGGGCTTGGGGATAAAACGGATGGCCCTGTGATAGACTACATCCAGTTTGCTGAGTAGAGTGTTGGGGGCCGAAGTCAAGGATCGGTAGGATAGTCAGTTTTACGAGGGTACTGTATGTTTGGCAGCATGAGTGAAGGATGCTTTGTTGCAAAATAGGAAGCCGATTCTAGATTTCATTTTGGATTGGAGATGCTTAATGTGAGTCTGGAAGGAGAGTTTACAACCTAATCAGACACCTAGGTATTTGTAGTTGTCCACATATTCTAGGTCAGAACTGTCCAGAGTAGTGATGCTAGTTGGGCGGGCGGGTACGGGCAGCAATCGGTTGAAGAGCATGCACTTAGTTTTACTAGCATTTAAGAGCAGTTGGAGGCCACGGGAGGAGTGTTGTATGGCGTTGAAGCTCATTTGGAGGTTTGTTAGCACAGTGTCCAAAGAAAGGCCAGATGTATACAGAATGGTGTCGTTTGCGTAGAGGTGGATCAGAGAATCACCAGCAGCAAGAGCAACATCATTAATATATACAGAGAAAAGAGTCGTCCCGAGAATTGAACCCTGTGGCACCCCCATAGAGACTGCCAGAGGTCCGGACAACAGGCCCTCCGATTTGACATACTGAACTCTGTCTGAGAAGTAGTTGGTGAACCAGGCAAGGCAGTCATTTGAGAAGCCAAGGCTATTGAGTCTGCCGATAAGAATGTGGTGATTGACAGAGTCGAAAGCCTTGACCAGGTCGATGAAGACGGCTGCACAGTATTGTCTTTTATCGATGGCGATTATGATATCGTTTGGGACCTTGAGCGTGGCTGAGGTGCACCTATGACCAGCTCGGAAACCAGATTGCATAGAGGAGAAGGTACGGTGGGATTCGAAATCGTCAGTGATCTGTTTATTAACTTGGCTTTCAAAGATTTTAGAAAGGCAGGGCAGGACTGATATAGGTCTATAACAGTTTGGGTCTAGAGTGTCTCCCCCTTTGAAGAGGGGGATGACCACGGCAGCTTTCCAATCTTTTGGGATCTCAGATGATACGAAAGAGGTTGAATAGGCTAGTAATACACGTTGCAACAATTTCGGTAGATCATTTTTGAAAGAGAGGGTCCAGATTGTCTAGCCCGGCTGATTTGTAGGGATCCATATTTTGCAGTTCTTTCAGAATATCAGCTGTCTGGATTTGGATGAAGGAGAAGCGGGGGGGGGGGGATTTGGGCAAGTTGCTGCAAGGGTGCTGAGATGTTGGCCAGGGTAGGGGTAGCCAGGTGGAAAGCATGGCCAGCCGTGGAAAAATGCTTTTTGAAATGATCGATTATCGTAAATTTATCGGTGGTGACAGAGTTTCCTATCCTCAGTGCAGTGGGCAGCTGGGAGGAGGTGCTCTTATTCTCCATGGACTTTACAGTGTCCCAAAACTTTTTGGTATTAGTGCTACAGGAAGCAAATGTCTGTTTGAAAAAGCTAGCCTTCGCTTTCCTAACTGACTGAGTATATTGGTTCCTGACTTCCTTGAAAAGTTGCATATCGCGGGGGCTATTCGATGCTAATGCAGAACGCCACAGGATGTTTTTGTGCTGGTCAAGGGCAGTCAAGTCTGGGGTGAACCAAGGGCTATATCTGTTCTTAGTTCTACATTTCTTGAATGGGGCATGCTTATATAAGATGGAGAGGAAAGCACTTTTGAAGAGCAACCATGCATCCTCTACTGTCAAGAGGTTAAATAAAATGTTTAAAAAGGACTGTAGTAAGTGCCTATTAAGTGCCTAATAAAGTAACAGGGTTGACCGTAACAAGGTTGACCGTAACATGGTTGACCGTAACATGGTTGACCGTAACAAGGTTGACAACTTCAGCCATAAATCTCCTTGTGACCGTGGCAATAGAAGAGGGATAATTTAATGCATGCTTCACAAATGTTTAAATTGTTCAAACATTTCTAGCCTCTCTATCTACTAGGGCTGAGAATTGCCAGGGACCTCACGATACGATATTATCATGATACTTAGGCGCCCATACAATATGTATTGCGGTTCTCACGATTCTATATGTATTGCGATTCAATACTGCGAATGTATTGTGACTTGATGTTCGAAACATATTTCTCACTGTATGTCTGCTGCAGAGGGACAAGAGAAGTCCATGAGAAAATAAGTTTTGATCAGTCATGGAAATCAAAGTACTGAAAACATGTTGGATCACTTTTTAATAAGAAGATGGATAGCAAGCTATAGGATGACAAATACCGGAGTATTGGCGCAGGTACAGCCGACTAGCGCTAGCTAACACTACCTAGCAACAACAACAAAAATGTTGGGGTTAAGTGGGAAGTGTCACGATCGTCAAAAGGAGTAGACCAAGGTGCAGCGTGGTAAATGTTCATCCTTGTATTTATTTAAATCAGAACACTAAACACAAAATAATAAACAATGATAACGAGTGTCACGTCTTGCAGGCTTAACAAGCAGTACAAAAATAAGATCCCACAACTACAGGTGGGGAAAGGCTGCCTAAGTATGATTCCTAATCAGAGACAACGATAGACAGCTGCCTCTGATTAGGAACCATACTCGGCTCAACACAAAGAAATATACACCATAAAATGCCCACCCCACATCACACCCTGACCTAACCACATAGAGAAACAAACCATCTCTCTCAGGTCAGGGCGTGACAGGAAGTCACGGAGTATTCACTTTAGCAAGTCTTTATTCATATATAAAATCAGATGTGGTCTATAGTAGAGGGCACTTCATTTAATATAAAACTCAATATTTGTGCACAATTTCTACTTAAATGACAAAGGCACCAAAAGGCACTCATTTGGTGGAACAACCTGTCTACAGTATGATTCACAGAGAGGAGAGAGGGAGGGGAGACAATATATCTGAAGAGAGAGAGACGGGAGACAATATATCTGAAGAGAGAGGGAGGGGAGACAATATATCTGAAGAGGGGAGACAGTTTATATGAAGAGAGAGGGGAGACAGTATATCTGAAGAGAGAGGGGAGACAGTATATATGAAGAGGGAGGGGAGACAGTATATATGAAGAGGGAGGGGAGACAGTATATATGAAGAGGGAGGGGAGACAGTATATATGAAGAGAGAGGGGAGATAGTATATATGAATACGGAGGGGAGACAGTAGATATGAAGAGAGAGGGGAGATAGTATATATGAATACGGAGGGGAGACAGTAGATATGAAGAGAGAGGGGAGACAGTATATATGAAGAGAGAGGGGAGACAGTATATCTGAAGAGAGAGGGGAGACAGTATATATGAAGAGAGAGGGGAGACAGTATATATGAAGAGAGAGGGGAAACAGTATATATGAAGAGGGAGGGGAGACAGTATATATGAAGAGAGAGGGGAAACAGTATATATGAAGAGAGAGGGGAGACAGTATATATGAAGAGAGAGGGGAGACAGTATATCTGAAGAGGGAGGGGAGACAGTATATATGAAGAGGGAGGGGAGACAGTATATATGAATAGGGAGGGGAGACAGTATATATGAAGAGGGAGGGGAGACAGTATATATGAAGAGAGAGGGGAGACAGTATATATGAAGAGGGAGGGGAGACAGTATATATGAAGAGAGAGGGGAGACAGTAGATATGAAGAGGGAGGGGAGAAAGTATATATGAAGAGAGAGGGGAGACAGTATATATGAAGAGGGAGGGGAGACAGTATATATGAAGAGAGAGGGGAGACAGTATATATGAAGAGGGAGGGGAGACAGTATATATGAAGAGAGAGGGGAGACAGTATATATGAAGAGTGAGGGGAGACAGTATATATGAAGAGAGAGGGGAGACAGTAGATATGAAGAGGGAGGGGAGACAGTATATATGAAGAGGGAGGGGAGACAGTATATATGAAGAGAGAGGGGAGACAGTATATATGAAGAGGGAGGGGAGACAGTATATCTGAAGAGAGAGGGGAGACAGTATATATGAAGAGAGAGGGGAGACAGTATATATGAAGAGGGAGGGGAGACAGTATATCTGAAGAGGGAGGGGAGACAGTATATATGAAGAGGGAGGGGAGACAGTATATATGAATAGGGAGGGGAGACAGTATATCTGAAGAGAGAGGGGAGACAGTATATATGAATACGGAGGGGAGACAGTATATATGAAGAGAGAGGGGAGACAGTATATATGAAGAGAGAGGGGAGATAGTATATATGAAGAGAGAGGGGAGATAGTATATATGAAGAGGGAGGGGAGACAGTATATCTGAAGAGAGAGGGGAGACAGTATATATGAAGAGAGAGGGGAGACAGTATATATGAATACGGAGGGGAAACAGTATATATGAAGAGGGAGGGGAGACAGTATATATGAAGAGGGAGGGGAGACAGTATATATGAAGAGAGAGGGGAGACAGTATATATGAAGAGAGAGGGGAGACAGTATATATGAAGAGGGAGGGGAGACAGTATATATGAATAGGGAGGGGAAACAGTATATATGAAGAGAGAGGGGAGACAGTATATATGAATAGGGAGGGGAGACAGTATATCTGAAGAGAGAGGGGAGATAGTATATATGAAGAGAGAGGGGAGATAGTAGATATGAAGAGGGAGGGGAGACAGTATATATGAAGAGGGAGGGGAGACAGTATATCTGAAGAGAGAGGGGAGACAGTATATATGAAGAGGGAGGGGAGACAGTATATCTGAAGAGAGAGGGGAGACAGTATATATGAAGAGAGAGGGGAGACAGTATATATGAAGAGAGAGGGGAGACAGTATATATGAAGAGGGAGGGGAGACAGTATATATGAAGAGAGAGGGGAGACAGTATATATGAAGAGGGAGGGGAGACAGTATATATGAAGAGAGAGGGGAGACAGTATATATGAAGAGGGAGGGGAGACAGTAGATATGAAGAGAGAAGGGAGATAGTATATATGAAGAGGGAGGGGAGACAGTATATATGAAGAGAGAGGGGAGATAGTATATATGAAGAGAGAGGGGAGATAGTATATATGAAGAGAGAGGGGAGATAGTATATATGAAGAGGGAGGGGAGACAGTATATATGAAGAGGGAGGGGAGACAGTAGATATGAAGAGAGAGGGGAGACAGTATATATGAAGAGAGAGGGGAAACAGTATATATGAAGAGGGAGGGGAGACAGTATATATGAAGAGGGAGGGGAGACAGTAGATATGAAGAGGGAGGGGAGACAGTAGATATGAAGAGAGAGGGGAGACAGTATATATGAAGAGGGAGGGGAGATAGTATATATGAAGAGGGAGGGGAGACAGTATATATGAAGAGGGAGGGGAAACAGTATATATGAAGAGAGAGGGGAGACAGTATATATGAAGAGAGAGGGGAGACAGTATATATGAAGAGAGAGGGGAGACAGTATATATGAAGAGGGAGGGGAGACAGTAGATATGAAGAGAGAAGGGAGATAGTATATATGAAGAGGGAGGGGAGACAGTATATATGAAGAGAGAGGGGAGATAGTATATATGAAGAGAGAGGGGAGATAGTATATATGAAGAGAGAGGGGAGATAGTATATATGAAGAGGGAGGGGAGACAGTATATATGAAGAGGGAGGGGAGACAGTAGATATGAAGAGAGAGGGGAGACAGTATATATGAAGAGAGAGGGGAAACAGTATATATGAAGAGGGAGGGGAGACAGTATATATGAAGAGGGAGGGGAGACAGTATATATGAAGAGGGAGGGGAGACAGTATATATGAAGAGGGAGGGGAGACAGTATATCTGAAGAGAGAGGGGAGACAGTATATATGAAGAGAGAGGGGAGACAGTATATCTGAAGAGAGAGGGGAGACAGTATATATGAAGAGAGAGGGGAGACAGTATATATGAAGAGGGAGGGGAGACAGTATATCTGAAGAGAGAGGGGAGACAGTATATCTGAAGAGAGAGGGGAGACAGTATATCTGAAGAGAGAGGGGAGACAGTATATATGAAGAGAGAGGGGAGACAGTATATATGAAGAGAGAGGGGAGATAGTATATATGAAGAGGGAGGGGAGACAGTATATATGAAGAGGGAGGGGAGACAGTATATATGAAGAGGGAGGGGAGATAGTATATATGAAGAGGGAGGGGAGATAGTATATATGAAGAGGGAGGGGAGACAGTATATATGAAGAGAGAGGGGAGACAGTATATATGAAGAGAGAGGGGAGACAGTATATATGAAGAGAGAGGGGAGATAGTATATATGAAGAGGGAGGGGAGACAGTATATATGAAGAGGGAGGGGAGACAGTATATATGAAGAGAGAGGGGAGACAGTATATATGAAGAGGGAGGGGAGACAGTATATATGAAGAGGGAGGGGAGACAGTATATCTGAAGAGAGAGGGGAGACAGTATATATGAAGAGAGAGGTGAGACAGTATATATGAAGAGGGAGGGGAGACAGTATATATGAAGAGGGAGGGGAGACAGTATATATGAAGAGGGAGGGGAGACAGTATATATGAAGAGGGAGGGGAGACAGTATATATGAAGAGAGAGGGGAGACAGTATATATGAAGAGGGAGGGGAGACAGTATATATGAAGAGGGAGGGGAGACAGTATATATGAATAGGGAGGGGAGACAGTATATATGAAGAGGGAGGGGAGACAGTATATATGAATAGGGAGGGGAGACAGTATATCTGAAGAGAGAGGGGAGACCGTATATATGAATAGGGAGGGGAGACAGTATATCTGAAGAGAGAGGGGAGACAGTATATATGAATAGGGAGGGGAGACAGTATATCTGAAGAGAGAGGGGAGATAGTATATATGAATAGGGAGGGGAGACAGTATATATGAAGAGGGAGGGGAGACAGTATATATGAAGAGAGAGGGGAGACAGTATATATGAAGAGGGAGCGGAGACAGTATATATGAAGAGGGAGGGGAGACAGTATATATGAAGAGGGAGGGGAGACAGTATATATGAAGAGGGAGGGGAGACAGTAGATATGAAGAGGGAGGGGAGACAGTATATATGAAGAGGGAGGGGAGACAGTAGATATGAAGAGAGAAGGGAGATAGTATATATGAAGAGGGAGGGGAGACAGTATATATGAAGAGAGAGGGGAGATAGTATATATGAAGAGGGAGGGGAGACAGTAGATATGAAGAGAGAGGGGAGACAGTATATATGAAGAGGGAGGGGAGATAGTATATATGAAGAGGGAGGGGAGACAGTATATATGAAGAGAGAGGGGAGATAGTATATATGAAGAGAGAGGGGAGATAGTATATATGAAGAGAGAGGGGAGATAGTATATATGAAGAGGGTGGGGAGATAGTATATATGAAGAGGGAGGGGAGACAGTATATATGAAGAGGGAGGGGAGACAGTATATATGAAGAGGGAGGGGAGACAGTATATATGAAGAGGGAGGGGAGACAGTATATATGAAGAGAGAGGGGAGACAGTATATATGAAGAGGGAGGGGAGACAGTATATATGAAGAGGGAGGGGAGACAGTATATATGAATAGGGAGGGGAGACAGTATATATGAAGAGGGAGGGGAGACAGTATATATGAATAGGGAGGGGAGACAGTATATCTGAAGAGAGAGGGGAGACCGTATATATGAATAGGGAGGGGAGACAGTATATCTGAAGAGAGAGGGGAGACAGTATATATGAATAGGGAGGGGAGACAGTATATCTGAAGAGAGAGGGGAGATAGTATATATGAATAGGGAGGGGAGACAGTATATATGAAGAGGGAGGGGAGACAGTATATATGAAGAGAGAGGGGAGACAGTATATATGAAGAGGGAGGGGAGACAGTATATATGAAGAGGGAGCGGAGACAGTATATATGAAGAGGGAGGGGAGACAGTATATATGAAGAGGGAGGGGAGACAGTAGATATGAAGAGGGAGGGGAGACAGTATATATGAAGAGGGAGGGGAGACAGTAGATATGAAGAGAGAAGGGAGATAGTATATATGAAGAGGGAGGGGAGACAGTATATATGAAGAGAGAGGGGAGATAGTATATATGAAGAGAGAGGGGAGATAGTATATATGAAGAGAGAGGGGAGATAGTATATATGAAGAGGGAGGGGAGACAGTATATATGAAGAGGGAGGGGAGACAGTAGATATGAAGAGAGAGGGGAGACAGTATATATGAAGAGAGAGGGGAAACAGTATATATGAAGAGGGAGGGGAGACAGTATATATGAAGAGGGAGGGGAGACAGTATATATGAAGAGGGAGGGGAGACAGTATATATGAAGAGGGAGGGGAGACAGTATATCTGAAGAGAGAGGGGAGACAGTATATATGAAGAGAGAGGGGAGACAGTATATCTGAAGAGAGAGGGGAGACAGTATATATGAAGAGAGAGGGGAGACAGTATATATGAAGAGGGAGGGGAGACAGTATATCTGAAGAGAGAGGGGAGACAGTATATCTGAAGAGAGAGGGGAGACAGTATATCTGAAGAGGGAGGGGAGACAGTATATATGAAGAGGGAGGGGAGACAGTATATATGAAGAGAGAGGGGAGACAGTATATATGAAGAGGGAGGGGAGACAGTATATATGAAGAGGGAGGGGAGACAGTATATATGAATAGGGAGGGGAGACAGTATATATGAAGAGGGAGGGGAGACAGTATATATGAATAGGGAGGGGAGACAGTATATCTGAAGAGAGAGGGGAGACCGTATATATGAATAGGGAGGGGAGACAGTATATCTGAAGAGAGAGGGGAGACAGTATATATGAATAGGGAGGGGAGACAGTATATCTGAAGAGAGAGGGGAGATAGTATATATGAATAGGGAGGGGAGACAGTATATATGAAGAGGGAGGGGAGACAGTATATATGAAGAGAGAGGGGAGACAGTATATATGAAGAGGGAGGGGAGACAGTATATATGAAGAGGGAGCGGAGACAGTATATATGAAGAGGGAGGGGAGACAGTATATATGAAGAGGGAGGGGAGACAGTAGATATGAAGAGGGAGGGGAGCAAGTATATATGAAGAGGGAGGGGAGACAGTAGATATGAAGAGAGAAGGGAGATAGTATATATGAAGAGGGAGGGGAGACAGTATATATGAAGAGAGAGGGGAGATAGTATATATGAAGAGAGAGGGGAGATAGTATATATGAAGAGAGAGGGGAGATAGTATATATGAAGAGGGAGGGGAGACAGTATATATGAAGAGGGAGGGGAGACAGTAGATATGAAGAGAGAGGGGAGACAGTATATATGAAGAGAGAGGGGAAACAGTATATATGAAGAGGGAGGGGAGACAGTATATATGAAGAGGGAGGGGAGACAGTATATATGAAGAGGGAGGGGAGACAGTATATATGAAGAGGGAGGGGAGACAGTATATCTGAAGAGAGAGGGGAGACAGTATATATGAAGAGAGAGGGGAGACAGTATATCTGAAGAGAGAGGGGAGACAGTATATATGAAGAGAGAGGGGAGACAGTATATATGAAGAGGGAGGGGAGACAGTATATCTGAAGAGAGAGGGGAGACAGTATATCTGAAGAGAGAGGGGAGACAGTATATCTGAAGAGAGAGGGGAGACAGTATATATGAAGAGAGAGGGGAGACAGTATATATGAAGAGAGAGGGGAGATAGTATATATGAAGAGGGAGGGGAGACAGTATATATGAAGAGGGAGGGGAGACAGTATATATGAAGAGGGAGGGGAGATAGTATATATGAAGAGGGAGGGGAGATAGTATATATGAAGAGGGAGGGGAGACAGTATATATGAAGAGAGAGGGGAGACAGTATATATGAAGAGAGAGGGGAGACAGTATATATGAAGAGAGAGGGGAGATAGTATATATGAAGAGGGAGGGGAGACAGTATATATGAAGAGGGAGGGGAGAAAGTATATATGAAGAGAGAGGGGAGACAGTATATATGAAGAGGGAGGGGAGACAGTATATATGAAGAGGGAGGGGAGACAGTATATCTGAAGAGAGAGGGGAGACAGTATATATGAAGAGAGAGGGGAGACAGTATATATGAAGAGGGAGGGGAGATAGTATATATGAAGAGGGAGGGGAGACAGTATATATGAAGAGAGAGGGGAGATAGTATATATGAAGAGAGAGGGGAGATAGTATATATGAAGAGAGAGGGGAGATAGTATATATGAAGAGGGAGGGGAGATAGTATATATGAAGAGGGAGGGGAGACAGTATATATGAAGAGGGAGGGGAGACAGTATATATGAAGAGGGAGGGGAGACAGTATATATGAAGAGGGAGGGGAGACAGTATATATGAAGAGAGAGGGGAGACAGTATATATGAAGAGGGAGGGGAGACAGTATATATGAAGAGGGAGGGGAGACAGTATATATGAATAGGGAGGGGAGACAGTATATATGAAGAGGGAGGGGAGACAGTATATATGAATAGGGAGGGGAGACAGTATATCTGAAGAGAGAGGGGAGACCGTATATATGAATAGGGAGGGGAGACAGTATATCTGAAGAGAGAGGGGAGACAGTATATATGAATAGGGAGGGGAGACAGTATATCTGAAGAGAGAGGGGAGATAGTATATATGAATAGGGAGGGGAGACAGTATATATGAAGAGGGAGGGGAGACAGTATATATGAAGAGAGAGGGGAGACAGTATATATGAAGAGGGAGGGGAGACAGTATATATGAAGAGGGAGGGGAGACAGTATATATGAAGAGGGAGGGGAGACAGTATATATGAAGAGGGAGGGGAGACAGTAGATATGAAGAGGGAGGGGAGACAGTAGATATGAAGAGAGAGGGGAGATAGTATATCTGAAGAGGGAGGGGAGACAGTATATATGAAGAGAGAGGGGAGACAGTATATATGAAGAGGGAGGGGAGACAGTATATATGAAGAGGGAGGGGAGACAGTATATATGAAGAGAGAGGGGAGACAGTATATATGAAGAGGGAGGGGAGACAGTATATATGAAGAGGGAGGGGAGACAGTATATATGAAGAGAGAGGGGAGACAGTATATATGAAGAGGGAGGGGAGACAGTAGATATGAAGAGAGAGGGGAGACAGTATATATGAAGAGGGAGGGGAGACAGTATATATGAAGAGGGAGGGGAGACAGTATATATGAAGAGGGAGGGGAGACAGTATATATGAAGAGAGAGGGGAGACAGTATATATGAATACGGAGGGGAGACAGTATATATGAAGAGAGAGGGGAGATAGTATATATGAAGAGGGAGGGGAGACAGTATATCTGAAGAGAGAGGGGAGATAGTATATATGAAGAGGGAGGGGAGACAGTATATATGAATAGGGAGGGGAGACAGTATATATGAAGAGAGAGGGGAGACAGTATATATGAAGAGGGAGGGGAGACAGTATATATGAAGAGGGAGGGGAGACAGTATATATGAAGAGAGAGGGGAGATAGTATATATGAAGAGAGAGGGGAGACAGTATATATGAATACGGAGGGGAGACAGTATATATGAAGAGAGAGGGGAGATAGTATATATGAAGAGAGAGGGGAGATAGTATATATGAAGAGGGAGGGGAGACAGTATATATGAAGAGAGAGGGGAGATAGTATATATGAAGAGGGAGGGGAGACAGTATATATGAAGAGAGAGGGGAGATAGTATATATGAAGAGAGAGGGGAGACAGTATATATGAAGAGAGAGGGGAGACAGTATATATGAAGAGGGAGGGGAGATAGTATATATGAAGAGAGAGGGGAGATAGTATATATGAAGAGAGAGGGGAGACAGTATATATGAAGAGAGAGGGGAGACAGTATATATGAAGAGGGAGGGGAGACAGTATATATGAATAGGGAGGGGAGACAGTATATATGAAGAGAGAGGGGAGATAGTATATATGAAGAGAGAGGGGAGACAGTATATATGAAGAGAGAGGGGAGATAGTATATATGAAGAGGGAGGGGAGACAGTATATATGAAGAGAGAGGGGAGATAGTATATATGAAGAGGGAGGGGAGATAGTATATACAGTTCAAGTCAGAAGTTTACATACAATTAGATTGGAGTCATTAAAACTAGTTTTTCAACCACTCCACAAATTTCTTGTTAACAAACTATAGTTTTGACGAGTCGGTTAGGACATCTACTTTGTGCATGACACAAGTCATTTTTCCAACAATTGTTTACAGACAGATTATTTCAGTTATAATTCAATGCATCACAATTCCAGTGGGTCAGAAGTTTAGATATACTAAGTTGACTGTGCCTTTAAACAGCTTGGAAAATTCCAGAAAATGATGTCATGGCTTTAGAAGCTTCTGATAGGCTAATTGACAGTATTTGAGTCAATTGTAGGTGAAGAGGGAGGGGAGACAGTAGATATGAGGAAGGAGATGGACACAACAAAGAGTTAGAATGGGATTACACAAGGAGAGAAAGAGTGACAATGCTGTGAGAAAGGTGAAAAAATATCCTAGAAAGAGAAAAAAATAGGGAAAAAGAGAGGCCAAAGAGACAGAATGGAGAGGAGTAGAGGGGAAAGAACTGGCACAAGTTAACCACTCCTCTGAGACTGACATCCCCATTTGTTCTTTCTCTCAGCTCTGCTTTTATAAATCCACTTTTCATGGCACCGTTAAGATGTTTCCTGCGAATCGCATTACACAAGCAACAAAGTGGAATTATCACTTACACACGTTTAACGGACGCCCTAATCCTGGAAAACTGGGAATACTGACAGCACCGGCAGAATACAAGTATTCATGGAAGCAGATTTAAACCAGCGCTCCTGGAGGAAGTGGAAGCATTGTGTGTTTGTAGTGAGAGCTAGACAAGGTCAGAGGAAACGACTCAATGACAGACCTTGCTTCAGGACTATGGGACTGGAAAGGGAGTGTGAATTAGATAGTTAGAAGTAAACAGGAGATTAACAAAGCAACCGCATGACCACGCTTCTTTCCTCTCTACTCCAATCACAAACAGACAGGAAGTGAAACAGAATTACAGTGAGGGAAAAAAGTATTTGATCCCCTGCTGATTTTGTACGTTTGCCCACTGACAAAGAAATGATCAGTCTATAATTTTAATGGTAGGTTTATTTGAACAGTGAGAGACAGAATAACAGCAAAAAAATCCAGAAAAATGCATGTCAAAAATGTTATAAATTGATTTGCATTTTAATGAGGGAAATAAGTATTTGACCCCCTCTCAATCAGAAAGATTTCTGGCTCCCAGGTGTCTTTTATACAGGTAACGAGCTGAGATTAGGAGCACACTCTTAAAACCTGTTGAGGGTAGGGGGCAGTATTTGCACGGCCGGATAAAAAACGTACCCGATTTAATCTGGTTATTACTACTGCCCAGAAACTAGAATATGCATATAATTATTGGCTTTGGATAGAAAACACCCTAAAGTTTCTAAAACTGTTTGAATGGTGTCTGTGAGTATAACAGAACTCATATGGCAAGCAAAAACCTGAGAAGATTCTGTACAGGAAGTGCCCTCTCTGACCATTCCTTGGGCTTCTTGACTCTCTTTATTGAAAACTTAGGATCTTTGCTGTAACGTGACACTTCCTACGGCTCCCATAGGCTCTCAGAAGGTGGGAAAAAGCTGAATGATGTCTTTGCAGCCCCTGGCTGAAAAACATTAGCGCCTTTGGTAAGTAGTCTATCAGAGGACAATGAGACTGAGGCGCGTGCACGAGGCGACCCCATGTTTTTATTTTCTCTCTCTTTGAACGTAAACACGGTTTCCCGGTCGGAATATTATCGCTTTTTTACGAGAAAAATGGCATAAAAATTGATTGTAAACAGCGGTTGACATGCTTCGAAGTACGGTAATGGAATATTTAGAATTGTTTTGTCACGAAACGCGGCGGGCGCGTCACCCTTCTTTACACTTCGGATAGTGTCTTGAACGCACGAACAAAACAGAGGATATTTGAACATAACTATGGATTATTTTGAACCAAACCAACATTTGTTATTGAAGTAGAAATCCTGGGAGTGCATTCTGACGAAGAACAGCAAAAGTAATCAAATTTTTCTTATAGTAAATCTGACTTTGGTGAGGGCTAAACTTGGTGGGTGTCTAAATAGCTAGCCCTGTGATGCCGGGCTATCTACTCAGAATATTGCAAAATGTGCTTTCACCGAAAAGCTATTTTAAAATCGGACATAGCGAGTGCATAAAGGAGTTCTGTATCTATAATTCTTAAAATAATTGTTATGTTTTTTGTGAACGTTTATCGTGAGTAATTTAGTAAATTCACCGGAAGTTTGCGGGGGGTATGCTAGTTCTGAACGTCACATGCTAATGTAAAAAGCTGGTTTTTGATATAAATATGAACTTGATTGAACAAAACATGCATGTATTGTATAACATAATGTCCTAGGATTGTCATCTGATGAAGATCATCAAAGGTTAGGGCTGCATTTAGCTGTGGTTTGGGTTTATGTGACATTATATGCTAGCTTGAAAAATGGGTGTCTGATTATTTCTGGCTGCGTACTCTGCTGACATAATCTAATGTTTTGCTTTCGTTGTAAAACCTTTTTTAAATCGGACAGTGTGGTTAGATTAACGAGAGTCTTGTCTTTAAAATGGTGTAAAATAGTAATATGTTTGAGAAATTGAAGTAAAAGCATTTCTAAGGTATTTGAATAACGCGCCACGGGATTCCACTGGCTGTTACGTAGGTGGGACGATTTCGTCCCACCTACCCTAGAGAGGTTAAAGGGAGTGCTCCTAATCTCAGTTTGTTACCTGTATAAAGACACCTGTCCACAGAAGCAATCAATCAGAGAAGGTGACAACAGTTGGTGCGATTATTCGCAAATGGAAGAAACACAAAAGAACTGTCAATCTCCCTCGGCCTGGGGCTCCATGCAAGATCTCACCTCGTGGAGTTGCAATGATCATGAGAACGGTGAGGAATCAGCCCAGAACTACACAGGAGGATCTTGTCAATGATCTCAAGGCAGCTGGGACCATAGTCACCAAGAAAACAATTGGTAACACACTACGCCGTGAAGGACTGAAATCCTGCAGCGCTCGCAAGGTCCCCCTGCTCAAGAAAGCACATATACATGCCAGTCTGAAGTTTGCCAATGAACATCTGAATGATTCAGAGGACAACTGGTGAAAGTGTTGTGGTCAGATGAGACCAAAATGGAGCTCTTTGGCATCAACTCAACTCGCCATGTTTAGAGGAGGAGGAATGCTGCCTATGACCCCAAGAACACCATCTCCACCGTCAAACATGGAGGTGGAAACATTATGCTTTGGGGGTGTTTTTTCTGCTAAGGGGACAGGACAACTTCACCGCATCAAAGGGACGATGGACGGGGCCATGTACCGTCAAATCTTGGGTGAGAACCTTCCCTCAGCCAGGGCATTGAAAATGGGTCATGGATGGGTATTCCAACATGACAATGACCCAAAACACACAGCCAAGGCAACAAAAGAGTGGCTCAAGAAGAAGCACATTAAGGTCCTGGAGTGGCCTAGCCAGTCTCCAGACCTTAATCCCATAGAAAATCTGTGGAGGGAGCTGAAGGTTTGAGTAGCCAAACGTCAGCCTCGAAACCTTAATGACTTGGAGAAGATTTGCAAAGAGGAGTGGGACAAAATCCCTCCTGAGATGTGTTCAAACCTGGTGGCCAACTACAAGAAACGTCTGTCCTCTGTGATTGCCAACAAGGGTGTTGCCATCAAGTACTAAGTCATGTTTTGCAGAGGGGTCAAATACTTATTTCCCTCATTAAAATGCAAATAATTTTATAACATTTTTGACATGCGTTTTTCTGGATTTTTTGTTGTTGTTATTCTGTCTCTCACTGTTCAAATAAACCTACCATTAAAATTATAGACTGATCATTTCTTTGTCAGTGGGCAAACGTACAAAATCAGCAGGGGATTAAATACTTTTTTCCCTCACTGTACATCACATGTAACGTTTGGGTGTTCTTTCCATCTGTTTGATTTCCTGGAAATAGTCTTTGGCTTTTAACAAACAACAACTTTAACAAAAGCAATCAACTACAACTCAGTTAAAACTGAATCAGAATGACACAAAGAGTCCCAAAATCTCACCACACAGATTCAATACAATATTTTAGTCTCAGTGCTTGAGGCTACAGAGACTGTGAATGGTAGCCCTTTCCCTCCCACTGTCCCTGTCGCAGCCACACACAGGTGAAAGGCACTGCTGATGACAGCTTCATTCTCCACAGAGAGAACAGAGGACTGAGAGGAGATGATGGGGTGAGGAGAGGAGAGGACTGTCCCCACTGAGAGAAGAGAGGATGAGGTGAGGAGAGGAAAGGACTTTCCCCACTGAGAGAAGAGAGGATGGGGTGAGGAGAGGAGAGGACTGTCCCCACTGAGAGAAGAGAGGATGGGGTGAGGAGAGGAAAGGACTTTCCCCACTGAGAGAAGAGAGGATGGGGTGAGGAGAGGAGAGGACTGTCCCCACTGAGAGAAGAGAGGATGGGGTGAGGAGAGGAGAGGACTGTCCCCACTGAGAGAAGAGAGGATGGGGTGAGGAGAGGAAAGGACTTTCCCCACTGAGAGAAGAGAGGATGGGGTGAGGAGAGGAGAGGACTGTCCCCACTGAGAGAAGAGAGGATGGGGTGAGGAGAGGAGAGGACTGTCCCCACTGAGAGAAGAGAGGATGGGGTGAGGAGAGGAAAGGACTTTCCCCACTGAGAGAAGAGAGGATGGGGTGAGGAGAGGAGAGGACTGTCCCCACTGAGAGAAGAGAGGATGGGGTGAGGAGAGTTGAGGACTGTCCCCACTAAGAGAGGAGAAGATGGGGTACGGAGAGGAGAGGACTGTCCCCACTGAGAGAAGAGAGGATGGGGTACGGAGAGGAGAGGACTGTCCCCACTGAGAGAGGAGAAGATGGGGTACGGAGAGGAGAGGAGAGGACTGTCCCCACTGAGAGAAGAGAGGATGGGGTACGGAGAGGAGAGGACTGTCCCCACTGAGAGAAGAGAGGATGGGGTGAGGAGAGGAGAGGACTGTCCCCACTGAGAGAAGAGAGGATGGGGTGAGGAGAGTTGAGGACTGTCCCCACTAAGAGAGGAGAAGATGGGGTGAGGAGAGGAGAGGACTTTCCCCACTGAGAGAGGAGAGGATGGGGTGAGGAGAGGAGAGGAGAGGGGAACTCCCACCATAGACAAACAGACAGACTGACTGAGACTGGGCAGGAAAGAGGAAAGGAAAGGACAAGAAAGATAAGGAAAGAAATGGAAAGAAATGAGAGCAGATCGTGGGGGAATAAATTAAAGGAGGATAATGAAACAGAAAAGGGGAGAATATAGGATAGGAGGAGCCAACAGAGTAAACACAGGGAGAGAGAGAGAAGAAGAAAGGTGTCAGCCATTTTACATCAGACTGCACTCACACTAGGAGACAGAGGGGGGCATAAGAGAGAGAGAAGGAACGAGGGAGAAACAGGATGTGTGGGAGGAGGTGGAGATAGCAAGATCAGCTGTGTGTGAGAGAAGGAAAGATGGAGTGAGAGAAATGGAAGGAGTTAAAGAGAGACAGATGGAGTAGAGAGAAAGTAAGAAGCAGAAACTAAGGACAGAGGAAGTGGGAAATAGCTAAGAAACAGAGTGGCTGTTAGAATAAGGGAGAGGAGGAGAGAAGGAGGGAGAGGAGAAGAGAAGGATGGAGAGGGGGGAGAAGGAGGGAGGGGGGAGAGAATGAGGAAGAGGGGGAGAGAAGGAGGGAGGGGGAGAGTAGTAGGAAGGGGAGGTGAGAAGGAGGGAGAGAAGTAGGGAGGGGAGGTGAGAAGGAGGGAGAGGGGGAGAGGGGGATGGAAGGAGAGGGGAGAGAAGGAGGGAAAGGGGAGAGAAGGAGGGAAAGGGGAGAGAAGGATGGAGAGGGGGAGAGAAGGAGGGAGAGAAGAAGGGAGAGGGGGAGAGAAGGAGAGAGGGGAGAGAAGGATGGAGAGCGGGAGAGAAGGAGGGAGAGAAGAAGGGAGAGGGGGAGAGAAGGAGGGAGAGGGGGAAGAGAAGGAAGGAGAGGGGGAAGAGAAGGAAGGAGAGGGGGAAGAGAAGGAAGGAGAGGGGGAAGAGAAGGAAGGAGGGGGGAGATAAGGGGGAGAGAAGGAGAGAGGGGAGAGAAGGGGGAGAGGGGGGAGAGGAGGGAGGAGGGAGAGTGGGGAGAGGAGGGAAAGGGGGAGACATGGAGGGAGAGGGGGGAGAGATGGGGAGAAGAGAGAGAGGGCTGTCTGAGTCATTTAGTCTCATAGTGTAATACTCATCCATTACACCGGCACCCCACTGTTAATTCATACAGGAAAGAGAGTAGAGGAGAGAGTAGAGGAGAGCATTGACTGACAGAGGCAGAGGAACATCCCACACACACACACACACACACACACACACACACACACACACACACACACACACACACACACACACACACACACACACACACACACACACACACACACACACACACACACACACACACACACACACACAACACACACACACAAAAGAAGGGTGGATAAATAGGTTTGACAGGCAAAGCTTGAGCAGGTCTGCCTCGCTGTGCAGATGGTTGTCTCACTGACGTCAAGCTATTATAATGCAGTTATTACCCACAATGCCCAGCTCTCTGAAAAATCTTCTTTATGGCAGATGGTCTCCCTAAAAATAAACAGCCCACAGACAGAGACAGAGGGACATAAAAAACTACCTGTGGGCTAGATGAGTCACTGACTGTCCAGGCCTCAAGTACTCTCAATCGTGGGCAGTTATTTCCAGGAAAGCAAGGCTCAAAATGTATCAAAGAGAGATTTCCAGCAACGCTTACAAAGACACAGTTAGATAAAAGCAGCAAACACAGGAACATCGTCCTCCCATTAACCTGTGAATATAGAGTTGTAAACATATGTTCAGGGAATAGAGAGAACAATGGTCTTCTGAGACCTGGCCTATTCACATATATAATAGAGTGGAAATACACAGGTCAAGACGCATGCATTAACCAATGGTGTGTGTGTGTGTGTGTGTCTCTGTGTGTGTGTGTGTCTCTGTGTGTGTGTGTGTGTGTGTGTGTGTGTGTGTGTGTGTGTGTGTGTGTGTGTGTGTGTGTGTGTGTGTGTGTGTGTGTGTGTGTGTGTGTGTGTGTGTGTGTGTGTCTCTGTGTGTGTGTGTGTGTGTGTGTGTGTGTGTGTGTGTGTGTGTGTGTGTGTGTGTGTGTGTGTGTGTGTGTGTGTGTGTGTGTGTGTGTGTGTTTAGGCCTGTGTTTAGGCCTGTGTATGTAGCCTACATGTGGGGGAATCATACAGGACGTCAACCCACATGGGACATTTAATACACAACTGAATGCTCTCATAACAGGCCCAGCATTACCCAGGATGCGAACGCACCAGGAAGGGCAAATGGCCACAGGGGAGTCAGAACCCTGCAGTAGGTGACTCTGCTCTGCTATCTCCAACAGCCAGAAAAACACTTTCCATTCAGTCTTCTATCGGTGGATAAAAGTCAACATTAAATGGTTTGGTCAGTGAAGTGTGCATCAGCAACTGTGGCCACATTCAAGTGTAGGCGTCTTACATCTAGTCAGCCTGCAGTGGGCGTCATTACAGTGCGTGTGGGCGGGCAGCTTAACAGGTCCGAGTTCAACATGCTGAAAACGTTTTGCAGTGTGGCACAAACATTTTCACAATCTTGAATGAAAGGTCACAGTAACGTCGAAATAGTGGCAGTAACATTCCTTTTCTTCAACCATCATTCTGCAAGTGGACGTTCAACAAATGTGTTTACGTTGTATAACTCTACACTGTGTGGCTCTCCTGGCTCAGTGACTTGGATGACCTAGTGACCTCTAGCCAGCTCGATCTGTTTGGTCTGCTGTGGGAACACACAAACTCCACAAGACTGGATAAGAGTACAGACAGACTAATGTAAAATCAGAGTATAGACTACTGTAAGATAAGAGTATAGACTGCTGTAAGATAAGAGTATAGACTGCTGTAAGATAAGAGTATAGACTACTGTAAGATAAGAGTATAGACTACTGTAAGATAAGAGTATGGACAGACTAATGTAAAATCAGAGTATAGACTACTGTAAGATAAGAGTATAGACTGCTGTAAGATAAGAGTATAGACTACTGTAAGATAAGAGTACAGACTACTGTAAGATAATAGTATTTTCTACTGTAAGATAAGAGTATAGACTACTGTAAGATAAGAGTACAGACTACTGTAAGATAAGAGTATTTTCTACTGTAAGATAAGAGTATAGACTACTGTAAGATAAGAGTATAGACTTCTGTAAGATAAGAGTACAGACTACTGTAAGATAAGAGTATTTTCTACTGTAAGATAAGAGTATAGACTACTGTAAGACAAGAGTAAAGGCTGATACTGTGTATCCACACTGACATTCCTCCCCCTTAAGTGCTCAAAATAGACAGCTGATTCCTTATGTAGTGCATGTGAAACTGTACAGGGCATTAGGAAAGTATTCAGACCCCTTCACTTTTTCCACATTTTGTTATGTTACAGCCTTATTCTAAAATGGATTAAAAATAATTAAAAACTCATTAATCTACACACAATACCCCATAATCAAATCAAAGTTTATTTGTCACGTGTGCTGAATACAACAGGTGTAGACCTTACAGTGAAATGCTTACTTACAAGCCCTTAACCAACAGTGCAGTTTTGAAGTAAATAATAGGTATTAGGTAAACAATAGATAGATAGACAGTAGATAGGGGGGGGGGGGGGGGGGGGACACAATGCATAGTCCGGGTAGCCATTTGATTAGCTGTTCAAAGCGAAAACAGCTGATAAAACAGCTGACAAAGCGAAAACAGCTGATAAAACAGCTGACAAATCGAGAACAGGTATATATACATTTTTGCACATACATATATCTATTTTTTAAATAGCTTATTTATATAAGTATTCAGACCCTTTGCTATGAGACTCGAAATTGAGCTCAGGTGCGTCCTGTTTCCATTGATTATCCTTGAGATGTTACTACAACTTGACATGATTTGGAAAGGCACACACCTGTCTATATAAGGTCCCACAGTTGACAGTGCATATCAGAGCAAAAACCAAGCCATGAGGTTGAAGGAATTGTCCGTAGAGCTCCGAGACAGGATTGTGTCGAGGCACAGATCTGGGGAAGGGTACCAAAAAATGACTACAGCATTGAAGGTCCCCAAGAACACAGTGGCCTCCATCATTCTTAAACGGAAGAAGTTTGGAACCACCAAGACTCTTCCTAGAGCTGGCCGCCCGGCCAAACTGAGCAATCGGGGGAGAAGAACCCAATAATCACTCTGACAGAGCTCCAGAGTTCCTGTGTGGAGATGGGAGAACCGACAAAGACAGAGACAGACAGAGACAGACAGAGACAGAGACAGAAAGAGACAGAGACAGACAGAAAGAGAGAGAGAGACAGAGACAGAAAGAGACAGACAGAAAGAGAGAGAGAGACAGACAGAGACAGACAGAAAGAGAGACAGAGACAGAGACAGAAAGAGACAGACAGAGACAGACAGAGACAGACAGAAAGAGAGAGAGAGACAGACAGAGACAGACAGAAAGAGAGACAGAGACAGAGACAGACAGAGACAGACAGAAAGACAGAGAGAGACAGAGACAGACAGAGACAGAAAGAGACAGACAGAGACAGAAAGAGACAGAGAAAGAGAGACAGACAGAGACAGACAGAAAGAGAGACAGAGACAGACAGAGACAGAAAGAGAGAGAGAGACAGAGACAGACAGAGACAGACAGAGACAGAAAGAGACAGAGAAAGAGAGAGAGACAGAGACAGACAGAGACAGACAGAAAGAGAGACAGAGACAGAGACAGACAGAGACAGACAGAAAGAGAGAGAGAGACAGAGACAGACAGAGACAGACAGAGACAGAAAGAGACAGACAGAGACAGAAAGAGACAGACAGAAAGAGAGAGAGAGACAGAGACAGACAGAAAGAGAGAGAGAGACAGACAGAGACAGACAGAAAGAGAGAGAGAGACAGAGACAGACAGAGACAGACAGAGACAGACAGAGACAGAGACAGAAAGAGAGAGACAGAGACAGAAAGAGACAGAGAAAGAGAGAGAGACAGAGACAGACAGAGACAGACAGAGACAGACAGAAAGAGAGAGAGAGACAGAGACAGACAGAGACAGACAGAAAGAGAGAGAGAGACAGAGACAGACAGAGACAGACAGAAAGAGAGAGAGAGACAGAGAGAGAGAGAGAGAGAGACAGAGACAGAAAGAGACAGACAGAGACAGAGACAGAAAGAGAGAGACAGAAAGAGAGACAGAAAGAGACAGAGACACAAAGAGAGGAAGATATATAGATTGGAATGAGGGACAGAGGGAGAGAGATAGAGACAGGCAGGCAGGCAGGCAGGCAGGCAGGCAGGCAGACAGACAGACAGACAGACAGACAGACAGACAGACAGACAGACAGACAGACAGACAGACAGACAGACAGACAGACAGACAGACAGACAGACAGACAGACAGACAGACAGACAGACAGACAGACAGACAGACAGACAGACAGACAGACAGACAGACAGAGAATGTAAAAAAGAGAGAGAGACAGCGAGAGAAAGAGAGAGAGGGAGAGAGAGAAAGAGAGAGGGGGTGTAGAAAAGGAGATGCAGATCAGAGGGACAGAGTCAGAGAGAAAAGACCTGGAGGGGATCAGAGGGTCAGTGGAGTGGATGAAAGGAGAGAGAAACAGGCAAAATACTGATGAACAAGAGAAATGAGAGCAAGAGAGTGCAAGAGAGATCCAAAGATAATGATACGGTGAGAAAATGGGCAAGAAATCGAACTGGTGAGAAAGAGAGAGAGAGCGAGACAAAGGCAGAGAGAGAAAGAGGGAGATAAAGGAAGATATATAGATTGGAAAGAGGGAAAGAGAGAGAGAGAGAAAGAGAGAGAGAAAGAAAGAAAGAAAGAAAGAAAGAAAGAAAGAAAGAAAGAAAGAAAGAAAGAAAGAAAGAAAGAAAGAAAGAAAGAAAGAAAGAAAGAAAGAAAGAAAGAAAGAAAGAGAAAGAGAGAGAAAGTGAGAGAGAGATGGCAAAAAAGAGAGACAGAGACAGCGAGAGAAAGAGAGACAGCGAGAGAAAGAGAGACAGAGGGAGAGAGAGAAAGAGAGAGGGGGGTGTAGAGAAAGAGAGACGGAGTCAGAGAGATAATAACCTACAGAGTAGACCTATCCTCTGGGTGTAGGCTAACTGTAGAGAGATAATAACCTACAGAGTAGACCTATCCTCTGGGTGTAGGCTAACTGTAGAGAGATAATAACCTACAGAGTAGACCTATCCTCTGGGTGTAGGCTAACTGCAGAGAGATAATAACCTACAGAGTAGACCTATCCTCTGGGTATAGGCTAACTGCAGAGAGATAACAGGGTCAGGGCTCACTGGACTGGGACACAACCAGAACTGACATGACCCTTCACAGCAGAACCAACCATGCCGGATAGAACCAGAACTAACTGGATGCGACCTACCCACTCTGAACAAAGGCAAAGGACATGGCATAAAAACTGCATAACGGTTCCACTGGCCTACTGTAATCACTGAGATAATGAACTGATAATAAACCAACTCTGTAATCACTGAGATAATGAACTGATAATAAACCAACTCTGTAATCACTGAGATAATGAACTGATAATAAACCAACTCTGTAATCACTGAGATAATGAACTGATAATAAACCAACTCTGTAATCACTGAGATAATGAACTGATAATAAACCAACTCTGTAATCACTGAGATAATGAACTGATAATAAACCAACTCTGTAATCACTGAGATAATGAACTGATAATAAACCAACTCTGTAATCACTGAGATAATGAACTGATAATAAACCAACTCTGTAATCACTGAGATAATGAACTGATAATAAACCAACTCTGTAATCACTGAGATAATGAACTGATAATAAACCAACTCTGTAATCACTGAGATAATGAACTGATAATAAACCAACTCTGTAATCACTGAGATAATGAACTGATAATAAACCAACTCTGTAATCACTGAGATAATGAACTGATAATAAACCAACTCTGTAATCACTGAGATAATAAACTGATAATAAACCAACTCTGTAATCACTGAGATAATGAACTGATAATAAACCAACTCTGTAATCACTGAGATAATAAACTGATAATAAACCAACTCTGTAATCACTGAGATAATAAACTGATAATAAACCAACTCTGTAATCACTGAGATAATGAACTGATAATAAACCAATTCTTTAATCACTGAGATAATGAACTGATAATAAACCCGCTCTGTAATCACTGAGATAATGAACTGATAATAAACCCGCTCTGTAATCACTGAGATAATGAACTGATAATAAACCAACTCTGTAATCACTGAGATAATGAACTGATAATAAACCAACTCTGTAATCACTGAGATAATGAACTGATAATAAACCAACTCTGTAATCACTGAGATAATGAACTGATAATAAACCAACTCTGTAATCACTGAGATAATGAACTGATAATAAACCAACTCTGTAATCACTGAGATAATGAACTGATAATAAACCAACTCTGTAATCACTGAGATAATGAACTGATAATAAACCCGCTCTGTAATCACTGAGATAATGAACTGATAATAAACCAACTCTGTAATCACTGAGATAATGAACTAACTCTGTAATCTGATAATAATAACTGATAACTGATAATAAACCAACTCTGTTATTTATACTTAGCGTTTAATGCTCTTCCTTGTTGAGTCAGTGCCAATACAATGTCAATGCAAGTCAAATCAAATGTTCTAATCAAATCGTATTTGTCACATGCGCCAAATACAACAGGTGTAGACCTTACAGTGAAATGCTTACTTACAAGCCTTTAACCAACAATGCAGTTCAAGAAAATATAGTTTAGAAAATATTTACTTTTTAAATAAATTTAACACAATAAAATAACAATGAGGCTATATACAGGGGATACCGGTACTGAGTCAGTGTGCAGGGGTACAGGTTAGAGGTCCTTTGTACATGTAGGTAGGGGTGAAGTTACTATGCATAGATAATAAACAGCAAGTAGCAGCAGTGTACAAAACAAATGGGGGGGGGGATCAATGTAAATAGTCCGCATGGCCATTTGATGAATTGTTCAGCAGTCCTCACATGTTGAGTGACATCCAGCTGTACTCGCTCTGTGTTCACAGTGAAGATGAATGCCTAGAGATAATACCAGTCCCCCATGACTGTGGTAGGGAACAACACACACACTGGGTCTGTGGGCCAACACCTAGCTCTGCTGATGTTAACACTAATACAGGCTGCTGATTCACTGATGCCCACATCACCTGGACAGGACCATGATGTGCTGACTCTCACAGCACCAGCCAGGGCGCCCTCAGAAAATCCCCTGATACGTGAGAAGGACAGAGTGGAATAAGCAGTCCTAAAATCCCCTGATACGTGAGAAGGACAGAGTGGAATAAGCAGTCCTAAAATGCCCTGATACGTGAGAAGGACAGAGTGGAATAAGCAGTCCTAAAATCCCCTGATACGTGAGAAGGACAGAGTGGAATAAGCAGTCCTAAAATCCCCTGATACGTGAGAAGGACAGAGTGGAATAAGCAGTCCTAAAATCCCCTGATACGTGAGAAGGACAGAGTGGAATAAGCAGTCCTAAAATCCCCTGATATGTGAGAAGGACAGAGTGGAATAAGCAGTCCTAAAATCCCCTGATACGTGAGAAGGACAGAGTGGAATAAGCAGTCCTAAAATCCCCTGATACGTGAGAAGGACAGAGTGGAATAAGCAGTCCTAAAATCCCCTGATATGTGAGAAGGACAGAGTGGAATAAGCAGTCCTAAAATCCCCTGATACGTGAGAAGCACAGAGTGGAATAAGCAGTCCTAAAATCCCCTGATACGTGAGAAGGACAGAGTGGAATAAGCAGTCCTAAAATCCCCTGATACGTGAGAAGGACAGAGTGGAATAAGCAGTCCTAAAATCCCCTGATACGTGAGAAGGACAGAGTGGAATAAGCAGTCCTAAAATCCCCTGATACGTGAGAAGCACAGAGTGGAATAAGCAGTCCTAAAATCCCCTGATACGTGAGAAGGACAGAGTGGAATAAGAAGTCCTGATTCCAGTACCTGGCAGCTCCTGAGATACACTCAGACCTCGCCTCCCATAATCTGTCCCAGAGGATCAGGGGGAGGCAAGGGGGAGACAGGGGGAATCTATTTGTTCTTGGATTTTTTGGCTGGATGTGTCTTAATTTGGCGTTAGGGTTGTTGCGTAACCACCCCTCTGTCTCTATGTGTGTGTGAGGCAGTGGGTTGTCTCAGAGGGTCTGTCTTTATTTAGATGGGTTCTCTGGTGACGCGCAAAGTGACTGAACAGCTGAGGGAGTGACGCTGGTGTGTGTGTGTGTGTGTGTGTGTGTGTGTGTGTGTGTGTGTGTGTGTGTGTGTATGTGTGTGTGTGTGTGTGTGTGTGTGTGTGTGTGTGTGTGTGTGTGCGTGCGTGCGTGCGTGCGTGCGTGCGTGCGTGTGTGTGTGCGTGCGTGCGTGTGTGTACATGGTGTGATTGCTTGTCTATAAATGGGATGAACCTAATCATTGTAAATGCATTTGTGAGTGTGTGTGTGCTTGTGCATGTGTGTGTGCCTCTGTGAACAACACAGGACAGGAGTGTTTTTGTCGTACACTGCTCTGGGTGGCTGTGTGTGTGTGTAAATTAGATTACCCTCACAGCTCTGACCTGGATGTGAGTGACGCTGTGTCCTACAAAGAGCAGCACAGAATGTGTGCCTTACTGACACACAGCAGCTTCAAGCACATACAGAGCAACATCCCCATCCCCATCCCCATCCACATACAGAGCAACATCCCCATCCCCATCCCCATCCACATACAGAGCAACATCCCCATCCACAGCCACAGCAACATCCCCATCCACATACAGAGCAACATCCCCATCCCCAGCCACAGCAACATCCCCATCCATATACAGAGCAACATCCCCATCCACAACCACAGCCACAGCAACAGCAACATCCCCATCCACAGCCACAGCAACAGCCACATCCCCATCCACAGCCACAGCAACAGCCACAAGCACAACCCCACAGGGATGGCAGAGAGAGAGAGAGAGAGAGAGAGAGAGAGAGAGAGAGAGAGAGAGAGAGAGAGAGAGAGAGAGAGAGAGAGAGAGAGAGAGATAGGCTGTTTAGGGAGGGAGAGGAACAGTAAATGGAGATGAAGGAGTGTGGGGAGAGATGGAGAGAAAGAGGAGAGAAAGACAATGGTAGAGAGTGAGAGGGAGAAAGGTAGAGGTGGAAGACAGGAAGAGAGGGGAAGGGGACAGGAAGGGGAAAAAAGAGGGTTAAGGGATGCAGGGAAAGTAGAGCAAATAGGAGAGGGTTTAACGTACAGAAAATAGTGGAGGGAGCTGAGCAAAAGGGATAGGCCATTGTGTGAAAACCATAGAATACCAAAGAAGAAGCAGCAGGAACAAAGAAAGACAGACAGAGAGAAAGGGAAAGATAAAGAAGGGGTTGAAAAGGGGAGGTGAAACAGAGGAGAACCGAGTGCAGGGAACACAAATGAGGACAAAGAGAGGATTCTGGGTAAAAATGAAACAGAGATGAAGCAAAAGACCGGGGCTAAGAGAGAGAGAGAGAGAGAGAGAGAGAGAGAGAGAGAGAGAGAGAGAGAGAGAGAGAGAGAGAGAGAGAGAGAGAGAGAGAGAGAGAGAATAGAAAATGGAAGTGGGCTTGGTGTGAAAGAAGGCAGTGTCTATTGGAATTGGGTACAACACTGCTTAAAAGCTTTAGTGGCTGATTGTAATACTCATCCCTGTGTCTGCAGTCTCCCTGTGGTACTGAAGACACTCTGACAGAGAGAACCCTCTCACACAATTACTAAAGACAACCGACACACTGCCTGACACATCAGACCACAAAGGTGCATTACAGCGTGTGCAGTTCTGATCTCAGACACTTGGCAAAGCTAACACAATTACACAGACTAACCAAGCGCACACAAAGAGCCACTAAAGCAAAGATAAACCACACCCTCAAAATGCAACAAACACTATGATTGAAGAACAAACTGTGGTATGATGAAAGAGGCTACACGCTCAGACACATACGGTTGTGAATTTAGTACGGTTGCTTGCATATTTTCACAAGCACAGCCTTCTGTTCTAAAGATGACCTTGCCAACCACAGTCCCAGTAGGTAAATATACACGCAACGATAGACCCCGAATACCTACACCACACAGACTAGGGATGAAGGGAGCAAATGTGGCCCAGTGAAACCATGTATATTCACGCTGTGTGTCAAGAGGGCCTGCAGAAAACCAATGTGACCCACTGAAGTCATGACATCACCTGTTGGCTAAATGAGACACATACTGTCCAAGCACGCTTGGCATTGCTACTGTGCACGCACTGAAACACACAGAGACAGACACATTTTAATGGAGCACTTTACTACTTTTCTACTCTCCATCTACTCTCTATCTCTCCATCTACTCTCTATCTCTCATCTACTCTCTCTCTCTCTCCATCTACTCTCTATCTCTCCATCTACTCTCTATCTCTCTATCTCTCATCTACTCTCTCTATCTCTCCATCTACTCTCTATCTCTCATCTACTCTCTCTATCTCTCATCTACTCTCTATCTCTCCATCTACTCTCTATCTCTCCATCTACTCTCTATCTCTCTATCTCTCCATCTACTCTCTCTATCTCTCCATCTACTCTCTCTCTCTCCATCTACTCTCTATCTCTCCATCTACTCTCTCTATCTCTCCATCTACTCTCTATCTCTCCATCTACTCTCTCCATCTCTCCATCTACTCTTCATCTACCTATCTCTCATCTACTCTCTCTATCTCTCCATCTACTCTCTCTATCTCTCCATCTACTCTCTATCTCTCCATCTACTCTCTATCTCTCCATCTACTCTCTATCTCTCTATCTCTCATCTACTCTCTCTATCTCTCCATCTACTCTCTCTATCTCTCCATCTACTCTCTATCTCTCCATCTACTCTCTATCTCTCCATCTACTCTCTATCTCTCATCTACTCTCTCTATCTCTCCATCTACTCTCTATCTCTCCATCTACTCTCTATCTCTCCATCTACTCTCTATCTCTCATCTACTCTCTCTATCTCTCCATCTACTCTCTATCTCTCCATCTACTCTCTATCTCTCATCTACTCTCTCTATCTCTCCATCTACTCTCTATCTCTCCATCTACTCTCTATCTCTCCATCTACTCTCTATCTCTCCATCTACTCTCTATCTCTCCATCTACTCTCTCTATCTCTCCATCTACTCTCTCTATCTCTCCATCTACTCTCTCTATCTCTCCATCTACTCTCTCTCTCTCCATCTACTCTCTCTATCTCTCCATCTACTCTCTATCTCTCCATCTACTCTCTCCATCTCTCCATCTACTCTTCATCTACCTATCTCTCATCTACTCTCTATCTCTCCATCTACCTATCTCTCCATCTACTCTCTATCTCTCATCTACTCTTCATCTACCTATCTCTCATCTACTCTCTATCTCTCCATCTCCCTATCTCTCCATCTACCTATCTCTCCATCTCCCTATCTCTCCATCTACCTATCTCTCCATCTACTCTCTATCTCTCCATCAACTCTTCATCTACCTATCTCTCATCTACTCTCTATCTCTCCATCTCCCTATCTCTCCATCTACCTATCTCTCCATCTACTCTCTATCTCTCATCTACTCTTCATTTACTCTCTATCTCTCCATCTACTCTCCATCTACTCTCCATCTACTCTTCATCTCCCTATCTCTCCATCTACTCTCTATCTCTCCATCTACTCTCTATCTCTCCATCTACTCTCTATCACTCCATTTACTCTTCATCTCCCTATCTCTCCATCTACTCTATATCTCTCCATCTACCTATCTCTCCATCTACTCTCTATCTCTCCATCTACTCTATCACTCCATTTACTCTTCATCTCCCTATCTCTCCATCTACTCTCTGTCTCTTCATCTCCCTATCTCTCCATCTACTCTCTATCACTCCATTTACTCTTCATCTCCCTATCTCTCCATCTACTCTCTATCACTCCATTTACTCTTCATCTCCCTATCTCTCCATCTACTCTCTATCACTCCATTTACTCTTCATCTCCCTATCTCTCCATCTACTCTCTATCACTCCATTTACTCTTCATCTCCCTATCTCTCCATCTACTCTCCATCTACTCTCCATCTTCCTCTCTCAATCTACACTCTCTCTCTCATCTACTCTTTATCTCTCTCTCTCCATCTACTCTATATCTCTCCATCTACTCTCTATCTCTCTCTCTCTCTCTCTCCATCTACACTATCTCTAAATCTTACTCTCTATCTCTCCATCTACACTCTCATCTACTCTCTATCTCTAAAAGTACTCTCTATCTCTCTCTCTCTCCATCTACTCTCTCTGTCTCTCCATCTACTCTCTCTATCTCTCCATCTACTCTCTATCGCTCCATCTACTCTCCATCTCTGACTTCCCCCCATATCAGTGTTTCCAGTACTGATATCTAACTCACTCTTCATCCTTGACTTTCCCACCATCTCTCTTTTTGTCCATCTTCTGCATTGTTTCACATTCCTCTCAATCAATGTGTACAAGTGTCACTGAATAGGAATGACCTAGCAGTGCACTGCTGATTTTAGCTAACCTCAGTCATACTATTCCCAGCCTATAGAATTACCAAAGTGTGAAATCTGAAGTGACCTAGTAGAATAAAATAGAAAATGGCCATAATTCAATATATTTAACAATGTGTTGATGTATTTTCACATGTACTATTGCTTCTCTGTTGACACCATCAGTTGACCAACTTACAATGAGGATTGCGCTAACATAATCCATGAGTTTCACAAAAACATGAATCAATTTTCATGAAATAATGTGCGAGAAGGCATAGCCATACAAAAGCCATCCCCTCCCCCTCCTCTTCCACCTGCTCCCTCCCTCTCTCTCGCAGCTGAGACCGCTGCACTGCACGTGAGGCTCGCCGACATGCTGTGGAAAACCAGCGACTACAGAGAGGTAATTCTGCCAGTCCGTTGCTAGGGCAACACCACCATCCCCTAGACTCGACCTGGTTCAGCCACACTCTCATAGCTGATGAGACACAACCTCTGTGTTAGCCAATAGCATGAGATCATGTTTTGAAAATCAAAACAAAGGCCCATTATTATTTCAACCACACTGCATTAGAACACAGACTATGGGAAAAGGGGAGGAACATTCGTCGCTGGTTGCGTTCCAAGTCCCATGCAAATAATGAACGGCAGCTCCCTAGTGAAGCCAAGCAGCACACCCCCACCCCAACCTACCCGGCTGGCTAGCGGTGTGCCAGAGACGGGCAGCTCTCTCTCTCCCCCAGCCACAGGCACAGCCTCAGCAGCGCACCCCCACCCCAACCTACCCGGCTGGCTAGCGGTGTGCCAGAGACGGGCAGCTCTCTCTCTCCCCCAGCCACAGGCACAGCCTCAGCAGCGCACCCCCACCCCAACCTACCCGGCTGGCTAGCGGTGTGCCAGAGACGGGCAGCTCTCTCTCTCCCCCAGCCACAGGCACAGCCTCAGCAGCGCATCCCCACCCCAACCTACCCGGCTGGCTAGCGGTGTGCCAGAGACGGGCAGCTCTCTCTCTCCCCCAGCCACAGGCACAGCCTCAGCAGCGCATCCCCACCCCAACCTACCCGGCAGGCTAGCGGTGTGCCAGAGACGGGCAGCTCTCTCTCTCCCCCAGTCACAGGCACAGCCTCAGCAGCGCACCCCCACCCCAACCTACCCGGCTGGCTAGTGGTGTGCCAGAGACGGGCAGCTCTCTCTCTCTCCCAGCCACAGGCACAGCAGCGCACGGCCCATATAACCAGTTACCACCACGGAGAGCAGGCTTTCAGAGACATACTCATTCAGACAAACAAGGAGGTGGAATGGGTTCACGCTCCAAAATATGTCGCTTAACGCTTACTTCCTTGTTCAATGTTTTTAATGTTTTACTGCATCCGGGATAGCGTACACAGATGTTTTGTCTTAACATCCTTCTTCAGTGTGTAGGTACGATGTTCTTTCATTCAAAACAGGATCTGTGAAGAACAACAGATGGGCAGCAGGTGCTTCTAATTGGGGTTGTCACTCATCTGCCAATCAGAGACCTCTCCCTCTGGTCTACCTGTTTACACATTTGTCACAAAAGAATACAGAATTATAGGGGATGGGAGCGGGCACGAAGGGCCCCTCACAAATCAATGGCCCCAGGTGTCCGCTCACTCATACTCATTCACTCACGAGCACGCACACACGCACGCACGCGCGCACACACACACACACCACTGTTGTCTTACGAAGCTACATGCCACATGATAAGACAGGCTAATAACCCATCTAATGAAAACAACACCACAACAGCCACCACATTATTCAGTTTACATGACTAAAGGGCACAGCTAGATCGTTAGAAACCAAAACAACTTGACTGTGTGGAAAAGGAGCCGATATGACAGTGTCATAGGTTTCAAGGCTGCGCTAAATCCCCAGTAGACTCTCTTTCTGAGGGGGTGTTGCCCCACATAAGGATTCTTTCACATGCATTGCTTGCTGTTTGGGGTTTTAGGCTGGGTTTCTGTACAGCACTTTGAGATATCAGCTGATGTACGAAGGGCTATATAAATAAATTTGATTTGATTTGATTATGAAAAGCCTTTGATTACTGAAATAGCTCCATTCATGGCAACAACACAAGCTGAAGAGGGAAATGCACGGACCAAGGCCCTGTATATAAGGCTCAACATACGGCTCTGTGAGGATGAGGCTGAAGTTAGCTCCATCCACTGACCTACGGTCAGCATTATATTTGACCTACTTATAGTCTAAATAGTTCTTGGTCACGTGTTGGCCTGAGCAGGTTCACTAATCTATGAATTGCATGGATATTTTCCCTTGTTTTATTAACAAGTATCGACATTGTATCAATACAATACCAAGCCCAGGCTGACCCTCCTGAACAAGCAGACTGGAACCACCATGTATACCTGAGAAAACAATCCTCTTTCCTGTTCACCTCTAACCATATAGGATCAGACCAGCCGACCTATCCAAAGTGAGTTGTTTAGTTAAAACAGATGGGGAAGTAATGGGCTGTCGAGTGACATGTCCAACTAAATAAAGTCCTATACTCCATTGTGTCTCAGGTTACAGCAGGACAGCCGTGTCACCAAAATATTACATGGGCCCGTCCACTCCGTTACACAGTCAGCTAGTTGAGACATCCATGACAGGCCAAACGGGCTATATTAGGCCACCAACAGCAAATTTTAATATATTTTAGATTGATGACCTCCTTACCTCTCCAGAAGCTCTCCTCCTGTGGTCAGGTACCACTAGTGTATTCCCATTGCTGCCCGGGACTATAGTAGAACCTATACTCATTCTGGGTCCAACTAACATGTACCGTTTGTCTCCGGATCTGTACTGGATGCTGTGGCACAGTGTCCCGTCGTAATTCACATCTTGTAAATACTTGGAGGAATCGTCTGGGGCTTTGGAGCACTGCATTACAATCAACACGATGATACTGATGATAAAAAGTGCTGAAACTGACCCCAAAGTGATGATCAAATAAAATGTAACGCTGTTCTCCTCCTCGTCTTTTACTGCGCTTTTAACATCAGAAGCTGCAAAAGCCTCTTTGGGCTCCACAACGTTGATAATCACAGTAGCTGTTGCTGAGAGTGAAACGTTCCCATTGTCTTTTACCAGTATGACCAGTTTATGCTCAGCCTCGTCTGTCTCTGTGAATGACCGAAGTGTCCTTATCTGTCCTGTATAGCGGTCCAAAGCAAAGAGACTGTGGTCAGTAACTTCCTGTAGTGAAAATAACAACCAGCCGTTATATCCTATATCAGCGTCATAGGCTCTCACTTTAGTCACCAAATGGCCTGCGTTCACATTGCGGGGAATCTCCTCCACACCTTCAGCGGAACCGTTAGCGCTGACTGGATACAGGATCACTGGAGCGTTGTCGTTCTGATCCACAATGAACACGTTTATTGTGACGTTGCTGCTTAGTGACGGAATTCCAGAGTCTGTAGCTACAACTTGGAATTGGAACGTTTTGAGGGTTTCAAAGTCAAAGCTTTTTAGCGCCAAAATGTTTCCATTTTCTGAATTTATGTTGAGAAAAGATGCCCATTTGTTCACGTCACCATCTGTCAGAATATGATATGAAATAAGAGCGTTTTCATCTACATCACGATCTGATGCACTTACGTAAAATACTGAGGCGCCTGGGTCGTTATTCTCAGTGACATATAAAGTATAGGAGCTTAATGAAAACTCTGGACTGTTATCATTCACATCTGATATAACTACGCTTATAGTCTTTACAGATGACAGGGACGGCTGGCCTGCATCTTTAGCAACTACTGTTAGATCATATTGTGATAATTTCTCTCGATCCAGTGGTGACTTGGTGACTACAGAGTACATGTTGTCATGTAGAGATGGTAATAGTGTGAAAGGTACGTCTTCCAATACATGGCAGAGAACTTTCCCATTGAGACCAGAGTCCAAATCAGTAACACTGATCAGTGCCACCGTGGTTCCGGGCCTAGAATCTTCTGGAATTGCCTTAGAAAATGATGTCACCTCTATCTCAGGTGCATTGTCGTTGAGGTCAACGATTTTGATTTTTACGCTTTTGTCTATTGTCAGAGGAAGTTGTCCTTGATCTGATGCCTGAATATCAACCAGATAGCTATCCCTTTCCTCAAAATCTATTTGCCCTTTTACAGTTATTTCACCTGTAATGGTGTCTATATCAAAAAGTTTCCTTAACTTGCTGTTGACGTCATTGCCAAATGAGTAAACTACATTCCCATTCGGGCCACTATCTAAATCGGTGGCATTTACCTTTATGACCATAGTTCCCAAAGGAGCGTTTTCATTTACACTTACAGAATATATATCTTTAGTGAACACAGGAGTGTTGTCATTAACATCCAGTACATCCACTGATATTTCCAGAGTTCCAGATCTGGGGGGTTTTCCACCATCAATGGCAGTGAGGAGTAATTTATGGCTTCTTACAGCTTCTCTATCTAGTGGTTTCTGTAAAACCAAAAACGGAATTTTACCGTCCTCACCTCGATCTTTAACTTCCAAACGAAAATGATCATTATGACTCAGTTTATATTGTTGAACGGATAATGGACCTTCGTCTGGGTCACGGGCTGCTTGTAGCTGAAATCGCGCTCCCGGTAACCTGGACTCTGAAATCTCTAACCGTTTCTCTTTCTCGGGAAAGCTGGGAGAATGGTCGTTAACATCTAACACCTCCACCGAGACATAATGGATCTCCAGCGGGTTCTCTAGAACGGTTTTCAGGTTGATCAAACACACGCTGCTCCGTTCACACACCTCCTCTCGGTCTATTTTTCGGGTCACATATAAGATACCGTCATACTGGTTTAGCTGGAAAAGGGGCTCCGTCGAGCCCGACACGATTCGAAATCCCCTCTCCTTCAAGGTGCTCAGATCTATTCCCAAATCCTTAGCTATATTCCCCACGACAGTTCCTTCCTTAAGCTCTTCAGAGATGGAGTATCTTATCTGTGCAGATGCCACGGTCCAAAAAAAACACATAGCAACCATGAAAACGACCCTCTGCCGTCGCTCCCGCCATGCCCCGCATCCTCTTCGTTCCATGTTTTTAAGGTTAAAGAGAAACCCAGAGCAGTTTCACTACGCCTCTGCCGGCAACGTCATCGTATTCATCGCACTCCCAAATATAATCACAGCTCGGTATCTTACAATATGTTAGCGTTGAAAGGTTTCAAATGACAATTTATCCTCGAAGCTCTGAAATCTGCTAGCGACGAAATACCAAACCAGCTATAAAGGGAGGACTCAAAAGTATGACCAACAGAGTTATTTCATAACCCTTCTTCTACTTGCGCACTGACACCATGCGTTTCCGCCTCATATTGCAGGATTGGGTATAATTAGACCCTTTACGATCTTTTACTACACGAATACCAAGTGCTATTTCGAAACAAAACATTGTAAAAGACAAAACAACATTACAAACCATTGTACTGGTTAGGCAAAGATGAGATATGCATGGGGAATCTCCTTATGTGACGTCTGGCTTTCCCTGTGGCTCCGTTGGTAGAGCATGGTGTTTGCAATGCCAGCATGGTGTGTGCAACTCCAGGGTTGTGGGTTCGATTCCCACGGGGGGCCAGTACAAAAAAAAAACGCATGGTATGAAATGTATGCATTCACTACTGTAAGTCGCTCTCGATAAGTGCGTCTGCTGAATGACTAAAATGTAAAAAAATTAAAATGTCTACGTGTGCATGTTGGTTGATTTTTAGAAGTTTGCAACAAGTGTCCTACATAGAACTACATGGTTTGGACCATGTCAATAAAGACTGAAAAGGCTTCTTCTATAGCCTAAGTGAAACTACAAAGCGTCTTTAATTAACCATCTCAAGAGAGTTTTGTCACAACGAAGGTGATGAATGTACTCCACCAGGTTTCAGCACCATGGACAGCGGAAGTCCCTAGTACCGCGTCTTTTGACGAGAAAACCCCCGTGGGACAGAGCCCTCTGAGGTATACACAATATTTCTAATCGACCGATTCAGATAATAACACAAACAAATGCACGCTTTTGCCACCTACAATAGTGTCTATCATATGTGCCACCCCATAGATAACTCATACATTCAATCCCTGCGGCACGGATCCTGTAACCATCAGAAATAGTACTTAGATTGAAAATACTGAGAACTAACGAGTAGTTAGTTACTCATGACAATGTGGTCAACTTCTTACCTCTCCAGAAGCTCTCCTCCTGTGGTCAGGTACCACTAGAGTATTCCCATTGCTGCCCGGGACTATAGTAGAACCTATACTCATTCTGGGTCCAACTAACATGTACCGTTTGTCTCCGGATCTGTACTGGATGCTGTGGCACAGTGTCCCGTCGTAATTCACATCTTGTAAATACTTGGAGGAATCGTCTGGGGCTTTGGAGCACTGCATTACAATCAACACGATGATACTGATGATAAAAAGTGCTGAAACTGACCCCAAAGTGATGATCAAATAAAATGTAACGCTGTTCTCCTCCTCGTCTTTTACTGCGCTTTTAACATCAGAAGCTGCAAAAGCCTCTTTGGGCTCCACAACGTTGATAATCACAGTAGCTGTTGCTGAGAGTGAAACGTTCCCATTGTCTTTTACCAGTATGACCAGTTTATGCTCAGCCTCGTCTGTCTCTGTGAATGACCGAAGTGTCCTTATCTGTCCTGTATAGCGGTCCAAAGCAAAGAGACTGTGGTCAGTAACTTCCTGTAGTGAAAATAACAACCAGCCGTTATATCCTATATCAGCGTCATAGGCTCTCACTTTAGTCACCAAATGGCCTGCGTTCACATTGCGGGGAATCTCCTCCACACCTTCAGCGGAACCGTTAGCGCTGACTGGATACAGGATCACTGGAGCGTTGTCGTTCTGATCCAGAATGAACACGTTTATTGTGACGTTGCTGCTTAATGACGGAATTCCAGAGTCTGTAGCTACAACTTGGAATTGGAACGTTTTGAGGGTTTCAAAGTCAAAGCTTTTTAGCGCCAAAATGTTTCCATTTTCTGAATTTATGTTGAGAAAAGATGCCCATTTGTTCACGTCACCACCGTCTCTGAGAATATGATATGAAATAAGTGCGTTTTCATCTACGTCACGATCTGAAGCACTCACGGAAAATACTGAGGCGCCTGGGTGGTTATTCTCAGTGACATAGAAAGTATAGGGGCTCAGTGAAAACTCTGGACTGTTATCATTCACATCTGATACTACAACACTAATAGTCTTTACAGATGACAGGGACGGCTGGCCTGCGTCTTTAGCAACGATTGTTAGATCATATTCAGACTGTTTTTCCCTATCCAGAGGTGACTTGGTGACTACCGAATACATGTTATCCTGTGAAGACGGCGTTAGAGTGAACGGGACGCCATCGCTTATAGAACAGAGAAGTTTCCCATTGAGACCAGAGTCCTCATCACTGACACTGATTAGTGCTACAGTGGTACCGGGTCTAGAATCCTCGGGGATTGCGTTAGAAAAGGACGTCACCTCTATCTCGGGTGCGTTATCATTCAGGTCAACTATCTTTACTGTTACGCTTTTGTCTGTTGTCAGGGGAGCCGGTCCCTTATCCGACGCCTGTATATCAATCTCATAGCTGTCCTCTATTTCAAAATCGATCCATTCTCTGACAATTATCTCACCTGAGATAGCATCTACTTCAAAAAGTTCACGTAACTTACTGTTCACATTACTACCAAAAGAATAAATGATTTCACCGTTTGATCCCTCGTCCAAATCCGTAGCGTTGACTTGTATGACTGTTGTGCCAATAGGAGAATTTTCATTTAGCGTCACAGAGTATGACTCTTTAGTGAAAACAGGCATATTATCATTAACATCTAAAACGTCCACTAATATTTCTATTGTACCAGACTTGGGAGGTTTGTCTCCATCAATGGCTGTGAGCAGTAATTTATGCCTTTTCAAAGCTTCTCTATCCAGTGGTTTCTGGAGATTTAGAATAGGGATTTTACCATCCTTTCCACGGTCTTTAACTTCTAAACGGAAATGATCGTTGTGGCTGAGTTGATATTGTTGAACAGAATATATTCCACCGTCTGGGTCCCGGGCAGCCTGCAGCTGAAAACGCGCCCCTGGTAAGGCTGACTCAAATATCTCTAACCGTTTCTCTTTCTCGGGAAAGCTGGGAGAATGGTCGTTAACATCTAACACCTCCACCGAGACATAATGGATCTCCAGCGGGTTCTCTAGAACGGTTTTCAGGTTGATCAAACACACGCTGCTCCGTTCACACACCTCCTCTCGGTCTATTTTTCGGTTCACATACAAGATACCGTCATTCTGGTTTAGCTGGAAAAGGGGCTCGGTCGAGCCCGACACGATTCGAAATCCCCTCTCCTTCAAGGTACTCAGATCTATTCCCAAATCCTTAGCTATATTCCCCACGACAGTTCCTTCCTTAAGCTCTTCAGAGATGGAATATCTTATCTGGGCTGAAGCTCCGCTCCAAAAGAGAACCAAAGCAACCATGAAGACGACCCACTGCCGTCGCTGCCTCCATGCCCTGAATCCTCTTTGTTCCATGATTTCCAGATAAGTAAAAACTGTACACAGCACTTCCGCTATGCCTCAATCTGGGGAAACGCTCTATCCATTACATTCGTGACTATAACATCAGCTAATTATCCAAAGTTATATTTATTCTGGCAATGTAAGACATTATTCTCCCCACGATGCTGCATGACTGAATTCCTCCATCAACTGAATAATCTACGAAACCAACAAGGGGGCGGACTCAAAATATGACGAGAGAAAATGTATCAGGAATGTTATTCTAGTTGGGTACTGACACCTTGCGATACTACGTCACATTACAATATCATTTAAGAGTTTACATTTTTATATTTCAATACTGAAAACTACCTTGGCACAATACACATTTGACAAAACGTTACTGCAAAAGGTGTATAGATATGGGAGTTCTGGTTGAATATGACATATCATGATGTCTTTACAAGAACTAAAGCGTTATACAAGAATGCAACAAGGAAATTGAATTGAGAAAGATTTATAGAGAAAGAGGAGAGTTTATATGTCATCACCTTTTGTCAAGCATTCATCAAATAGCGCTTTGAAGTGCCCAAAGTTTCAGCACCACTGTGGCGAACAGCGCCCAGTGAGCAGCGGCTGTAAATGAACGAGCAACTTCTGTTGTGAGACCATGTTAGAACCAACAACTCTCTGACGTCAAAACAACATAGACCTATTTAAAATACTCACAAATGGCTAAAAATGTTACTCGAAAATCAGCCTCAATAGAGGGTACGTGATGATGGTGAAATACAAGGTTGTTTTCAACTTCTTACCTCTCCTGAAACTCTCCTCCTGTGGTCAGGTACCACTAGTGTATTCCCATTGCTGCCCGGGACTATAGTAGAACCTATACTCATTCTGGGTCCAACTAACATGTACCGTTTGTCTCCGGATCTGTACTGGATGCTGTGGCACAGTGTCCCGTCGTAATTCACATCTTGTAAATACTTGGAGGAGTCGTCTGGGGCTTTGGAGCACTGCATTACAATCAACACGATGATACTGATGATAAAAAGTGCTGAAACTGACCCCAAAGTGATGATCAAATAAAATGTAACGCTGTTCTCCTCCTCGTCTTTTACTGCGCTTTTAACATCAGAAGCTGCAAAAGCCTCTTTGGGCTCCACAACGTTGATAATCACAGTAGCTGTTGCTGAGAGTGAAACGTTCCCATTGTCTTTTACCAGTATGACCAGTTTATGCTCAGCCTCGTCTGTCTCTGTGAATGACCGAAGTGTCCTTATCTGTCCTGTATAGCGGTCCAAAGCAAAGAGACTGTGGTCAGTAACTTCCTGTAGTGAAAATAACAACCAGCCGTTATATCCTATATCAGCGTCATAGGCTCTCACTTTAGTCACCAAATGGCCTGCGTTCACATTGCGGGGAATCTCCTCCACACCTTCAGCGGAACCGTTAGCGCTGACTGGATACAGGATCACTGGAGCGTTGTCGTTCTGATCCACAATGAACACGTTTATTGTGACGTTGCTGCTTAGTGACGGAATTCCAGAGTCTGTAGCTACAACTTGGAATTGGAACGTTTTGAGGGTTTCAAAGTCAAAGCTTTTTAGAGCGGAAATATGTCCATTATCTGAATTTATGTTGAGAAAAGATGCCCATTTATTATCGTCACCACCGTCTCTCAAAATATGATATGAAATAAGTGCGTTTTCATTTATGTCACGATCAGATGCACTTACGGAAAATACTGAGGCGCCTGGGTGGTTATTCTCAGTGACATAGAAAGTATAGGGGCTCAGTGAAAACTCTGGACTGTTATCATTCACATCTGATACTACAACACTAATAGTCTTTACAGATGACAGGGACGGCTGCCCTGCGTCTTTAGCTACTATTGTTAGATCAAATTCGGACTGTTTTTCCCTATCCAGTGGTGACTTGGTGACTACAGAGTACATGCTTTCTTGTAAAGATAGCGTTAATTTGAAAGGGTTTTCCTCAGTTAGAGAGCAGACAACTTTCCCATTGAGACCAGAGTCCAAATCCTTAACACCGATTAGTGCTACAGTGGTACCAGGTCTAGAATCCTCTGATATTGAGTTAGAGAATGACGTCACTTCAATCACAGGTGCATTATCGTTGACATCCACAATTTTAATAATTACAGTTTTGTCTGTTGTCAATGTAGCTGCCCCTTTGTCTGACGCTTGTATATCGATCTCATACTTGTGATTTTTTTCAAAATCAATAAGTCCTGTTACAATTATTTCGCCAGTAATCGGGTCTAAATCAAAACATTCTAGAACCTCCCCTTCCACGTCATTACCAAATGAATAGACAACTTCAGCATTAGAACCCTCGTCCAGATCAGTGGCGTTTACCTGTATGACTGTTGTTCCTAAATTAGCGTTTTCATTCACCAATACAGAGTACGCATCTTCAGTAAAAACCGGGGGGTTATCATTGACATCGGATACATCTACAGTTATTCTCATGTCTCCAGATCTTGGAGGTTTTCCTCCATCAATAGCTGTGAGCAGCAATATATGGCTCTTTACAGCCTCCCTATCCAGTGGTTTCTGTAAAATAAGACTAGGGGTTTTACGGTCCTCACCTCGATCTTTAACCTCTAAACGGAAATGATCATTTTGACTGAGTTTATATTGTTGAACGGAATATATCCCACCGTCTGGGTCACGAGCTGCTTGTAGTTGAAATCGCGCCCCTGGTAACGCAGATTCTGAAATCTCTAACCGTTTCTCTTTCTCGGGAAAGCTAGGAGAATGGTCGTTAACATCTAACACTTCCACTGAGACATAATGGATCTCCAGCGGGTTCTCTAGAACGGTTTTCAGGTTGATCAAACACACGCTGCTCCGTTCACACACCTCCTCTCGGTCTATTTTTCGGTTCACATACAAGATACCGTCATTCTGGTTTAGCTGGAAAAGGGGCTCGGTCGAGCCCGACACGATTCGAAATCCCCTCTCCTTCAAGGTGCTCAGATCTATTCCCAAATCCTTAGCTATATTCCCGACGACAGTTCCTTCCTTAAGCTCTTCAGAGATGGCGTATCTTAACTGAGCAGAAGCTCCGATCCAAAAGAAAATCAAAGCAACCATGTAGGTGACCCACTGCAATGGCTCTCGCCATGCCCTGCATCCTCTTTGTTCCATGTTTTAGAATAAATAACGAGAATTCACAACACTTCCACTATTCCTTCATTGGTGACTGTTGTCCATCCATTATATTAGCAAATATGACAAAAGCTCATGATTCAAAAGTGTTTTAAGAATGTCCATTTTATACCTTATTCTCCCCACGATCCTGCATAACTGTATTCCTCCAGCGACTGAATCGCCTAAGCAGCAAGTGGGCGGAGTCAAAAGCATTATGGTAATTCTTTCTCTCAAGATCGTTATTGTAGTTGGGTACTGACATCATGCGATTCTACCTGACATTACACTATCGTTGAAGCTTAGTAATGGAATCTTGACACGATACATATCAGATAAAACTTTACTGCAAAAGTTGTATTGATTTTTTTTTTAAAGTCGGTATACACGTTACAAACCATTACGTACAATGCTTATTTCTGCTAACATAAAGCAACATTTACCCTACCCATGTATGCAACAAGTGTCTGACATGGAAAAAAGAATGAAGAAGAATATAATATCCACTATAAGAGCATGTATACGTCGTCACTTTCACCAGTTAAACAGCACATTACACTGGACAGCATTTCAGCACCACAGTGGTGGACAGCGACCTGTGCAGAGAGCAGTGTCACTTTCGACAATCATTTAACAGCTAACAAACCTCGTTAGCCTACTTAAAAACCTAAAATGGTTCATGCATTCACACATAACCCTTTCTTGGTCAATGAAAAACCAGACAGAAATTCTAACAAACAGAATGGGAATAGTACGCCATCATCAAACTCATGCATACGCTCTCAGCATTGTAATGGTCAGTAGGAGATTTCTGAAAAGGTCGTTATCAACTTCTTACCTCTCCAGAAGCTCTCCTCCTGTGGTCGGGTACCACTAGAGTATTCCCATTGCTGCCCGGGACTATAGTAGAACCTATACTCATTCTGGGTCCAACTAACATGTACCGTTTGTCTCCGGATCTGTACTGGATGCTGTGGCACAGTGTCCCGTCGTAATTCACATCTTGTAAATACTTGGAGGAATCGTCTGGGGCTTTGGAGCACTGCATTACAATCAACACGATGATACTGATGATAAAAAGTGCTGAAACTGACCCCAAAGTGATGATCAAATAAAAAGTAACGCTGTTCTCCTCCTCGTCTTTTACTGCGCTTTTAACATCAGAAGCTGCAAAACCCTCTTTGGGCTCCACAACGTTGATAATCACAGTAGCTGTTGCTGAGAGTGAAACGTTCCCATTGTCTTTTACCAGTATGACCAGTTTATGCTCAGCCTCGTCTGTCTCTGTGAATGACCGAAGTGTCCTTATCTGTCCTGTATAGCGGTCCAAAGCAAAGAGACTGTGGTCAGTAATTTCCTGTAGTGAAAATAACAACAAGCCGTTATATCCTATATCAGCGTCATAGGCTCTCACTTTAGTCACCAAATGGCCTGCGTTCACATTGCGGGGAATCTCCTCCACACCTTCAGCGGAACCGTTAGCGCTGACTGGATACAAGATCACTGGAGCGTTGTCGTTCTGATCCAGAATGAACACGTTTATTGTGACGTTGCTGCTTAGTGACGGAATTCCAGAGTCTGTAGCAACAACTTGGAATTGGAACGTTTTGAGGGTTTCAAAATCAAAGCTTTTTAGAGCGGAAATGTTTCCATTTTCTGAATTTATGTTGAGAAAAGATGCCCATTTGTTCACGTCACCACCGTCTCTGAGAATATGATATGAAATAAGTGCGTTTTCATCTATGTCACGATCTGAAGCACTCACGGAAAATACTGAGGCGCCTGGGTGGTTATTCTCAGTGACATAGAAAGTATAGGAGCTCAGTGAAAACTCTGGACTGTTATCATTCACATCTGATACTACAACACTAATAGTCTTTACAGATGACAAAGACGGCTGGCCTGCGTCTTTGGCTACTATTGTTAGATCATATTGAGATACTTTCTCTCTATCCAGTGGTGACTTGGTGACTACAGAGTACATGTTATCCTGTAAAGACGACATTAGCTTGAAAGGCAAGTCTTCCAATACAGAACATATAACTTTCCCATTAAGACCAGAGTCTAAGTCATTAACACTTATAAGTGCTACAGTGGTTCCGGGTTTGGAATCTTCGGGGATTGCCTTCGAAAATGATGTCACTTCTATTTCTGGCGCATTATCATTCACATCAATAATCTTTACAATTACGCTTTTGTCTGTTGTCAATGGAACGGTTCCCTTGTCAGATGCCTGTATATCAATGTCATAAATATTGTGTACCTCATAATCTATCAGACCTTTTACGGTTAGTTCACCAGTATTCGGATCCAATCCAAATAGTCGCAGTAACTTGTCATCTACTCCATTACCAAATGAATATATAATTTCACCGTTTGCATCTTCGTCCAAATCGGTTGCTTTTACCTGAATGACAGTTGCACCGACAGGAGAATTTTCACCAAGCATTACAGAGTATGCGTCTTTAGTGAAGACAGGTGAGTTATCATTAACATCCAATACCTCAACGATTATTTCCACAGTCCCAGACCTCGCTGGTTTTCCTCCATCAATGGCTGTAAGCAGTAATCTATGATCCTTAGCAGACTCCCTATCTAACTGCTTTTGTAAAATCAAAATAGGCATTTTACGGTCCTCCCCTCTATCTTTAACTTCTATACGAAAATGATCATTGTTACTCAGTTTATATTGTTGAACAGAGTATGGGCCACTATCTGGGTCACGTGCAGCTTGTAGCTGAAATCGCGCCCCTGGTAACGCAGATTCTGAAATCTCTAACCGTTTCTCTTTCTCGGGAAAGCTAGGAGAATGGTCGTTAACATCTAACACCTCCACTGAGACATAATGGATCTCCAGCGGGTTCTCTAGAACGGTTTTCAGATTGATCAAACACACGCTGCTCCGTTCACACACCTCTTCTCGGTCTATTTTTCGGGTTACATACAAGATACCGTCATTCTGGTTTAGCTGGAAAAGGGGCTCCGTCGAGCCAGACACGATTCGAAATCCCCTCTCCTTCAAGGTGCTCAGATCTATTCCCAAATCCTTAGCTATATTCCCCACGACAGTTCCTTCCTTAAGCTCTTCAGAGATGGAATATCTTATCTGGGCTGAAGCTCCGCTCCAAAAGAAAATCAAAGCAACCATGTAGGTGACCGACGGCTGTCGCTCGCGCCATGCCCTGCATCCTCTTTGTTCCATGTTTTAGAATAAATAACTAGAATCAACAGAATTTCACTATTCCTCAATTTGTGTCAGTTGTCTGTCCATTATATTAGCAAATATGACCAATGGTGATTATCCAGTAGCGTTTTAAGAATGTACATTTAGATCGTATCCTCCCCAAGATGCTACATGACTGTATTCCTCCAGTGATTGAATAAGCTAAGCAGCAAGGGGGCGGACTCAAAAGTATGACGGGGTGAAATCTACCAGGAGCAGAATTCTAGTTGTGTACTGACACCCAGGGGCGACAATCTGATATCAACTTGAGGGGACAATTACATGACATTTTCTCAATTCCTGAGGGGGACACCAAAAGTAGTGCTGTAACACATAGCCTACGTTGTAATATGTTAAATGTATATTGAGGAACCATAAATACTACAACTGGATAATTGAAAGTTACAGCAGTTAACTGAAGGGTTGTCCCAACTTGTTCAAATGTTTAAATCATAATAATTCTACTACTAATAATAGTTATAGCAGTGTTCCTTATAAGTCCAGTATGTACGCAGGTATTTGTACTTACAACCAGCAATACCAAGAAAGGTCAGTAGGTGGCAATGGTACTGTACACTGTATGGGTGCAATTTTAGTAAATACAATGAACATGATGTGATCTCATCTAAAAGAATCTCCATTGAGAACCATCACAAAGTTGGTCTCCGTATTGAATTGACCTTTTTATTTGACTTTTTCTGATACATTTATATATAGTCATTAAATATGTGCCACTGGCCTGAGTCTACTATAATAGCTTTACAAGAACAAAAAGCTAAAAATAAGTACAGTTCTAAAAGCGAAAGAACTACTTCAATGAATAACCCAAATAAATCAACCAAAATATACTTCAAAAATACTTATTTATTGTTCAGTCAGTGTCTCAACTCTTAAAACATCAGCTATGGACAAGTAAGTAACACAAAGTACGCAATTTTAAATATAATAACATAAAATAAATAATTAGCAAGTGTACTGTCATGTACTAAAAACTGAAAACTACTAAACAAAAGAACAAATATCATACTATACACAAGGGGTTCTCAAACAGGGGTCCGTGGACCCCTAAGGGTCCCTGGTGTAATTGCAAGGGGTCCATGAAATTAAAAAAGTGTAATGAACATATTCAGCACCACAAGGATTCCAGTAACTTTACATATAATATAGAGGGGGTGGAGGTCCCTGAGGACTAGAGGTCGACCGATTAATCGGAATGGACAATTAATTAGGGCCGATTTCAAGTTTTCATAACAATCAATAATCGGTATTTTTGGCCACCGATTTGCCGATTTTTAAATATTTTTTAAATATTTTTTTTTTAACTAGGCAACTCAGTTAAGAACACATTCTTATTTTCAATGACGGCCTAGGAACGGTGGGTTAACTGCCTTGTTCAGGGGCAGAACGACAGATTTTGACCTTGTCAGCTTGGGGATTCAATCTTGCAACCTTACGGTTAACTAGGCCAACGCTCTAACCACCTGCTTTACATTGCACTCCACGAGGAGCCTGCCTGTTACGCAAATGCAGTAAGAAGCCAAGGTAAGTTGCTAGCTAGCATTAGACTTATCTTATAAAAAACAATCAATCAATCAATCATAATCAGTAGTTAACTACACATGGTTGATGATATTACTAGTTTATCTAGCCTGTCCTGCGTTGCATATAATCGATGCGGTGCGCATTTGCGAAAAAGGACTGTCGTTGCTCCAACGTGTACCTAACCATAAACATCAATGTCTTTCTTATAATCAATACACAAGTATATATTTTTAAACCTGCATATTTAGTTAATATTGCCTGCTAACATGAATTTATTTTAACTAGGGAAAATGTGTCACCTCTGCAACAGAGTCAGGGTATATGCAGCAGTTTGGGCCGCCTGGCTCGTTGCGAACTGTGAAGACTATTTCTTCCTAACAAAGACAGCCGACTTCGCCAAACAGGGGATGATTTAACAAAAGCACATTTGCGAAAAAAGCACAATTGTTGCACGACTGTTCCTAACCATAAACATCAATGCCTTTCTTAAAATCCATCCACAGAAGTATATATTTTGAAACCTGCATATTTAGCTAAAAGTAATCCAGGTTAGCAGGCAATATTAACCAGGTGAAATTGTGTAATTTCTCTTGCGTTCATTGCACGCAGAGTCAGGGTATATGCAACAGTTTGGGCCGCCTGGCTCGTTGCGAACTAATTTGCCAGAATTTTTGCCAGAATTGTATGTATTATAATTAGGTCTATGATTTGATATTTGATAGAGCAGTCTGACTGGGCTGTGGTAGGCACCAGCAGGCTCGTAAGCATTCATTAAAACAGCACTTTCGTGCGTTTTGCCAGCAGCTCTTCGCAATTCTTCAAGCATTGCGCTGTTTATGACTTCAAGCCTATCAACTCCCAAGATTAGGCTGGTGTAACCCATGTGAAATGGCTAGCTAGTTAGCCGGGTGCGCGCTAATAGCGTTTCAAATGTCACTCGCTCTGAGACTTGGAGTAGTTGTTCCCCTTGCTCTGCATAGGTAACGCTGCTTCGAGGGTGGCTGTTGTCGATGTGTTCCTGGTTTGAGCCCAGGTAGGAGGGAGGAGAGGGTCGGAAGCTATACTGTTACACTGGCAATACTAAAGTGCCTATAAGAACATGCAATAGTCAAAGGTATATGAAATACAAATCGTATAGAGAGAAATAGTCCTATAATTCCTATAATAACTACAACCTAAAACTTCTTACCTGGGAATATTGAAGACTCATGCTAAAAGGAACCACCAGCTTTCATATGTTCTCATGTTCTGAGCAAGGAACTTAAACGTTAGATTTCTTACATGGCACATATTGCACTTTTACTTTCTTCTCCAACACTTTGTTTTTGCATTATTTAAACCAAATTGAACATGTTTCATTATTTATTTGAGGCTAAATTGATAGTATTTATGTATTATATTAAGTTAAAATGAGTGTTCATTCAGTATTGTTGTAATTGTCATTATTACAACAACAACAAAAAAACGGCCGATTAATCGGTATCAGCTTTTTTTGGTCCCCCAATAATCGGTATCAGCGTTGAAAAATCATAATCGGTCGACCTCTACTGAGGACCACTCTAAACCTTGCCCGCCTTGCCTCAAAATATGTAGGGGTTCCTGTACCCAAAAAAGGTTGAGAACCACTGCTATACACACTACTGAACAAAATAAACAAACATATGTTTGCGGGTTTCAATGGATCCAACACATTGCTGGCAGATATTTTCCCTCTAGACTGTCCAGCCTGTCTTTATGTACATTACAGACAACTACGCTGTTCAGTCTGTCTTGGCCCATGCAAGCCCGTAGCCAAGTCTTTAACCTGCAGAGTGCACTGAAACTCCTCTCAGCCTCACATGAAGACACTGGCACCAGAAACAAAATTCTGATCAGCACCTCAGCTTGGTCAACCAAGCCCCGCACCTCCAATGGAAGCCTCCTGAGGACCTCTGCTGCCTCTCCACTGGTGCTACAGGGGTATTTGTTGCGAAAGAGATGCAACTGCAGTGAAAGAGAATCTATGTTCAGCTCAGGGTACCGATCTAGAGACTCATCCAACTCCCCCGTGAGAAGCGCTCTTTCCTACTTTTGCAGGACGTTTAGACTGTCCTAGTCTAAACGGTTGCCAAACAACCTCCACACCATCCAACACTTAAAGAAATTCTGCCCTATAGTGATGCACTGCTTTGCCAGCAAATCGTCTTGAGTGTCTCTCAATGGAGTCAATCAATGTTGTTGCTTTCTCATACAGTGCAAGGTAGCTTTCGTCATTTCTGCTGTTTACCCCATGCACTGGATAACTGGGGACTGATTGGATTTAGCTGGTGTGCTGTTACAGTTACAAAGTGGAAGTGGGTTTGGCAATTTTGATGTGTTGTGAATTTCTCATTGGCTTTTTCTCCTTTTCCTAAATCCTGGAGTAATGAAGGCAGCATCCACTCTTTGGCCAAAAGATGGCTGGCTTGAAAACCCTTGTCTACAGTGAAAACACAACACTCCTTTTATTGATGGATTATAATGTAGCCAGGGGAAATCACGAAACCATCTCTCTAGAAACGTCAACACTCTGTTGGCAAGAGTTTGCAGTTCTATAAATTGTAGGTGTGGCTGATATGGTTTTGTGCCATCACTGAGGTAACTGGACAATGCTGTGCCACTGTCCCCTATACTGGTGCTGCTGGCAACAAGGGTGACACCTGGTCCTGCCGTGGCTGTGACACTGTCCTCAAGTCTCTCTCCCTGGCTCTTCCCCTTTCACCACCCTCACTGACTCACAGTCTGTCTCCTAGAAAATAAATAAGGTGTTCGCCATACTCCTAACTACGGTACCTAAAACTACACAATTAATCACAACAGCAATACCATTGCCTTAAACAAATCTTAGTTCAATCACCAGTTTAAGTTGAGAGTGGGGGTATCCATGGGATTTTCCAATTATGTCCCTATTTTACAAGTCTAAAAAAGAGAGAACCTTTCATAATGTTGCCAAACAAAGACTCAACAAACTTACCTGAGACTCACTGTCTCTGCCAGTCTGTCCCTGCATATCAATCTCTGCCAGTCTGTCCCTGCCCATCTGTCACCAGCTCTGCTGTCTGTGTGCCACCTGTTGCCTGCTCTGCCTAATGTCATCATTGTGAAACATTTCCATTTCACTTCTTTCTTATGAACATTTTAGCAACAAGTCTTTGAGATATTAGGCTACTAGGGTTCTTACTTTGCATTTTGGTGTACTGAAAAATACTCTGATGTCCGTCTTTTTTCTACCTGGCTGGCTACACACACAGTGTGCAGGTTATTTACAGTAGGAGATGTCTATCATCTGTTATCTTCTACCATTCTATATGGGCTTCGATCTAAAAGGTAGCTAGCTAGTCAGCTTGCAAATGTGAAACGGATTGCAGTGACAAGGGTTGACAGCAGTATGAGTTCACCATTTGCACAACGTATGCTGCAACCTTTTGTAATTTGAATATAGTTTATGTTTTATATTGGCTGGCTTCCAACAATAGCTGAATTTACAGAGCTAGTGAGCATCAATTCTGTTTCTGTGGTGTTTGCTATTATCTTTGCTATCGTCAGTTTACTCCAAGATCAGCACACAGGTGCTTCAAAGTCCCCTAGCGACAATTAGCTTTTGCAACGAGACCATTAAAGATTTTTAAGACAATGGTTGAAGAGAGTGTAGTTCTGTTCAGTTTGGAGTTCAGCTTATCGCTAACCTGATCACAGGGACTTCGACGCACTACAGCTGTATGCTGATCTTGGAATAAACTGACAATAGCAAAGATTCCATCTTTGACGACGCCACATAAATGGAATAGGTACTAGCTAGCTTGCTAGCTAATGTTTGCTTTAGTTTGTGCGCTAGCTCTGCAATTCCAGCGATTGTGTGTGTCCACCCTGCCAACATAAAACAGCATCGCTATGGTGCGATTGACTGGATTAACCTCACGTTAGTTACGTGCATTGAGGGCCTTTCAGACGGTAGACACGAACCCTCAGTCACCTTGCCAGCTAAGGAACACTACATTGCATTGCTAGCTTCTCTCATTGACTCAAATTCAAATAGCTGCAAACACTGGTTGATGTTACTGTAGCCAGCTAGCAAACATCAGCTAACCGCTAGCTAACACAGAGTGACCTTTAATTTAATGCAGCGAAAATGAAGACTGGTGACCGTTATAAATGTGTTTTCTTGTATTGAGTGGTAGAAGCAAAGAAATGTCTAACATATCCTTTGTTTGAACTACTTGCTGGAGGTCAGCCACCAACAACAGACTCTGTCAGATTCCCACACATGTACAGTACCTGCATCATGTGCCACTGTTGGGGGGTGGGAGGCAGTGGATCAAACCATTGTGAGGCAAAGGGAGGGAGGTCACAATCTTTTGAAACTTAAAAACTCGCTATTAAGTGCCTATAATCGGGACAAGTGCTTTCATTGCGTATTATTAATATTATTGAAATTACATGGTTGGGGGGGACGTGTTATATCTGTAAAAACGTTATCAGTGAAGCAACATCTCAAGACATCAGTCAGGAAGTTGAACCTTGGTCGCAAATGGGTCTTCCAAATGGACAATGACCCCAAGCATACTTCCAAAGTTGTAGCAAAATGGCTTAAGGACAACAAAGTCAAGGTATTGGAGTGGCTATCACAATGCCCTGACCTCAATCCCATAGAACATTTGTGGGCAGAACTGAAAAAGCGTGTGTGAGCAAGGAGGCCTACAAACCTGACTCAGTTACACCAGCTCTGTCAGGATGAATGGGCCAAAATTCACATAACTTATTGTGGGAAGCTTGTGAAAGGCTACCCGAAATGTTTGACACAAGTTAAACAATTTAAAGGCAATGCTACCAAATACTAATTGAGTGTATGTAATGTTTACTAGGATTAAATGTCAGGAATTGTGAAAAACTGAGTTTAAATGTATTTGGCTAAGGTGTATGTAAACTTCCGACTTCAACTGTATCTTCTTACCTCTGCCGAAGCTCTCCTCCTGTGGTCAGGTACCACTAGAGTATTCCCATTGCTGCCCGGGACTATAGTAGAACCTATACTCATTCTGGGTCCAACTAACATGTACCGTTTGTCTCCGGATCTGTACTGGATGCTGTGGCACAGTGTCCCTTCGTAATTCACATCTTGTAAATCCTTGGAGGTGTCGTCTGGGGCTTTGGAGCACTGCATTACAATCAACACGATGATACTGATGATAAAAAGTGCTGAAACTGACCCCAAAGTGATGATCAAATAAAATGTAACGCTGTTCTCCTCCTCGTCTTTTACTGCGCTTTTAACATCAGAAGCTGCAAAAGCCTCTTTGGGCTCCACAACGTTGATAATCACAGTAGCTGTTGCTGAGAGTGAAACGTTCCCATTGTCTTTTACCAGTATGACCAGTTTATGCTCAGCCTCGTCTGTCTCTGTGAATGACCGAAGTGTCCTTATCTGTCCTGTATAGCGGTCCAAAGCAAAGAGACTGTGGTCAGTAACTTCCTGTAGTGAAAATAACAACCAGCCGTTATATCCTATATCAGCGTCATAGGCTCTCACTTTAGTCACCAAATGGCCTGCGTTCACATTGCGGGGAATCTCCTCCACACCTTCAGCGGAACCGTTAGCGCTGACTGGATACAGGATCACTGGAGCGTTGTCGTTCTGATCCAGAATGAACACGTTTATTGTGACGTTGCTGCTTAGTGACGGAATTCCAGAGTCTGTAGCTACAACTTGGAATTGGAACGTTTTGAGGGTTTCAAAATCAAAGCTTTTTAGCGCCAAAATGTTTCCATGTTCTGAATTTATGTTGAGAAAAGATGCCCATTTGTTCACGTCACCACCGTCTCTGAGAATATGATATGAAATAAGTGCGTTTTCATCTACGTCACGATCTGAAGCACTCACGTAAAATACTGAGGCGCCTGGGTGGTTATTCTCAGTGACATAGAAAGTATAGGGGCTCAGTGAAAACTCTGGACTGTTATCATTCACATCTGATACTACAACACTAATAGTCTTTACAGATGACAAAGACGGCTGGCCTGCGTCTTTGGCTACTATTGTAACATTATATTCAGAATGTTTTTCCCTATCCAGGGGTGAAAGGGTGAACACAGAGTAAATGTTATCCTGTAGTGATGGCATTAGTTTGAAAGTTGTGTCTTCCATCACAGTGCAGAGAACTTTCCCGTTGAGACCAGAGTCCAAATCATTAACACTGATTAGCGCGACTGTGGTTCCAGGTCTAGAATCCTCGGCGATTGCGCTTGAAAATGATGTCACCTCAATCTCAGGTGCATTGTCGTTGAGGTCAACTATCCTTATTACTACGCTTTTATCTGATGTCATTGGTGCAAGTCCTTTATCCGATGCCTGTATGTCGAGTTCGTACTTGTCTTTTTCTTCAAAATCTATCAGTCCTCTCACAATGATTTCACCTGTTACTGGGTTCAGATCAAAGAGTTTGCGTAATTTACTATTCACGCTATTGCCAAAAGAGTACATTACTAAACCGTTTGGTCCCTCGTCCAAATCGGTGGCGTTTACCTGTACAATTGTTGTGCCAACAATAGTATTTTCATTCACCAATACAGAGTACGCATCTTCAGTAAAAACCGGGGGGTTATCATTGACATCGGATACATCTACAGTTATTCTCATGTCTCCAGATCTTGGAGGTTTTCCTCCATCAATAGCTGTGAGCAGCAATATATGGCTCTTTACAGCCTCTCTATCCAGTGGTTTCTGTAATATTAATATCGGGATTTTGCCATCATCACCTCGGTCTTTAACTTCTAAACGGAAATGATCGTTGTGACTGAGTTTATACTGTTGAACTGAGTATTGTCCACCATCAGTGTCGAGTGCAGCCTGCAGCTGAAATCGCGCACCTGGTAAGGCTGACTCAAATATCTCTAACCGTTTCTCTTTCTCGGGAAAGCTGGGAGAATGGTCGTTAACATCTAACACCTCCACTGAGACATAATGGATCTCCAGCGGGTTCTCTAGAACGGTTTTCAGGTTGATCAAACACACGCTGCTTCGTTCACACACCTCCTCTCGGTCTATTTTTCGGTGCAAATATAAGATACCGTCATTCTGGTTTAGCTGGAAAAGGGGCTCCGTCGAGCCAGACACGATTCGAAATCCCCTCTCCTTCAAGGTGCTCAGATCTATTCCCAAATCCTTAGCTATATTCCCCACGACAGTTCCTTCCTTAAGCTCTTCAGAGATGGAATATCTTATCTGGGCTGAAGCTCCGCTCCAAAAGAGAACCAAAGCAACCATTGCCCAAAGCTTCCGTCGTTGCTCCCACCATGCTCCATGTCCTCTTTGTTCCATTTTTTTTATATATATTTAGTCCAAAAAGAATCCACAGCACGCGACACTATGCCTATATTGTTAACGAAACCTTACCCATTGCATTCCCAAATAGGATCATAGCTCATTATTCTAAAAAAGCATTTTAGTTCCGTTGAAGTGTGTATGAAATATCTCCTTGTTGCTTACGACTGTTGTCAGCTAGCTACTGAATGATAAACCAACTAAGGGGAGGGTGCAAAAGTATGACGCGACCGTTGCTTTCAGGAGCGTTACTCTAGTTAAGCACTGACACCATGCGATGCTACCACACATTGATTGCATGGTTGTGTAAAAGACATTGGCTACTCCAGCACCAGAAGCATGTTTGGCACAAACAGACAGAGACAGACAATCATAAAAATACACTGTGTGTAGGCAAATGTAGGCTAATATTATCTACCCAGCAACTGATACATATTTACAAAAATATCAAATGAAGCATGTTGCTTTATCTGCACGGTATATGTTCTCCTGCAGAGCTGCGAGACATCCGAGCGTTTCAGAACCACGCTAATAGACAGCGACACACAACGAGGGCACTACGCTGCGTCCAAAAAACACAGCTCTATGGCGAAACAATTTTGAATTCCTTTAAGATTGATTTAGCATGTACCACACTTACTATTCTAATGCAAATATATATGGTATAAAAAGGACACTGGATGAATTACGAAACAGAAATGCAAGACGATTCCCTCCATACTGTCGTGCATTACAGTACTAAAACAAATACACCAGAACACAAACCTAAACAGCAAAGCAGGTTAAAAAATACCCAAGATAATATGATTGTATTGAGACACTCAATGCACTGTACAGTTCAGTCTACATGGTTTATGAGGACCATGTACAATGTATGTGACTTGTATAAAAACGTATTAATCTCCTTACCTCTCCAGAAGCTCTCCTCCTGTGGTCAGGTACCACTAGTGTATTCCCATTGCTGCCCGGGACTATAGTAGAACCTATACTCATTCTGGGTCCAACTAACATGTACCGTTTGTCTCCGGGTCTGTACTGGATGCTGTGGCACAGTGTCCCGTCGTAATTCACATCTTGTAAATACTTGGAGGAATCGTCTGGGGCTTTGGAGCACTGCATTACAATCAACATGATGATACTGATGATAAAAAGTGCTGAAACTGACCCCAAAGTGATGATCAAATAAAATGTAACGCTGTTCTCCTCCTCGTCTTTTACTGCGCTTTTAACATCAGAAGCTGCAAAAGCCTCTTTGGGCTCCACAACGTTGATAATAACAGTAGCTGTTGCTGAGAGTGAAACGTTCCCATTGTCTTTTACCAGTATGGCCAGTTTATGCTCAGCCTCGTCTGTCTCTGTGAATGACCGAAGTGTCCTTATCTGTCCTGTATAGCGGTCCAAAGCAAAGAGACTGTGGTCAGTAACTTCCTGTAGTGAAAATAACAACCAGCCGTTATATCCTATATCAGCGTCATAGGCTCTCACTTTAGTCACCAAATGGCCTGCGTTCACATTGCGGGGAATCTCCTCCACACCTTCAGCGGAACCGTTAGCGCTGACTGGATACAGGATCACTGGAGCGTTGTCGTTCTGATCCAGAATGAACACGTTTATTGTGACGTTGCTGCTTAGTGACGGAATTCCAGAGTCTGTAGCTACAACTTGGAATTGGAACGTTTTGAGGGTTTCAAAGTCAAAGCTTTTTAGAGCGGAAATATGTCCATTATCAGAATTGATATTCAGGAAAGATGTCATATCATTTTGTGTCCCTTCGCCTCTAACAATGTGATATGAAATAGCAGCATTTTCGTTCAAGTCTTTATCAGTGGCGGTTACAGAGAATATGGATGCACCAGGGCCGTTATTTTCCACTAAGTACAGCTCAATAGGGTTTTGGGAGAATTCTGGGCTGTTGTCGTTCACATCTGATATCTGGACGCTCAGAGTTTTGAATGTGGACAGAGGAGGCTGACCACAGTCAGTGGCTGTTATTGTGATGTCATAATGGGACACGAGTTCTCTGTCTAAACGTTGTTTGGTCACTAAAGAGTACATGTTATCCTGAAAGGAAGGTTTTAACTCAAAGGGTACATCTCCTAACAGACTACACAACACTTTTCCATTAATACCAGAGTCTTTATCACTAACACTTATGAGAGAAATAACAGTCTCTGGTTTGGAATCTTCAGAGACCATATTGGAAAGGGATGTTACCTCTATCTCGGGTTTGTTATCATTTACGTCAAGTATTTTTATGATAACCCTACATTCGACAGTCCATGGAGGCTGACCTCTGTCTGATGCTTGCACACTTAGTTTGTACACCTCGGTGTCATCAAAGTCTACCTGGGCCTTAACTGTAATTTCACCTGTAACGCTATCCAATTCAAACACGTCATAAACTTTGCTCTTAAGGTTTCTGCCAAGAGAGTATTCAACAACACGGTTTAACCCTTCATCTAAATCAGTAGCACGTACTTTTACAACAACGGTACCAATAGGGGCGTTTTCTTGTAAAGTTACAGAATATGTGTCTTGACTAAAAACCGGCTTGTTATCATTTACGTCAAGAACAGTAACGGTTATATTTAGAGATCCTGATTTTGGCGGATTCCCTCCATCGATAGCAGTTAAAACCAATGAGTGATTGATTCTGTTCTCCCTATCTAGAGATTTCTGTAATATTAAAAATGGTATTTTGTCCTCATCGCTATCTTTTATGTCAATGTCGAAAAAATGATTCTGACTTAATTTGTAAAAACGTACAGAGTTTACCCCTATGTCCGGATCACGAGCAGTCGGAATTTGTAAGCGAGTTCCCGGAGGAACATGTTCCGCAATTTCAAAATGCTGCTCCTTTTCTGTGAACATAGGTGAATGGTCATTGACATCTTTGATTTCTAACTGAACATAATGTATTTCTAGAGGATTCTCAACTACAATCTTCAGGTTCATCAAACACGCGCCAGTGCCATCACAGTGCTCCTCTCTGTCGATATTCCTATGAACATACAAGACGCCATTGTTCTGATTTATCTGGAAAAGAGCGTCCTTGGATCCAGAAACGATCCGAAACCGTCGGTCCACCAAAGTACTGACGTCAAGACCCAAATCCTTAGCAACATTTCCAACAACGGATCCCTCTTTCACCTCCTCTGGAATAGAGTACCTTATCTGAGCCGAAACCTGCTCCACGAAGCACAGCAGCAAAGAGAAACGCAGAGCAACCCACCAGTACTCCCATCTGCGCCTTTGTTCTCCGTCTCCCATCGTTAAATAGACAATTATGCACAATTCTCAAATAAAAAAAGACATTCCTAGTGATCAGATAACCGACTCGTAACGATCCATAGTCCTACTGAATCCAATTCTTAAGCACATAAAAGAATACATGTATTATATGTACACAGGAGCACGTCTTGTTCTGATGTCCACCGCACTCTATCTGTATGTGTGGGGGGGAAAACAGCCCAGAGGGGCAGGGCCTAATCTACCAACAGCCTCATTTTATTACACTGACATCCTGTGGTCCGGGAATCAGATTCTATAACTTTATAAACATGGAGATATTGTCTGTTTTGTCGTAGCAGTCAAGGAATATAGAAAATGTGTAAACGGAAAGAGAGTCTGATGGACTCCAACACATACATACATACAAGTGAGCTGTTGATTCAGCACCACCGAGGTGGACAGCGACCGACTCAGCAGACTGTACTTCATCACGCACGCTAATGACATTTCAATGAACCAGAAAATCAAATCAATTGACCAACACGATACTTTATATACTTAATACTGTAACTGTTGAAATGCTTTGAAATAGCTCTTACCTCTCCAGAAGCACTCCTCCTGTGGTCAGGTACCACTAGAGTATTCCCATTGCTGCCCGGGACTATAGTAGAACCTATACTCATTCTGGGTCCAACTAACATGTACCGTTTGTCTCCGGATCTGTACTGGATGCTGTGGCACAGTGTCCCGTCGTAATTCACATCTTGTAAATACTTGGAGGAGTCGTCTGGGGCTTTGGAGCACTGCATTACAATCAACACGATGATACTGATGATAAAAAGTGCTGAAACTGACCCCAAAGTGATGATCAAATAAAATGTAACGCTGTTCTCCTCCTCGTCTTTTACTGCGCTTTTAACATCAGAAGCTGCAAAAGCCTCTTTGGGCTCCACAACGTTGATAATCACAGTAGCTGTTGCTGAGAGTGAAACGTTCCCATTGTCTTTTACCAGTATGACCAGTTTATGCTCAGCCTCGTCTGTCTCTGTGAATGACCGAAGTGTCCTTATCTGTCCTGTATAGCGGTCCAAAGCAAAGAGACTGTGGTCAGTAACTTCCTGTAGTGAAAATAACAACCAGCCGTTATATCCTATATCAGCGTCATAGGCTCTCACTTTAGTCACCAAATGGCCTGCGTTCACATTGCGGGGAATCTCCTCCACACCTTCAGCGGAACCGTTAGCGCTGACTGGATACAGGATCACTGGAGCGTTGTCGTTCTGATCCAGAATGAACACGTTTATTGTGACGTTGCTGCTTAGTGACGGAATTCCAGAGTCTGTAGCTACAACTTGGAATTGGAACGTTTTGAGGGTTTCAAAGTCAAAGCTTTTTAGCGCCAAAATGTTTCCATTTTCTGAATTTATGTTGAGAAAAGATGCCCATTTGTTCACGTCACCATCTCTCAGAATATGATATGAAATAAGAGCGTTTTCATCTACATCACGATCTGATGCACTTACGTAAAATACTGAGGCGCCTGGGTCGTTATTCTCAGTGACATATAAAGTATAGGAGCTTAATGAAAACTCTGGACTGTTATCATTCACATCTGATATAACTACGCTTATAGTCTTTACAGATGACAGGGACGGCTGGCCTGCATCTTTAGCAACTACTGTTAGATCATATTGTGATAATTTCTCTCGATCCAGTGATGACTTGGTGACTACAGAATACATGTTGTCCTGTAAAGACGGCATTAATGTAAATGGTATGTCCTCGAGTAAAGAGCAGATCACTTTTCCATTAAGACCAGAGTCTAAATCATTAACACTGATTAGTGCTACAGTGGTACCGGGTCTGGAATCCTCGGGGATTGCGTTCGAAAAAGACGTCACCTCTATCTCAGGTGCATTATCGTTGAGGTCAATAATCTTTACTGTTATGCTTTTGTCTGTTGTCAGAGGTGCAGATCCTTTATCAGATGCCATTATGTCGATCTCATAGCTGTCTTGTAGCTCGAAATCGACTAATTCTTTCACAACTATCTCACCCGTATTCGTATTTACATCGAAAATCTTACGTATCTTGTTTTTTACCATTTTACCGAAAAAGTAAAGGACCTCGGCATTCGAACCCTCGTCTAAATCCGTGGCATTTACTTGCACGACTGTCGTGCCTATTGGAGAATTTTCATTCAATGTCACTGAGTATGACTCTTTGACAAAAACGGGCATATTATCATTTACATCTAAAACATCAATAACTATTTCCACAGTCCCAGACCTGGGAGGTTTTCCTCCATCAATGGCTGTGAGTAGTAATGTATGTCGTTTCATAGCTTCTCTATCTAGGGGCTTTAGTAGATTTAGAACAGGAATTTTACCTTCCCTTCCTCGATCTTTAACCTCCAAACGAAAATGGTCATTATGACTGAGTTTATATTGCTGAACCGAGTACTGGCCAGCATCTGGATCAACGGCAGCTTGCAGCTGAAATCGTGCACCAGGTAAAGCGGATTCGTATATTTCTAACCGATTCTCTTTCTCGGGAAAGCTGGGAGAATGGTCGTTAACATCTAACACCTCCACTGAGACATAATGGATCTCCAGCGGGTTCTCTAGAACGGTTTTCAGATTGATCAAACACACGCTGCTCCGTTCACACACCTCCTCTCGGTCTATTTTTCGGTTCACATATAAGATACCGTCATTCTGGTTTAGCTGGAAAAGGGGCTCCGTCGAGCCAGACACGATTCGAAATCCCCTCTCCTTCAAGGTGCTCAGATCTATTCCCAAATCCTTAGCTATATTCCCCACGACAGTTCCTTCCTTAAGCTCTTCAGAGATGGAATATCTTATCTGTGCTGAAGCTCCGCTCCAAAACAGAACCAAAGCAACCATGTAGGTGACACTCTGCCGTCGCTCCCGCCATGCCCTTTGTTCCATGTTTTCAAGACAAATAGCCCTAATCCACAGCACTTCCACTATTCCTTCATTTGTGACCGTTGTCTTTCCAGTATGTTCGTCAAATACCAAAACGAATAAACAAACAATAGTCTTATTTATGTCAATTCCAGATCTTATTCTCTCCACGAACCTGCACGACTGTATAACTCCAGGGACCGATCAAACCTACCAAACCAGCCAGGAGGAGGGCTCAAAAGCATGACGACAGTATTTCTACCAGAAGCGCTATAGCTGGGTACTGACACCATGCGATTCTAACTCGCATTGCGCTGTTGTTTAATAATGTTAGGCCTACTTTTACTAGTCCAACCCACCCAGAATGCTATATTGGTACAACGCATGAGGAAAAAAGGTCAGTACAAGTTTAGAATAAAAATTGTCAAAGACTCCAGTCACCCAGGTCATAGACTGTTCTCTCTGCTACCACACAGCAAGCGGTACGGGAGCGCCAAGTCTAGGTCCATTCATCCAATGTCCACCCGGACTATTTACATTGCCACCCCCTTTGTTTTTACACTGCTACTCACTGTTTATTATCTATCCATAATCACTTTACCTACATATTAAAATTACCTCGATCAAGCCTGTACCCCGCGTATTGACTCGGTAGCGGTACCCCCTGTATATAGGCTCTTTATTGTTATTTTATTGTGTTACTTTTAATTAAATGTTTTACTTTAATTAATTTAGTAAATATTTTCTTAACTCTTTTTCTTGATCTGCATTGTGGGTTAATAAGGGCTTGCAAGTAAGAATGTCACGGTATGGTCGGCAACTGTTGTATTCTGCGCATGTGACAAATACAATTTGATTTGATTTGATTTTGATGACTGGACTCGGCAGACCCATAATTCATATGTCTTAAAGGTTCCGTTAAATAAAATGTACTGAAGCATGCAACACGTCTCCCATATTTAAATAAATCAAGCTATTTATACTGTCCTTTTTTGGGGACAACACTTCATTATGCAAAAAGCGTATTGAATTCCTAGAGATCGATAGAGGACTGTTTTTTTATATCTGTGCCATTATAGCGTCTGTGACAGCATGGGCAGCGCCATTGAGGCTACAACCTATAGGAATCCCCAGCTAATTGACGACTTTGGCTACTTTAAAATGGCGGAAGCATGGTGGAAGCACTAAATGGTGCTGCCCATGCTAAAACGGCCGTTTGGCCACTAGAGGCCTCTATCATTCTCTATGGTTGAATAGCCCAACGTTTCAGCACCACGGTGGTGGACAGCGCCCTGCCTGCCCTGAGCGGCATGTCCTGCGTGTGGTGGTGGGGAATAAACAGGTTAACTTCCACGTGCCAAGCTCTCAGATCATGTCACAGACACAACCCTCTGATTTTAAAACATCATATTTGACCAACTCACACATAACCCTTTCAGTCAAGGAAATATGAAATACATACAAATACAATGATAGCGTATGCAATTCTCCAACTCAAGCATACTATCAGCACTACATGTCAATGGTCAGGTGTAAGAGCATTGTGAACAATAAATTCGTTTTCATCCCCTTACCTCTCCAGAAGCTCTCCTCCTGTGGTCAGGTACCACTAGAGTATTCCCATTGCTGCCCGGGACTATAGTAGAACCTATACTCATTCTGGGTCCAACTAACATGTACCGTTTGTCTCCGGATCTGTACTGGATGCTGTGGCACAGTGTCCCGTCGTAATTCACATCTTGTAAATACTTGCAGGAATCGTCTGGGGCTTTGGAGCACTGCATTACAATCAACACGATGATACTGATGATAAAAAGTGCTGAAACTGACCCCAAAGTGATGATCAAATAAAATGTAACGCTGTTCTCCTCCTCGTCTTTTACTGCGCTTTTAACATCAGAAGCTGCAAAAGCCTCTTTGGGCTCCACAACGTTGATAATCACAGTAGCTGTTGCTGAGAGTGAAACGTTCCCATTGTCTTTTACCAGTATGACCAGTTTATGCTCAGCCTCGTCTGTCTCTGTGAATGACCGAAGTGTCCTTATCTGTCCTGTATAGCGGTCCAAAGCAAAGAGACTGTGGTCAGTAATTTCCTGTAGTGAAAATAACAACCAGCCGTTATATCCTATATCAGCGTCATAGGCTCTCACTTTAGTCACCAAATGGCCTGCGTTCACATTGCGGGGAATCTCCTCCACACCTTCAGCGGAACCGTTAGCGCTGACTGGATACAGGATCACTGGAGCGTTGTCGTTCTGATCCACAATGAACACGTTTATTGTGACGTTGCTGCTTAGTGACGGAATTCCAGAGTCTGTAGCTACAACTTGGAATTGGAACGTTTTGAGGGTTTCAAAGTCAAAGCTTTTTAGAGCGGAAATATGTCCATTATCAGAATTGATATTCAAGAAAGATGCCATATCGTTCTGTATCCCTTCTCCTCTAACAATGTGATATGAAATCGCAGCATTTTCATTCAAGTCTTTATCTGTGGCGCTTACATAAAATATTGACGCACCAGGGCCGTTATTTTCCACTAAGTACAGCTCAAGGGGGTTTTGGGAGAATTCTGGACTGTTATCATTCACATCTGATATCTGGACGCTCAGAGTTTTGAATGTGGACAGAGGAGGCTGACCACAGTCAGTGGCTGTTATTGTGATGTCATAATGGGACACGAGTTCTCTGTCTAAACGCTGTTTCGTAACTAAAGAGTACATGTTATCTTGAAATGAAGGTTTCAATTCAAAAGGTACATCTTCTGACAGACTGCAAATTACTTTACCGTTAATGCCGGAGTCTTTGTCAGTTACACTGATGAGAGAAATAACAGTCTCTGGTTTGGAATCTTCAGAGACCATATTGGAAAGAGATGTTACCTCTATCTCGGGTTTGTTATCATTAACATCAAGTATTTTTATGATAACCCTACATTCTGTCCTCATAGGGGGCTGTCCTTTATCTGATGCCATGACATCAGCTCTGTAAACTTCAGTGTCCTCAAAGTCGATTTTACCCTTCACTGATATTTCACCGGTATTGGAATCTAAGCTAAAAGTATCATATACTTTTCTTTTGAGGTTTTTCACGAATGAATATATAATTTCAGAATACACACCGTCATCCAAATCGGTAGCATTAACTTTAGCAACAATTGTTCCAACTGCACCGTTTTCCTGTATTGTCACAGAATACACATCCTGGCTGAAAATAGGTCTGTTGTCATTATTATCAAGAACAGTGACTGAAATGTTGACATGCCCTGATCTTGGCGGGCTACCGCCATCGATGGCCGTTAAAACTAAAATATGTTTGCTTTCACGTTCCCTATCGAGAGGTTTATGTAATTTCAAAACAGGGATTTTTCCTTCTTCTCCTGTGTCCCGCAGCTCCAGATCAAAATATTCAGTATGGCTTAATTTATATAAACGAACAGAATTCATTCCGGAATCTGGATCGCGTGCTGCCTGTAACTGGAAACCTGTGCCTGGCAGAGTAGATTCTGCTATTTCCAAATGCTGTTCTTTCTCTGGGAAACTGGGTGAATGGTCGTTCATATCACTTATCTCTATCCCTACATAATGGATTTCTAAAGGATTCTCAACAACGATTTTCAGGTTTATCATGCACGCACTATTGCCATCACAGAGCTCCTCTCTGTCGATATTCTTATGAACATACAAGACGCCATTGTTCTGATTTATCTGGAAAAGAGCGTCATTAGATCCAGAAACGATACGAAACCGCCTCTCCACCAAAGTACTGACGGCAAGACCCAAATCCTTAGCAACATTTCCAACAACGGATCCCTCTTTCACCTCCTCTGGAATAGAGTACCTTATCTGAGCCGAAACCTGCTCCACGAAGCACAGCAGCAAAGAGAAACGCAGAGCAACCCACCAGTACTCCCATCTGCGCCTTTGTCCTCCGTCTCCCATCGTTAAACAGCGGGACAAAAACACTGTCCTCAATGAAAAAATACAATCCTAATGATCAGATGGCCAACTCGTAATGATCCATACTGAATCAAATGCTTCAGCACCGGAAAATAATACACCTATTATCTGACTATCGTATACACGTCTTGTTCGGGTGTCCACACCGGTCTCTCAGTGTGTGAAACAAAACAGCCCAGAGAGGGGTAGGGTCTAATCTACAAAGTACCAAACAGTCTCCTTATGTTACACTGACACCATGTGGTCCGGGATTCTTGTCCACCCAACAGGCTACGATGAGTTTCCGTGTGTGTCGTCTGTATCGAATCCAGTAAATACGCCGATATCAGTAAAAATACAAATAAAATAACGAGTAAAGATAAAGCGGTGCTAGATAGGAGAGGAAGAGAAACATACTAAATTGAAGGTGTGCACAGTGAAATAACAGATAATACACCTCAGGCAGTAGCCTAGCCTAGCATGCACTCGCCAGCTAACCTAAGAAGTGATCTTGGAATTCAGCACCATGGACAGCGCCCCCTACAGCGAGTTTGCGTTTGGACATTACGCACAGACGACAACATGCTCGCACACACATTCACTCAAAACATGTCTCTTTCTCTGACTTAATAGGCAGTAACGGATAAAGACAGTTCTTACCTCTCCAGAAGCACTCCTCCTGTGGTCAGGTACCACTAGAGTATTCCCATTGCTTCCCGGGACTATAGTAGAACCTATACTCATTCTGGGTCCAACTAACATGTACCGTTTGTCTCCGGATCTGTACTGGATGCTGTGGCACAGTGTCCCATCGTAATTCACATCTTGTAAATACTTGGAGGAATCGTCTGGGGCTTTGGAGCACTGCATTACAATCAACACGATGATACTGATGATAAAAAGTGCTGAAACTGACCCCAAAGTGATGATCAAATAAAATGTAACGCTGTTCTCCTCCTCGTCTTTTACTGCGCTTTTAACTTCAGAAGCTGCAAAAGCCTCTTTGGGCTCCACAACGTTGATAATCACAGTAGCTGTTGCTGAGAGTGAAACGTTCCCATTGTCTTTTACCAGTATGACCAGTTTATGCTCAGCCTCGTCTGTCTCTGTGAATGACCGAAGTGTCCTTATCTGTCCTGTATAGCGGTCCAAAGCAAAGAGACTGTGGTCAGTAACTTCCTGCAGTGAAAATAACAACCAGCCGTTATATCCTATATCAGCGTCATAGGCTCTCACTTTAGTCACCAAATGGCCTGCGTTCACATTGCGGGGAATCTCCTCCACACCTTCAGCGGAACCGTTAGCGCTGACTGGATACAGGATCACTGGAGCGTTGTCGTTCTGATCCACAATGAACACGTTTATTGTGACGTTGCTGCTTAGTGACGGAATTCCAGAGTCTGTAGCTACAATTTGGAATTGGAACGTTTTGATGGTTTCAAAGTCAAAGCTTTTTAGCGCGTAAATGTTACCATCATCAGAATTGATATTCAAGAAAGATGTCATATCGTTCTGTGTCCCTTCTCCTCTAATTATGTGATATGAAATAGCAGCATTTTCATTCAAGTCTTTATCAAAGGCGGTTACAGAGAATATGGATGCACCAGGGGCGTTATTTTCCACTAAGTAGAGCTCAATAGGGTTTTGGGAGAATTCTGGGCTGTTATCGTTCACATCTGATATCTGGACGCTCAGAGTTTTGAATGTGGACAGAGGAGGCTGACCACAGTCAGTGGCTGTTATTGTGATGTCATAATGGGACACGAGTTCTCGATCTAATCGCCCTTTTGTGACGACAGAATACACATTGTCCTGAAATGATGGTTTTAATTCAAATGGGACGTCCTCGGATATTGTTAATAGGACTTTGCCGTTGTTACCGGAGTCTGTATCCGTTACGCTAATGAGAGATATGACTGTTCCAGACTTTGAGTCCTCGGATATCATGTTAGACAGTGACGTCACCTCTATTTCTGGTTTATTGTCGTTTACATCCGTTATCTTGATGACAACTCTACAGTCGACTGATAGTGGGGGTTGTCCTTTGTCAAAGGCTTGCACTGTTAATTTGTAAACCTCATTCTCTTCAAAGTCTACTGGACCTATGACACGAATTTCACCAGTAAGACTGTTCAAATTAAATATGTCATGAACTTTGCGCTTTATGTTTCTACCAAGTGCATATTCAACTTCACCATTTTGACCTTCGTCTGTGTCAGTGGCGTTTATGTTTAAAACGGTTGTTCCAATAGGTGCATTTTCCTGGATAGTAACAGAATAGATATCTTTACCACAAACGGGTCGATTGTCATTGACATCAACAACTGTAACCGTAATATTTAGAGTACCCGATCTCGGGGGATTGGCTCCATCTATTGCTGTTAAAATGAATGCGTGGTTTGTGTTTTGTTCTCTATCAATACCCTTCCTTAAGATTAAAAACGGAACTTTGTCTTCGTCTCCATTATCAATTAATTCCAATTCGAAATGAGGATTACTACTTAATAAGTACATGCGCACAGAGTTCAATCCAACATCTGCATCCCGTGCGGTCTGGAGTTCAAAGCGCGTATCAGAAAGGGCATTTTCCGCTATCTCTAAGTGCAGATCCTTTTCAGTAAAACTGGGCGAGTGATCATTAACATCCGTTATTTCTACACCAACATAATGAATCTCTAAAGGGTTTTCAACAGCGATTTTCAGGTTTATCAGACAAGCGTCAGTGCCATCACAGAGCTCCTCTCTGTCGATATTCTTATGAACATACAAGACGCCATTGTTCTGATTTATCTGGAAAAGAGCGTCATTAGATCCAGAAACGATACGAAACCGCCTCTCCACCAAAGTACTGACGGCAAGACCCAAATCCTTAGCAACATTTCCAACAACGGATCCCTCTTTCACCTCCTCTGGAATAGAGTACCTTATCTGAGCCGAAACCTGCTCCACGAAGCACAGCAGCAAAGAGAAACGCAGAGCAACCCACCAGTACTCCCATATGCGCCTTTGTTCTCCGTCTCCCATCGTGAAATACACAATTATGCACAATCCTCAATGAAAGAAAATCGAATCCTAATATTCAGATAAACAACTCGTTATTATCCATACTGTATCCAATATTTCAGCACCGGAAAAGAATACGGTTCTCTCTGTCCAACATATCAGGGTTTTCGGATGTCTGCTCAGCTCTCTCTAGAACAAACCAAATCAGATAAAAGCAGAACAAAACAGCCCAGAGAGGGGCAGGCCCTATAGTACATAGCACAAGACTGTATCTTTGTGCTATACTGGCACCCTGTGGGCTGGGATTCCATCCACAATTATATGAGCTCCGAGAGATTACAAACCAATAAATATGCATACATTAGCTATCAAATAACGAGTACAAATGGAGATGGAAGGTGAGTAGATACATAGCAAAATAACAGAAAACGCAGGTATGGTAGTAGTCTAGCGTGATCTCTCCAACTAATGAAGGGAGCTTGAAGTTCAGCACCATGGACAGAAACCACGGCAGCTAGTTTGCCTACGTACATTAGCCACGGACCAAACATGATCAAAACAAAATACATTATGGATTGTAAAGGTTAGGGTAAGTTCTTACCTCTCCAGAAGCTCTCCTCCTGTGGTCAGGTACCACTAGAGTATTCCCATTGCTGCCCGGGACTATAGTAGAACCTATACTCATTCTGGGTCCAACTAACATGTACCGTTTGTCTCCGGATCTGTACTGGATGCTGTGGCACAGTGTCCCGTCGTAATTCACATCTTGTAAATACTTGGAGGAATCGTCTGGGGCTTTGGAGCACTGCATTACAATCAACACGATGATACTGATGATAAAAAGTGCTGAAACTGACCCCAAAGTGATGATCAAATAAAATGTAACGCTGTTCTCCTCCTCGTCTTTTACTGCGCTTTTAACATCAGAAGCTGCAAAACCCTCTTTGGGCTCCACAACGTTGATAATAACAGTAGCTGTTGCTGAGAGTGAAACGTTCCCATTGTCTTTTACCAGTATGACCAGTTTATGCTCAGCCTCGTCTGTCTCTGTGAATGACCGAAGTGTCCTTATCTGTCCTGTATAGCGGTCCAAAGCAAAGAGACTGTGGTCAGTAACTTCCTGTAGTGAAAATAACAACCAGCCGTTATATCCTATATCAGCGTCATAGGCTCTCACTTTAGTCACCAAATGGCCTGCGTTCACATTGCGGGGAATCTCCTCCACACCTTCAGCGGAACCGTTAGCGCTGACTGGATACAAGATCACTGGAGCGTTGTCGTTCTGATCCAGAATGAACACGTTTATTGTGACGTTGCTGCTTAGTGACGGAATTCCAGAGTCTGTAGCTACAACTTGGAATTGGAACGTTTTGAGGGTTTCAAAGTCAAAGCTTTTTAGAGCGGAAATATATCCATTATCAGAATTGATATTCAAGAAAGATGCCATATCGTTCTGTATCCCTTCTCCTCTAATTATGTGATATGAAATAGCAGCATTTTCATTCAAGTCTTTATCAAAGGCGGTTACAGCGAATATGGATGCACCAGGGGCGTTATTTTCCACTAAGTAGAGCTCAATAGGGTTTTGGGAGAATTCTGGGCTGTTATCGTTCACATCTGATATCTGGACGCTCAGAGTTTTGAATGTGGACAGAGGAGGCTGACCACAGTCAGTGGCTGTTATTGTGATGTCATAATGGGACACGAGTTCTCGATCTAAACGTCCTTTTGTGACTATAGAATATACGTTTTCTTTATATGATGGCTTCAATTCAAAAGGTATATTTTCTGATATACTTGAAATCACTTTAGCATTAATACCGGAGTCTTTATCTGTGACACTGATGAGAGAAATAACAGTTCCTGGTTTGGACTCTTCAGACACCGTATTAGAGAGGGATGTAACATCAATTTCTGGCTCATTGTCATTGATATCGATTATCTTTATGACCACTCTACATTCCACAGTCAGCGGAGGTTGTCCTTTGTCCGAGGCCTGAACATCTAGTTTATACACCTCTGTGTCCTCGAAGTCCACTTCACCTTTAACTCTAATGTCTCCAGTTAGCCTATCCAGTTCAAAAATATCATAGACTTTTCTCCTTAAGGTTTTACCCAGGCTGAACTCAACCTCACTATTACTTCCTTCATCTGGATCAGTTGCATTTACTCTAATAACAACTGTACCAACTCCAACGTTTTCTTGTATCCTAACATTATATGTATCCTGACTAAAGACGGGACGGTTGTCATTACTATCTAGAACAACAATTGTAACATTTAGAGTTCCTAATCTTTGAGGATTACCTCCATCTATCGATGTTAGGAGAAGAGTGTGTTTTACTTGTTGTTCCCTGTCCAGTGACTTCTTTAAAACTAAAAAGGGTATTTTGTCCTCGTCGCTTTGCCGCACATCGATTTCAAAATGATCGTTAGACGTTATTTTATAGGTATGAACTGAATTCATCCCAACATCAGGATCACGAGCTGCATGTAATTGGAACCGTGTACCTGGAGGGGTATGCTCAGCTATCTCAAATTTCTGTTCCTTTTCTGGGAAATTAGGTGAATTATCATTCACATCTGTGATTTCTACAGCTACATAATGGACTTCTAGCGGGGTTTCAACGACTATTTTAAGGTCTATCAAGCACACGCCAGTGCCATCACAGAGCTCCTCTCTGTCGATATTCTTATGAACATACAAGACGCCATTGTTCTGATTTATCTGGAAAAGAGCGTCATTAGATCCAGAAACGATACGAAACCGCCTCTCCACCAAAGTACTGACGGCAAGACCCAAATCCTTAGCAACATTTCCAACAACGGATCCTTCTTTCACCTCCTCTGGAATAGAGTACCTTATCTGAGCCGAAACCTGCTCCACGAAGCACAGCAGCAAAGAGAAACGCAGAGCAACCCACCAGTACTCCCATCTGCGCCTTTGTTCTCCGTCTCCCATCGTGAAATACACAATTATGCACAATCCTCAATGAAAGAAAATCGAATCCTAATATTCAGATAAACAACTCGTTATTATCCATACTGTATCCAATATTTCAGCACCGGAAAAGAATACGGTTCTCTCTGTCCAACATATCAGGGTTTTCGGATGTCTGCTCAGCTCTCTCTAGAACAAACCAAATCAGATAAAAGCAGAACAAAACAGCCCAGAGAGGGGCAGGCCCTATAGTACATAGCACAAGACTGTATCTTTGTGCTATACTGGCACCCTGTGGGCTGGGATTCCATCCACAATTATATGAGCTCCGAGAGATTACAAACCAATAAATATGCATACATTAGCTATCAAATAACGAGTACAAATGGAGATGGAAGGTGAGTAGATACATAGCAAAATAACAGAAAACGCAGGTATGGTAGTAGTCTAGCGTGATCTCTCCAACTAATGAAGGGAGCTTGAAGTTCAGCACCATGGACAGAAACCACGGCAGCTAGTTTGCCTACGTACATTAGCCACGGACCAAACATGATCAAAACAAAATACATTATGGATTGTAAAGGTTAGGGTAAGTTCTTACCTCTCCAGAAGCTCTCCTCCTGTGGTCAGGTACCACTAGAGTATTCCCATTGCTGCCCGGGACTATAGTAGAACCTATACTCATTCTGGGTCCAACTAACATGTACCGTTTGTCTCCGGATCTGTACTGGATGCTGTGGCACAGTGTCCCGTCGTAATTCACATCTTGTAAATACTTGGAGGAATCGTCTGGGGCTTTGGAGCACTGCATTACAATCAACACGATGATACTGATGATAAAAAGTGCTGAAACTGACCCCAAAGTGATGATCAAATAAAATGTAACGCTGTTCTCCTCCTCGTCTTTTACTGCGCTTTTAACATCAGAAGCTGCAAAAGCCTCTTTGGGCTCCACAACGTTGATAATCACAGTAGCTGTTGCTGAGAGTGAAACGTTCCCATTGTCTTTTACCAGTATGACCAGTTTATGCTCAGCCTCGTCTGTCTCTGTGAATGACCGAAGTGTCCTTATCTGTCCTGTATAGCGGTCCAAAGCAAAGAGACTGTGGTCAGTAACTTCCTGTAGTGAAAATAACAACCAGCCGTTATATCCTATATCAGCGTCATAGGCTCTCACTTTAGTCACCAAATGGCCTGCGTTCACATTGCGGGGAATCTCCTCCACACCTTCAGCGGAACCGTTAGCGCTGACTGGATACAGGATCACTGGAGCGTTGTCGTTCTGATCCAGAATGAACACGTTTATTGTGACGTTGCTGCTTAGTGACGGAATTCCAGAGTCTGTAGCTACAACTTGGAATTGGAACGTTTTGAGGGTTTCAAAGTCAAAGCTTTTTAGAGCGGAAATATGTCCATTATCAGAATTGATATTCAAGAAAGATGCCATATCGTTCTGTATCCCTTCTCCTCTAATTATGTGATATGAAATAGCAGCATTTTCATTCAAGTCTTTATCAAAGGCGGTTACAGCGAATATGGATGCACCAGGGGCGTTATTTTCCACTAAGTAGAGCTCAATAGGGTTTTGGGAGAATTCTGGGCTGTTATCGTTCACATCTGATATCTGGACGCTCAGAGTTTTGAATGTGGACAGAGGAGGCTGACCACAGTCAGTGGCTGTTATTGTGATGTCATAATGGGACACGAGTTCTCTGTCTAAACGACCCTTTGTGACGACAGAATATACGTTTTCTTTATATGATGGCTTTAACTCAAATGGCACGTCTTCAGATATACTAGCAAGCACTTTACCATTAATACCAGAATCTTTATCTGTGACACTGATGAGAGAAATAACAGTTCCTGGTTTAGAAACTTCAGACACCGTATTAGAGAGGGATGTTACACCAATAGATGGTTTATTATCATTTACATCAGTTATCTTTATAATAACTCGACAATCAACAGTCAGTGGAGGTTGTCCTTTATCAGACGCCTCTATATTTAACCTGTACACCTCATTATCCTCGAAATCTACTGGACCTTTAACCCGAATATCTCCAGTAAGGCTATCCAGTTCAAATATGTCATATACTCCACGCTTTAAATTCCTACCAAGCGTATATTCAACTTCTCCATTTGATCCATGGTCTGTATCAGTTGCGTTAACGCTTACTACAATCCTACCGATATCAGCATTTTCCTGTAACGTCACTGAGTAGACGTCTTGGCTACATACAGGTTGATTATCATTTGTATCAAGGACTGTGACAGTGATGTTCAGAGTACCTGTTCTAGGCGGATTCCCCCCATCCAATGCTCTCAATAATAATACATGTTTGGTCTTCTGTTCCCTATCTAAGGCTTTCTGTAAAACCAAAAAAGGGATTTTATCACCTTCCCCGCTATCTCGCAGCTCTAAATCAAAATGCTCGTTTTGATTTAATTTATAGGTACGTACTGAATTTATTCCATAGTCCAAATCACGCGCAGTCTGGAGTTCAAAACGAGCCCCTGGCAGTTTATTCTCAGCTATTTTGACGTGTATATCTTTCTCGGAGAAGCTGGGGGTATGGTCGTTAATGTCTGTTATTTCTACACCTACATAATGGACTTCTAACGGGTTTTCAACAATGATCTCTAGATCTATCACACATGCAACATTTCCGACACAAAGCTCCTCTCTGTCAATATTCTTATGAACATACAAGACGCCATTGTTCTGATTTATCTGGAAAAGAGCGTCATTAGATCCAGAAACGATACGAAACCGCCTCTCCACCAAAGTACTGACGGCAAGACCCAAATCCTTAGCAACATTTCCAACAACGGATCCCTCTTTCACCTCCTCTGGAATAGAGTACCTTATCTGAGCCGAAACCTGCTCCACGAAGCACAGCAGCAAAGAGAAACGCAGAGCAACCCACCAGTACTCCCATCTGCGCCTTTGTCCTGCGTCTTCCATCGTTAAATAGAAAATGAAACACAATTCCTCAATGAAAAAAATCCAATGCTGAAGATCAGATGGCCAACGGGTTTCTATCCACACTTTCTCCAATGTTTCATCAGCGAAATAGAACACAATCCTTTATGCCTATCGTCTTGTTCTAATGTCAGCCCCGACCTATGTATGGAACAAAACAACCCAGAGAGGGGCAGGGCCTATTCTACAAAGCACCAGTTAGTCTCCTTGTGTTATACTGACACCCAGCGCTCCGTGCTCCTGTTTACCGCCGTAGAATGCATTGTTTTCTACATACATTTGGTTGTGACTATTTGTATTGATAAAAGCCCCAGTTGCATTGGGTCCATTTTTTCATTTAACCGTTATTTAACTAGGCAAATCCGTTAAGAACGAATTCTTATTTACAATGATGGCCTACCCCGGCCAAACCCGGATGACGCTAGGCCAATTGTGCACCGCCCTATGGGACTCTCAATCACGGCCGGATGTAATACAGCCGGGATTCGAACCAGGACGCTGCGCCACTCGGGGGCACATAGCAATGTAAAAGGGTGAGGAAAGGTCGAGGAAGAATATAAAATGGTATGGAACAGTAGGCTACTAAGATGATGTAGAGGACTGGCCAACACACTTAAAAAGGAAGAGAAGGCAACAACACGCGTTCAACGGAAAACAATGAATGTACAATTCAGCACCACTAGAGAAGACCTCAACCGCACCAGCCATTATGCACAGAAATGCCGTTTGTAGACAAATGAGTGTTGCTGGGGCCTGGTTATGACTCGTCAACTATTTTAAGGGAGGTATCATCATATTTCCCAAACACCCATATAGGCCAAAAACAAACACATAAGATTATAAATATATAGCGCTTACCTCTCCAGAAGCTCTCCTCCTGTGGTCAGGTACCACTAGAGTATTCCCATTGCTGCCCGGGACTATAGTAGAACCTATACTCATTCTGGGTCCAACTAACATGTACCGTTTGTCTCCGGATCTGTACTGGATGCTGTGGCACAGTGTCCCGTCGTAATTCACATCTTGTAAATACTTGGAGGAATCGTCTGGGGCTTTGGAGCACTGCATTACAATCAACACGATGATACTGATGATAAAAAGTGCTGAAACTGACCCCAAAGTGATGATCAAATAAAATGTAACGCTGTTCTCCTCCTCGTCTTTTACTGCGCTTTTAACATCAGAAGCTGCAAAAGCCTCTTTGGGCTCCACAACGTTGATAATCACAGTAGCTGTTGCTGAGAGTGAAACGTTCCCATTGTCTTTTACCAGTATGACCAGTTTATGCTCAGCCTCGTCTGTCTCTGTGAATGACCGAAGTGTCCTTATCTGTCCTGTATAGCGGTCCAAAGCAAAGAGACTGTGGTCAGTAACTTCCTGTAGTGAAAATAACAACCAGCCGTTATATCCTATATCAGCGTCATAGGCTCTCACTTTAGTCACCAAATGGCCTGCGTTCACATTGCGGGGAATCTCCTCCACACCTTCAGCGGAACCGTTAGCGCTGACTGGATACAAGATCACTGGAGCGTTGTCGTTCTGATCCAGAATGAACACGTTTATTGTGACGTTGCTGCTTAGTGACGGAATTCCAGAGTCTGTAGCTACAATTTGGAATTGGAACGTTTTGATGGTTTCAAAGTCAAAGCTTTTTAGCGCGTAAATGTTACCATCATCAGAATTTATATTCAAGAAAGATGTCATATCGTTTTGTGTCCCTTCTCCTCTAACAATGTGATATGAAATAGCAGCATTTTCATTCAAGTCTTTATCTGTGGCGCTTACAGAGAATATGGATGCACCACGGGGGTTATTCTCTAGTAAATACAGTTCAAGAGGGTTTGGGGAGAATTCTGGGCTGTTGTCGTTCACATCTGATATCTGGATGCTCAGAGTTTTGAATGTGGACAGAGGAGGCTGACCACAGTCAGTGGCTGTTATTGTGATGTCATAATGGGACACGAGTTCTCGATCTAATCGCCCTTTTGTGACGACAGAATATACATTGTCCTGAAATGATGGTTTTAATTCAAATGGGACGTCCTCGGATATTGTTAATAGGACTTTGCCGTTGTTACCGGAGTCTGTATCCGTTACGCTAATGAGAGATATGACTGTTCCAGACTTTGAGTCCTCGGATATCATGTTAGACAGTGACGTCACCTCTATTTCTGGTTTATTGTCGTTTACATCCGTTATCTTGATGACAACTCTACAGTCGACTGATAGTGGGGGTTGTCCTTTGTCAAAGGCTTGCACTGTTAATTTGTAAACCTCATTCTCTTCAAAGTCTACTGGACCTATGACACGAATTTCACCAGTAAGACTGTTCAAATTAAATATGTCATGAACTTTGCGCTTTATGTTTCTACCAAGTGCATATTCAACTTCACCATTTTGACCTTCGTCTGTGTCAGTGGCGTTTATGTTTAAAACGGTTGTTCCAATAGGTGCATTTTCCTGGATAGTAACAGAATAGATATCTTTACCACAAACGGGTCGATTGTCATTGACATCAACAACTGTAACCGTAATATTTAGAGTACCCGATCTCGGAGGATTGGCTCCATCTATTGCTGTTAAAATGAATGCGTGGTTTGTGTTTTGTTCTCTATCAATACCCTTCCTTAAGATTAAAAACGGAACTTTGTCTTCGTCTCCATTATCAATTAATTCCAATTCGAAATGAGGATTACTACTTAATACGTACATGCGCACAGAGTTCAATCCAACATCTGCATCCCGTGCGGTCTGGAGTTCAAAGCGCGTATCAGAAAGGGCATTTTCCGCTATCTCTAAGTGCAGATCCTTTTCAGTAAAACTGGGCGAGTGATCATTAACATCCGTTATTTCTACACCAACATAATGAATCTCTAAAGGGTTTTCAACAGCGATTTTCAGGTTTATCAGACAAGCGTCAGTGCCATCACAGAGCTCCTCTCTGTCGATATTCTTATGAACATACAAGACGCCATTGTTCTGATTTATCTGGAAAAGAGCGTCATTAGATCCAGAAACGATACGAAACCGCCTCTCCACCAAAGTACTGACGGCAAGACCCAAATCCTTAGCAACATTTCCAACAACGGATCCCTCTTTCACCTCCTCTGGAATAGAGTACCTTATCTGAGCCGAAACCTGCTCCACGAAGCACAGCAGCAAAGAGAAACGCAGAGCAACCCACCAGTACTCCCATATGCGCCTTTGTTCTCCGTCTCCCATCGTGAAATACACAATTATGCACAATCCTCAATGAAAGAAAATCGAATCCTAATATTCAGATAAACAACTCGTTATTATCCATACTGTATCCAATATTTCAGCACCGGAAAAGAATACGGTTCTCTCTGTCCAACATATCAGGGTTTTCGGATGTCTGCTCAGCTCTCTCTAGAACAAACCAAATCAGATAAAAGCAGAACAAAACAGCCCAGAGAGGGGCAGGCCCTATAGTACATAGCACAAGACTGTATCTTTGTGCTATACTGGCACCCTGTGGGCTGGGATTCCATCCACAATTATATGAGCTCCGAGAGATTACAAACCAATAAATATGCATACATTAGCTATCAAATAACGAGTACAAATGGAGATGGAAGGTGAGTAGATACATAGCAAAATAACAGAAAACGCAGGTATGGTAGTAGTCTAGCGTGATCTCTCCAACTAATGAAGGGAGCTTGAAGTTCAGCACCATGGACAGAAACCACGGCAGCTAGTTTGCCTACGTACATTAGCCACGGACCAAACATGATCAAAACAAAATACATTATGGATTGTAAAGGTTAGGGTAAGTTCTTACCTCTCCAGAAGCTCTCCTCCTGTGGTCAGGTACCACTAGAGTATTCCCATTGCTGCCCGGGACTATAGTAGAACCTATACTCATTCTGGGTCCAACTAACATGTACCGTTTGTCTCCGGATCTGTACTGGATGCTGTGGCACAGTGTCCCGTCGTAATTCACATCTTGTAAATACTTGGAGGAATCGTCTGGGGCTTTGGAGCACTGCATTACAATCAACACGATGATACTGATGATAAAAAGTGCTGAAACTGACCCCAAAGTGATGATCAAATAAAATGTAACGCTGTTCTCCTCCTCGTCTTTTACTGCGCTTTTAACATCAGAAGCTGCAAAAGCCTCTTTGGGCTCCACAACGTTGATAATCACAGTAGCTGTTGCTGAGAGTGAAACGTTCCCATTGTCTTTTACCAGTATGACCAGTTTATGCTCAGCCTCGTCTGTCTCTGTGAATGACCGAAGTGTCCTTATCTGTCCTGTATAGCGGTCCAAAGCAAAGAGACTGTGGTCAGTAACTTCCTGTAGTGAAAATAACAACCAGCCGTTATATCCTATATCAGCGTCATAGGCTCTCACTTTAGTCACCAAATGGCCTGCGTTCACATTGCGGGGAATCTCCTCCACACCTTCAGCGGAACCGTTAGCGCTGACTGGATACAGGATCACTGGAGCGTTGTCGTTCTGATCCAGAATGAACACGTTTATTGTGACGTTGCTGCTTAGTGACGGAATTCCAGAGTCTGTAGCTACAACTTGGAATTGGAACGTTTTGAGGGTTTCAAAGTCAAAGCTTTTTAGAGCGGAAATATATCCATTATCAGAATTGATATTCAAGAAAGATGCCATATCGTTCTGTATCCCTTCTCCTCTAATTATGTGATATGAAATAGCAGCATTTTCATTCAAGTCTTTATCAAAGGCGGTTACAGCGAATATGGATGCACCAGGGGCGTTATTTTCCACTAAGTAGAGCTCAATAGGGTTTTGGGAGAATTCTGGGCTGTTATCGTTCACATCTGATATCTGGACGCTCAGAGTTTTGAATGTGGACAGAGGAGGCTGACCACAGTCAGTGGCTGTTATTGTGATGTCATAATGGGACACGAGTTCTCGATCTAAACGTCCTTTTGTGACTATAGAATATACGTTTTCTTTATATGATGGCTTCAATTCAAAAGGTATATTTTCTGATATACTTGAAATCACTTTAGCATTAATACCGGAGTCTTTATCTGTGACACTGATGAGAGAAATAACAGTTCCTGGTTTGGACTCTTCAGACACCGTATTAGAGAGGGATGTAACATCAATTTCTGGCTCATTGTCATTGATATCGATTATCTTTATGACCACTCTACATTCCACAGTCAGCGGAGGTTGTCCTTTGTCCGAGGCCTGAACATCTAGTTTATACACCTCTGTGTCCTCGAAGTCCACTTCACCTTTAACTCTAATGTCTCCAGTTAGCCTATCCAGTTCAAAAATATCATAGACTTTTCTCCTTAAGGTTTTACCCAGGCTGAACTCAACCTCACTATTACTTCCTTCATCTGGATCAGTTGCATTTACTCTAATAACAACTGTACCAACTCCAACGTTTTCTTGTATCCTAACATTATATGTATCCTGACTAAAGACGGGACGGTTGTCATTACTATCTAGAACAACAATTGTAACATTTAGAGTTCCTAATCTTTGAGGATTACCTCCATCTATCGATGTTAGGAGAAGAGTGTGTTTTACTTGTTGTTCCCTGTCCAGTGACTTCTTTAAAACTAAAAAGGGTATTTTGTCCTCGTCGCTTTGCCGCACATCGATTTCAAAATGATCGTTAGACGTTATTTTATAGGTATGAACTGAATTCATCCCAACATCAGGATCACGAGCTGCATGTAATTGGAACCGTGTACCTGGAGGGGTATGCTCAGCTATCTCAAATTTCTGTTCCTTTTCTGGGAAATTAGGTGAATTATCATTCACATCTGTGATTTCTACAGCTACATAATGGACTTCTAGCGGGGTTTCAACGACTATTTTAAGGTCTATCAAGCACACGCCAGTGCCATCACAGAGCTCCTCTCTGTCGATATTCTTATGAACATACAAGACGCCATTGTTCTGATTTATCTGGAAAAGAGCGTCATTAGATCCAGAAACGATACGAAACCGCCTCTCCACCAAAGTACTGACGGCAAGACCCAAATCCTTAGCAACATTTCCAACAACGGATCCTTCTTTCACCTCCTCTGGAATAGAGTACCTTATCTGAGCCGAAACCTGCTCCACGAAGCACAGCAGCAAAGAGAAACGCAGAGCAACCCACCAGTACTCCCATCTGCGCCTTTGTTCTCCGTCTCCCATCGTGAAATACACAATTATGCACAATCCTCAATGAAAGAAAATCGAATCCTAATATTCAGATAAACAACTCGTTATTATCCATACTGTATCCAATATTTCAGCACCGGAAAAGAATACGGTTCTCTCTGTCCAACATATCAGGGTTTTCGGATGTCTGCTCAGCTCTCTCTAGAACAAACCAAATCAGATAAAAGCAGAACAAAACAGCCCAGAGAGGGGCAGGCCCTATAGTACATAGCACAAGACTGTATCTTTGTGCTATACTGGCACCCTGTGGGCTGGGATTCCATCCACAATTATATGAGCTCCGAGAGATTACAAACCAATAAATATGCATACATTAGCTATCAAATAACGAGTACAAATGGAGATGGAAGGTGAGTAGATACATAGCAAAATAACAGAAAACGCAGGTATGGTAGTAGTCTAGCGTGATCTCTCCAACTAATGAAGGGAGCTTGAAGTTCAGCACCATGGACAGAAACCACGGCAGCTAGTTTGCCTACGTACATTAGCCACGGACCAAACATGATCAAAACAAAATACATTATGGATTGTAAAGGTTAGGGTAAGTTCTTACCTCTCCAGAAGCTCTCCTCCTGTGGTCAGGTACCACTAGAGTATTCCCATTGCTGCCCGGGACTATAGTAGAACCTATACTCATTCTGGGTCCAACTAACATGTACCGTTTGTCTCCGGATCTGTACTGGATGCTGTGGCACAGTGTCCCGTCGTAATTCACATCTTGTAAATACTTGGAGGAATCGTCTGGGGCTTTGGAGCACTGCATTACAATCAACACGATGATACTGATGATAAAAAGTGCTGAAACTGACCCCAAAGTGATGATCAAATAAAATGTAACGCTGTTCTCCTCCTCGTCTTTTACTGCGCTTTTAACATCAGAAGCTGCAAAAGCCTCTTTGGGCTCCACAACGTTGATAATAACAGTAGCTGTTGCTGAGAGTGAAACGTTCCCATTGTCTTTTACCAGTATGACCAGTTTATGCTCAGCCTCGTCTGTCTCTGTGAATGACCGAAGTGTCCTTATCTGTCCTGTATAGCGGTCCAAAGCAAAGAGACTGTGGTCAGTAATTTCCTGCAGTGAAAATAACAACCAGCCGTTATATCCTATATCAGCGTCATAGGCTCTCACTTTAGTCACCAAATGGCCTGCGTTCACATTGCGGGGAATCTCCTCCACACCTTCAGCGGAACCGTTAGCGCTGACTGGATACAGGATCACTGGAGCGTTGTCGTTCTGATCCAGAATGAACACGTTTATTGTGACGTTGCTGCTTAATGACGGAATTCCAGAGTCTGTAGCTACAACTTGGAATTGGAACGTTTTGAGGGTTTCAAAGTCAAAGCTTTTTAGAGCGGAAATATGTCCATTATCAGAATTGATATTCAAGAAAGATGCCATATCGTTCTGTATCCCTTCTCCTCTAATTATGTGATATGAAATAGCAGCATTTTCATTCAAGTCTTTATCAAAGGCGGTTACAGCGAATATGGATGCACCAGGGGCGTTATTTTCCACTAAGTAGAGCTCAATAGGGTTTTGGGAGAATTCTGGGCTGTTATCGTTCACATCTGATATCTGGACGCTCAGAGTTTTGAATGTGGACAGAGGAGGCTGACCACAGTCAGTGGCTGTTATTGTGATGTCATAATGGGACACGAGTTCTCTGTCTAAACGACCCTTTGTGACGACAGAATATACGTTTTCTTTATATGATGGCTTTAACTCAAATGGCACGTCTTCAGATATACTAGCAAGCACTTTACCATTAATACCAGAATCTTTATCTGTGACACTGATGAGAGAAATAACAGTTCCTGGTTTAGAAACTTCAGACACCGTATTAGAGAGGGATGTTACACCAATAGATGGTTTATTATCATTTACATCAGTTATCTTTATAATAACTCGACAATCAACAGTCAGTGGAGGTTGTCCTTTATCAGACGCCTCTATATTTAACCTGTACACCTCATTATCCTCGAAATCTACTGGACCTTTAACCCGAATATCTCCAGTAAGGCTATCCAGTTCAAATATGTCATATACTCCACGCTTTAAATTCCTACCAAGCGTATATTCAACTTCTCCATTTGATCCATGGTCTGTATCAGTTGCGTTAACGCTTACTACAATCCTACCGATATCAGCATTTTCCTGTAACGTCACTGAGTAGACGTCTTGGCTACATACAGGTTGATTATCATTTGTATCAAGGACTGTGACAGTGATGTTCAGAGTACCTGTTCTAGGCGGATTCCCCCCATCCAATGCTCTCAATAATAATACATGTTTGGTCTTCTGTTCCCTATCTAAGGCTTTCTGTAAAACCAAAAAAGGGATTTTATCACCTTCCCCGCTATCTCGCAGCTCTAAATCAAAATGCTCGTTTTGATTTAATTTATAGGTACGTACTGAATTTATTCCATAGTCCAAATCACGCGCAGTCTGGAGTTCAAAACGAGCCCCTGGCAGTTTATTCTCAGCTATTTTGACGTGTATATCTTTCTCGGAGAAGCTGGGGGTATGGTCGTTAATGTCTGTTATTTCTACACCTACATAATGGACTTCGAACGGGTTTTCAACAATGATCTCTAGATCTATCACACATGCAACATTTCCGACACAAAGCTCCTCTCTGTCAATATTCTTATGAACATACAAGACGCCATTGTTCTGATTTATCTGGAAAAGAGCGTCATTAGATCCAGAAACGATACGAAACCGCCTCTCCACCAAAGTACTGACGGCAAGACCCAAATCCTTAGCAACATTTCCAACAACGGATCCCTCTTTCACCTCCTCTGGAATAGAGTACCTTATCTGAGCCGAAACCTGCTCCACGAAGCACAGCAGCAAAGAGAAACGCAGAGCAACCCACCAGTACTCCCATCTGCGCCTTTGTCCTGCGTCTTCCATCGTTAAATAGAAAATGAAACACAATTCCTCAATGAAAAAAATCCAATGCTGAAGATCAGATGGCCAACGGGTTTCTATCCACACTTTCTCCAATGTTTCATCAGCGAAATAGAACACAATCCTTTATGCCTATCGTCTTGTTCTAATGTCAGCCCCGACCTATGTATGGAACAAAACAACCCAGAGAGGGGCAGGGCCTATTCTACAAAGCACCAGTTAGTCTCCTTGTGTTATACTGACACCCAGCGCTCCGTGCTCCTGTTTACCGCCGTAGAATGCATTGTTTTCTACATACATTTGGTTGTGACTATTTGTATTGATAAAAGCCCCAGTTGCATTGGGTCCATTTTTTCATTTAACCGTTATTTAACTAGGCAAATCCGTTAAGAACGAATTCTTATTTACAATGATGGCCTACCCCGGCCAAACCCGGATGACGCTAGGCCAATTGTGCACCGCCCTATGGGACTCTCAATCACGGCCGGATGTAATACAGCCGGGATTCGAACCAGGACGCTGCGCCACTCGGGGGCACATAGCAATGTAAAAGGGTGAGGAAAGGTCGAGGAAGAATATAAAATGGTATGGAACAGTAGGCTACTAAGATGATGTAGAGGACTGGCCAACACACTTAAAAAGGAAGAGAAGGCAACAACACGCGTTCAACGGAAAACAATGAATGTACAATTCAGCACCACTAGAGAAGACCTCAACCGCACCAGCCATTATGCACAGAAATGCCGTTTGTAGACAAATGAGTGTTGCTGGGGCCTGGTTATGACTCGTCAACTATTTTAAGGGAGGTATCATCATATTTCCCAAACACCCATATAGGCCAAAAACAAACACATAAGATTATAAATATATAGCGCTTACCTCTCCAGAAGCTCTCCTCCTGTGGTCAGGTACCACTAGAGTATTCCCATTGCTGCCCGGGACTATAGTAGAACCTATACTCATTCTGGGTCCAACTAACATGTACCGTTTGTCTCCGGATCTGTACTGGATGCTGTGGCACAGTGTCCCGTCGTAATTCACATCTTGTAAATACTTGGAGGAATCGTCTGGGGCTTTGGAGCACTGCATTACAATCAACACGATGATACTGATGATAAAAAGTGCTGAAACTGACCCCAAAGTGATGATCAAATAAAATGTAACGCTGTTCTCCTCCTCGTCTTTTACTGCGCTTTTAACATCAGAAGCTGCAAAAGCCTCTTTGGGCTCCACAACGTTGATAATCACAGTAGCTGTTGCTGAGAGTGAAACGTTCCCATTGTCTTTTACCAGTATGACCAGTTTATGCTCAGCCTCGTCTGTCTCTGTGAATGACCGAAGTGTCCTTATCTGTCCTGTATAGCGGTCCAAAGCAAAGAGACTGTGGTCAGTAACTTCCTGTAGTGAAAATAACAACCAGCCGTTATATCCTATATCAGCGTCATAGGCTCTCACTTTAGTCACCAAATGGCCTGCGTTCACATTGCGGGGAATCTCCTCCACACCTTCAGCGGAACCGTTAGCGCTGACTGGATACAAGATCACTGGAGCGTTGTCGTTCTGATCCAGAATGAACACGTTTATTGTGACGTTGCTGCTTAGTGACGGAATTCCAGAGTCTGTAGCTACAACTTGGAATTGGAACGTTTTGATGGTTTCAAAGTCAAAGCTTTTTAGAGCGGAAATATATCCATCATCAGAATTTATATTCAAGAAAGATGTCATATCGTTTTGTGTCACTTCTCCTCTAACAATGTGATATGAAATAGCAGCATTTTCATTCAAGTCTTTATCTGTGGCGCTTACAGAGAATATGGATGCACCACGGGGGTTATTCTCTAGTAAATACAGTTCAAGAGGGTTTGGGGAGAATTCTGGGCTGTTGTCGTTCACATCTGATATCTGGATGCTCAGAGTTTTGAATGTGGACAGAGGAGGCTGACCACAGTCAGTGGCTGTTATTGTGATGTCATAATGGGACACGAGTTCTCGATCTAATCGCCCTTTTGTGACGACAGAATATACATTGTCCTGAAATGATGGTTTTAATTCAAATGGGACGTCCTCGGATATTGTTAATAGGACTTTGCCGTTGTTACCGGAGTCTGTATCCGTTACGCTAATGAGAGATATGACTGTTCCAGACTTTGAGTCCTCGGATATCATGTTAGACAGTGACGTCACCTCTATTTCTGGTTTATTGTCGTTTACATCCGTTATCTTGATGACAACTCTACAGTCGACTGATAGTGGGGGTTGTCCTTTGTCAAAGGCTTGCACTGTTAATTTGTAAACCTCATTCTCTTCAAAGTCTACTGGACCTATGACACGAATTTCACCAGTAAGACTGTTCAAATTAAATATGTCATGAACTTTGCGCTTTATGTTTCTACCAAGTGCATATTCAACTTCACCATTTTGACCTTCGTCTGTGTCAGTGGCGTTTATGTTTAAAACGGTTGTTCCAATAGGTGCATTTTCCTGGATAGTAACAGAATAGATATCTTTACCACAAACGGGTCGATTGTCATTGACATCAACAACTGTAACCGTAATATTTAGAGTACCCGATCTCGGAGGATTGGCTCCATCTATTGCTGTTAAAATGAATGCGTGGTTTGTGTTTTGTTCTCTATCAATACCCTTCCTTAAGATTAAAAACGGAACTTTGTCTTCGTCTCCATTATCAATTAATTCCAATTCGAAATGAGGATTACTACTTAATACGTACATGCGCACAGAGTTCAATCCAACATCTGCATCCCGTGCGGTCTGGAGTTCAAAGCGCGTATCAGAAAGGGCATTTTCCGCTATCTCTAAGTGCAGATCCTTTTCAGTAAAACTGGGCGAGTGATCATTAACATCCGTTATTTCTACACCAACATAATGAATCTCTAAAGGGTTTTCAACAGCGATTTTCAGGTTTATCAGACAAGCGTCAGTGCCATCACAGAGCTCCTCTCTGTCGATATTCTTATGAACATACAAGACGCCATTGTTCTGATTTATCTGGAAAAGAGCGTCATTAGATCCAGAAACGATACGAAACCGCCTCTCCACCAAAGTACTGACGGCAAGACCCAAATCCTTAGCAACATTTCCAACAACGGATCCCTCTTTCACCTCCTCTGGAATAGAGTACCTTATCTGAGCCGAAACCTGCTCCACGAAGCACAGCAGCAAAGAGAAACGCAGAGCAACCCACCAGTACTCCCATATGCGCCTTTGTTCTCCGTCTCCCATCGTGAAATACACAATTATGCACAATCCTCAATGAAAGAAAATCGAATCCTAATATTCAGATAAACAACTCGTTATTATCCATACTGTATCCAATATTTCAGCACCGGAAAAGAATACGGTTCTCTCTGTCCAACATATCAGGGTTTTCGGATGTCTGCTCAGCTCTCTCTAGAACAAACCAAATCAGATAAAAGCAGAACAAAACAGCCCAGAGAGGGGCAGGCCCTATAGTACATAGCACAAGACTGTATCTTTGTGCTATACTGGCACCCTGTGGGCTGGGATTCCATCCACAATTATATGAGCTCCGAGAGATTACAAACCAATAAATATGCATACATTAGCTATCAAATAACGAGTACAAATGGAGATGGAAGGTGAGTAGATACATAGCAAAATAACAGAAAACGCAGGTATGGTAGTAGTCTAGCGTGATCTCTCCAACTAATGAAGGGAGCTTGAAGTTCAGCACCATGGACAGAAACCACGGCAGCTAGTTTGCCTACGTACATTAGCCACGGACCAAACATGATCAAAACAAAATACATTATGGATTGTAAAGGTTAGGGTAAGTTCTTACCTCTCCAGAAGCTCTCCTCCTGTGGTCAGGTACCACTAGAGTATTCCCATTGCTGCCCGGGACTATAGTAGAACCTATACTCATTCTGGGTCCAACTAACATGTACCGTTTGTCTCCGGATCTGTACTGGATGCTGTGGCACAGTGTCCCGTCGTAATTCACATCTTGTAAATACTTGGAGGAATCGTCTGGGGCTTTGGAGCACTGCATTACAATCAACACGATGATACTGATGATAAAAAGTGCTGAAACTGACCCCAAAGTGATGATCAAATAAAATGTAACGCTGTTCTCCTCCTCGTCTTTTACTGCGCTTTTAACATCAGAAGCTGCAAAAGCCTCTTTGGGCTCCACAACGTTGATAATCACAGTAGCTGTTGCTGAGAGTGAAACGTTCCCATTGTCTTTTACCAGTATGACCAGTTTATGCTCAGCCTCGTCTGTCTCTGTGAATGACCGAAGTGTCCTTATCTGTCCTGTATAGCGGTCCAAAGCAAAGAGACTGTGGTCAGTAACTTCCTGTAGTGAAAATAACAACCAGCCGTTATATCCTATATCAGCGTCATAGGCTCTCACTTTAGTCACCAAATGGCCTGCGTTCACATTGCGGGGAATCTCCTCCACACCTTCAGCGGAACCGTTAGCGCTGACTGGATACAGGATCACTGGAGCGTTGTCGTTCTGATCCAGAATGAACACGTTTATTGTGACGTTGCTGCTTAGTGACGGAATTCCAGAGTCTGTAGCTACAACTTGGAATTGGAACGTTTTGAGGGTTTCAAAGTCAAAGCTTTTTAGAGCGGAAATATATCCATTATCAGAATTGATATTCAAGAAAGATGCCATATCGTTCTGTATCCCTTCTCCTCTAATTATGTGATATGAAATAGCAGCATTTTCATTCAAGTCTTTATCAAAGGCGGTTACAGCGAATATGGATGCACCAGGGGCGTTATTTTCCACTAAGTAGAGCTCAATAGGGTTTTGGGAGAATTCTGGGCTGTTATCGTTCACATCTGATATCTGGACGCTCAGAGTTTTGAATGTGGACAGAGGAGGCTGACCACAGTCAGTGGCTGTTATTGTGATGTCATAATGGGACACGAGTTCTCGATCTAAACGTCCTTTTGTGACTATAGAATATACGTTTTCTTTATATGATGGCTTCAATTCAAAAGGTATATTTTCTGATATACTTGAAATCACTTTAGCATTAATACCGGAGTCTTTATCTGTGACACTGATGAGAGAAATAACAGTTCCTGGTTTGGACTCTTCAGACACCGTATTAGAGAGGGATGTAACATCAATTTCTGGCTCATTGTCATTGATATCGATTATCTTTATGACCACTCTACATTCCACAGTCAGCGGAGGTTGTCCTTTGTCCGAGGCCTGAACATCTAGTTTATACACCTCTGTGTCCTCGAAGTCCACTTCACCTTTAACTCTAATGTCTCCAGTTAGCCTATCCAGTTCAAAAATATCATAGACTTTTCTCCTTAAGGTTTTACCCAGGCTGAACTCAACCTCACTATTACTTCCTTCATCTGGATCAGTTGCATTTACTCTAATAACAACTGTACCAACTCCAACGTTTTCTTGTATCCTAACATTATATGTATCCTGACTAAAGACGGGACGGTTGTCATTACTATCTAGAACAACAATTGTAACATTTAGAGTTCCTAATCTTTGAGGATTACCTCCATCTATCGATGTTAGGAGAAGAGTGTGTTTTACTTGTTGTTCCCTGTCCAGTGACTTCTTTAAAACTAAAAAGGGTATTTTGTCCTCGTCGCTTTGCCGCACATCGATTTCAAAATGATCGTTAGACGTTATTTTATAGGTATGAACTGAATTCATCCCAACATCAGGATCACGAGCTGCATGTAATTGGAACCGTGTACCTGGAGGGGTATGCTCAGCTATCTCAAATTTCTGTTCCTTTTCTGGGAAATTAGGTGAATTATCATTCACATCTGTGATTTCTACAGCTACATAATGGACTTCTAGCGGGGTTTCAACGACTATTTTAAGGTCTATCAAGCACACGCCAGTGCCATCACAGAGCTCCTCTCTGTCGATATTCTTATGAACATACAAGACGCCATTGTTCTGATTTATCTGGAAAAGAGCGTCATTAGATCCAGAAACGATACGAAACCGCCTCTCCACCAAAGTACTGACGGCAAGACCCAAATCCTTAGCAACATTTCCAACAACGGATCCTTCTTTCACCTCCTCTGGAATAGAGTACCTTATCTGAGCCGAAACCTGCTCCACGAAGCACAGCAGCAAAGAGAAACGCAGAGCAACCCACCAGTACTCCCATCTGCGCCTTTGTCCTCCGTCTCCCATCGTTAAACAGCGGGACAAAAACACTGTCCTCAATGAAAAAATACAATCCTACTGATCAGATGGCCAACTCGTAATGATCCATACTGAATCAAATGCTTCAGCACCGGAAAATAATACACCTATTATCTGACTATCGTATACACGTCTTGTTCGGGTGTCCACACCGGTCTCTGTGTGTGAAACAAAACAGCCCAGAGAGGGGTAGGGTCTAATCTACAAAGTACCAAACAGTCTCCTTATGTTACACTGACACCATGTGGTCCGGGATTCTTGTCCACCCAACAGGCTACGATGAGCTTCCGTGTGTGTCGTCTGTATCGAATCCAGTAAATACGCCGATATCAGTAAAAATACAAATAAAATAACGAGAAAGATAAAGCGGTGCTAGATAGGAGAGGAAGAGAAACATACTAAATTGAAGGTGTGCACAGTGAAATAACAGATAATACACCTCAGGCAGTAGCCTAGCCTAGCATGCACTCGCCAGCTAACCTAAGAAGTGAGCTTGGAATTCAGCACCATGGACAGCGCCCCCTACAGCGAGTTTGCGTTTGGACATTACGCACAGACGACAACATGCTCGCACACACATTCACTCAAAACATGTCTCTTTCTCTGACATAATAGGCAGTAACGGATAAAGACAGTTCTTACCTCTCCAGAAGCACTCCTCCTGTGGTCAGGTACCACTAGAGTATTCCCATTGCTGCCCGGGACTATAGTAGAACCTATACTCATTCTGGGTCCAACTAACATGTACCGTTTGTCTCCGGATCTGTACTGGATGCTGTGGCACAGTGTCCCGTCGTAATTCACATCTTGTAAATACTTGGAGGAATCGTCTGGGGCTTTGGAGCACTGCATTACAATCAACACGATGATACTGATGATAAAAAGTGCTGAAACTGACCCCAAAGTGATGATCAAATAAAATGTAACGCTGTTCTCCTCCTCGTCTTTTACTGCGCTTTTAACATCAGAAGCTGCAAAAGCCTCTTTGGGCTCCACAACGTTGATAATCACAGTAGCTGTTGCTGAGAGTGAAACGTTCCCATTGTCTTTTACCAGTATGACCAGTTTATGCTCAGCCTCGTCTGTCTCTGTGAATGACCGAAGTGTCCTTATCTGTCCTGTATAGCGGTCCAAAGCAAAGAGGCTGTGGTCAGTAACTTCCTGCAGTGAAAATAACAACCAGCCGTTATATCCTATATCAGCGTCATAGGCTCTCACTTTAGTCACCAAATGGCCTGCGTTCACATTGCGGGGAATCTCCTCCACACCTTCAGCGGAACCGTTAGCGCTGACTGGATACAGGATCACTGGAGCGTTGTCGTTCTGATCCAGAATGAACACGTTTATTGTGACGTTGCTGCTTAATGACGGAGTTCCGTAGTCCTTGGCAATGACGTGAAACTGGAATGTTTTGAGGGTTTCAAAGTCAAAGCTCTTTAGTGCATAAATGTTACCGTTGCCTTCATTTATGTTTAGGAAGGATGCCACGCTTTGTCCAGTGCTCCCACGGTCCAGTGAATATGTAACGGCTGCATTTTCTCCTTCATCCAAATCAGAAGCGCTTACAGAGAAAATAGGCATGCCGGGCTTATTGTTTTCAACTACATAAAATGTGTAAGGGTTTTCAGTGAAAAGTGGATTGTTATCGTTAACATCTACTACCTCCACTTGAATGACTTTAGTTGATGTCAAAGGAGGGGTTCCTAAGTCTTTAGCCGTGATGGTAATATCATACCGAGCCACAGACTCTTTATCAAGGAATTCATTCGTGACTAACGAATAGAAATGTCCATCGGGAGAAGGCTTCAGATCAAACGGTAAATCCTTCGGTAAAGAACAGATTACCTGTCCGTTCACACCCGAGTCCAGGTCGGTCATCCCCATTAGCGCTACCACGGTACCGGGAGGTGCGTCCTCGGGGATCCGGCTGGACAGAGAGGTGACGTCAATCTCGGGCCTGTTGTCGTTCACGTCTTCAACTCTGACGAGCACGTTGCAGTGTGTGGAGAGAGACACCGCTCCTGTATCCGCTGCCAGTACCTTCATCTCATACACTTGCTTCTCCTCGAAATCAAGGCCACCCTTCACTTTTAGCTCTCCTGTTTTACTGTCCAACTCAAAGGGCTCAGCACCCATAGCTCTAAATTTGCCTCGCAAAGAATACTTGACCTCGCCATTTAAACCCTCGTCCGTATCAGAGGCATTCAATCGAATTAAAAATGTCCCCGCGGGTGCACTTTCCTTTACGGTTACTGTGTATTTCTGCTTGTCACACACGGGTGCATTGTCATTTATATCAGACACAATAACTGTGATATTAAGGGCTCCTGTTTTGGGTGGCTTGCCCCCATCTAACGCTGTTAACAGCAACGTGTGTTGAGAAATAAGCTCCCTATCCAATGGTTTTTGTAATACTAGAAATGGGATTTTACCGTCTTCACCAAATTCTTCGGTTTCCACACGAAAATACTGGTTGTGGCTTAAGGTGTAAGACTGCAAAGCATTTAAGCCTACATCTGAATCGTGTGCTCCCTCCACTTGGAACCGTGTCCCTGCCAATGCGGACTCTAGTATTTCCAAATGATATGTTTCCTCGGGGAATTTAGGGGAATTATCATTTACATCTATTATCTCTACTGTCACTTGGTGCATTTCTAGCGGATTTTCTATCACAGCTTTTAGGTTGATGAAACACGGCGTGTATTTTACGCACAGTTCCTCTCTGTCTACTCTGTGGTTCACTAACAAAGCACCATCTCTCTGGTTAACCTGGAAGAGCTCGTGCTTTGTTCCAGACACAATGCGAAGATTCCGGTCCGCTAGTCTCGAGGTGTCGAATCCCAGGTCTTTAGCTATATTCCCAACTGCCGTTCCGACTTTCAATTCCTCTTGAATGGAGTATCGTATCTGTCCGGAGATTCCTTTCAAATGAAGAAAAAGAAGAGCAAAATAAGGAAATGCCCATCCACCTAACCACCGTCTTTTTCGGGTTTGTATCGCCATTGTATGCTAGAAAAACTAGACTATAGGCCTAACGCAGAAATTCTCAAATCTGAAAGCACACAAAGAAATTCCGTATCAGTGGATCGCACTACAAGTGTTGGTTATTTCTGTCGTCTTGCCATTTAGAATAGCGCTCTTCAACGTCCGCCCTGATGCTGCTGTCTCTCTGCAGCTACTGAATGTCTCATCCCTTCAAGAACGGCCCTATTACGCGCCTCTGTTACCAGTTTATGATGTAACAGCACCATCATGCGTCTGGGCACCTTGTGGTTCTTAACCTGTAGGCCAATACCGTCATGCCCTGGCTTTGAAGTAACTGTCTTTCCATAACGGATCGACCTAATTGTATCACCTCTTACAATATACTGTCCTTATTTAATGAGAAAAATACTGTTCTTATTTGATTACCAATATACTGTACTTATTTAATGAGAAAAATACTGTCCTTATTTGATTAGCAATATACTGTCCTTATTTGATCAGCAATATACTGTCCTTATTGAAATGTATTGAAAATGATATACATAAAGGGCATGGGTGACAAAAACAGTACACTGGGATTCACAGGACATGTTTCCAATGGCACAGTTAAACCAATAATTACCAAAAACAGGCTGTTTTACATTTATACTTTGTCTTTGATCAGCAATATACTGTCATTATCAGTGGTGGAAAAAGTATCCAATTGTCATACTTGAGTAAAAGTAAAGATACGCTACATATACAAAAGTATGTGGACACCCTTCAAATTACTGGATTCATTTTTTAGCCACAAGCGTTGCTGACAGGTGTATAAAATCAAGCACTCAGCCATGCAATCTCCATAGACAAACATTGGCAGTAGAATGGCCTTACTGAAGAGCTCAGTGACTTTCAACGTGGCACCGTCACAGGATGCCACCTTTCCAATAAGTCAGTTCATCAAATTTCTGCCCTGCTAGAGCTTCCCCGGTCAACTATATGTTCTGTTACTGTGAAACGGAAACGACGGCTCAGCCCCAAAGTGGTAGGCCGCACAAGCTCACAGAACGGGACCGCAGAGTGCTGAAGTGCGTAGTGCATACAAATCGTCTGTCCTCGGTTGCAACACTCACTACCGAGTTCCAAATTGCGCGTGGAAACAACGTCAGCATAATAACTATTCGTCGGGAGGTTTATGAAACACAAACCTAAGATCACACAAGCCTAAGATCACCATACACAATGCCAAGCATCGTCTGGAGTGGTGTAAAGCTGGCAGTTATTGGACTCTGGAGCAGTGGAAACACGCTCTCTGGAGTGATGAATCACGCTTCCCCATCTGGCAGTCCGACGGATGAATCTGGGTTTGGTGGATGCCAGGAGAACACTGCCTGCCCCAATGCATAGTGTCAACTGTAGTTGTTCGGTGGAGGAGGAATAATGGTTTGGGGCTGTTTTTCATGCTAGGCCCCTTAGTTACAGTGAAGGGAAATCTTAACGCTACAGCATACAATGACATTCTAGACGATTCTGTACTTCCAACTTTGTGGCAACAGTTTGGGGAAGGCCCTTTCCTGTTTCAGCATGGCACAGCCCCCATGCACAAAGCGATGTCCATACAGAAATGGTTTGTTGAGATCGGTGTGGAAGATCTTGACTGGCCTGCACAGAGCCCTGACCTCAATCCTATTGAACACCTTTGGGATGAATTGGAACGCCGACTGTGAGCCAGGCCTAACCGCCGAACATCAGTGTCTGACCTCACTAATGCTCTTGTGGCTGAATGGAAGCAAGTCCCTGCAGCAATGTTCCAACGTCTAGTGGAAAGCCTTCCCAGAAGGGTGGAGGGTTTTGTAGCAGCAAAGGGGGACCAACTCCATATTAATGCAAATGGTTTTGGAATGAGATCTTGGACAAGCAGGTGTCCACATACTTTTGGCCATGTAATGTATCCTAACAGAAAATCACTAAAGTAAAAGTGAAAGGTCTGAAAGTATTTGGTTTTAAATACACTTAAGTATTAAAAGTAAATGTAATTTCACATTCCTTATAAGCAAACCAGATGGCATTGCCAGGGGCACACTCCAACACTCAGACATAATTTACAATTGAAGCATGTGTGTTTTGTGAGTCTGCCAGATCAGAGGCATTGTGTTTAGTGAGTCCGCCCGATCAGAGGCATTGTGTTTAGTGAGTCTGCCCGATCAGAGGCATTGTGTTTAGTGAGTCCGCCAGATCAGAGGCATTGTGTTTAGTGAGTCCACCAGATCAGAGGCATTGTGTTTAGTGAGTCCACCAGATCAGAGGCATTGTGTTTAGTGAGTCCGCCAGATCAGAGGCATTGTGTTTAGTGAGTCCGCCCGATCAGAGGCATTGTGTTTAGTGAGTCCGCCAGATCAGAGGCATTGTGTTTAGTGAGTCCGCCAGATCAGAGGCATTGTGTTTAGTGAGTTCGCCAGATCAGAGGCAGTAGGGATGACCAGGGAGGTTTACTTGATAAATGCGGGAATTGTATGGAGTAAAAAGTATATTATTTTCTTTAGGAATGTAGTGGAGTAAAAGTATAAGTTGTCAAAACTATAAATAGTAAACTACAGATACCCCAAAAAACTACTTAAGTAGTACTTGAACATATTTTACTTAAGTACTTTACACCACTGTTCCTTATTTTACCAACAATACACTGTCCTTATTTTTTTTAGCAATACACTGTCCTTATTTTATCAGCAATACACTGTCCTTATTTTTTCACCAATACACTGTCCTTATTTTATCAGCAATACACTGTCCTTATTTTTTCACCAATACACTGTCCTTATTTTATCACCAATACACTGTCCTTATTTTATCAGCAATACACTGTCCTTATTTTATAAGAAATATACTGTCCTTATTTTATCAGCAATACACTGTCTTTATTTTATGAGCAATACACTGTCCTTATTTTATAAGAAATATACTGTCCTTATTTTATAAGAAATATACTGTCTTTATTTTATCAGCAATACACTGTTCTTATTTTATCAGCAATACATTGTCCTTATTTTATCAGCAATACACTGTCCTTATTTTATCAGCAATACACTGTCCTTATTTTATAAGAAATATACTGTCCTTATTTTATCAGCAATACACTGTCTTTATTTTATCAGCAATACACTGTCCTTATTTTATCAGCAATACGCTGTCCTTATTTTGTCAGCAATACACTGTCCTTATTTTATCAGCAATACACTGTCTTTATTTTATCAGCAATACACTGTCCTTATTTTATAAGAAATATACTGTCCTTATTTTATCAGCAATACACTGTCCTTATTTTATCAGCAATATACTGTCCTTATTTTATCACCAATACACTGTCCTTATTTTATCAGCAATACACTGTCCTTATTTTATAAGAAATATACTGTCCTTATTTTATCAGGAATACACTGTCTTTATTTTATCAGCAATACACTGTCTATATTTTATCAGCAATACACTGTCTTTATTTTATCAGAAATATACTGTCCTTATTTTATAAGAAATATACTGTCCTTATTTTATCAGCAATACACTGTCTATATTTTATCAGCAATACACTATCCTTATTTTATCAGCAATACACTGTCTTTATTTTATAGGAAATATACTGTCCTTATTTTATCAGTTGTTATACTTTGAGTGGGAAGCCTCTATAATACCACGAATTTCAGCTTACTCACCACTATTTTTTAAATTATTACATCCTCTATTCAAATGCATTAAACATTTAGATGTGATAGATATAACAAGTAATGCAGTCAGTGTGTCACAATATGAAAATGATAGATATCTACATTTTTGCCACTTCAGCTTTCCTAGGTTTGTCTTGTGTAGGTCTATAATGGGTTATCTGAACAACCCATTCTGTTCCGCTATCGCAACAGTAAACAGCGACACCCTATGGCTGAGAGTGATAGGTTCATTATCTCTCCCCCCCGTCTACGTATCTCTCTCCAATTCCTCCTCCATGGCTCTCTCCCTCCACCAGGTCATCTCGAAGATTACTGCCATGACATGTGTATTGTGAAACAGTGAGATAACTAATTTACCTACTTTTCAACGCTGCTTTATTTAGCCTAAATCACTGCACGGAATGCTTTGCAGATGCTGTATGCGTTACCCGGATGCTGCATCGGGAGCTGAGGGTCTTGTCAGAATATACAATTACAGCTGCTTCAAAGCGCACCAGGAGCCACTGCAAGCAGGCAGCGCGTTGCCCTGGCAACAGAGATGTCAGGCGGGTCGCTGTCCGCGGTTCTGAAAGAAAGCAGGCGCAGAGAGAGGGGAAGAGGAAAGATCAGGGGGAGTGAGGGGGGGCAGTGCCTGCTGTAGACAATGAAACGGGTATGGGTACGGGTATGTTTTATTTGTCGCGCTCTCCTAATTTGTGCTGAATTATGTTACAAGGTTAATGTAATGTTTTTTCCCCGTTGCCCACCTTCTTAGGTCTATACCCCCCTCTTATCGCCTTGGATTTGTCACAATGAGAGGCATACTGCTCTGCCGTCACCTGGATACAGGGAGAAGGAATCCTCTCTCCGCAGAGGTGGCACCATATGTCCCAGAGTGATGTGGCGAAAAAAAATCTGGGCCCCATATTTTCCTTATCTGGTAACCTAACTTGGTAAAACTCTGGTATAACGTGGTTCATCTGTTGTAAAAACGTTTAATATGGGCTATGATTGGACCAGACTTTTTCTAATCAGGTCACATGGTTTTAAAAAAACTCCTGGAAAAACTCCTGCCCTTGGGAAGATGAGAACCCTGTCAAACTGCAGCAACCTTGTACTTGTTCATATGAATTATATTTTTAAAGAACGACTAAGGGGGTTTCCTATACACAGACACAGAGAAAGCAAGATGATTTGACAATAAAAGTCACAGGGCTGAGCAAGCTTTATGCAGGTTTGCATCGTGTAGTCCTGCCCTATGCAACTGTAGGCCTAATAAAACATTATCTGTCACCTATTGTGATTCATTACAGTTAAACATGTCGGATTGAAAAAGTCTAGGTAGCCTAGTCAGCCCAATTTTGAATATGAACCAAACTTGATCCTATTCACATTTTCTCACAAACAAATAGGCTATAAATACTTCGTTAACCCTGGCCAGAGGGACAGGACGCGTAGTAGGCTAGACAATGCAGCTGCTGATGTTAGTAGCCTACAGTTGATCAGACTGAACATAGTCTAATTCCCATGTTATCACGCTTACTAAATAAATACCGGAGGAAAGTGGAGAGCGCGCCTTGAGCTTTGAGCGTTGTGCGTTGTGCGTGGCACCTGCACTTTCCGTGAATGTGATTGGTCAAGACACGCAAAGAGCATGCAGCAGAACTCAGTGATGAAGGACATGAGGTATCGGTCTAAAAAACAGCACCTTGCTCCTTTTCAAACACTTTGCGTCGCTATATTTCATTAAACTAAATCAAAAGTGGTACACCTGATTGAAAAGTGCTGAGGCAAATGCCGCCTGACCACAAGTTTTCTGGCAGCACTGCTATTGTTTAGCCAAGGGAAGATAAAGACGTCCTTGTGTAAATATACTGGAAGATTTCAGCACAGTACATGCCTAGATGTATGATAGTCATGGTGTCTCTATGCATGTATAAAACTAAAACCATATTCAACCTAATCTTCTACCAAACACTAGCCTCACACCAGACAAGAATACCCCCCCCCCCCCCCCCCCCCTCAACCGAACAACACACACACTTACCATAAACCCCCTAAAACATACAATTCTGGGCTATGTAATTCTATCCTGCACTACCCCACCTTCACTTCCACTCTGTCACTTGATCGCAGCCCTGAGCATCACGCCCTCTGCTGTGTGTGGAGGCTCATATACGGCCTAACATTAAGAGTCAGAGGCAGAGTGGATGGCGGCACCATGGGCCTATTGTGATGGATGTCGCAGCGAGGGACAGGAACGGTGAATAGTGTTCAATGTGGTTTCTGGGGTCTCACATTCGGAAGGATAACCGTTTAGTTTGTTGCAGTAGAAGGGGAAGAAACCAGGCTCTTAAAAAGAGACAAGGCAACACCAGGAAACATTCTGCACTCAGCTTATGAGCTCTCCTGTGGGTTGTGTGTTGTTAGCCTGTTAGTCTGTCAGTGGCTCACAGCAACACATCAGCAGTGTAGTCATATACAACAAGTACAGGCAACCTGGGAGGATCCGATCTGGGTCAGAAGGAGGGAGAAGGAACACTCTGGAACACACCGAGGGGGTTTGTTTATCTGGCCCAGGTTAACCCGCTGGGAGGAGTTTGTACCGGGTGAAAAGTTGTTGCATTGGTTTTGGATGCGGGGTGCCTCCCGGGCGTAAGCCAGGTGCCCCACTCTGGCCGTAGGCTGAAAACAATAGTGACGTAATCAAGCACGTGGAGTGATGAGTAGGATTCTGTTTTCACATGCTAAAGGGGTGGCAGGTAGCCAAGTGGTCAGAGCTTTGAGCCAGTAACTGAAAGGTTGCTAGTTCCCTGAACAAGGCAGTTAATTCACTGTTCCTAAGCCACCATTGTAAATACAAATTCGTTCTTAACTGACTTGCCGAGTAAAATAAAGGTTACATTTAAAAAAGTGATTTATGTAGATAAAAACACTTTTTCTGCCTTCCTAATGAAAACTATTTTGAAAAGTACAACATGTATTTTATGGAAAAACAGATGTTGTATGTTTCTGGACGATGCACCATGCTGCCTTGTTGACAACATAACAGAGCGGCGCAGATTACTGTTTGATTTGAGAAGGGCGCTCTTCTCTCCCCGTGTTCGCCCGATGACGTGATGGGCCATTGCCCGGTTCAACTCGGGCCAGCGTAATATAACTCCCTCACTTCTAAGTGCCAACCTTCTCAAGCCATTCACATCACAGCAGTTAACACCGACTCACAATCAGCTCCTTTTAAAGCTTTTATTTACACTGTAGTATTTACAAGCAGAACATCCAAAAACAGAGAAATTACTATCAGGATATTGTGTTGTAACATCACATTTTTTTCAACAACAAATAAGGAAAAAGCAGTGACTCATGATCTGTCCCTCATGCATGACCTCATCTGTCTGTGGGAATGACCTCATCTGTCTGTGGGAATGACCTCATCTCACAGCCATCTCTGTCCACCCAAACACGCACGCAAAAACACACGCTCAAATGGATTTAAACTAAAAGTAGAAAGTAATGCGCACAAACACAGCAGCAGGAGAATATAAACCAGGTAATCAAATGAATCAGTCTCTCAGACTCTTTATAACCCACACAACACTGGTTTTTTTTGTCAATCGCTTAACCACATGAACTATGACCTTACAGAGACATTCTGTTGGTTTGATAACGAGCAACAACTGCTATTTATGCCAATCAAGTGCATATAGTAAATACAGTGAAAAGACAAAATGCTCATACTAAGTCATTGTACAAAAACACACTTTTTCACAGTTCAGGCTAATGCAATTCAGCTTGCTGAAAATATCCTCCATGAATTAGCTGTTTACATTGTCTCTTAAATGATTTGAAACCCTGCACCACTCATCTTATCTTAGCGTATGAAATTGCAGATCAATATGGCGGCACAAAGATTATAATAGGCCTATTACATGACAAGATCAAGATTTCATACCACTGATGCTCTACTGTAGAGCATCAGGAAACAGGTCACAGGTTCCTGCTGTTTCATTTGTTTGTTTGTTTGTTGATCTCACATGTAGAACTGTAACTACAACACACAGAGATGCTAACAGCTGGAGCCCTCACAGTACAATCAGCTGTCTTGGAGGCAGGGCCCAGATGTGGTGTTTTAATTCAAGCTGAAACAGAAACCACGGCCTCAGCATTCAGGGGAGAGCAGAGCATGTTAGCATGCTAGCATGTTACTGTTGCTACACTAACTTAGCATTAGGAGCTATTAGATCCATCAGAATCAGGTTAATACTCTTACTCATCAGCCTGTCTGCTGCTGCTAAATCACACTGGGGGCTAAAACACCAGCACAGACATACACACACACACACACACTCAATCGCACCCCTTACGCACACACATGCACAGTCGCACACATGCCACACACACATCTATAAGAGGGATTTTTGGTGGCATCTCCAAGACTAAAAACAAGGAAGAGTTCTGTCCTGTCCTGAGAAAGAAGGCTGAGATAAAAATAGGCGTCAACGCTCTGTTCCTCCAACAGACAGGTTTCTTTACTGCGTTAATAATTGGGTGTTTCATAAGCAGAGTAAGTGGCCTACATCCTGATCTGGTTCACCTGTCCTTGTGATTGTCTCCACGCCCTCCAGGTGCCTCTTATTATCCCCGGTGTATATGCTGGATATATCACCTATGTTTCCTGTCTCTCTGTCTCCACGCCCTCCAGGTGCCTCTTATTATCCCCGGTGTATATGCTGGATATATCACCTATGTTTCCTGTCTCTCTGTCTCCACGCCCTCCAGGTGCCTCTTATTATCCCCGGTGTATATGCTGGATATATCACCTATGTTTCCTGTCTCTCTGTCTCCACGCCCTCCAGGTGCCTCTTATTATCCCCGGTGTATATGCTGGATATATCACCTATGTTTCCTGTCTCTCTGTCTCCACGCCCTCCAGGTGCCTCTTATTATCCCCGGTGTATATGCTGGATATATCACCTATGTTTCCTGTCTCTCTGTCTCCACGCCCTCCAGGTGCCTCTTATTATCCCCGGTGTATATGCTGGATATATCACCTATGTTTCCTGTCTCTCTGTCTCCACGCCCTCCAGGTGTCTCTTATTATCCCCGGTGTATATGCTGGATATATCACCTATGTTTCCTGTCTCTCTGTCTCCACGCCCTCCAGGTGCCTCTTATTATCCCCGGTGTATATGCTGGATATATCACCTATGTTTCCTGTCTCTCTGTCTCCATGCCCTCCAGGTGCCTCTTATTATCCCCGGTGTATATGCTGGATATATCACCTATGTTTCCTGTCTCTCTGTCTCCACGCCCTCCAGGTGTCTCTTATTATCCCCGGTGTATATGCTGGATATATCACCTATGTTTCCTGTCTCTCTGTCTCCACGCCCTCCAGGTGTCTCTTATTATCCCCGGTGTATATGCTGGATATATCACCTATGTTTCCTGTCTCTCTGTCTCCACGCCCTCCAGGTGTCTCTTATTATCCCCGGTGTATATGCTGGATATATCACCTATGTTTCCTGTCTCTCTGTCTCCACGCCCTCCGGGTGTCTCTTATTATCCCCGGTGTATATGCTGGATATATCACCTATGTTTCCTGTCTCTCTGTGCCAGTTTGTCTTGTTTGCCAAGTCAACCAGTGTTTTTCCTTGATCCTATTTTTCCCCAGTCTCTGTTTCTAGTCCTCCTGGTTTCGACCCTTGCCTGTCCTGACTCCATACCCACCTGCCTGACCACTCTGCCTGTTCTGACTACCAGCCTGCCTATCCCCTTGTACTGTTTTGGACTCAGATCTGGTTTCTGACCCCTGCCTGCCCTGACCTCGAGACTGCCTATCGCCTGGTACTGTTTGGACTCTGACCTGGTTTATGAACTCTCGCCTGTCCCTGACCTGCCTTTGCCTACTCCCTTTGTTATAATAAATATCAGAGCTCTACCAACTGCCTCCTGTGTCTGCATTTGGGTCTCGCCTTGTTCCCTTATAACCCTGGTGGGTGTTACACTGTGACAGTGTAGAGGAGTGGTTAACCAGCAATACAGTGTAGAGGAGTGGTTAACCAACAATACAGTGTAGAGGAGTGGTTAACCAGCAATACAGTGTAGAGGAGTGGTTAACCAGCAATACAGTGTAGAGGAGTGGTTAACCAACAATACAGTGTAGAGGAGTGGTTAACCAACAATACAGTGTAGAGGAGTGGTTAACCAACAATACAGTGTAGAGGAGTGGTTAACCAGCAATACAGTGTAGAGGAGTGGTTAACCAGCAATACAGTGTAGAGGAGTGGTTAACCAGCAATACAGTGTAGAGGAGTGGTTAACCAACAATACAGTGTAGAGGAGTGGTTAACCAGCAATACAGTGTAGAGGAGTGGTTAACCAGCAATACAGTGTAGAGGAGTGGTTAACCAACAATACAGTGTAGAGGAGTGGTTAACCAGCAATACAGTGTAGAGGAGTGGTTAACCAACAATACAGTGTAGAGGAGTGGTTAACCAGCAATACAGTGTAGAGGAGTGGTTAACCAGCAATACAGTGTAGAGGAGTGGTTAACCAACAATACAGTGGAGAGGAGTGGTTAACCAGCAATACAGTGTAGAGGAGTGGTTAACCAACAATACAGTGGAGAGGAGTGGTTAACCAGCAATACAGTGGAGAGGAGTGGTTAACCAGCAATACAGTGTAGAGGAGTGGTTAACCAACAATACAGTGTAGAGGAGTGGTTAACCAACAATACAGTGTAGAGGAGTGGTTAACCAACAATACAGTGGAGAGGAGTGGTTAACCAACAATACAGTGTAGAGGAGTGGTTAACCAGCAATACAGTGTAGAGGAGTGGTTAACCAACAATACAGTGTAGAGGAGTGGTTAACCAACAATACAGTGTAGAGGAGTGGTTAACCAGCAATACAGTGTAGAGGAGTGGTTAACCAGCAATACAGTGTAGAGGAGTGGTTAACCAACAATACAGTGTAGAGGAGTGGTTAACCAGCAATACAGTGTAGAGGAGTGGTTAACCAGCAATACAGTGTAGAGGAGTGGTTAACCAGCAATACAGTGTAGAGGAGTGGTTAACCAGCAATACAGTGTAGAGGAGTGGTTAACCAGCAATACAGTGTAGAGGAGTGGTTAACCAACAATACAGTGTAGAGGAGTGGTTAACCAGCAATACAGTGTAGAGGAGTGGTTAACCAACAATACAGTGTAGAGGAGTGGTTAACCAGCAATACAGTGTAGAGGAGTGGTTAACCAGCAATACAGTGTAGAGGAGTGGTTAACCAACAATACAGTGTAGAGGAGTGGTTAACCAGCAATACAGTGTAGAGGAGTGGTTAACCAACAATACAGTGTAGAGGAGTGGTTAACCAGCAATACAGTGTAGTTGAGTGGTTAACCAGCAATACAGTGTAGAGGAGTGGTTAACCAACAATACAGTGGAGAGGAGTGGTTAACCAGCAATACAGTGTAGAGGAGTGGTTAACCAACAATACAGTGGAGAGGAGTGGTTAACCAACAATACAGTGGAGAGGAGTGGTTAACCAGCAATACAGTGTAGAGGAGTGGTTAACCAACAATACAGTGTAGAGGAGTGGTTAACCAACAATACAGTGTAGAGGAGTGGTTAACCAACAATACAGTGTAGAGGAGTGGTTAACCAACAATACAGTGGAGAGGAGTGGTTAACCAACAATACAGTGTAGAGGAGTGGTTAACCAGCAATACAGTGTAGAGGAGTGGTTAACCAACAATACAGTGTAGAGGAGTGGTTAACCAACAATACAGTGTAGAGGAGTGGTTAACCAGCAATACAGTGTAGAGGTGTGGTTAACCAGCAATACAGTGTAGAGGAGTGGTTAACCAACAATACAGTGTAGAGGAGTGGTTAACCAGCAATACAGTGTAGAGGAGTGGTTAACCAACAATACAGTGTAGAGGAGTGGTTAACCAGCAATACAGTGTAGAGGAGTGGTTAACCAACAATACAGTGTAGAGGAGTGGTTAACCAGCAATACAGTGTAGTTGAGTGGTTAACCAGCAATACAGTGTAGAGGAGTGGTTAACCAACAATACAGTGGAGAGGAGTGGTTAACCAACAATACAGTGGAGAGGAGTGGTTAACCAACAATACAGTGGAGAGGAGTGGTTAACCAGCAATACAGTGTAGAGGAGTGGTTAACCAACAATACAGTGTAGAGGAGTGGTTAACCAACAATACAGTGTAGAGGAGTGGTTAACCAACAATACAGTGGAGAGGAGTGGTTAACCAACAATACAGTGTAGAGGAGTGGTTAACCAGCAATACAGTGTAGAGGAGTGGTTAACCAACAATACAGTGTAGAGGAGTGGTTAACCAACAATGCAGTGTAGAGGAGTGGTTAACCAACAATACAGTGTAGAGGAGTGGTTAACCAACAATACAGTGGAGAGGAGTGGTTAACCAGCAATACAGTGTAGAGGAGTGGTTAACCAGCAATAGAGTGTAGAGGAGTGGTTAACCAGCAATACAGTGTAGAGGAGTGGTTAACCAACAATACAGTGTAGAGGAGTGGTTAACCAGCAATACAGTGTAGAGGAGTGGTTAACCAGCAATACAGTGTAGAGGAGTGGTTAACCAACAATACAGTGTAGAGGAGTGGTTAACCAACAATACAGTGTAGAGGAGTGGTTAACCAACAATACAGTGTAGAGGAGTGGTTAACCAACAATACAGTGTAGAGGAGTGGTTAACCAACAATACAGTGGAGAGGAGTGGTTAACCAACAATACAGTGTAGAGGAGTGGTTAACCAACAATACAGTGTAGAGGAGTGGTTAACCAACAATACAGTGTAGAGGAGTGGTTAACCAACAATACAGTGTAGAGGAGTGGTTAACCAGCAATACAGTGTAGAGGAGTGGTTAACCAGCAATACAGTGTAGAGGAGTGGTTAACCAACAATACAGTGTAGAGGAGTGGTTAACCAGCAATACAGTGTAGAGGAGTGGTTAACCAACAATACAGTGTAGAGGAGTGGTTAACCAGCAATACAGTGTAGAGGAGTGGTTAACCAGCAATACAGTGTAGAGGAGTGGTTAACCAACAATACAGTGTAGAGGAGTGGTTAACCAGCAATACAGTGTAGAGGAGTGGTTAACCAGCAATACAGTGTAGAGGAGTGGTTAACCAGCAATACAGTGTAGTTGAGTGGTTAACCAGCAATACAGTGTAGAGGAGTGGTTAACCAACAATACAGTGGAGAGGAGTGGTTAACCAGCAATACAGTGTAGAGGAGTGGTTAACCAACAATACAGTGGAGAGGAGTGGTTAACCAACAATACAGTGGAGAGGAGTGGTTAACCAGCAATACAGTGTAGAGGAGTGGTTAACCAACAATACAGTGTAGAGGAGTGGTTAACCAACAATACAGTGTAGAGGAGTGGTTAACCAACAATACAGTGGAGAGGAGTGGTTAACCAACAATACAGTGTAGAGGAGTGGTTAACCAGCAATACAGTGTAGAGGAGTGGTTAACCAACAATACAGTGTAGAGGAGTGGTTAACCAACAATGCAGTGTAGAGGAGTGGTTAACCAACAATACAGTGTAGAGGAGTGGTTAACCAACAATACAGTGGAGAGGAGTGGTTAACCAGCAATACAGTGTAGAGGAGTGGTTAACCAGCAATAGAGTGTAGAGGAGTGGTTAACCAGCAATACAGTGTAGAGGAGTGGTTAACCAACAATACAGTGTAGAGGAGTGGTTAACCAGCAATACAGTGTAGAGGAGTGGTTAACCAGCAATACAGTGTAGAGGAGTGGTTAACCAACAATACAGTGTAGAGGAGTGGTTAACCAACAATACAGTGTAGAGGAGTGGTTAACCAACAATACAGTGTAGAGGAGTGGTTAACCAACAATAGAGTGTAGAGGAGTGGTTAACCAACAATACAGTGGAGAGGAGTGGTTAACCAACAATACAGTGTAGAGGAGTGGTTAACCAGCAATACAGTGTAGAGGAGTGGTTAACCAACAATACAGTGTAGAGGAGTGGTTAACCAGCAATACAGTGTAGAGGAGTGGTTAACCAGCAATACAGTGTAGAGGAGTGGTTAACCAACAATACAGTGGAGAGGAGTGGTTAACCAGCAATACAGTGTAGAGGAGTGGTTAACCAACAATACAGTGGAGAGGAGTGGTTAACCAGCAATACAGTGTAGAGGAGTGGTTAACCAACAATACAGTGGAGAGGAGTGGTTAACCAGCAATACAGTGGAGAGGAGTGGTTAACCAGCAATACAGTGTAGAGGAGTGGTTAACCAACAATACAGTGTAGAGGAGTGGTTAACCAACAATACAGTGTAGAGGAGTGGTTAACCAACAATACAGTGGAGAGGAGTGGTTAACCAACAATACAGTGTAGAGGAGTGGTTAACCAGCAATACAGTGTAGAGGAGTGGTTAACCAGCAATACAGTGTAGAGGAGTGGTTAACCAACAATACAGTGGAGAGGAGTGGTTAACCAACAATACAGTGGAGAGGAGTGGTTAACCAGCAATACAGTGTAGAGGAGTGGTTAACCAACAATACAGTGTAGAGGAGTGGTTAACCAACAATACAGTGGAGAGGAGTGGTTAACCAACAATACTTAGTAGAGGAGTGGTTAACCAGCAATACAGTGTAGAGGAGTGGTTAACCAACAATACAGTGTAGAGGAGTGGTTAACCAACAATGCAGTGTAGAGGAGTGGTTAACCAACAATACAGTGTAGAGGAGTGGTTAACCAACAATACAGTGGAGAGGAGTGGTTAACCAGCAATACAGTGTAGAGGAGTGGTTAACCAGCAATAGAGTGTAGAGGAGTGGTTAACCAGCAATACAGTGTAGAGGAGTGGTTAACCAGCAATACAGTGTAGAGGAGTGGTTAACCAGCAATACAGTGTAGAGGAGTGGTTAACCAACAATACAGTGTAGAGGAGTGGTTAACCAACAATACAGTGTAGAGGAGTGGTTAACCAACAATACAGTGTAGAGGAGTGGTTAACCAACAATACAGTGGAGAGGAGTGGTTAACCAACAATACAGTGTAGAGGAGTGGTTAACCAACAATACAGTGTAGAGGAGTGGTTAACCAACAATACAGTGTAGAGGAGTGGTTAACCAACAATACAGTGTAGAGGAGTGGTTAACCAGCAATACAGTGTAGAGGAGTGGTTAACCAGCAATACAGTGTAGAGGAGTGGTTAACCAGCAATACAGTGTAGAGGAGTGGTTAACCAGCAATACAGTGTAGAGGAGTGGTTAACCAGCAATACAGTGTAGAGGAGTGGTTAACCAGCAATACAGTGTAGAGGAGTGGTTAACCAGCAATACAGTGTAGAGGAGTGGTTAACCAACAATACAGTGTAGAGGAGTGGTTAACCAGCAATACAGTGTAGAGGAGTGGTTAACCAACAATACAGTGTAGAGGAGTGGTTAACCAGCAATACAGTGTAGTTGAGTGGTTAACCAGCAATACAGTGTAGAGGAGTGGTTAACCAACAATACAGTGGAGAGGAGTGGTTAACCAGCAATACAGTGTAGAGGAGTGGTTAACCAACAATACAGTGGAGAGGAGTGGTTAACCAACAATACAGTGGAGAGGAGTGGTTAACCAGCAATACAGTGTAGAGGAGTGGTTAACCAACAATACAGTGGAGAGGAGTGGTTAACCAACAATACAGTGTAGAGGAGTGGTTAACCAGCAATACAGTGTAGAGGAGTGGTTAACCAACAATACAGTGTAGAGGAGTGGTTAACCAACAATGCAGTGTAGAGGAGTGGTTAACCAACAATACAGTGTAGAGGAGTGGTTAACCAACAATACAGTGGAGAGGAGTGGTTAACCAGCAATACAGTGTAGAGGAGTGGTTAACCAGCAATAGAGTGTAGAGGAGTGGTTAACCAGCAATACAGTGTAGAGGAGTGGTTAACCAACAATACAGTGTAGAGGAGTGGTTAACCAGCAATACAGTGTAGAGGAGTGGTTAACCAGCAATACAGTGTAGAGGAGTGGTTAACCAACAATACAGTGTAGAGGAGTGGTTAACCAACAATACAGTGTAGAGGAGTGGTTAACCAACAATACAGTGTAGAGGAGTGGTTAACCAACAATACAGTGTAGAGGAGTGGTTAACCAACAATACAGTGGAGAGGAGTGGTTAACCAACAATACAGTGTAGAGGAGTGGTTAACCAACAATACAGTGTAGAGGAGTGGTTAACCAACAATACAGTGTAGAGGAGTGGTTAACCAACAATACAGTGTAGAGGAGTGGTTAACCACACTGTAAAAAAAGGGATAAACTTATATTTAATTTTCATTGTGTAGAATAATAGAAAATGTCAGTAAATGCGAAATACATTAAACTTCCTGTATTTTTACAGCAATGCTTACGTTTTTCACAACAATAAGCTGTAGAAATACAATAATATACATTATAAAGAAACAACTATTTTGACCATTGTTTTATGGATATTTACTTTAGTTTTACATTTTAAATGCAGTTAATTATAGGAAAAACTGTTTCTGATGTTTATAAACAGTATAAAACTATGCAAGGGAATGTAAAAAGAATGCTATGGTCTGTGATTGTACTGATATTGATCACTACAATACAAATATTAACTGTAAAATTCTGAGTATTTACAATACCTCAATGACAGTGAATGCATATTATTTAACAGACTGTTATTTAAATTATTAAGCAAGTTATTTTAGTATTTATTAATAGCAAAGTTTTTCAATGTTTAAGAACAGCATGAAGCTATGAAAGAAAATGTAAAAAAAAATACATTGTCTGTGATTTTAAAGATATTGGCTGTAAAAAAAAAAAGTAATCTTACATTAATAAACTTGAAATGTTACATGTCATTCTCTTTATTTGAGAATAATGGTCAGATGTTGCTAAAATTACGAAGATACATCTACATCCCGGGTGGCTCTGTGGTCTATCTCAGTCTGCGTTAGTTCGAGCACTTATTTAAACTATTTACGTGAAGTATTTAAGGTTGCCTACTTTTACCAGTGTGTGATTGTGCTTACATGTTTCTATGTAATGTAGGTAGACTGCATTCTACCTCGACTCTCAGGTAGAAGACCATGCTATATTGTCATTTTATTTTAACATTAATATCCCCACTTCAGCAATTTCGTCCTCACCAGAGTATGATTCATTATGATCATTCATTATGATCCAACATTCTCTTCCATATCAGACACTTCCTCATCTATTTCAAAGTCACCATCCTCTAAATCACTCGTCAGAACTATTAAAAAGGTTTGTGTAATTAAAGACCAGTCGATATTTCACATTGAATTGAGTCGTTTCCGTTAGAAACCATTTGACAAGGATTCAGAAACGCGCTGGAGGCGTCATTCAAGGGGAGCATTACCACCAAACTTTTGCTCAGTTGTTTAACATAACGTTGAAATATTTGACGACATTGCTAGATGTGCCGCTTATTAACGTTGTATAGTGTAACGACCCTGGGTTTATAAGCGCGGAAAACGACCCTGGGTTTATAAGCGCGGACATCGACTCTGCCGCTCGAGCATGCTTTTGCGGCACAGTCGAAAGCGCGCCGGACTTCGGGCTTGAAGGTCGAGGGTTCGAAACCTGCTCCCTGCTGTTTCATTACAATGGTGTCGGAAGTGATCGGACCTTGCATCCACGACAGTGCGTGTGCTTGGCCGGTGAGCGCGTTCCTGTAAGACGCTGAGTCGCAAGCTAGCGCGAGGATGCGCTCTTTGAAAGGAGGGAGTAGTGTAACGACCCTGGGTTTATAAGCGCGGAAATCGACTCTGCCACTCGAGCATGCTTTTGCGGCACAGTCGATAGCGCGCCGGACTTCGGGCTTGAAGGTCGAGGGTTCGAAACCTGTTCCCTGCTGTTTCATTACAATATGTTAGCTAATGTCGTGGAGTTTGTGGTTGGCTGCTCACACGTCGTTAGCAAGATAGCTAGCTAATACTACCCGAGCTAGCAACCAACCAGACCTGCAGTCCTCAAACTGAAGTAATATTCATAGCTAGTTTAGTTTAGCAAACTGAGTAACTTAGTATGGAAGTACAAATAAATAATCGCTGTTGTCCCCTTTTGAAGTCAATTGTCATTGGAATCAAGCAAATCAGAAAAATTCACTTCAGAAGTTAATTGTAACCTAGATTAAAATCTACAGGCTACTTTTTTCCTTTGTTACAAGTAAGTTAAATATAGAGAAATTGGGAATTCTTTCCAAAGAATTGGCATGACGTTCCTGTGGTCTCACTGTTAAAACATTGAGGTTATGTGGATCATCAGTCATTACACCGACATTAAGTAAATGGCCAATGTGTATGCTGCATGGTTACTCTCTCTCCTCTCCTCTAACTCTCTCTTCTCTGCTCTCATCCTTCTAGACCTATCTGCTGCCTTTGAAACTGTGAACCTTCAGATCCTCCTCTCCACCCTCTCCGAGTTGGGCATCTCCGGCGCGGCTCACTCTTGGATTGCGTCCTACCTGACAGGTTGCTCCTACCAGGTGGCGTGGCGAGAATCCGTCTCCGCACCACGTGCTCTCACCACTGGTGTCCCCCAGGGCTCTGTTCTAGGCCCTCTCCTATTCTCGCTATACACCAAGTCACTTGGCTCTGTCATATCCTCACATGGTCTCTCCTATCATTGCTATGCAGACGACACACAATTCATCTTCTCCTTTCCCCCTTCTGATAACCATGTGGCGAATCGCATCTCTGCATGTCTGGCAGACATATCAGTGTGGATGACGGATCACCACCTCAAGCTGAACCTCGGCAAGACGGAGCTGCTCTTCCTCCCGGGGAAGGACTGCCCGTTCCATGATCTCGCCATCACGGTTGACAACTCCATTGGGTCCTCCTCCCAGAGTGCTAAGAGCCTTGGCGTGACCCTGGACAACACCCTGTCGTTCTCCGCTAACATCAAGGCGGTGACCCGATCCTGTAGGTTCATGCTCTACAACATTCGCAGAGTACGTCCCTGCCTCACACAGGAAGCGGCGCAGGTCCTAATCCAGGCACTTGTCATCTCCCGTCTGGATTACTGCAACTCGCTGTTGGCTGGGCTCCCTGCCTGTGCCATTAAACCCCTACAACTCATCCAGAACGCCGCAGCCCGTCTAGTGTTCAACCTTCCCAAGTTCTCTCACGTCACCCCGCTCCTCCGCACACTCCACTGGCTTCCAGTTGAAGCTCGCATCTGCTACAAGACCATGGTGCTTGCCTACGGAGCTGTGAGGGGAACGGCACCTCCGTTCCTTCAGGCTCTGATCAGTCCCTACACCCAAAGAAGGGCACTGCGCTCATCCACCTCTGGCCTGCTCGCCTCCCTACCTCTGCGGAAGCACAGTTCCCGCTCAGCCCAGTCAAAACTGTTCGCTGCTCTGGCACCCCAATGGTGGAACAAGCTCCCTCACGACGCCAGGACAGCGGAGTCAATCACCACCTTCCGGAGACACCTGACACCCCACCTCTTTAAGGAATACCTGGGATAGGATAAAGTAATCCTTCTAACCCCCCCAAAAGATATAGATGTACTATTGTAAAGTGGTTGTTCCACTGGATATCATAAGGTGAATGCACCAATTTGTAAGTCGCTCTGGATAAGAGCGTCTGCTAAATGACGTAAATGTAAAATGTAAATGATATAATACTTTTAAAAGTCATATGCGTCATCATCATAGTCTGCTGTATCACAATGTGACACGATGCAAGGGCCGTTTTACATGTGAAAATCGTCATTGTCAGAAATAATACCTTGATCTGAAGGATCTTCTTGCTCATCAAAGGTCACATGTTTCAAAAAGAGAAAAGGTCAAATGCCCATTCAGAGACTGTGGCAAAGCCTTTACATTAAGATCCTCTGTTACCTCCCACAGTTCAAGGCAGCATAGGTATGCTACAGCTGCTCATGTGTCCAATTATTCAGTTTGTGAGTTCTCATGATGATGCTGAAAGTCTGTTCGGTGTAGATCTTATTGATGAAGGGCCAGAGGATATACTGAACCCAGCTGTTATGAAAAGTCTGTATATAAAACATCTATGTTTTACATTAAGTTACAGGCCAAGTATCTAATTCTTCTCCTTTACTATACTGTCACGCTTATCGACGGTGAAGGAGGACCAAAACGCAGCAGGCATGCGGTTGTTCATTTAGAACATTTATTCACTCCAAAATGAACACAAAAATAACAAAAGAGAACGAACGATAAACTGACAGTCCTATAATGTTGACACACACTAAACACGGAACACGGAACAATCTCCCACAAATGACAAACACAAACACACCCTAATATATGGGACTCTCAATCAAAGGCAAATAGACAACACCTGCCTTCAACTGAGAGTCCCAACCCCAATTAACCAAACATAGAAACAGACACACTAGACTCAACATAGAATACATGAAAACCAAACAGTGTCCAAAAACCCCGGAATACTTAAATCAAATGCCCCTTCAACAAACACACCACCCCGAACCACATAAAACGAATACCCTCTGCCACGTCCTGACCAAACTACAATACCAATTAACCTTATACTGGCCAGGACGTGACAGTACCCCCCCCTTAAAGGTGCTAACCCCGGAAGCACCTTAACAAAAATAACCCCAAGCAACACCAAAAAAGAAAAATTCCCCCGTACTAAAGGGAGGGAAGGGAGGGTGGCTGCCGTCAACGACGGCACTGTGCTACACCCCCCCTCCCCAACCCACCTATCTCTGGAGGTGGCTCCGGCTCTGGCCGTTCCAGGCTGTCGGGGCAGTCTGGCAGCTCGGGACGGTCTGGGCAGTCCGGCAGCTCGGGACGGTCTGGGCAGTCCGGCAGCTCGGGACGGTCTGGGCAGTCCGGCAGCTCGGGACGGTCTGGGCAGTCCGGCAGCTCGGGACGGTCTGGGCAGTCCGGCAGCTCGGGGCGGTCTGGGCAGTCCGGCAGCTCGGGGCGGTCTGGGCAGTCCGGCAGCTCGGGGCGGTCTGGGCAGTCCGGCAGCTCGGGGCGGTCTGGGCAGTCCGGCAGCTCGGGGCGGTCTGGGCAGTCCGGCAGCTCGGGGCGGTCTGGGCAGTCCGGCAGCTCGGGGCGGTCTGGCCACTCCGGCAGCTCGGGGCGGTCTGGCCACTCCGGCAGCTCGGGGCGGTCTGGCCACTCCGGCAGTTCGGGGCGGTCTGGCCACTCCGGCAGTTCGGGGCGGTCTGGCCACTCCGGCAGTTCGGGGCGGTCTGGCCACTCCGGCAGTTCGGGGCGGTCTGGCCACTCCGGCAGTTCGGGGCGGTCTGGCCACTCCGGCAGTTCGGGGCGGTCGGGCCACTCCGGCAGTTCGGGGCGGTCGGGCCACTCCGGCAGTTCGGGGCGGTCGGGCCACTCCGGCAGTTCGGGGCGGTCTGGCCACTCCGGCAGTTCGGGGCGGTCTGGCCACTCCGGCAGTTCGGGGCGGTCTGGCCACTCCGGCAGTTCGGGGCGGTCTGGCCACTCCGGCAGTTCGGGGCGGTCTGGCCACTCCGGCAGTTCGGGGCGGTCTGGCCACTCCGGCAGTTCGGGGCGGTCTGGCCACTCTGGCGACTGTTGACTGGCGGGCGGCTCTGACGACTGTTGACTGGCGGGCGGCTCTGACGACTGTTGACTGGCGGGCGGCTCTGACGACTGTTGACTGGCGGGCGGCTCTGACGACTGTTGACTGGCGGGCGGCTCTGACGACTGTTGACTGGCGGGCGGCTCTGACGACTGTTGACTGGCGGGCGGCTCTGACGACTGTTGACTGGCGAGGCTGGGTTTACGCACTTGAAGGCTAGTGCGGGGAGCGGGAACAGGACGAGTCGAACTGGGTTGACGCACCTCCGGGTCCGCACGAGAGACAGGAGCTGGAAACCCAGGGCTATGGAGGCGCACAGTCGGTCTTGATCTTACCTCCTGCACAACCCGTCTTGGCTGGATGGAACTAGTAGCCCTGTACGAGTGGGGTGCTTGTACAGGGCAGACTGGGCTGTGCAGGGGCCTGATGGTAGCCGTGCGTAGAGCGGGAGTTGGGTAGCCTGGTCCTCGGAGGCGTACCGGCGACCAGATGCGCTGCGCAGGCATCCTCCTACCAGGCTGGATGCCCGCTCTAACACGGCACCTGCGAGGGGCTGGAATAATGCGCACCGGACTGTGCGTGCGTATGGGTGAGATAGTGCGCTCCTCAGCGAAACATGGCGCTCTCCACCCCATACGCTCCTCCATATAACCACGGGTAGCTGGCTTCCGGCTCTTCCTATGCCTAGCCAAACTACCCGTGTGCCCCCCAAATTTTTTTTCTTGGGGGTGCCTCTCGTGCTTCAACGTCAGCGCGTCCATGGCCTCGTACCTCCGCCTCTCTGCCTTGGCTGCCTCAATTTCCCACTGCGGGCGGCGATAATCCCCAGCCTGGTCCCAAGGTCCGGCCCCGTCCAGAACTTCCTCCCAGGTCCATTTCTCCCGCCAGTCCAACTCGAAGTCCCTCTGCTCCTTCCTCTGCTGCTTGGTCCAGTCCAACTCGAAGTCCCTCTGCTCCTTCCTCTGCTGCTTGGTCCAGTCCAACTCGAAGTCCCTCTGCTCCTTCCTCTGCTGCTTGGTCCTGGAATGGTGGGTGATTCTGTCACGGGTATCGACGGTGAAGGAGGACCAAAACGCAGCAGGTATGTGAATGCTCATCTCAACGTTTTAATAAGTACCAAATGAACACCAAAATAACAAACAGGAATACGATCGACAAAAACAGTCTGCAAGGCACAAGGCTAACACAGAACACGGAACAATCTCCCACAAATGACAAACACAAACACACCCTAATATATGGGACTCTCAATCAAAGGCAAATAGACAACACCTGCCTTCAACTGAGAGTCCCAATCCCAAATAACCAAACATAGAAACAGACACACTAGACTAAACATAGAATACATGAAAACCAAACAGTGCCCAAAAACCCCGGAATAGTTAAATCAAATGCCCCTTCAACAAACACACCACCCCGAACCACATAAAACGAATACCCTCTGCCACGTCCTGACCAAACTACAATACCAATTAACCTTATACTGGCCAGGACGTGACATATACAAATGTTTTTTGATTAGCATAATAGTCTTAATGAACTTTGTCATCAGTACACTCAACATCAACTCAAGGTTGCCCTTCAGTCTAATACTAACTTGACAGAAATTGAAGGTGTTTTAAAGACCTCGGAGGACACAGATTTGCATGCATCCTGTAGCTCTACTTAATCACCAGAATAAATGAGAAGGCAGTATTTCCAGAGGAACTTTTCCTATGTGCATCCGAAAAGCTATAAGTTTAGGGACAGATGAAAACCGAAAGGAACGATATGCTCAGTATATCCCTATAAAAGAGACATTGAAAGCTATGCTCAAGGATCTAGTTGTTTGGCAGGAAAGCCAGTAAAGGACGCTACATGTACTTCTACACGTGTTAAATGTTGTTTGTGATGGATCGTGTTCAAGTCTATTGCAGTATTTATGGACTCAGGTGTAACTAAAGCTTGTATTGTATCAAAATGCTTTTGATGTTAACGCTCTTGGATCAGCAAATAAGAAACAAGATTGTGGGGTCTACTTTACACTGGCAAACTTTGATCCATTTTATCGTTCCAGTATTGATAATTTACAGCTCATGTTATTGTGTAATGAGAGAGACTTTAAATATTTTGGCCATGATGAGCTTTTTTCTACAATGCTGTCAGAGATTTAGAAACAAATGGGTTGGAGATATCTGGACATGCTGTAAAGGCAGCAGGCTTTTGCATTACTGGTGATAATTTGCGGTCTCAACATAGGAGAATTCATAGAAAATGTTAGTACCTCCAACTACTGCTGTTGATACTGCCTTGCAACTAGAAGTTAGCTGTTTGATTTTGATGAACCTGCTGCTGCCAAAACAGTACAAAATTACGAGCCAGTGAAAGCACTACAAGATGGTAATGAGACAATATCCAGGGGGTTAAAATTGGACTCTGTATTTAATTCCCTCAAGAACCTTCATGTCTGTCAGCCAGGCCTCCTACCACGTATTGGTCATGATTTGTTTGAGGGGATAGTGGCATATGACCTAGCCATTTATATCATGTACTTTGTTAAAGTAAATACATTCTTTACACACTCAGCTTAACTGCAGGATCAGGCAGTTTAGCTACCAAGGATCTGATGCAAATTCCACAGCCTCAGAAGTTGGTGAAAAGGGAATTAAACTAGGTGGTCAGGCAACAGAAAACTGGTCTCTTTTGAGGCTCCTCCCTGTTCTAATTGGCAAAAAAATTACTGATACAGAAGACTGGGTATGGCAACTAACAATCCTACTTAAAGAACTTGTGGATTGAATCTGTGCCCCCTCCATTTCTGTGGCTCAAGTTACTTTGCTCAATGTTCTGATTCCTGAGGATACAGTCAAGAAAAGAGCTGTTTCCTTCTCACAAACTGAAACCAGAGCACCACTATGTGATCCACTATCCTGCTTTGATGCTAACGTTTGGCTCACTTATAAGACTGTGGACAATGAGATTTGAAAGTAACAATTCATATTTCAAAAGATATGTCCGGATAGTGCAACATTTCAAAATTGTGTGTCAAACGCTTGGCAATAATCAACTTCTGCAAACCTATCTGAACTCAAGTTCCTGTGCTCTTGCTTTGCTAGTAAACTGTTCATCCCCTTTCAATGCTGAGTTATACAGTGATGCTGAGTTATACAGTGATGCTGAGTTATACAGTGATGCTGAGTTATACAGTGATGCTGAGTTATACAGTGATGCTGAGTTATACAGTGATGCTGTATGCAATGCAGTTGAGGCAAGCTTGCTTAGGGAACCGGATATTGTGGTGTCCACTGAGATGCATTTGAAGGGCACCTTTTACTGAAAGGGCATCTTTCTATGTCTTTGTAATGGTGTCTCATCAGAATTCGGACAGAGTTTATGTTGATAAAGGAGAACAAGCATGTCTACTTTCTTGTTACACGTCATAGCTCATCTTGTTCACTGGAATTTGGACTACGAAGTTCAAAGTGCTATTTAGGGCATGATGTGTCTTAATGCAGAACTATGTTTGGATTACTACCATTAACTGCGTATGCTTTCTACAGAACTAGTCATTTCACTGAAACATAGCATAGTAGATGCTGAATAGGAAATCAATGAAGTGGTGGAAGTAGACAGTTCAAATAACACAAGTTTGGACAAAATTACAGTTGAATAGAGACCATGTGAACAATTTGTATTGAATGGTAGTCTTTACTTTTTTTCTTTAGTAGACATGGATGATCAAGACAGTGCTCTTGCATCATTTATATGTTGTTTGCTGCCACACTCAAGTGGACATCAGTCAGTGCTGGATTCTCTTAAGACATTGGGTGTGGAAGAGCTGGAATACAAGAAGTATGTCCAGGAGGCAGATCTTCTCCATGTCCTGAGGCCAGTAGAAGTAAGGAAGCGGATAGCCCAAGTGAACGCTACATGTTAGTGTGTCAGTTTGTTACTTCAACAACTCATAACTGTCATTAAAACATGGTATTGTCACTACAGTATGTGAAATGTGTTACGCATGGTGAGAAATGTAGAACACGTTACACGGCCTGATTCCCAACCTCTTCTTTTTATCCAAGGTGAAAAGGATGGTACTGAAAGGAATAGTCCAACACCCAGAAGAGTGTCTGGTAGCCCCCAAACACCCCGCAGCGAGGATTGTTCCTTTGCTATACGTAAGTACATAAGAAAATGCTAAACGGGCTATACATTTACTGTTTAAAAAGTGCATATACACCCAAAACTTAAATGGGCTCTATGTATGACGATATGATTGACACTAAAATGTTTTCAAGGTGGGTGTCAAGTCGGGTAATATTTATCTAATTCAAATAGTTCAAATCATAACTTTTGGGAAGCTTTTCGAGCTATACGACCGATTTCAATCTGCACAGACGTTAGAACGGTCTCATCTATGCTCAGTTTCTCAGACACTGACTAGTGTAGCCCTTCTATTCATGGTGTGTCAAATGTAGTTTTATGGCTTTTATCAAATGTTTTATATCATAATAATCATATTATTTTACAAGCAGACAACTGATAGCAAGATGTATATGTTATAATGGGAGTTAAGTTTGGTTTAGAAACTCAATGATGATATTGTATGTGGTGTCAGGGAGTAAAATGTGGAGTTAAGAGAACCCCAAATGTGTTTCTTGTGCACTTTCCCAGGTGGTAGATACAACACTGACAGCACAAGCTCAAGCCCAAGCGCATGCTCCAGCCCCAGTAGACGGACAGCAGTGGAAAATACCTGGCACTTCAGTTTGTAATTCCTTGGAATCGAATGCCATCTGAGGTTACAAGAAAGCTGGAGAACAAGGAGCGCCCAACTGGAAGGGAGAGACATGAAGTTATTCGCCTGAATGTATGTGAAATCCTTACTGATTGTCCAATGCCAGGAAAGAAGCATTTGAGTGAAGTAGCCAGAAAGATGGTGCTGACTTATCCTAAGGCATTCCAAGATGTTATCGAAGGTGAAATGTTGGTAGTGGACATGACTCCCTTACTAAGCAGCTGCAGAGCCGAGTTGATAACTTGAAGCGAGGAACACCACCCTCTCCCTAAGACAGTCAAGTGAGTCTGAGGCTCCACCATCCAAGAGGTTATGCCTGGATTCTTACGGCTGTATCAACTGGTGACCAGGACGGCTACCAGCCAATGAAACACAGGAACATACACGAGAAGAACTAAATAAGATGTACAAAAACAGAAGCGAAGACAACAAGAGTGTTGAAAAGAAAATGGCAGCAAACTTCTACTCCCAGAGGAAAGACATCATTTGTGGTATGGAGACCTCTGACATTGCCAAAGAATGGCCATATCTACACGAGATCCTTGGCATCAAGACTAATTTTAGAGAACTTACTGGTGTTGATCTCAATGAAGAGCATGAGAAAACCATGGCGAGCAAATGTGTGAGAATTGTCCTACTTCAAATCTCTCCCTTGTGAGTGGAGGAGCAAGATTGCCAAGACATTGTCAGATATGTATCACAATTCCAGTGGGTCAGAAGTTTACATGCTGTGCCTTTAAACTGTGCCTTTAAACAGCTTGGAAAATTCCAGAAAATTGTCATGGCTTTAAAAGCTTCTGATAGGCTAATTGACCTAATTTGAGTCAATTGGAGGTGTACATGTTAGAGGTCGACCCATTAATCGGAATGGCCGATTAATTAGGACCGATTTCAAGGTTTAATAACAATCGGTATTTTTGGCCACCGATTTGCCTATTTATTTATTTTTTACACCTTTTATTTAACTAGGCAAGTCAGATTAAGAACAAATTCTTATTTTCAATGATGGCCTAGGAACGGGAGTTAACTGCCTTGTTCAGGGGGGATTCGGGGATTCGTTTTTGCAACCTTCCGGTTACTAGTCCAACGCTCTAACCACCTGCCTTACATTGCACTCCACGAGGAGCCTGCATGGCAGGCTGACAACCTGTTATGCGAGGGCAGCAAGAAGCCAAGGTAAGTTGCTAGCTAGCATTAATCTTGTCTTATAAAATACTATCAATCTTAACATAATCACTAGTTAACTACACATGGTTAATGATATTACTAGTTTATCTAACGTGTCCTGCGTTGCATATAATCGATGCGGTGCCTGTTAATTTCTCATCGAATCACAGCCTACTTTGACAAACGGGAGATGATTTAACAAGCGCATTTGCGAAAAAAGCACTGTCGTTGCACCAATGTACCAAACCATAAACATCAATGCCTTTCTTTAAAGGCCGTAATTAATTTGCCAGAATTGTACATAATTATGACATAACATTGAAGGTTGTGCAATGTAACAGGAATATTTTGACTTAGGGATGCCACCTGTTATATAAAATACGGAACGGTTCCGTATTTCGCTGAAATAGTAAACGTTTCGTTTTCGAAATGATCGTTTCTGGATTCGACCATATTAATGACCAAAGGCTCGTATTTCTGTGTGTTATTATGTTATAATTAAGTCTATGATTTGATATTTGATAGAGCAGTCTGACTGAGCGATGGTAGGCAGCAGCAGGCTTGTAAGCATTCATTCAAACAGCACCTTCGTGCATTTTACCAGCAGCTCTTCGCAATTCTTCAAGCATTGCGCTGTTTATGACTTCAAGCCTATCAACCCCCGAGATTAGGCTGGTGTAACCCATGTGAAATGGCTAGCTAGTTAGCGGGTGTGCGCTAATAGCGTTTCAAACTTCACTCGCTCTGAGACTTGGGAGTGGTTGTTCCCCTTGCTCTACATGGGTAACGCTGCTTCAAGGGTGGCTGTTGTCGATGTGTTCCTGGTTCGAGCCCAGGTAGGAGCGAGGAGAGGGACGGAAGCTATACTGTTACACTGGCAATACTAAAGTGCCGATAAGAACATCCAATAGTCAAAGGTATATGAAATACAAATTGTATAGAGAGAAATGGTCCAAAAATAACTACAACCTAAAACTTCTTACCTGGGAATATTGAAGACTCATGTTCAAAGGAACCACCAGCTTTCATATGTTCTCATGTTCTGAGCAAGGAACTTAAACGTTAGCTTTTTTACATGGCACATATTACACTTTTACTTTCTTCTCCAACAATTTGTTTTTGCATTATTTAAACCAAATTGAACATGTTTCATTATTTATTTGAGGCTAAATAGATTTTATTGATGTATTATATTAAGTTAAAATAAGTGTTCATTCAGTATTGTTGTAATTGTCATTATTACAAATAAATAAAAAAATTGTCTGATTGAATCGGTATCGGCTTTTTTTGGCACTCAAATAATCGGTATCGGCGTTAAAAAAACATAATCGGTCGACCTCTAGTACCTGTGGACGTATTTCAAGGTCTACCTTCAAACTCAGTGCCTCTTTGCTTGACATCATGGGAAAATCAAAAGAAATCAGCTAAGACCTCAGATAAAAATAAAAATTGTAGACCTCCACAAGTCTGGTTCATCCTTGGGAGCAATTTCCAAACGCCTGAAGGTATCACGTTCATCTGTACAAACAATAGTACGCAAGTATAAACACCATGGGACCACGCAGCTGTCATGCCGCTCAGGAAGGAGACGCATTCTGTCTCCTAGAGATGAACATACTTTGGTGCGAAAAGTGCAAATCAATCCCAGAACAACAGCAAAGGACCTTGTGAAGATGCTGGAGGAAACAGGTACAAAAGTATCTATATCCACAGTAAAATGAGTCCTATATCAACATAACCTGAAAGGCCGCTCAGCAAGGAAGAAGCCACTGCTCCAAAACTGCCATAAAAAAGCCAGACTTTGTAACTGCACATGGGGACAAGATTGTACTTTTTGGAGAATTGTTCTCTGGTCTGATGAAACAAAAATAGAACTGTTTGACCATCGTTATGTTTGGAGGAAAAAGGGGGAGGCTTGCAAGCTGAAAAACACCATCCCAACCGTGAAGCACGGGGGTGGCAGCATCATGTTGTGGGGGTGCTTTGCTGCAGGAGGGACTGGTTCACTTCACAAAATAGATGGCATCATGAGGCAGGAAAATTATGTGGATATATTGAAGCAACATCTCAAGACATCAGTCAGGAAGTTAAAGCTTGGTCTCAAATGGGTCTTCCAAATGGACAATGACCCCAAGCATACTTCCAAAGTTGTGGCAAAATGGCTTAAGGACAACAAAGTCAAGGTATTGGAGTGGCCATCACTAAGCCCTGACCTCAATTCTATAGAACAGTTGTGGGCAGAAGTGAAAAAGCGTGTGCAAGCAAGGAGGCCTACAAACCTGACTCAATTACACCAGCTCTGTCAGGAGGAATGGGCCAAAATTCACCCAACCTATTGTGGGAAGCTTGTGAAAGGCTACCTGAAACGTTTGACCCAAGTTAAACAATTTAAAGGCAATGCTACCAAATACTAATTGAGTGTATGTAAACTTCTGACCCACTGGGAATGTGATGAAAGAAATAAAAGCTGAAATAAATCATTCTCTCTACTATTATTCAGACATTTCACATTCTTATAATAAAGTTGGGATCCTAACTGAACTAAAACAGGGAATATTTACTAGGATTAAATGTCAGGAATTGTGAAAAACTGAGTTTAAATGTATTTGGCTAAGGTGTATGTAAACTTCTGACTTGAACTGTATAAGAAAATCCCTGTGTAATGTCTTATTTTTTTATTATTTTATTTGCTGAAGAATTCTTTGTTTTCACCACCAATAATAGTTACATTGAGAGTAGGTTTTTGTAGTATTATGATGATTATCTGTGTTCTAGCTATATTTTGGCATCAATTAAGGAGTAATGTCTGTTTTTTCGCGTAACAATTCCTTAGTTTCACAACTGATGCCAGTTAGATCAAGAGTAGGTTTTTGTAATATTATGACAATTATCTGTGTTTGTGTAACTTTGGCATCAATTAATTAAGGAATTATTCGTTTTTGAGCTGACCAATTCTCTATTTTCACAACTGATACCAGTTATATTGAGAGTAGGTTTTTGTAATATTATGATTATAATCTGCATTTTGTCATCAATTAAGGAGTTCTTTATGCTTTTTAGCTGGCCAATTCTTTATTTTTCACAACCAATGCCAGCAAAAAAGGGATTCCAGGTATAAATAGCAGTTCATGTTGTAAAATTGCAGTAATATACTTTATTTGATGGAAAGTAAATCCCCATTTAATACAGATTATTTATGTAAATCTTTTGTCTTTAGTTTTAGTCTATTTCTGGCACCCGTGCTGCCAGACTTTTACCGTAAATTAACAGGATTTTTTTTCACAGTGCAGCTATACAGTGGAGACGAGTGGTTAACCAGCTATGCAGTGGAGACGAGTGGTTAACCAGCTATGCAGTGGAGACGAGTGCTAACCAGCTATGCAGTGGAGACGAGTGGTTAACCAGCTATGCAGTGGAGACGAGTGTTAACCAGCTATGCAGTGGAGACGAGTGGTTAACCAGCTATGCAGTGGAGACGAGTGGTTAACCAGCTATGCAGTGGAGACGAGTGGTTCTTTTGCACCCAAGTATCTCTCATCTGCACATCTATCACTTCAGTGTTAATGCTAAATTGTAATTATTTTGCCTCTATGGCCTATTTATTGCCTTACCTGCCTAATCTTGCTACATTTGCACACACTGTACATAGATTTTTCTATTGTGTTGTTGACTGTATGTTTGTTTATCCCATGTGTAACTCTGCTGTTTTTGTCATACTGCTTTGCTTTATCTTGGCCAGGTCACAGTTGTAAATGAGAACTTGTTCTCAACTGGCCTACCTGGTTAAATAAAGGTGAAATAAATATAAATCCAGCTATACAATTTAGACAGACCTGAGCCAAAGGACGTGAAGGGACAGTGAGGTGTGCTGCTAACACTACGGACCTGACTTTACCTGTCTCTGACAGGCACCCTTCACCGCAATACAATCAGTACCAGCAATACAATCAGTACCAGCAATACAATCAGTACTATCAATATCATCAGTACTATCAATATCATCAATACTATCAATATCATCAGTATCATCAATACTATCAGTATTATCAGTACCAGCAATACAATCAATATCATCAATACTATCAGTACCAGCAATACAATCAGTACCAGCAATACAATCAGTACTATCAATATCATCAGTATCATCAATACTATCAGTATTATCAGTACCAGCAATACAATCAGTACCAGCAATACAATCAGTACCAGCAATACAATCAATACTATCAATATCATCAGTATCATCAATACTATCAGTATTATCAGTACCAGCAATACTATCAATATCATCAATACTATCAGTACCAGCAATACAATCAGTACCAGCAATACAATCAGTACTATCAATATCATCAGTACTATCAATATCATCAATACTATCAATATCATCAATACTATCAATATCATCAATACTATCAATATCATCAATACTATCAATATCATCAATACTATCAATATCATCAGTATCATCAATACTATCAGTATTATCAGTACCAGCAATACTATCAATATCATCAATACTATCAGTACCAGCAATACAATCAGTACCAGCAATACAATCAGTACCAGCAATACTATCAATATCATCAATACTATCAGTACCAGCAATACAATCAGTACCAGCAATACAATCAATACTATCAATATCATCAGTATCATCAATACTATCAGTATTATCAGTACCAGCAATACTATCAATATCATCAGTATCATCAATACTATCAGTATTATCAGTACCAGCAATACTATCAATATCATCAATACTATCAGTACCAGCAATACAATCAGTACCAGCAATACAATCAGTACCAGCAATACAATCAGTACTATCAATATCATCAATACTATCAATATCATCAGTATCATCAATACTATCAGTATTATCAGTACCAGCAATACTATCAATATCATCAATACTATCAGTACCAGCAATACAATCAGTACTATCAATATCATCAGTACTATCAATATCATCAGTATCATCAATACTATCAGTATTATCAGTACCAGCAATACTATCAATATCATCAATACTATCAGTACCAGCAATACAATCAGTACCAGCAATACAATTTGTACCAGCAATACCAGCAATATCATCAATACAAGCAATAAAATCAATACCCGCAATATCATCAATACCAGCAATATCATCAATACAAGCAATAAAATCAATACCAGCAATATCATCAATACCAGCAATATCATCAATATCAGCAATACCAGCAATACAATCAATACTAGCAATATCATCAATACCAGCAATATAATCAATACTAGCAATATCATCAATACTAGCAATATCATCAATACCAGAAATACAATCAGTACCAGCAATACAATCAATACTGTCAATATCATCAATACCAGCAATACAATAAATACCAGCAATACTATCAATATCATCAATACTATCGATACCATCGCTCTCAATGCCATCCCATCTTTTTCTCCCAGATCATCATCATCCCTTCACGTTCTGTTGCAATTTACTCATTTATATTTGTTGGAATTGCATTATGCTGCCTTGTATAGAAAGTAAAAGTCAGCACCTTGCAGCAGACCAGATGGCTCGTTGTGAGGAGGACAGGCTCTCTGTCCGGAATCATAGTGCTGATTATCTAACTGAACTACGGAGTGAGGAGGAGAGGCTCTCTGTCCTGAATCATAGATAATCAGTACTAACTGAACTATGGAGTGAGGAGGAGAGGCTCTCTGTCCTGAATCATAGATAATCAGTACTAACTGAACTACAGAGTGAGGAGGAGAGGCTCTCTGTCCTGAATCATAGATAATCAGTACTAACTGAACTAGAGTGAGGAGGAGAGGCTCTCTGTCCTGAATCATAGATAATCAGTACTAACTGAACTACAGAGTGAGGAGGAGAGGCTCTCTGTCCTGAATCATAGATAATCAGTACTAACTGAACTACAGAGTGAGTAGGAGAGGCTCTCTGTCCTGAATCATAGATAATCAGTACTAACTGAACTACAGAGTGAGGAGGAGAGGCTCTCTGTCCTGAATCATAGATAATCAGTACTAACTGAACTACAGAGTGAGGAGGAGAGGCTCTCTGTCCTGAATCATAGATAATCAGTACTAACTGAACTACAGAGTGAGGAGGAGAGGCTCTCTGTCCTGAATCATAGATAATCAGTACTAACTGAACTAGAGTGAGGAGGAGAGGCTCTCTGTCCTGAATCATAGATAATCAGTACTAACTGAACTACAGAGTGAGGAGGAGAGGCTCTCTGTCCTGAATCATAGATAATCAGTACTAACTGAACTACAGAGTGAGGAGGAGAGGCTCTCTGTCCTGAATCATATATAATCAGTACTAACTGAACTACAGAGTGAGGAGGAGAGGCTCTCTGTCCTGAATCATAGATAATCAGTACTAACTGAACTACAGAGTGAGGAGGAGAGGCTCTCTGTCCTGAATCATAGATAATCAGTACTAACTGAACTACAGAGTGAGGAGGAGAGGCTCTCTGTCCTGAATCATAGATAATCAGTACTAACTGAACTACAGAGTGAGGAGGAGAGGCTCTCTGTCCTGAATCATAGATAATCAGTACTAACTGAACTACAGAGTGAGGAGGAGAGGCTCTCTGTCCTGAATCATAGATAATCAGTACTAACTGAACTAGAGTGAGGAGGAGAGGCTCTCTGTCCTGAATCATAGATAATCAGTACTAACTGAACTAGAGTGAGGAGGAGAGGCTCTCTGTCCTGAATCATAGATAATCAGTACTAACTGAACTATGGAGTGAGGAGGAGAGGCTCTCTGTCCTGAATCATAGATAATCAGTACTAACTGAACTAGAGTGAGGAGGAGAGGCTCTCTGTCCTGAATCATAGATAATCAGTACTAACTGAACTAGAGTGAGGAGGAGAGGCTCTCTGTCCTGAATCATAGATAATCAGTACTAACTGAACTATGGAGTGAGGAGGAGAGGCTCTCTGTCCTGAATCATATATAATCAGTACTAACTGAACTACAGAGTGAGGAGGAGAGGCTCTCTGTCCTGAATCATAGATAATCAGTACTAACTGAACTACAGAGTGAGGAGGAGAGGCTCTCTGTCCTGAATCATAGATAATCAGTACTAACTGAACTATGGAGTGAGTAGGAGAGGCTCTCTGTCCTGAATCATAGATAATCAGTACTAACTGAACTATGGAGTGAGGAGGAGAGGCTCTCTGTCCTGAATCATAGATAATCAGTACTAACTGAACTAGAGTGAAGAGGAGAGGCTCTCTGTCCTGAATCATAGATAATCAGTACTAACTGAACTACAGAGTGAGGAGGAGAGGCTCTCTGTCCTGAATCATAGATAATCAGTACTAACTGAACTACAGAGTGAGGAGGAGAGGCTCTCTGTCCTGAATCATAGATAATCAGTACTAACTGAACTACAGAGTGAGGAGGAGAGGCTCTCTGTCCTGAATCATAGATAATCAGTACTAACTGAACTACAGAGTGAGGAGGAGAGGCTCTCTGTCCTGAATCATAGATAATCAGTACTAACTGAACTACAGAGTGAGGAGGAGAGGCTCTCTGTCCTGAATCATAGATAATCAGTACTAACTGAACTACAGAGTGAGGAGGAGAGGCTCTCTGTCCTGAATCATATATAATCAGTACTAACTGAACTAGAGTGAGGAGGAGAGGCTCTCTGTCCTGAATCATAGATAATCAGTACTAACTGAACTACAGAGTGAGGAGGAGAGGCTCTCTGTGATGAATCATAGTGCTGAATCACTAGATGTCCTACTCACAGCAGTCTGTTATGTAGACTCTGTCTTGTTGCTCTTGGCCATCTCTCTTTGCCCAACTGCTTTAGTTACAGCAGTCCCATTCAATTCACTCTATTTTCATGGGCTGACCTAGACATTAACATAACCCCATACACACCAGTGGAGGCTGCTGAGGGGAGGACGAATAATTATAATGACTGAAATGGAGCAAATGAAATGGCATCAAACACATGGAAAATGTGTTTGATGTACAGTATGTCATTTTGATATTTCCGTTTTTTATTCTTAATAAATTAGCAAAAATTTCTAAAAACCTGATTTTGCTTTGTCATTATGGGGTGTTGTGTGTAGATTGATGAAGGGGGGAAACGATTTAATCCTCTTTAGAATTAGGCTGTAACGTAACAAAATGTGGAATTTTTTTCCCCCAACGTACTGTATTTGATACCATTCAACTGTTTCCGCTCCAGCCATTACCACGAGCCCCTCCTTCCCAATGATGGTGCCACCAACCTCCTGTAATAAACACAGACTCAAGCATCAAGACCCCTCTGGCCATCAGAGAAGGGTCAAGGAAATGGTCACATGTGGTCATGAGCTATGGCCTGTCTCTCACTGTAAATCTACGCTGTCATGTGGTGAATAGCAGGATAAAACCACATTTACGTGAGCATGTATGTCAATCAAATCTGACGTGCCATTTCACCAGTAGCTAGCCAGCTCCATCATATTTAAAGTGAAAATGTATCTGCTTCTTCCTCACGACCAGGCCTACCGAACATTTTAGGCCACAAAGTGAAACAGCAAATATCCGCTAGCTAACGCCACTCGTTTTGCCATCAGAATAAATAGACCTGGTCTTATCAAAGCATTGCACATATCACGATAACTGTATTGTTGACATATTCTCTGCGCTGAATTTACGTAATTTACGATTATTAACAATATCGTATTGGTCACTGTTGGCCTAATTGAACGACGTTCTTGTTTACCTTTGTAGTAAAATCGTGTTGTTTTCCTCATTTGCCCGATCTCACAGTTCAATTAAGTTAATATCTGGCAGATATTGTTCAGTTTTCCACTTATTGCGTGCAAAAACACTCATTAGATCTACGGAAGTCAAGGAACAATTGAGGTCTGGACATGTTGTGGAGTAGGCCCACCTCTTTACATACCAATTGAATTATTTTAAAAATCCTTTGTGATCAATATGATTTCTCTGTGTGTATTTCTTACTTTTTTTGGGGGGGGGGGGGGCAGCCTATGAGTACATGTGGTATAACCTAAGTGTGCAACATGAATATTATAGTTGTAAACCCCCCAAACTAAAAAATTGTTGAAGCAAAAAATGAACCATAATGGATTTCTACCAGTCCCTTAAAGAGAAATTCCCTCAATAACTATCTTTTGGTATTTGTTTCATTAGTCCATTGTTGATAAGGTACCAAAATGTTTTGCTTGTCAGCAATCAAGTTTTCAACATATGTAACTATCAAAATACAGAAATCATCCTTGTGTGATGCATTTTGCATAATAGGATGCAAAACGCAGCATTACAAGACGCAAAATGCATCATACAGGGATGATTTCTGTGTTTTGGGAAACAAACTAAGTGCTGACAAGCAAAACATTTTCCTTTAAGTTATTGGCCTACCATAGAGAATGATAGAGGTCTCTAACAGCCAAATGGCTGTTTTAGCATGGGTAGCGTCATTGAGGGCTTCCACCATGCCAATTTAAAGTAGTCCAAATGTCAGTTGGGTGGGGATTCCTATGGGTTGTAACCTCAATGGCGCTGCCCATGCTGTCACAGATGCCATAATGGCACAAATGTAATGATGAGTCCTCTATCTAACTCTATGAGGCCTACCTGTGAGTTTTTTTGTCACTTTACACACCTTCAATATCCACCTATCACGTTTCATCAATCGGTAAAGTATTAACCAATGAGATTCAATCATTTTAAAATGACTTTCTTCCTATCACTTTCCTGTTGTTGCTTCTGTTTTACAGATCACCACCTACACCCCAGCACCACCAGGTTAGGCCAGGGTTTCCCAAACTCGGTCCTGGGGCCCTGCTGGGTGCACGTTTTGGTTTTTTGCCCTAGCACTACACAGCAGATTCAAATAACCAACTCATCATCAAGCTTTGATTATTCAAATCAGTAGTGCTAGGGCAAAAAACTAAATGTGCACCCAGGGGGGGCCCAGGACCAAGTTTGGGAAACCCTGCATCAGGCTATTGATTTGTTTATTAAACATTTCAAATAATCAGTTCAACCGTGAAGCTTTTGTCTGGTAGAGCTGCTAATGTGCAGTTACTTCAAAAGTTGAATTGAGCAGGCTTCAGTAGCTAGCATGTCAACCAATGAGCTGCTGTGGAACTGCTCAGCTGACCTAGCAAAAGCTGCCCCTACACCACAGATCCAGGATCAGATACCTACCAACCTTGACCTTAACCATATCTCAAAAATATCTGACCTCGTATCAGCGGTTAGGGGCATCTTTTGTGTCCTACGGATGAGTGGGCCCACCTTGGAGAGCTAAAAGAACCAGAGAGCAAAGAGGTAATTCATCATGAATGTAATAGTCTTATAGATCAGATCAACATGGCATGCAGTACAATACATAAAGACTGACTACATATTGCACCATCAATAGATACTATAGGCTACATAAAGCACGTATATACTTGCCTTGATCAGAACTAAAAGCAGGAATAGTAGTTACTGTAGTAATATTTGAAATACATATAGGAGTTTCATTTTGTTTAGCAGTCACATTTTGTACATAGTTTAAAAAATAAAGAAATGTAAACTTTAAAAACAGATGAATTTGGCCAGTGTATTGTTTTCTTTGTTTACTTCAATACTAAAGCATTGGGATTAAATATATCCAGCATTACACATAAAATAACACAGCCATTCATTTAAGTGATTAAAATGAACTTATTCACTGATAAAGGTTTAAAGCGAACGTATAAGGCAGTGAAACAATATATAAAATGGACATATTATATTTGGATGAAACTGTATTTGCCATAGGGCCTAATTCAAAATGATACCAGATCCTTCCAATACTTCCCCTCACTGGCAAAGCCCAGACATCCCCCAACCTCACATAGGGGTAGACCATGGATGTTTTTAGGAGGGAACTATGTGCAGTTTGCTCTGCTCTGGAGTGGAGGAGGAGGGTGAGAGGAGCTGTGCAGGGAGAGAGCACAGGCCGATGACCTCTGACCCCTCCTCCAGACCAGCAGTCTTTGATGTCAGAAGGGTGTCTTTGTCATTGCACCTTCATCAGAGAGGTGTCATAATTGTGACTTCATCATATAGGCTAACAGTATTCTTTGTAATGACACTCTTGTTATGAAAAGTGAAAAATAAATAACGGAATAAACAGTGATGGTAGAGTGAGACCTTGGTAGACACTGTGAGTCACTTAAAATATCCCAGACCACATCTAACACATTTCCTAACAAAGCAGTTACATTGAAATCTCCATGCACATGAAGGAAAGGGCTCATATACGTTCATATACAGTATTGATAAAGAAGGGCTCACTCTTTGTTGTTTGATAAATGGATAGATGAAATTATTCTAAATTCCTTTTTAGGATATATTGGTTTGTTTGATTCTACATTTCCACACGTGTGCTCTGACCGAACAAGAACAAATACTTCAGTAAAAACCTAACATCCAAGGTCTTTCCTTTTGGAAAGGGGGTACAGTCTTTGAAGGCAATTCCACATTCCTATGTCTGTCTCTGTATATTCATAGTGGCTGTTTTAACTCCTGCATTCTGTCTCTCTAGTGTATGTTCTCTTCACTGTGGTTAGTTGAAACGTGAGGGGCCCTCAGTGATGGGCCATAGCCATGCAGAACCATGCGTGTTGAATGGACGTTGAAGTTGATTGGGGCTAGTGTGTGCTTATAGAGAGATTGGGTCATGGCTGGGGGATAGGGGGGCAAGGGACCATCAGAGTGTCCTTTAGGTCCTTGGGATGACAGTCATTGTTTGGCCAAGGGGGTGTAGGTGAAATGTCACTGGGGGCCTGGTCGCTTAGGGGAGGGGGCTGAGTAGGGTAAGGACGGGGGTTCCTTTCATCAGTGGACGCGGGGTTCCTTCTGATGTAACTCTGGTGGACCAATGGGGATGGGGCCTTATGAGGAACTGCTGCCGCTGCCGGTGGTGGTGGACCCCTGAGAATGAGAGAAGAGGATTAGACAAAGGTGGGAGGGATCTGGGACACTCACAGCCTTGTGATTGGCCAGACTATGACACGTCTCATGCAGCCGAGGTCTGTCAGTCTGACAAGGCATCAGGCAGAAGGACAGAGTGGAGGATTCAGGTGGTGGTGGGGCTATCCATGTACACCATGCTCCAAGATTACGTGAGGGAGAGTGGTTGCTAAGTAACTGGGTGATAAGTTTCATTTTCTGTCCCTCTGCACAAAGAATTAGGTCAGGCATCACATCGCAGTGAAGACGAATTCACAAGGATCCTTGTGTTGTTGTGAACTCATCAACAGTCAGTCAAACAATCAAACAGTCAATCATTCACACCACAAACAGTACAGTCCAATCCACCAAACAAACAGTCAACGATACAGTAGAACATGTCCCTGATCTGCATTAGTGATGGGAGTGAAGGAGATGAACACGTATTAATATTACATGCAGAGGACCGTATAGTTCTGTTTAGGGTTGCAGAAATCCAGGAACTTTCCCAAAATCCCCTGTCTTTCCAGAATACCAGGTTGGAAGATTACCTGAATCAGGAGGGGGAAAGCAGGAAATCCATAATCTTCCAACCAGGATTACTGGAAAACCTATGGATTTGGGGGAAGTTCTGCTACATGCTAACATGTATGTCAGCCTGGGTTGTAATGTATCTGTGGTGGTTGCAGGGAGGGCCTGGGAGGGCCTGGGAGGGTGGGCCTGGGAGGGCCTGGGAGGGCCGGGGTAGGATGCTGTGAGATGCATCAGTCAGGGATCAGTTGTGGTGTGCAAGAGAGGGCCGGACAATTGTCAGATTTCTGTTTTTTTTGTCTGTCATTCTACGGCCCCCGGGGGCCAGATGCAGGGTTGAGTGCTCAGTAACTGTCTGCAATCAGGAGTTACACACAGGTGTGTGCCCTAAACAAAAAATGATTTGCAGGAGAGAGGGCATACCGTCATCCATCCCCCTCTTTAATCTGGATTACAACTAAAGCCAGAGTTTCTGCCAAATAGATCACAGATTATTATTGTTATCAGCAGCATTATGATTATCACAATGTCTCTGTCTGATGTCCTCTGAGGTTAATCAATGCCATTAGTTTGTTTCCCTGATAGGAAACTGTCCAAAGGTCACTGTTCCACCAGACAAGAAAGACCAAATGTACTTTAGAGTTAGGAAACTAGGGCAGCAGACCCTAGATATCAGCATCATAATAGTAGCGTTGCTAGAGGATATTATTATGTAGTCAGAGCTGAGACGGGCCAATAGGAGGAGGATATTATTATGTAGCCAGAGCTGAGACAGGCCCAATAGGAGGAGGATATTATTATGTAATCAGAGCTGAGACAGGCCCAATAGGAGGAGGATATTATTATGTAGTCAGAGCTGAGACGGGCCAATAGGAGGAGGATATTATTATGTAGCCAGAGCTGAGACGGGCCCAATAGGAGGAGGATATTATTATGTAATCAGAGCTGAGACAGGCCCAATAGGAGGAGGATATTATTATGTAGTCAGAGCTGAGACAGGCCCAATAGGAGGAGGATATTATTATGTAGTCAGAGCTGAGACAGGCCCAATAGGAGGAGGATATTATTATGTAGTCAGTGCTGAGACGGGCCAATAGGAGGAGGATATTATTATGTAATCAGAGCTGAGACAGGCCCAATAGGAGGAGGATATTATTATGTAATCAGAGCTGAGACAGGCCCAATAGGAGGAGGATATTATTATGTAATCAGAGCTGAGACAGGCCCAATAGGAGGAGGATATTATTATGTAGTCAGAGCTGAGACAGGCCCAATAGGAGGAGGATATTATTATGTAATCAGAGCTGAGACAGGCCCAATAGGAGGAGGATATTATTATGTAGTCAGAGCTGAGACAGGCCCAATAGGAGGAGGATATTATTATGTAATCAGAGCTGAGACAGGCCCAATAGGAGGAGGATATTATTATGTAATCAGAGCTGAGACAGGCCCAATAGGAGGAGGATATTATTATGTAATCAGAGCTGAGACAGGCCCAATAGGAGGAGCCTTGAGGATAAGAGTCTAACATGGGCAGAATTGGCTAGTTTGGGGATGAGGATCTGTCAAAAAGGGGCAAAAGGTTGATGCAGGACAGACCCAATCTGGTGCTTTTCATAGATGAAGCCATGAGGACCAGGGCAGGGGTATCACCAGAGTGACATTTGTGATCAAAACCACCACTCCTCTTAACGAGAGGGGAAAAACACAGGACGAGAAGAACTCCACTGAAAGAAAAACAGACACGAAAAAGAAAACACATCATTTCTGTAAGGCCATTTAAAAAGGGCTTCCCGGGCCGGTTGAGTAAGACTCCTGCATACCTCCAGCTGCACAGTGGACTTCCCTCATTTAGGGTACTTAAGAACAGGGAGAAAAGAAAGAAGCATTTCAATGGTCAAGACATTGCAGAACACAAGGAATCTTTCTGTATGCATGGTTATGGCCTATGGCTATACTCTCATTTTGTCGTATTAATCACTCCATTTCTACTGAAGGGATTATCTGATAAATCTTGGGGAAAGTCTGAATGTCAATATTTCAAAAATATATAGCCTACAGCCCAAAACAGACAAAACAGGATAGCAGGAAAAATGTCATGGCAACCTGAAAAGGGTAACATGAGTTGGTTAGGAAACACAACACACACACACACACACACACACACACACACACACACACACACACACACACACACACACACACACACACACAGTCACCCTCACACACACACACACACACACACACACACACACACACACACACACACACACACACACACACACACACACACAGTCACCCTCACACACAAGCGCGCACACAATAACTTATTCTACAAATACTTACCTTTTTACAAGAACCAGCCTTGATCAAGTAAAACATTTGTTATACATTGGAACAAGTGCATAAATGTATAATAACACGAGAACAGATATTGCAGAACATGTAGATAGACTATGGATAGGCTATGGCTGGATTTTGAGAAATGACAGTGCACATTATTAGGTATAGAGAGAGTGGTGCACAGCAAAACAAGTTCACTACAACCCTGACCCCTCTCTTGCTGCAGACCTCCTCCTGCTCTCTTCCCTACTGAGTGACGTAAGAGGAGGAGAGACAACCTCTGCAGCATGGAGGCGCGAGTGGCCTCATTGAGGCGTTCAGCTTGACTGGGCTCACTGAGAGAGAGAGAGGGGAGTTTATTCTGATGCATTTTAAATCAGGGGATGGAGATATTTGATGAAATGAAAGTCAATAAACAAATACCGAATTAGAATAGATCCTGTGAGGTCAATAATGAGAGGAAGCCATTTGTTCCATCTAGACTCATAAAGGACAGGAAGTCTAATGTGAAACCGTAACCTTGTTTGTTTTGAAAGCTCAAGGGGTTTCTGTCTCATTTTCTTGTAGGCTGTACCACATATAAACAACATTGCTGCTGGCGCTGTGTAATCTCCATCACTGTGTGTTAGCTCTACAAGGATGCAGTATGCAGGCACAGTTAGTGCGGTGAAATATAAGCCACACGCCATTCAACCTGTCAGGCCAAATTAGAGGCGCCTTTTCCCAGCAGGTGCTGCAGCTGTTTGTTGAGGTGCTAGAGGGAAAAAATATAAATTCATAACAGATGAATGAATTTCAGAGGTAAAGGAACTAGGCCTGATTACCAGGCAATGCCAGAAGGGGACCTGTTTTTAGACTGGTAATGTGGTGGAAGGTGGACATGTAACACCTTACCTCTCAACACCTGACACTTTGTATACGGTATATCTGGGTAAACAGTATGCGACAAGTTTGTGTGAATAGGTTATGTGATGCCAAAAACATTATCAAATTTTATCTTACACATTTTAAGTTTCAGTAATTTTCAAAAATCATCATAAAATCATCATTGCTTCTTCTCAGAAATAAACAGAACTTTTGCCAAAAGTGTTATATTTGTGTTTTTCACGATGCCATCTTGGATTTACTTGTTGTTCTTACACAGTAGCGTGGTTCTAATGAACATTTGGTGTTGCTCTCTCATTACTGTAACTTCCCAACAACTTCAATGTGTTCACATTACTTTGCTTGTTGTGGAACTGGAGGCGTATGCGTTGCCTATACAGTCATGTCCATAATTAACAGCACCCTTGATAAAGATGAGCAAAAAAGACTGTATAAAAAAAATAATACAAATATTGAGATATATTGTACGCCCCATAAATGTAGATATTGTTGTAACCCAATGATAAAATGTATAGAATTGCAGGAAATAAGCTTCAAAGCTGCTAAATTAGTTTCAGCATCAAGAGGGGTGTGAACAGTTTATGTCATGAACTGTGCTTGTGCCCGTAGAAATAGACTTGGCGCGCGTGGGGGGATGCAGGATATTCCCCACTGTTGGGGCCCCGAGGAGTTTGGGAACCCCTGTTTTAGGGCACACACTCTTAGAACAAAAATGAGATGGAAACTTCCGTTCACATGGTCCCCAGCAGCTGACCGGACGTTCTGCGACCTCAAGCAGCGATTCACTACAGCTTCCATCTTAACCCATCCGGACCTGTCCAGTCAGTTCGTGGTGGAGGTCGACACCTTGGACGTCGGAGTGGGGGCTGTCCTATCCCAGCGTTCTGCCCAGTACCAGAAGCTGCATCCCTGCGCCTTCCTTTCCCATCGTCTTAACCCCGCTGAGAGGAACCACCAAGCGTCTCAACTCCAGGCAGGCGAGATAGTCCTTGTTATTCACTCATTTCCTTTTCACTATCTCCTACCGCCCGGGGTCCAAGAATGTGAAGCCTTACGCACTTTCACGTCTGTACAGCCCTGCTACTACACCATCGGACCCAGAGATCATCCTCGCTACTTCCTGTCTAGCGGCTGCTATCATCTGGGGAATAGAGAGTCTGGTCCGCAAGGCGCAGTGTTCCCAGCCAACTGGATGTTTGTTTCCACACTCACCTGTCATCCTGGCTCCCATCGGACCTTGGCTTTCATCCAACAACATTTTTGGTGGCCCGCCATGGTTCCCGACATCTCCACGTTCGTTGCCGCCTGCACTGTGTGTGCGCAGAACAAGACTCCGGGGCAAACTCCGGCTGGCCTCCATCAACCACTCCCTGTCCCTCACCGCCACTGGTCCCATATATCCTTGGACTTCATCACGCGTCTCCATCCGTCAGATGGCAACACCACCATCCTTACGGTGGTGGATAGGTTTTCCAAAGCCACCCTAAGTTGCCCTCAGCTAAGGAGACGGCCCAGCTCATGGTGCAGCACTTCTTACAGATCCATGGACTTCCGGTCCAATCACGGTCCTCAATTCTCATCCCAGTTCTGGAAGGCGTTCTGCACCCTCATTGGGTAGTCGGCCAGCCTGTCCTCTGGTTTTCATCCATCCCCATTCTAACGACCAGTCGGAGCGAGACAATCAGGACCTGGAGACGACTCTTCGTTGCCTCGTCTCCACCAATCCCACCACCTGGAGCCAGCAATTCGTGTAGGTGGATTATGCCCGCAACACCCTTCCCTGTTCTGCTACGGGTCTCTCGCCTTTTAAGAGTTCCCTGGGATATCAGCCCCACCCTTCCCAGAGCAAGAAAATGAAGACAGACATACCTTCTGCCCAGATGTTTGTCCATTGTTGTCGCTGTATCTGGAAAATAGCCCAGGCCGCTCTTCTCAAGACCACCTCCAGGTATCGATGACAGGCGGACCGCCAACAGATCCCTGCTCCCCGCTACCATCTTGGGCAAAGGGTATGGCTTTCCACTCGGTATCTGCCCCTCCGGGTGGAGTTCCACAAACCTCCCCCCATTTTATCGACCTTTTCCCCATCTCTAAGGTCCTTCTGTTGCCCCGCACCCTCCGTATACATCCCACTTTCCATGTATGTAGAATGAAACCCCTGTTTCATAGACCTTTGTCTCCTGTTTCCAGGCCCACCCGTCTCCCCCGTCTCATCGATGGCCATCTGGCATACATAGTTTGGCGACACCTGAGTGTTCGACCGCAGGGCAGGGGATTCCAGTACCTGGTTGACTGGCCCAGAGGAGAGGTGTTGGGTCCCCACCAAGAATATCCTGGACCCAGCCCTCATCTCGGACTTCCGCCGTCGACACCTCGGTCAACCAGGTATGTCCCAGGGTAGGACATCAGGTGGCGCTCCTGGGTGGGTGGGGGGGGGGGGGGGGGGGGGGGGGGGGGGTCGGTCACACTCTGATCTGTTTCACCTGTCTTGATATTGGCTCCAACTCCCACCAGGTGTCTCCCATTACATCATGTGTATTTATACCTGTGTTTTCTGTTTGTCCGTTGCCAGTTTGTCTTGTCCTGTCAAGTCCTACCAGCGTGTTCCCGTGGTTCCTGTGCTCTAGTTTTGGTTTTTCCTAGTCTTCCCAGTTCTGACCTTTCTGCCTGTCCTGACCCTGATCCCACCTGCCGTCCTGTACCTGCCTGACTCTGATTTGGATTACGACTCTATGCCTGCCTTAACCTACCGATTGCCTGCTCCTTGAACTAATAAACTCTGAGACTCATACTTTCCACCTCCTGTGTCTAGATCTGGGTCTTAGCCTGAGCCGTGATAATTATGGGGTATTGTGTGTAGATTGATGAGGGAAATAAAAATATATATATATTTTAGAACAAGGCTGTAACGTAACAAAATGTGGAAAAAGTCAAGGGGTCTGAAAACTTTCAGATGGCACTGGAGAACCTAAAAGGGTTATTTGGCGATCCCCAAAGGAAAATCCTTTGAAGAACTAGTTTTGGATCCAGGTAAAAACCATTTGGGTTCCAGGTAGAATCATTTTCGGTACCATGTAGAACCCATTCCAAAGAGGGTTCTACATGGAACCCAAAAGGGTTCTACCTGGATCCAAAAAGGGTTCTCCTATGGGAACATCTGAAGAACCCTTTTGGAACCCTTTTTCTAAGATTGCAGTGACTCAGTCATATTGTTGTTGCACTGTGCTTTGCTGTGGAGGTCATTCAGAGGTGGAGGTCATGCGGAGGTGGAGGTCCTTCTTACCTGCAGAGTAGAGGCGGCTGAGTCGCTGGTCTCTGTCAGGCCCGTGCTCCTTGGTAAACTGGACACAATGTATCTGGAGCCCGCCTTTGGCACAGGCTGTCTGACTACCAGCTTTCCTTTCCTGGTCTCTGCTAGAAACATACTGTACCAGTAGGCATCGTTGGAGACCAGGGTGGAATCTGCGATGGTCGAGTTCCTCTCGCTGATCACGCTGTTCCTACTGGGAGGAGCCGCTTTGCTGGGCATCGGTTTCTGACACTTCAGCACACAGGTGACCAATACGGTGATCAATAACAGAAAGGACACCGAGCCCAAGCCGATCACCAAATACAGGTTTAAGTCTGAAAATATGTCATATTCTAGAGGCACTTCAGTCATGTCAGAGTAGGCTTTAACGGCAGGCTCCACTGTTGACAGCTTGATGGTAACTGTAGCTGAGAGAGCAGGTTCCCCGTTGTCCTTGGCGATGACAACCAGCCGTTGATGACGCGGATCTCTGTAACTGAACATTCTCATGGTCCGGATATCTCCATTGTATTGGTCCAGACTGAATAAGGTGGCGTCAGTAACCTGTAGAAACTGGTATGTAATCCGAGAGTTCTGGACCGAGTCCGTGTCTATGGCTATCACCTTGGAGACCAGGGATCCTTTATCGGTGGATCTGGGAATCTTATCCTCCACCACGGAGCCGTGCACGCGCCACGGTGAGACTATGACCGGGGTGTTGTCGTTCTGATCAACAATAATGATGTGGACAGTCACGTTACTGCTGAGCGGAGGAACACCAGAGTCTCTGGCCTCAATGTGGAAAAGGAACTCCTTCTCTATCTCATAGTCAAACGTCTTCAGTGCGTAAAGATTACCGTTCTCCGGATTGATGGAAAACAGCATGGAAATGGAGGTGTTCACTATCTCCTTTTCTATGATGAAATAAACTAGATACTGGTTTTCATGGAGGTCTGGATCAAACGCAGTGAGGGAACTTAGCAAGGCCCCAGGCGCGTTATTCTCCATAACGGGTATAGTGTAGAACGACTGGGGGAACTGTGGAACGTTGTCGTTAACGTCTAGTAGTTCTAAAGTCATAGTTTCGTTGTCAGATAGCGGAGGGGAACCCCTGTCTGTTACGGTAAAAGTTATGTCATATTCTGGAACCTTCTCACGGTCTAGAGGTTCTGACACTACTAACTCATAATAGTTATCGGAAGACTCTCTTAGTGCAAAAGGTAATTCATCCGCAATATGGATATCAACAATCCCATTTTCACCTGAATCTTTATCGCCGACACTGACAACTGCTATCACCGTGTCTACTGCTGTATCCTCCTTTATAGGACTTTGATATGATTTGATTGATATTTCAGGATGATTGTCATTCATATCCGTCACTAGAATAGTTATTTTACACTGACCTGACAAAGAGTTGGTCCCCTTATCTGTTGCTATGACTTCCATATCATAGATCCTAAAGTCTTCATAATTGATAATTTCTTTCACCGTTATTTCTCCGTTATTAGGGTTTAAACTAAACGTTTCTTGTGTTTTCTCTGATGTATAAAGGCTATATGAATATATTATTTCCGAATTGATTCCCTCATCTAAGTCTGTTGCATTCAATTTTACCACAAGGCTTCCTATTGGAGAGTTTTCCATTATATTTATATTATATGAATCTTTGTCAAACTGAGGGGCATTATCATTTGTGTCCAGGACACGAACAATTATGTTGGCTGTACCGGAGCGCGCGGGGAGTCCACCATCTACAGCGGTGAGTATTAGGTTATGAACGGCGTGCTCCTCTCGGTTTAAAGCCTTTTTTAGTATCAAATCGGCAAACTTCGATCCATCCCTCCCGGTCTGAATTTCAATATCAAAATGATCACTTTCACTGATATGGTAGGTTTTTACAGAATTCGTGCCCACATCGGGGTCAATTGCATTGCTTAGAGAAAAACGCTCCCCGGCTGGGGTCGATTCAGAAATATCTAGGTTTATGATATCTCTACGAAAACGTGGCGCGTTGTCATTTATATCAACGATTTCCAATTCTATGTTAAATATCCGAACTGGATTTTCAATAATTACCTCCATTTTTAGAAAACAAGTTGTAGCTGTTTTAGAACTACAGAGGTATTCCCTGTCCATATTTTCAACAATATACAGCTCCCCCGTCTCTTTGTTCACGTCAAGATATTTCTTACCGGCGATGATGTCTAACCGCATCTTGCGTTTGCTCAAGGTTTTCACATCCAGTCCCAAATCCGCAGCTAAATTAGCAACAACGGATCCTTCCTCCATTTCCTCTGGAATAGAATAGTGAGTAACAGCAGACGCCGTATTCATGGCTGCAGAGAGAAGAATAAAGGCCGAGACGTACCTTCTCCAGGACTGTCCATTAATACGCGAATCCATTGTTATAAATAGTTTGCTTTACTCCCAGTGTGAAGCAATTCCAAAACATACAATTGAACAGTGAAAATATTGAATAAGACAACACAACGACTGTTTCTAATAAGTGCCAGGTTGTGTTTGAAATGATCTGTTCAAACGTGGTAGTTTCAGCACCACAGAGCTGTCCATATCACAATGCTCCCCTCTCGTCCCTGTGACGCAGCTTCCATGGAGACTATTACATCACAAACGAATGCTTTTCACTGGTGAACAGCGACGCTTTGCGTGTTTAACAAAACTTTGCACCTTTCATTTTAAAGTACTACAGACCTCATAGTATTACTGTATTACCAGTTAATTAAAAGTGTGCACATATCGATAGAAAATGAGGTGTCAAGTATATACATTCAAACGTTTACATCAGCAACAAGGAAGACATGCAATGCATGTCAGAGAAAAGAAGTTCCAACATTTAAGGTTGTAAAAAATGGAGTAAGAATCTACCTGGGGAACAAACACTGACAAAATTATAGCAAATGATGTTGAATCCGACGTGGAGGTCCTTCTTACCTGCAGAGTAGAGGCGGCTGAGTCGCTGGTCTCTGTCAGGCCCGTGCTCCTTGGTAAACTGGACACAATGTATCTGGAGCCCGCCTTTGGCACAGGCTGTCTGACTACCAGCTTTCCTTTCCTGGTCTCTGCTAGAAACATACTGTACCAGTAGGCATCGTTGGAGACCAGGGTGGAATCTGCGATGGTCGAGTTCCTCTCGCTGATCACGCTGTTCCTACTGGGAGGAGCCGCTTTGCTGGGCATCGGTTTCTGACACTTCAGCACACAGGTGACCAATACGGTGATCAATAACAGAAAGGACACCGAGCCCAAGCCGATCACCAAATACAGGTTTAAGTCTGAAAATATGTCATATTCTAGAGGCACTTCAGTCATGTCAGAGTAGGCTTTAACGGCAGGCTCCACTGTTGACAGCTTGATGGTAACTGTAGCTGAGAGTGCAGGTTCCCCGTTGTCCTTGGCGATGACAACCAGCCGTTGATGACGCGGATCTCTGTAACTGAACATTCTCATGGTCCGGATATCTCCATTGTATTGGTCCAGACTGAATAAGGTGGCGTCAGTAACCTGTAGAAACTGGTATGTAATCCGAGAGTTCTGGACCGAGTCCGTGTCTATGGCTATCACCTTGGAGACCAGGGATCCTTTATCGGTGGATCTGGGAATCTTATCCTCCACCACGGAGCCGTGCACGCGCCACGGTGAGACTATGACCGGGGTGTTGTCGTTCTGATCAACAATAATGATGTGGACAGTCACGTTACTGCTGAGCGGAGGAACACCAGAGTCTCTGGCCTCAATGTGGAAAAGGAACTCCTTCTCTATCTCATAGTCAAACGTCTTCAGTGCGTAAAGATTACCGTTCTCCGGATTGATGGAAAACAGCATGGAAATGGAGGTGTTCACTATCTCCTTTTCTATGATGAAATAAACTAGATACTGGTTTTCATGGAGGTCTGGATCAAACGCAGTGAGGGAACTTAGCAAGGCCCCAGGCGCGTTATTCTCCATAACGGGAATAGTGTAGAACGACTGGGGGAACTGTGGAACGTTGTCGTTAACGTCTAGTAGTTCTAAAGTCATAGTTTCGTTGTCAGATAGCGGAGGGGAACCCCTGTCTGTTACGGTAAAAGTTATGTCATATTCTGGAACCTTCTCACGGTCTAGAGGTTCTGACACTACTAACTCATAATAGTTATCGGAAGACTCTCTTAGTGCAAAAGGTAATTCATCCGCAATATGGATATCAACAATCCCATTTTCACCTGAATCTTTATCGCCGACACTGACAACTGCTATCACCGTGTCTACTGCTGTATCCTCCTTTATAGGACTTTGATATGATTTGATTGATATTTCAGGATGATTGTCATTCATATCCGTCACTAGAATAGTTATTTTACACTGACCTGACAAAGAGTTGGTCCCCTTATCTGTTGCTATGACTTCCATATCATAGATCCTGAAGTCTTCATAATTTATCATTTCTTTCACCGTTATTTCTCCGTTATTAGAATTCAAACTGAAAGTGGCTTGAGTTTTCTCTGATGTATAAAGGCTATATGAATATATTATTTCCGAATTGATTCCCTCATCTAAGTCTGTTGCATTCAGTGTAACCACAAGGCTTCCGATTGGAAAGTTTTCCATCACATTGATGATGTAGCTTTCTTTATCAAATTGAGGGGCGTTGTCATTCGTATCTAGAACGCGAACAATGATGTTGGCTGTGCCTGTGCGTGAGGGTACTCCGCCGTCTACAGCCGTGAGTATTAGATGATGAACCTCCTGCTGCTCGCGGTCTAAAGCCTTTTTCAGAATCAAATCGGCAAACTTTGACCCGTCTCGTCCGGCCTGAATTTCTATATTGAAATGATCACTTTCTCTTAGATGGTACGTTTTCACAGAATTAGTGCCAACGTCAGGATCCACGGCATTGTTCAAAGAGAAGCGTTCTCCTATTGCAGTTGACTCGGATATATCCAAATGCATTTCGTCTCTTCGAAAATAAGGTGAATTGTCGTTGATATCCATGATTTCTAGCTCAATATTAAACATTCGTAATGGGTTTTCAATTGTAGCGTCCAGTTTAAGAAAGCAATTGGTTTTAGAGCTGCAAAGATGTTCTCTGTCCATTTTCTGTAAAATGTAAAGCTCTCCGGTTTCTTTGTTAACCTCCAGATATTTTTTATTGGCGACAACATCCAATCGCATCTTGCGCCTATTCAATGTTTTCACATCCAATCCCAAATCAGTAGCTAAATTGGCAACAACGGAGCCTTCCTCCATTTCCTCTGGAATAGAATAATGGGTTACGGCAGACGCCGTGTTCATGGTGGTAGAGAGAAGAAGAAAGACCGACACGTACCTTCTTCTCCAACGTTGAACGAGGCAATGCGACTCCATCGTTTGATTGTTGTTATCCGTGGGTAACGCAATACAAAAATGGGGACCTTCTGATGATGGTTTGAGAAGCCAAACGAGTCGACTATTGTACCGATATGTATTTTAGATAATCGTTTTACAGTGATGGATTCAGCACCAGGGAGATGTCCACATACATTGCTTTTCTTTCGTCGCTGTGACGAACTGTCATGGCGACTGTTACTTCACAGAACAGTGCCTTTTATTGGTGAGCAGCGACACTTTGCGCATTTTACCAGCATACACACGTGCGAATTAAAACATTGCAGGCAAGTTTTAATTGCCTAAAATAGGTAGAATAGAAGAGCGAGTAGGCCTGTGCTCAGTTTTTTTCTTCGGTTATCATACTTGTTCACAACTACCCCAATAATATATGCATCAATGTCTCACCATGCCTTCACTTTGTGCCCTGGTTTTACACGAAGAGATCCAGCACATTATTGTCAAAGCGATTGATTATAAGTAATTTGTTTAAAACAGATGGAGATTGTTTTCTTACCTGCAGAGTAGAGGCTGCTGAGTCGCTGGTCTCTGTCAGGCCCGTGCTCCTTGGTAAACTGGACACAATGTATCTGGAGCCCGCCTTTGGCACAGGCTGTCTGACTACCAGCTTTCCTTTCCTGGTCTCTGCTAGAAACATACTGTACCAGTAGGCATCGTTGGAGACCAGGGTGGAATCTGCGATGGTCGAGTTCCTCTCGCTGATCACGCTGTTCCTACTGGGAGGAGCCGCTTTGCTGGGCATCGGTTTCTGACACTTCAGCACACAGGTGACCAATACGGTGATCAATAACAGAAAGGACACCGAGCCCAAGCCGATCACCAAATACAGGTTTAAGTCTGAAAATATGTCATATTCTAGAGGCACTTCAGTCATGTCAGAGTAGGCTTTAACGGCAGGCTCCACTGTTGACAGCTTGATGGTAACTGTAGCTGAGAGTGCAGGTTCCCCGTTGTCCTTGGCGATGACAACCAGCCGTTGATGACGCGGATCTCTGTAACTGAACATTCTCATGGTCCGGATATCTCCATTGTATTGGTCCAGACTGAATAAGGTGGCGTCAGTAACCTGTAGAAACTGGTATGTAATCCGAGAGTTCTGGACCGAGTCCGTGTCTATGGCTATCACCTTGGAGACCAGGGATCCTTTATCGGTGGATCTGGGAATCTTATCCTCCACCACGGAGCCGTGCACGCGCCACGGTGAGACTATGACCGGGGTGTTGTCGTTCTGATCAACAATAATGATGTGGACAGTCACGTTACTGCTGAGCGGAGGAACACCAGAGTCTCTGGCCTCAATGTGGAAAAGGAACTCCTTCTCTATCTCATAGTCAAACGTCTTCAGTGCGTAAAGATTACCGTTCTCCGGATTGATGGAAAACAGCATGGAAATGGAGGTGTTCACTATCTCCTTTTCTATGATGAAATAAACTAGATACTGGTTTTCATGGAGGTCTGGATCAAACGCAGTGAGGGAACTTAGCAAGGCCCCAGGCGCGTTATTCTCCATAACGGGAATAGTGTAGAACGACTGGGGGAACTGTGGAACGTTGTCGTTAACGTCTAGTAGTTCTAAAGTCATAGTTTCGTTGTCAGATAGCGGAGGGGAACCCCTGTCTGTTACGGTAAAAGTTATGTCATATTCTGGAACCTTCTCACGGTCTAGAGGTTCTGACACTACTAACTCATAATAGTTATCGGAAGACTCTCTTAGTGCAAAAGGTAATTCATCAGCAATATGGATATTAACAATCCCATTTTCACCTGAATCTTTATCGCCGACACTGACAACTGCTATCACCGTGTCTACTGCTGTATCCTCCTTTATAGGACTTTGATATGATTTGATTGATATTTCAGGATGATTGTCATTCATATCCGTCACTAGAATAGTTATTTTACACTGACCTGATAAATAATTGGATCCTTTATCTGTCGCTATAACCTCCATATCATAAATTCTATAATCTTCATAATTAATCATTTCTTTTACTGTAATTTCACCATTATTAGGGTTTAAACTGAACGTTTCTTGAGTTTTTTCAGATGTATACAAACTATATGAATATACTATTTTCGAATTGGTTCCCTCATCTAAGTCAGTTGCATTCAGTTTCACCACAAGACTTCCGATTGGAGAGTTTTCCATTATTTCTATATTGTAGCTTTCTTTGTCAAATTTAGGGGCGTTGTCGTTTGTATCCAACACTCGAACAATGATGTTGGCTGTGCCCGAACGCGCTTGTACTCCGCCGTCTACAGCGGTGAGTATTAGATGATGAACCTCCTGCTGCTCGCGGTCTAAAGCTGTCTGCAAAATTAGATCAGCAAACTTTGACCCATCTCTCCCGGTCTGAATTTCTATAGTAAAATGATCACTTTCGCTCAGGTGGTAGGTTTTAACAGAATTGTCTCCGACATCAGGGTCTATGGCATTGTTCAAAGAGAAGCGTTCTCCTATTGCAGTTGACTCGGATATATCCAAATACATTTTATCCCTTCGAAAATGAGGTGCATTATCGTTGATATCCATGATTTCTAGTTCGATATTAAACATTCGTATTGGGTTTTCAATTGTAACATCCAATTTAAGGAAGCAAGTGGCCGTTTTGATGGGGCAAAACAATTCTCTGTCCATCTTCTCTAAAATGTACAGTTCCCCCGTGTCTTTGTTAATCTGCAAATACTTCTTATTTCCAACAACATCTAACCGTATCTCCCGTTTACTCAGAGTGTTTACATCGAGTCCCAAATCAGCAGCTAAATTAGCAACAACGGAGCCTTCCTCCATTTCTTCGGGAATAGAATAATGGGTAACGGCAGACACGGTGTTCAGGGCAGCAGAGAAAAGAAGAAAAACCGAGACATACCTTCTCCATGGCTGTCCGCGTCTATGCGCCTCCATTGTTGTCTTTGTGAACTCTGTTTACAATAAAGTCATCTCAAACACAATGTCAACCAGCAGAAAATATAGGTCAATTACAATATCGCAAGGCCTTAAGCGTTTAAGAGCGAACAGAGCAGAATAATCTATTTTTTGACTGATTCAGCACCAGGAGTAGGCTACACTGCCTTCCTAATGACGAACTGTCATGGCGACCACTGCATTACAAACGAATGTGTTTAGCTAGTAAACAGCGACGCTTTGCGCATATTACGAGCTTGTACATATCTACTGCTGTCTATGTCGTTGGGCTGTCTTCGTAATATAGCTAAATGTAGACACAAATAAGCAAACATCTGGAGCACTGTTGCCTGTAAGATTTTTATCGACTTCACGATTGAAACAAGACCAAGGTAGCTGGTGGGATTTCATTTGTTTTGCCGAACATATTTTTGAATTTATATTAGACCTGAAAGGTAGGCCTATTAACACGATGACCCCAGAAGTGTCATCCATTGAATGACGAAGAAAAAAGGCATTTACGCATAAGGTGAATGCGTAAAGAGTCATACACGGACAAATACCACAGGTCACAGAGGTCAATTCAACGTCTATTCCACTTTGGTTTACGTGGAAACAAGGTTGGCTATAGAAACATTTTAGCATATCTGAAATGAATGATCATGTCTTACCTGCAGAGTAGAGGCTGCTGAGTCGCTGGTCTCTGTCAGGCCCGTGCTCCTTGGTAAACTGGACACAATGTATCTGGAGCCCGCCTTTGGCACAGGCTGTCTGACTACCAGCTTTCCTTTCCTGGTCTCTGCTAGAAACATACTGTACCAGTAGGCATCGTTGGAGACCAGGGTGGAATCTGCGATGGTCGAGTTCCTCTCGCTGATCACGCTGTTCCTACTGGGAGGAGCCGCTTTGCTGGGCATCGGTTTCTGACACTTCAGCACACAGGTGACCAATACGGTGATCAATAACAGAAAGGACACCGAGCCCAAGCCGATCACCAAATACAGGTTTAAGTCTGAAAATATGTCATATTCTAGAGGCACTTCAGTCATGTCAGAGTAGGCTTTAACGGCAGGCTCCACTGTTGACAGCTTGATGGTAACTGTAGCTGAGAGAGCAGGTTCCCCGTTGTCCTTGGCGATGACAACCAGCCGTTGATGACGCGGATCTCTGTAACTGAACATTCTCATGGTCCGGATATCTCCATTGTATTGGTCCAGACTGAATAAGGTGGCGTCAGTAACCTGTAGAAACTGGTATGTAATCCGAGAGTTCTGGACCGAGTCCGTGTCTATGGCTATCACCTTGGAGACCAGGGATCCTTTATCGGTGGATCTGGGAATCTTATCCTCCACCACGGAGCCGTGCACGCGCCACGGTGAGACTATGACCGGGGTGTTGTCGTTCTGATCAACAATAATGATGTGGACAGTCACGTTACTGCTGAGCGGAGGAACACCAGAGTCTCTGGCCTCAATGTGGAAAAGGAACTCCTTCTCTATCTCATAGTCAAACGTCTTCAGTGCGTAAAGATTACCGTTCTCCGGATTGATGGAAAACAGCATGGAAATGGAGGTGTTCACTATCTCCTTTTCTATGATGAAATAAACTAGATACTGGTTTTCATGGAGGTCTGGATCAAACGCAGTGAGGGAACTTAGCAAGGCCCCAGGCGCGTTATTCTCCATAACGGGTATAGTGTAGAACGACTGGGGGAACTGTGGAACGTTGTCGTTAACGTCTAGTAGTTCTAAAGTCATCGTTTCGTTGTTAGATAGCGGAGGGGAACCCCTGTCTGTTACGGTAAAAGTTATGTCATATTCTGGAACCTTCTCACGGTCTAAAGGTTCTGACACTACTAACTCATAATAGTTATCGGAAGACTCTCTTAGTGCAAAAGGTAATTCATCCGCAATATGGATATCAACAATCCCATTTTCACCTGAATCTTTATCGCCGACACTGACAACTGCTATCACCGTGTCTACTGCTGTATCCTCCTTTATAGGACTTTGATATGATTTGATTGATATTTCAGGATGATTGTCATTCATATCCGTCACTAGAATAGTTATTTTACACTGACCTGACAAAGAGTTGGTCCCCTTATCAGTTGCAATGACTTCCATGTCATATATCCTAAAGTCTTCATAATTGATCATTTCCTTTACAGTTATCTCACCGCTATCAGGATTTAATTTGAACGTGCCCTGTGTCTTTTCTGATGTATAAAGACTGTAGGAGTATATTACTTCTGCATTTGACCCTTCGTCTAAGTCTGTTGCGTTTAACTTCACTACAAGATTTCCGATTGGGGAGTTCTCCGGTACGTTTATACGAAAGCTTTCCTTTTCAAAATAAGGGGCGTTGTCATTTGTATCTAACACATGAACAATGATGCTGGCTGTACCGGAGCGCGTGGGTACCCCGCTGTCTACAGCGGTGAGTATTAGATTTTGAAACGCCTGCTTCTCTCGGTCTAAAGCCTTTTTCAGAATCAAATCTGCAAACTTCGATCCGTCTCTTCCAGTCTGAATTTCAATACCAAAATGGTGGCTTTCACTAAGATGATAGGTTTTCACCGAGTTAGCACCAATATCAGGGTCAACTGCATTGCTTAAAGAGAATCGCTCACCTAACGGTGTCGACTCGGATATATCTAAATGTATTGTATCTCTTCGAAATTGTGGCGCATTATCATTGATATCCATTATTTCTAACTCTATGTTAAATATCCTCAGTGGGTTCTCAAGGACAACTTCCATTTTTAAAAAACAAGTAGCTGTCTTAATGTTGCAAAGCAGTTCCCTGTCTATCTTTTCAGCGATATACATTTCTCCTGTGTCCTTATTAACGTCCACATATTTCTTATTAGCTATGGTATCTAACCGCATCTTGCGGTCGCTTAAGGTTTTCATGTCCAGTCCCAAATCAGTGGCTAGATTAGCAACAACGGAGCCTTCCTCCATTTCTTCGGGAATAGAATAATGGGTAACGGCAGATGCCGTGTTCAGGACTGCAGAGAAAAGAAGAAAGACCGAGACGTACCTCCTCGAGAGCTGAATGATACGATGTACACCCATTGTTTCAAATGATTGCTTATCATGCGCAACGCAAAATTCAAAACGTGAGGATTGTGATAATATGGAAATAGTCAACCGTTTGGGAGTAGAAGCGAGACGTGTTTAAGAGAATCCTTTGTCAAAGCGATGGTTTTAGAACCAGGGAGCTGTCCAGATAAAAAAAACACCTTGCTTTCCTCCTTGTAACAAACTGTCATTGTGACGATTACATCACAAGAGGTGTGTTTTATTGGTGAGCAGCGACACTTTGTGCATTTACCAGCATTCACATATCTACATGAAAACGGTACACTTGTTTTTGTGGTCTATGAATGGTGTATAATGAGAAAGAAAAGTTTACGTCGTTATTTTTAATGAATTGTTTTTAAAGGGCATGGGAATATATATATATATATATATATATTGTCCATTTCGCTATGTTTGTAAAATCTAATGTCATCATTATTATAAACGTTGCATGGCATTGTATAATTTAAACGTTTGGTAGAGGGAGTAAAGGTTTATCAGTTTGTTGTTTTGGTCATTCTTGTAGTTCACAGCTACCCTTTATCAGATTTTAATTTGTACCATATTACGCCCTAAATGATGGCTTTTACGCAGCAGATTATCAAAAAAAGGCTTGTAGGTAATTTGTTTAAAACAGATGGAGATTGTTTTCTTACCTGCAGAGTAGAGGCTGCTGAGTCGCTGGTCTCTGTCAGGCCCGTGCTCCTTGGTAAACTGGACACAATGTATCTGGAGCCCGCCTTTGGCACAGGCTGTCTGACTACCAGCTTTCCTTTCCTGGTCTCTGCTAGAAACATACTGTACCAGTAGGCATCGTTGGAGACCAGGGTAGAATCTGCGATGGTCGAGTTCCTCTCGCTGATCACGCTGTTCCTACTGGGAGGAGCCGCTTTGCTGGGCATCGGTTTCTGACACTTCAGCACACAGGTGACCAATACGGTGATCAATAACAGAAAGGACACCGAGCCCAAGCCGATCACCAAATACAGGTTTAAGTCTGAAAATATGTCATATTCTAGAGGCACTTCAGTCATGTCAGAGTAGGCTTTAACGGCAGGCTCCACTGTTGACAGCTTGATGGTAACTGTAGCTGAGAGTGCAGGTTCCCCGTTGTCCTTGGCGATGACAACCAGCCGTTGATGACGCGGATCTCTGTAACTGAACATTCTCATGGTCCGGATATCTCCATTGTATTGGTCCAGACTGAATAAGGTGGCGTCAGTAACCTGTAGAAACTGGTATGTAATCCGAGAGTTCTGGACCGAGTCCGTGTCTATGGCTATCACCTTGGAGACCAGGGATCCTTTATCGGTGGATCTGGGAATCTTATCCTCCACCACGGAGCCGTGCACGCGCCACGGTGAGACTATGACCGGGGTGTTGTCGTTCTGATCAACAATAATGATGTGGACAGTCACGTTACTGCTGAGCGGAGGAACACCAGAGTCTCTGGCCTCAATGTGGAAAAGGAACTCCTTCTCTATCTCATAGTCAAACGTCTTCAGTGCGTAAAGATTACCGTTCTCCGGATTGATGGAAAACAGCATGGAAATGGAGGTGTTCACTATCTCCTTTTCTATGATGAAATAAACTAGATACTGGTTTTCATGGAGGTCTGGATCAAACGCAGTGAGGGAACTTAGCAAGGCCCCAGGCGCATTATTCTCCATAACGGGTATAATGTAGAACGACTGGGGGAACTGTGGCGCGTTATCATTGACGTCCAACAGATGTAAAGTTATCGTTTCATTATCAGACAAGGAGGGCCTTCCTCCGTCCGTCACAACGAGCGTGATATCATATTCTGGAACTTTCTCACGGTCTAATGTTTCCGAGACAATGAGCTCGTAATGGAATTCAGACGACTTGTTCAAAACAAATGGCACCTGTTGGTTTATAGATAGGTTCACTTTGCCATTGTCACCTGTGTCTCTGTCGCTTATACCTACGATTGCTATGACTGTCCCAACCGGAATGTTCTCATTAACTGTACTCTTATACGATTTAACGGTTATCTCTGGATAGTTGTCGTTTGTATCTGTAACTTCAACTACAATTTTACATTGACCCAATAGGGGATGCTGTCCTTTGTCCTTAGCCTCAACATGCATCTCGTAAAATTTCATATCTTCATAATCAATAGGTCCTTTCACTGTTATCTCTCCTGTGTTTGGATTCAGTGCAAATACGTATTGTGTTTTCTCTGAGGTGTAAAGTGTGAATGAATACGTGATGTTTGCATTTGGCCCTTCATCTAAATCTGTGGCGTTTAGCTTCATTACCAGCGTTCCAATCGCGGAGTTTTCTGTCACATTAACGGAATAAACCGAACGGTCGAATCGAGGGGCATTGTCGTTTGTATCCAGCACTTTAACAACGATATTAGCTGTACCAGATTGCGATGGGACCCCGCCATCTACAGCCGTGAGTATTAAGTTATGAACGGCGTGCTCCTCTCGGTCTAAAGCCTTTGTCAAGACCAAGTCAACATATTTAGTACCATCACTCCCAGTCTGGATTTCTATGGTAAAATGATCGCTAGCACTGAGCTGGTAGGTTTTGACTGTATTTATACCAACATCCGGGTCCACTGCATTAGGAAGGGAGAATCTCTCTCCTGGTGTAGCTGATTCTAAAACATCGAGCTCTATTCTGTCCCTACGAAAATGAGGTGCGTTATCATTAATATCTGTTATTCCCAATTCTATGTTAAATATGCGTAAAGGACTTTCAATGATAACGTCCAATTTTAAAAAACAGTCGGTAGTCTTAGTAGTACAAAGATACTCCCTGTCTATTTTCTCTACAATATACAGCTCACCTGTCTTTTTGTTGACGTCCAAGAACTTCTTGCTATGGAAAATATCAAGTTTTACCTCGCGATGAGCCAGACCTCCAAGTTCCAGTCCCAAATCTTCGGCTAAATTGGCCACTACAGATCCTCTCTCAATCTCTTCGTGTATGGAGTACCGCGTCACAGACAAAGCGCTGCCCCATAACGCACAGAACACAAAGACAGCCGAGAAAAACCTTCTCTCCCGATGCATCCTGGACGTTGAACTCCAGTCAGATTTAGCTAGACTCCTTATATTCGGATGCTATTAAGGCTTGTATAAAATCCTATATAGTAGCCTGGTGTTCAGACCAGAGTTGTTGTTGTAAATTAAATAGCCTTGTTTGTTTAAGCTAAAACAGGTCTGTCCTACAGCAGAGATGCATGAGAATGTCATGGTTCCCTCTAAACTGAGACATTTACTGGTGAACAGCGACACCATCTGGCTAACGCAGGAGGGGAGTCAGGGAGAGAGGCCACTGGTTGTTGTGATGCTGCAGAACTGGCTACTTAAGCAAGTCAGTATTGATAGAGATATAAAAAATAGTAAATATTGTGCTGTATTACTAAGTAGGCTGTTGATATTCATATTACTAAGAACGAAGGGCATGTTGACTTGTACTATTGTATTTGGCCTATCTATTGTTTTCAAGGTTGATGTGATAATCAGTGAATAAATCAAAAACAGTGAAAACAAAACCCCACTTATTTTTCATAGTCCAAGTCCAAAACTAAAATGCATTTAGCATCTAGCCCACAATCGTTATTTTATCTTCCTTGATTCTAAATGTAAGTTGTTTTTATTGTATATAATTGTATATTTTTCAATATAACTCTGTAATGAAAAGAGAAATACAAATTAAATGTATTAATATTACATCTAGCGCCAAATCCATGTGATTGGAATTATCTGACTTCCATTCACTGATTATGACATCACCGGTGAAAAAAATATGAATGAAATACCTTTTTGCTGTCTAGAATCGTATAATGTGACGCAACAATAGACCATTGGCTTGAATTTCAGCCTAAAACAATATGCGCATTTTCCCACCAGAGATGTGTTTCCATCGAACTGATTTATTGCGGATTAAAGACTGTGCGTGATGACATTGTGCACCGAATGAAAAATACAAGTTAAATGGGCTTCCATTGCATTTTCAACTCTACTGATGGTTTTGTCACAAAACGTTGGCGTTATATAGGAAACATGCCCACTCTGGTCTTGGCACGTGCGCTCTAGCCGACACCTTGCGGATACAGTGAGGGTAGGCTACTTGCATAATGAGATTATTATGGATAAGAGATATTCAAATGGTTTTTTATAATAATTGTCAAACGGCAGCCAAGCAACGATCATCATGTCACCAGAATAAGATATGTATTGGTAGGGAGCATCAAGCTCATCACGTGCACTTTCACCACCCTGTGAAGTTCATCATTATGTATTTATCTGTGGCCTAATAACCTGCATGGTTTCTGAGTCATAGTGGGAGGACCACACAACATATCATCGCGGGACTCCAAGTTTACTTCAATATAATAGTTATTATATCAATATTTCCGCATGAAGGCGTTTCCATGAAGGGGTGCTGCAATTCTTTTGCCGATGGGGGATGCATACGTTTTTTTCCCCCCACGATGAAGACGTCTGTATCGGTCCGCTAATACAGGACTAGTAAAGGCCCAGTCCGCTAATACAGGACTAGTAAAGGCCCAGTCCACTAATACAGGACTAGTAAAGGCCCAGTCCACTAATACAGGACTACTAAAGGCCCAGTCCGCTAATACAGGACTAGTAAAGGCCCAGTCCGCTAATACAGGACTAGTAAAGGCCCAGTGCACTAATACAGGACTAGTAAAGGCCCAGTGCACTAATACAGGACTAGTAAAGGCCCAGTGCACTAATACAGGACTAGTAAAGGCCCAGTGCACTAATACAGGACTAGTAAAGGCCCAGTCCACTAATACAGGACTAGTAAAGGCCCAGTGCACTAATACAGGACTAGTAAAGGCCCAGTCCACTAATACAGGACTAGTAAAGGCCCAGTGCACTAATACAGGACTAGTAAAGGCCCAGTCCGCTAATACAGGACTAGTAAAGGCCCAGTGCACTAATACAGTACTAGTAAAGGACCAGTGCACTAATACAGGACTAGTAAAGGCCCAGTCCGCTAATACAGGACTAGTAAAGGCCCAGTGCACTACTTTAGTGAAAACATTTCAACGAAATGTATTTGAGTGTTTACCAGTATTTGTAACTTGAGTCTGATCATTATCTGTACAAAACAGTTCATCTGATAATACTTGTGGAATATAAAAATACTTGTTATACAGTACCAGTCAAAAGTTTGGACACAGATACTCATTCAAGGGGTTTTCTTTATTTTTACAATTTTCTACATTTTAGAATAATAGTGAAGACATCAAAACTATGAAATATCACATATGAAATCATGTAGTAACCAAACAATTTTTAAACAAATCAAAATACAGTTGAAGTCGGAAGTTTACATACACCTTAGCCAAATACAGTTAAACTCAGTTTTTCACAATTCCTGACATTTAATCCTTGCAAAAATTCCCTGTCTTAGGTCAGTTAGGATCACCACTTTATTTTAAGAATGTGAAATGTCAGAATAATAGAAGAGAGAATTATTTATTTTAGCTTTTATTTCTTTCATCACATTCCCAGTGGGTCAGAAGTTTGCATACACTCAATTAGTATTTGGTAGCATTGCCTTTAAATTGATTAACTTGGGTCAAACGTTTTGGGTAGCCTTCCACATGCATCCCACAATAAGTTGGTTGAATTTTAGCCCATTTCTTCTGACAGAGCTGGTGTAACTGAGTCAGATTTTTAGGCCTCCTTGCTTGCACTCGCTTTTTCAGTTTTGTCCACAAATGTTCTATAGGATTGAGGTCAGGGCTTTGTGATGGCCACTCCAATACCTTGACTTTGTTGTCCTTAAGCCATTTTGCAACAACTTTGGAAGTATGCTTGGGGTCATTGTCCATTTGGAAGATCCATTTGCGACCAAGCTTTAACTTCCCGACTGATGTCTTGAGATGTTGCTTCAATTTATCCACATAATTGTCCTGCCTCATGATGCCATTTATTTTGTGAAGTGCACCAGTCCCTCCTGCAGCAAAGCACCCCCACAACATGATGCTGCCACCCCCGTGCTTCACAGTTGGAATGGTGTGCTTCGGCTTGCAAGCCTCCCCCTTTTTCCTCCAAACATAACGATGATCATTATGGCCAAACGGTTCTATTTTTGTTTCATCAGACCAGAGGACATTTCTCCAAAAAGTACGATCTTTGTCCCCATGTGCAGTTGCAAACCGTAGTCTGCCTTTTTTATGGTGGTTTTGGAGCAGCGGCTTCTTCCTTGCTGAGCGACCTTTCAGGTTATGTCGATAGAGGACTCGTTTTACTGTGGATATAAATACTTTTGTACCCATTTCCTCCATCATCTTCACAAGGTCCTTTGTTGTTGTTCTGGGATTGATTTGCACTCTTCGCACCAAAGTACGTTCATATCTAGGAGACAGAATGTGTCTCCTTCCTGAGCGGTATGATGGCTGCATGGTCCCATGGTGTTTATACTTGCGTACTATTGTTTGTACAGATGAACATGGTACCTTCACGCATTTGGAAATTGCTCCCAAGGATGAACCAGACTTGTGAAGGTCTACAATTGTTTTTCTGAGGTCTTGGCTGATTTCTTTTGATTTTCCCATGATGTCAAGCAAAGAGCCACTGAGTTTGAAGGTAGGCCTTGAAATACATCCACAGGTACACCTCCAATTGACTCAAATTATGTCAATTTGCCTATCAGAAGCTCATCAAGCCATGACATAATTTTCTGGAATTTTCCAAGCTGTTTAAAGGCACAGTCAACTTAGTGTATGTAAACTTCTGACCCACTGGAACTGTGATACAGTGAATTATAAGTGAAACAATCTGTCTGTTAACAATTGTTGGAAAAATTACTAGTGTCACGCAGCAAGTTAATGTCCTAACCGACTTGCCGAAAACTATAGTTTGTTAACAAGAGTGGAGTGCTTGAAAAACAAGTTTTAATGACTCCAACCTAAGTGTATGTAAACTTCTGACTTCAACTGTATATTTTATATTTGAGATTCTTCAAAGCTGCCACCCTTTGCCTTGATGACATCTTTGCACATTCTTGGCATTCTCTCAACCAGCATCATGAGGTAGTTACCTGGAATGCGTTTCAATTAAAAGGTTTGCCTTGTTAAAAGTTAATTTGTGGAATTAATTTCCTTCTTAATACGTTTGAGCCAATCAGTTGTGTTGTGACAAGGTAGGGGCGGTATACAGAAGATTTGGTAAAATACCAAGTCCATATTATGTCAAGAACAGCTCTGATAAGCAAAGAGAAATGACAGTCCATCATTACTTTAAGACATAAAGGTCAGACAATTCAGAAAACTTCAAGAACTTTTAAAGTTTCTTCAAGCGCAGTCGCAAAAACCATCAAGCGCCATGATGAAACTGGCTCTCGTATGGACCGCCACAGGAAAGGAAGACCCATAGTTACCTCTGCTGCAGAGGATAAGTTCATTAGAGTTACCAGCCTCAGAAATTGCAGCGCAAATAAATGCTTCACAAAGTTTAAGTAACAGACACATCTCAACATCAACTATTCAGAGGAGACTGCCTGAATCAGGCCTTCATGGTCAAATTGCTGCAAAGAAACCACTACTAAAGAGCACCAATAAGAAGAAGAGACTTGCTTTGGCCAAGAAACACGAGCAATGGACATTAGACCAGTGGAAACCTGTCCTTTGGTCTGATGAGTCCAAATTTGAGATTTTTGGTTCCAAACACCATGTCTTTGTGAGATGCAGAGTAGGTCAACGGATGATCTCAGCATGTATGGTTCCCACCGTGAAGCATGGAGGAGGAGGTGTGATGGTGTGGGGTGCTTTGCTGGTGACATTGTAAGTGATTTATTTAGAATTCAAGGCACACTTAACCAACATGGCTACCACAGAATTCTGCAGCGATACGCCATCCTATCTAGTTTACGCTTAGTGAGACTATCATTTGTTTTTCAACAGGACAATGGCCCAAAACACACATCCAGGCTGTGTAAGGGCTATTTGACCAAGGAGAGTGATGGCGTGCTGCATCAGATGACCTGGCATCCACAATCACTCGACCTCAACGCAATTGAGATAGTTTGGGATGAGTTGGACCGCAGACTGAGGGTAAAGCAGCCAACAAGTGCTCAGCATATGTGGGAACTCCTTCAAGACTGTTGGAAAAGCATTCCTCATGAAGCTGGTTGAGAGAATGACAAGACTGTGCAAAGCTGTCATTAAGGCAAATGATGGCTACAATGAAGAATCTAAAATATTAAATACATTTTGATATATTTAACTCTTTTTTGGTTACTACATGATTCCATGTGTGTTATTTCATAGTTTTGATGTGTTCACCATTGTTCTACAATGTAGAAAATAGTAAAATTAAAGAAAACCCCTTGATGACTGGCCTATGTACAATACAGTAATGTACAGTGCAGTATTCATACCCCTTTACATTTTCCACATTTTGTTACCTTACAGCTTTATTCCAAAATAGATTCAATTACATTTTCCTCATCTATCGACACACAATACCCCATAATGACAGATTTTTATAAATTTTAGCAAATTTATAAATTAAAAAACACTGAAATACCTTATTTACATAAGTATTCAGACCCTTTGCTATGAGACTCAAAATTGAGCTCAGGTGCATCCTGCTTCCATTCAAATCAAATCAAATGTATTTATTTATATAGCCCTTCGTACATCAGCTGATATCTCAAAGTGCTGTACAGAAACCCAGCCTAAAACCCCAAACAGCAAGCAATGCATGTGAAAGAAGCACGGTGGCTAGGAAAAACTCCCTAGGAAAAACTCCCTAGAAAGGCCTAAACCTAGGAAGAAACCTAGAGAGGAACCAGGCCTTGAGGGGTGGCCAGTCCTCTTCTGGCTGTGCCGGGTGGATATTATAACAGAACATGGTCAAGGTGTTAAAATGTTCATAAATGACCAGCATGGTCAAATAATAGTAATCATAGTAGTTGTCGAGGGTGCAACAAGCACGTCCGGTGAACAGGTCAGGGTTCCAGTTGAAACTGGAGCAGCAGCACGGCCAGGTGGACTGGGGACAGCAAGGAGTCATCATGCCAGGTAGTCCTGAGGCATGGTCCTAGGGCTCAGGTCCTCCGAGAGAAAGAAAGAAAGAGAGAAAGAGAGAATTAGAGAGAGCATATTTAAATTCACACAGGACACCGGATAAGACAAGAGAAATACTCCAGATGTAACAGACTGACCCTAGCCCCCCGACACATAAACTCCTGCAGCATAAATACTGGAGGCTGAGACAGGAGGGATCAGAAGACACTGTGGCCTCATCCGATGATACCCCCGGACAGGGCCAAACAGGCAGGATATAACCCCACCCACTTTGCCAAAGCACAGCCCCCACACCACAGAAGTTTGGAACCATCAAGCCTCTTCCCAGAGCTGGCCACCCGGCCAAACTGAGCAATTGGGGGAGAAGAGCCTTGGTCAGGGAGGTGACCAAGAACCCTATGGTCACTCTGACAGAGCTCCAGAGTTCCTCTGTGGAGATGGGAGAACCTTCCAGAAGGACAACCATCTCTGCAGCACTCCACCAATCAGGCCTTTATGGTAGAGTGGCCAGACAGAAGCCACACCTCAGTAAAAGGCACATGACAGCCCGCTTGGAGTTTGCCAAAAGGCACTTAAAAACTCTCAGACAGTGAGAAACAAGATTCTCTGGTCTGATGAAACCAAGATTGAACTCTTTGGCCTGAAAGCCAACTGTCACATCTGGAGGAAACCTGGCACCATCCCTACAGTGAAGCATGGTGATGGCAGCATCATTCTGGGGGGGATGTTTTTCAGAGGCAGGGACTGGGAGACTAATCAGGATCGAGGGAAAGATGAACAGAGCAAAGTCTAAAGAGATCCTTGATGAAAACCTGCTCCAGACTGCTGAGGACCTCAGACTGGGGTGAAGGTTCACCTTCCAACAGGACAACGACCCTAAGCACACAGCCAAGACAATGCAGGAGTGGCTTCGGGACAAGTCTTTGAATGTCTTTGAGTGGCCCAGCCAGAGTTCGGACTTGAACTAGATCGAACATCTCTGGAGAGACCTGAAAATAGCTGTGCAGTGATGCTCCCCATCCAACCTGACAGAGCTTGAGAGGATCTGCAGAGAAGAATGGGAGAAATTCCCAAAATACAGGTGTGCCAAGCTTGTAGCGTCATACCCAAGAAGACTCGTCTGCAATCTTTGCCAAAGGTGCTTCAACAAAGTACTGAGTAAAGGGTCTGAATACTTATGTAAATGGAGCTGCTGAGGGGAGGATGGCTCATAATAATGGCTGAAACGGAGCAAATGGAATGGCATCAAACACATGGAAAATGTGTGTTTGATGTTTAGTATGTAAATTTGATATTTGCGGTTTTTATTTGTAATACAGTTGCAAAAATTTACAAAAACCCGTTTTTGCTTTGTAATTATGGGGACTTTTGTGTAGATTAATGAGTAAAAAAACCAAATGTAATCCATTTTTGAATAAGTCTGTACTGTAACAAAATGTGGAAAAAGTCCAGGGGTCTGAATACTTACCAAATGCAATGTCTTAATGTTTTTCCTCATAATCCTGGACTATCGGACCACCATTTTATTACGTTTGCAATCGCAACAAATAATCTGCTCAGACCCCAACCAAGGAGCATTAAAAGTCGTGCTATAAATTCTCAGACAACCCAAAGATTCCTTGATGCCCTTCCAGACTCCCTCTGCCTGCCCAAGGACGTCAGAGGACAAAAATCAGTTAACCACCTAACTGAGGAACTCAATTTAACCTTGCGCAATACCGTAGATGCAGTTGCACCCCTAAAAACTAAAAACATTTGTCATAAGAAACTAGCTCCCTGGTATACAGAAAATACCCGAGCTCTGAAGCAAGCTTCCAGAAAATTGGAACGGAAATGGCGCCACACCAAACTGGAAGTCTTCCGGCTAGCTTGGAAAGACAGTACCGTGCGGTATCGAAGAGCCCTGACTGCTGCTCGATCATCCAATTTTTCCAACTTAATTGATGAAAATAAGAACAATCCGAAATGTCTTTTTGATACTGTCGCAAAGCTAACTAAAAAGCAGCATTCCCCAAGAGAGGATGGCTCTCACTTCAGGAGTAATGAATTCATAAACTTCTTTGAGGAAAAGATCATGATCATTAGAAAGCAAATTACGGACTCCTCTTTAAATCTGCGTATTCCTCCAAAGCTCCGTTGTCCTGAGTCTGCACAACTCTGCCAGGACCTAGGATCAAGGGAGACACTAAAGTGTTTTAGTACTATATCTCTTGACACAATGATGATAATAATCATGGTCTCTAAACCTTCAAGCTGCATACTGGACCCTATTCCAACTAAACTACAGAAAGAGCTGCTTTCTGTGCTTGGCCCTCCTATGTTGAACATAATAAACGGCTCTCTATCCACCGGATGTGTACCAAACTCACTAAAAGTGGCAGTAATAAAGCCTCTCTTGAAAAAGCCAAATCTTGACCCAGAAATTATAAAAAACTATCGGCCTATATCGAATCTTCCATTCCTCTCAAAAATTTTAGAAAAAGCTGTTGAGCAGCAACTCACTGCCTTCCTGAAGACAAACAATGTATACGAAACGCTTCAGTCTGGTTTTAGACCCCATCATAGCACTGAGACTGCACTTGTGAAGGTGGTAAATGACCTTCTAATGATGTCAGACCGAGGCTCTGCATCTGTCCTTGTGCTCCTAGATCTTAGTGCTGCTTTTGATACCATCGATCACCACATTCTTTGGAGAGATTGGAAACCCAAATTGGTCTACATGGACAAGTTCTGGCCTGGTTTAGATCTTATCTGTCGGAAAGATATCAGTTTGTCTCTGTGAATGGTTTGTCCTCTGACAAATCAACTGTACATTTCGGTGTTCCTCAAGGTTCCGTTTTAGGACCATTATTGTTTTCACTATAAATTTTACCTCTTGGGGATGTCATTCGAAAACATAATGTTAATTTTCACTGCTATGCGGATGACACACAGCTGTACATTTCAATGAAACATGGTGAAGCCCGTGTCTCAGACATAAGGAAGTGGATGGCTGCAAACGTTCTACTTTTAAACTCGGACAAAACAGAGATGCTTGTTCTAGGTCCCAAGAAACAAAGAGATCTTCTGTTGAATCTGACAATTAATCTGGATGGTTGTACAGTCGTCTCAAATAAAATTGTGAAGGACCTCGGTGTTACTCTGGACCCTGATTTCTCTTTTGAAGAACATATCAAGACTGTTTCAAGGACAGCTTTTTTCCATCTACCAGCCCAGGGCTGTGAAGGTGGACGGAAAGGCTGGAGCAACGAACCGCCCATGCTGTCTCTGCCTGGCCGGTTTCCCCTCCCTCCACTGGGATTCTCTGCCTCTACCCCTATTTCAGGGGCTGAGTCACTGGCTTACTGGTGTTCTTCCATGCCGTCCCTGGGAGGGGTGCGTCACTTGAGTGGGTTGAGTCACTGACGTGGTCTTCCTGTCTGGGTTGGCGCCCCCCCTTGGGTTGTGCCGTGGCGGAGATCTTTGTGGGCTATACTCAGCCTTGTCTCGGGATGGTAGGTTGGTGGTTGGAGATATCCCTCCAATGGTGTGGGGGCTGTGCTTTGGCAAAGTGGGTGGGGTTATATCCTACCTGTTTGGCCCTGTCTGGGGGTTTCATCGGTTGGGGCCACAGTGTCTCCTGACCCCTCCTGTGTCAGCCTCCAGTATTTATGCTGCAGTAGTTTATGTGTCGGGGGGCTAGGGTCAGTCTGTCACATCTGGAGTATTTCTCTTGTCTTTTCCGGTGTCCTGTGTGAATTTAAATATGCTCTTTCTAATTCTCTCTCTCTTTCTCTCTTTCTTTCTTTCTCTCTCTCGGAGGACCTGAGCCCTAGGACCATGCCTCAGGACTACCTGGCTTGATGACTCCTTGCTGTCCCCAGTTCACCTGGCCGTGCTGCTGCTCCAGTTCCAACTGTTCTGCCTGCGGCTATGGAACCCTGACCTGTTCACCGGACGTGTTACCTGTCCCAGACCTGCTGTCCCAGACCTGCTGGAACCCTGACCTGTTCACCGGACGTGCTGCCTGTCCCAGACCTGCTGTTTTCAACTCTCTAGAGACAGCAGGAACGGTAGAGATACTCTCAAAGATCGGCTATGAAAAAGCCAACTGACACTTACTCTTGTGTTACTGACTTGTTGCACCCTCGACAACTACTATGATTATTATTATTATTTGACCATGCTGGTCATTTATGAACATTTCAACATCTTGGCCATGTGCTGTTATAATCTCTACCCGGCACAGCCAGAAGAGGACTGGCCACCCCTCATAGCCTGGTTCCTTTCTAGGTTTCTTCCTAGGTTTTGGCCTTTCTAGGGAGTTTTTCCTAGCCACCGTGCTTCTACACCTGCATTGCTTGCTGTTTGGGGTTTTAGGCTGGGTTTCTGTACAGCACTTTGAGATATCAGTTGATGTAAGAAGGGCTTTATAAATACATTTGATTTGATTTGATTTTGATGAATGAATTTAAAAGTTCAAAAATGGTTGTAGCAATTGCAGATTACCCCTTTCATTAATATAATGTATTGCAATGCTATATATATACAGCTTTCTTTTCAACTCTATCACTATCTAACTGGCACTGTATTCTGTGTTATTTTGTCATCACAGGTCACCTTCTGATGAACCAGAGGATACCTCAGTCAACAGATGACTCTACTGACGACCAGGAAGCCACCAAATCCACAAACTGATATCGCTTTTCTCAAACCAATATCCAACGCGTGTGTTAACTTCAGCAAACGTACCTGTCATTTCTGAAACACAACTAGGCCTTATGTGCTGTCTGAGAGTTAGTCATCTTTGTTATGTGATCTGTTCCATTATTATATTGAAGGTGTACTTTATGTGATTCATTCTTTATTATGAAAGGCAACAAGCTCTCCTATTCCATCATGTCTGCTCCTTTTCCATCTTTCTCCCTCTGTTTGTGACTGAATGGTGCCCCCTGGTGGAGATACAGCAGGTAGACCACGTATACAGATCTACTGTCTTTACACTATACAGATACTGTATGTCTAGATACATACTGTGCCATGCCTGATCACATTGGTCATGCCTTGCCACAATAGGCCATGTGTTTCATTCAGTTCTCTAAATGGTTCATTGTCCTTGTATTCGCTCACAATAACACATATCTAGGTCATGGTGTTCCCTGCTGGTTTGAAAGAGCATTTTTGCATTTACTTTGACTTTATGTACGTGTTTTGCTTACATAACTAATGTTGTGGTCTCTGTGTATTTAATGGACTTTTATTGATCCAGTGATCGGAAAGAGGGATGCTGACATGGAGGAGAATGTGTGGGGATTAGAGGGTGGTGAGGATGGGCTATGTATTGGGGGAGGTGAGGATGGGCGAGGGATTGGGGGAGGTTGAGGATGGGCGAGGGATTGGGGGAGGTTGAGGATGGGCGAGGGATAAGAGGGATGTGAGGATGGGCAAGGGATTGGGTGGAGGTGAGGATGGGCAAAGGATTAGAGGGAGGTGGGGTTTGGGCCAGGGACTGGGGGGAGGTGCGGATGTGCAAGGGATGGGAGGAGGTGAGGATGGGCGAGGGATTGGGGGGACGTTAGGATGAGACAGGGATTAGAGGGACGTGAGGATGGGACAGGGATTAGAGGGAGGTGAGGATGGGTGAGGGATTGGGGAGTTGAACAGTATGTTTATGGGGAGGAGGTAGGCATGATGAGAGGAGAAGAACATTGTACCACGCAGAAGAAGGCCCATGGCTCACAGAGCTGCTGGAGGAACACGTTGTGTAATGATGTGTGTAATACTGTAGGTGTGTAATACTGTCTAATACTGTAGGTGTGTAATACTGTGTAATACTGTAGGTGTGTAATACTGTGTAATACTGTAGGTGTGTAATACTGTGTAATACTGTAGGTGTGTAATACTGTGTAATACTGTAGGTGTGCAATACTGTGTAATACTGTAGGTGTGTAATACTGTGTAATACTGTAGGTGTGTAATACTGTGTAATACAGGTGTTCCCTCTGAGGCCCAGGTGAAGAGGCTTGACTAGGCCTCAATAAGGTCAAGACTTGGATTATGTCCTGAAGGGAAATGCAGTTTAGCAGCCCTCGTCATTATGAATGTGGTGGCCGTTAGTTTATTAGATCATGAGAAGAATGCCTGTTTGTTCATGCATCCTATGGAACGCAACAATGCTTCAGATTCATCCGGACCATGAAATCTACTAAACAACACCCCAGCATTTTATACCAGGCTATGGTTTCTATTCATAGACACATCTTGTCTGGTGATATTTTAGTGGGTGTGAAACGTTGTATGCCTGTATTTTTCAAGCTGATACAGTAACTCCAGCCCTGCTACACCGTCCCTATGGTTCTCCTGCCCCTCCTGTCGGACAGAAGGTTACACTCCAGTTCCAGAAGCGTCTTGCCTCCATGGAGACCGTTTCCTTATTAAGATAATTATTTTCAATCTGTGGCACCCGCCGACCTAATTACTCTTCTGGATCCGGCCGATACTCATCTGTTGACATTCGGAACTCGTTCTCTGGGATTTTAAAAGAAAAAGTGCATGGAGAGGGGGGTGAAGAATGTTTGGCAGATTTCGTCCAGGTGTGGCATTTAAGCTCCCAGCCCAGTCCCACTGTCTTTACTTAAAATTATATTCTGTTTGTTCAGTTAAGGAACCTCGACTATTCTCTGCGGGCAAATGGAAATGCATGCACTCCAATGGGCATGTACTGGCATTTTACTATGTTTATTCCTTGCCACAGCTGACCGTGGCAGAAAGCTTGCCCCGGTGTTAGTGCGCCTGGCAACTTTTTCACCCTAAAACTATTTCCTAACTTTAAAGTGGATGTGTGACCGATGCTGATTGACATTGAAAAGGTGCCTCGATCAATTTAACCCATCATCAGAATGAAACCTGTTTGGGGGAAGCTGGTGATGTCATGAGCATCATCGGCTCAACAGGGCAGGATCCGTACTTGATATATTAGGAAGAAGAGCAAATTATGAGAAAAAAAACTTTATTCTCAGAAATGTATATACAATATATGTGTTAGGAGATGACTGTTTAAGCATTTGTGGATCACCTGCATCACAAATGCAGTTTGCATATCTACAGGTATATTCCTACATATTCTTACAATTCGTCCGTTTTAGATGAATAAACGCAACCTGGTTATTTGTGTCCGTTTTTGTAAACGTTCAAAAATAGAATTGATATTTATAACAATGTGCAAAGCGCTGTCCAATCTTAGGCTGTTTGGATGTTTCTCATCATTTTTCTTTGCTCCAGGCTGATTGTCAAATCAATAAATAATAATAATAACAATAATAAATGTAATCAATTGAAAAACAGACTGTGGAAAACATGTGGCAGTAATGTATACAAAATAACAATGGCCAACAGTGGCAGATCTTAAAACGGTTTAAAGATCACTCTTCTTGGATTCATTCATCCATCTCCCTCGTTAGCATGGAGGTCGAAAGTTGATTTATTAATTCCTCCGTTGTACACATTTAATTCATTCAGTCATGAATTAATCCCTTTTCATTGAACTCTCTGTCCTTAGTACGTTTCCTATGTTTACAGACCATAGGGCTCATTCATTCATTCATTCATTCATTCATTCATTCATTCATTCATTCATTCATTCATTCATATCATAGTGGCTACTCACTCATTCCCTCTCTCAGAGTCCCATTATTAATCGTTATACAGGTCATTGTTGATGACAGCTGCTGCTGCGTCTGTCCGGGGCTCGTAGTTGTGGATGAAACGTCTCTTCTTGCCGAAGGTGGAGAAGGAGTTGTGGACGTCCAGCTCGCTGCGGTGGTGGGTGGCTGCTGGCCTCAGGGTGCACAGGGCCGACGGCGTGCCAGGGATGTACACGTTGTGTTGGTAGTCTGAAGGTGGTTGGGGGTGAGGATGAGGATGGGGGTGAGGGGGGAGTGGAGGTTGCTGAGGCTGCTGGGGTTGGGGTTGGGGCTGTTGCTGGGGTGGAGGGGTGCACCGAGGGGTCCAGGAGCGAGGAGGTGGCCCAGTGGCAGGAGGAGACATATTGTAGTCTATAGAAGAAAAAACATAATGTTGATTAATATACTGAAAGACTGAAATCAAGGATAGTACAGACACACACATAAACGCTGTGGAAGTGGTGCATATGTCATATAACATAAAACAATTCAATAAGGGAAAGCTGCACACTCTAGGAGCTCAGATGCAAAAATATCGGCTCAACAGGGCAGGATCCATACTTGATATACATGCTGTCTTCATCAGGGTATAACATACCTGCTCATTGTCTGTTTGCTATTATCCAGGGAGAGCCATTAGCTCTCTCTCTGTATTGTGTGTGTGTGTGTGTGTGTGTGTGTGTGTGTGTGTGTGTGTGTGTGTGTGTGTGTGTGTGTGTGTGTGTGTGTGTGTGTGAGTGTGTGTGTGTGTGTGTGTGTGTGTGTGTGTGTGTGTGTGTGTGTGTGTGTGTGTGTGTGTGTGTGTGTGTGTGTGTGTTTCAAGCCCAGGCCCTCATGTACCCCTCATGTGGGTGCCCCAGGTCCAGTACTGGCCCGTCATGGGTGTCATGTAGTTCTCTGGGTCTGCAAGCATGGCCTTCCTCATCAGAGTGCTGTCCATGTTGATAGCGTTATAGCTGCGGAGGATATAGATCCATCCATGAAGAATCACATAATATGTTCTGGCATGACCACACACCAGCCATTCATTAATAACATTCTGTCTCGAGGACCGGTATGCTGAGGTAGTTGGAAGTGTACATGTCAAAGGTGATTGTTACCTTTTCACAGAGGACTTCTGGTTCTTTGGGAGGGTCCAGTCTATGTTTGGTTGTTTGAGCTATAGATTAAGAGAGAAAATAAGATCTTAAAACCACGTCTAAAAACCTTGTTAAAGAGATGAGCTTCGACACGAATAGTGATTCAATGTTTTCTCAGTAAATATCAGTAGAGTTCTATTCATTTCCATATTCTACATTATATTCATGTCACTTTAAAGGACCAGTGCAGTCAGAAACGTGATGTTCCCTGTGTTGTATATATATTTCCACACTATGAGGTTGGAATAATACTGTGAAATTGTGAAAATGATGATGATGCCCTTTTAGTGTAAGAGCTTGTTTGAAACGACTGCCTGATATTTCAGCCTGTTCTGGTGGGATGGTTTTTGGCCTGCCTGTTGACATTACCATGTGATAAATTAGTTAATAGACCAATAAGAGAGTTCCAAACCTCTCTACTAATAACATCTAGTTTTTAGTTTTCCCCTCCTCACTCAGACCACTCCCACAGTCCTAGCTAGATTATTGCTTGAGAAATTGCTCTTTGCTAAAAAGCTATTTTTGTCTCCTTTTGACCATTTTAATTTAAACAATCACAGTAAGGTACTTAATTGTAACCCAGAAATGACGTGATATTGAAATAAAAACGGCTGAATTGGACATTTATGGAACGGACGTCTAAATGAATTCGACAAATGATATTTTTTCCATAGAGCTTGACTGCCTCCCTGTGGTCTTTTTTCAGACCGCAGCAAGGATGTGCGTCGTGCGTTGAGCAATGACTCGCCTGTCATTTACTTCGCTTTCATCCACTGCAGCACAACACAGCAGGGGAGGGGGACGGCACTACAGAGTGATATGTATTCCGGGAATAAGTCTCATAGTGTGGATTCCATGCTCTATTAATTCACTATTATTAGAATCGGTATTGAAAATACATTCCACGCCAGCTCTACACAAAAACCTATTAGAACCCAACAGGGATGAAACGAAAACACGATTTTAATATTCAAAGGAAACCTTGACACTCAGGAAATTAATACAATTATACACGTAATTGTTTTTTGTGTTTTATGTATCATTTTTTTACATGAATATTGCCCTGATTCTCCGAGAAGATCAGCTTTTAATTATGTCTTGCTGAGAGGCGAGAAAAGTTGTGCCGTCCTTGCAGCTTTACCTAGTTATCTAGGTCATCTCAGCTGATCAGTCTGTTTCACAGAACAGTTGACCTGTGTGTAGGAGAGGCCTAATCTGTCTCCTCTTTCACCTTCAATTTATGTCTTTTTTATCACCCTGCTGAGATTACACTAGGCCGACATGTTGGTCTACATACACCATTGATATGGTTGACAATAGGCTATATAACCATCCCACTGTTTAGTTGGTAAGTCTTTGAGCTGGTATCGTGTCATCCGCCGATCCGCGGCATGCTGTGCACCCATCCAATTGACTCATGTGGGAGAGTGACTCTCGGCGAACACTGGGGTGATTTAAGGGAACCAATGAACGTCATCAAGGACACCAAGCCCCTGGAGGGACATAGCTACGAGCAGAACAATCAGCATGACCTCGAATCAAGGTCTTTATATGGCCAGAGGTGTTCCTGCTATGAATGGGACTGACATTTTTAGTCTTCAGTCTATACGGAGATGGGATATTCTAGGAAGAAAAGTGTCCCTTTATCCGTCACTGTCTGCTTACATCGTACCAGATAATAGAAATGCACAATGGGCAATACGCACACATCACGTTCACGGTTTGCCGGTCACATCTAGTGACTCCGACAACAGCAGTCTCGCCTTCCTCTCTCTCTCTCTCTCTCTGTCCCTCCCTCGGTCCCTCGGTCCCCCCACCCCCACCCACCCTTCCTTCGCTCAGGACAAAACACGGATCTACATCTCTCTCCTCGCCGGGGCAATCTACAGGCGTTCCACGTCCCAGCCAGGGCCATGCCCCCCTCATCCCCCCTACCTCTTCTCCTCCCCAGTACCCCAGAAACCAGCCCTTTGCCATTTTTCATCAATAATGGACGCGACCCCCTTTCGTATGCATCGCGTTGTGTGCAGTATAACGGCTCGACCGTGACTGTGCCCTTGAGGCATAGTTAGTGAGGTGATCTGTTCAAACAAATGAGAGGTGGACGATTCTCCAGAACGGTCGTTGACAGCATACTTTAGCCCAGAAAAGCGGAGTTCTATTTCCGAGATGGCCTGTCATTCACCTTGTCTGTCAGCCGTTAACCTTGTACTTATGGTAAAAACTCTATTCGCAGACACTACTATAAATCAATTCCAACTGGTGGTTTGTGAAGGAAAAGTATGGGCGATGTCTCTCTCGTCGTAAATGTGATAAGCAGGAGACAGAACATGCAATGACATTGATTGTATGCTACCACACCAATACGCAAGCATACAAACGTTACGGGATTTCTCATGTATTATATTACTCGGAAAATGTTTTCAAATGAACAATGGACAAATGATGATCATAGACAGCTCAAATAGCTTAGAAACCAAAATGGATTAGGGATCGATGTATAAGCATCGAAACAAACAGGACTGAGGTTTATTCATCTCCGTTGCTCTGTGAAACGGATATTTCTGGCAGACGGTTCTGTTCTGCGCGCGACGAGAGAGACATAAGCTCCACAACACACGTTCAGTGTAAAATATACTGTGGTTCTTGTTTCATATTTCTTTCATAGCCTCTGTGAATAGAATATCCACTCTCTTATTATAAAACCAAAACATTTCATCACGTCATTACTGTAGGTCTATAACTAAGGTATAAACACTAACAGGAATGGGAAATAAAAATGTGTAGGTTGCATTAGTAGAGAATTTTACTCAGCCTGATGAATATTGACGTCTGAATATTGTGTCGTTCAAGTTCACTCAGATACAGTCACACTGCCGCATGTATGATTTCGCCTTTATTAGATAGAATGTGAAGTACTTGATTATGTTTTAAACAAAAATGGGCATTAACACACAGTATATGTGAAAGTATAAGTGAAAGGGCTAAATGAATTCTATAAATTCTAACACATTCACTCTCACGTTACCTCATTCGGAGTGGTGGCTCCGGAATTGTTATTCACGGATGCGCTCCGGTTGTGCGCGCTCCAAGCAAAGTTGTCAGCCCCCTTCGTCTCGTTGTTCCTCGAGGTACTGCTGGGGCTGCACGGCTTCAGGAACATAAAGTCACTCTTAGCTGACTCGGGGGTCAGACACACTTTATAGCAGTAAGCTTGGGACAGAGTACCGTTGCCGTTTACCTCCATGCAGTTGGTAGGCACTTTAGCCCCGGTGGAGATTTGCAGGTTCAGGTTAGATTTTTTGAATACCTCGGGGGGTGGCTCTGGCTGGAAGCCCCCGCAGCAGCAGCAGACGAAGGGAGGGAGGCTGTACCCGCTGAGGGTGTCTCTGTCCTTGTAACATTTGACCGCAGCCAGCACAATAATAGCCACAAGGAAGATTAGCGAGATAGTGCTCAGTGACACGATCAAGTAGAGGGCGAGGTTGGAGGGGGGCTGCGGGCTCAGAGTGAGGTCGCCGAAATCAGACAGGGACTCGGGCACGTTCTCGACCACGGAGAGGAGGATGGAGACGGTGGCGGAGAGAGGCGGCTGGCCGTTGTCCTTGACCAGGATGACGAGTCTCTGCCTCGTAGCGTCCTTATCCACGAGCCGGCGAATTGTCCTGATTTCTCCTGTGTAGAGCGCGACACTGAACAGCCCCGGGTCCGTAGCCTGGAGCACCTGGTAGGAGAGGCGGGAGTTCTGTCCTGCGTCCGCATCTAGAGCAGTGATCTTGATGACTAGGTACCCCGCATCCACTGACCTCGGGACCACCTCTGTCGTTACAGTCCCGTTCTTGGGCAAGGGGGACACGATGACCGGAGAGTTGTCGTTCTGGTCCAATACGAACACATTTACTGTGACATTGCTGCTGAGTGGGGGGAAACCGGCGTCCTGCGCCTGCACCAGTATCTGAAAGTTCCTTAGCTGCTCGTAGTCAAAGGAGCGCAGCGCGTAGATGTTTCCGTTGTCCGAGTTGATGGAGACGTAAGTGGACACGGGCATGCCATGGATCTGACCCTCTAGAATCGAGTAGGACAGATAGGCGTTCTGATTAGAATCGGGATCGAAAGCAGTGACTGAGCAAATGGATGCGCCCGGGGCGTTATTCTCAGTCACATAAACTGTGTATGATGGCTGGGCGAAGCGCGGGGGGTTATCGTTAATGTCAGACACTTTGACTAGGATGGTTTTCCTCGTGGAGAGCGACGGGGAGCCCAGGTCCCGGGCCGTGAGGGTGATGTTGTACTCGGAGAAGGCTTCTCTGTCGAGAAACTCGCTAGTCACCAGAGTGTAGTAGTTCTTAAAAGAGGAGTGCAGCTGGAAGGGGACGTTGCTGGGGATCTGGCAGTCCACATTCCCGTTCTCTCCCGAGTCCCGGTCCATGACGCTTATAACGGCTATCACCGTTCCCGGTGGTGCGTCCTCCTGGACAGGCGTGGAAACGGAGGTGAGGATGACTTCTGGCGCGTTGTCATTCACATCTAAGATATCCACCAGTACCTTACTGTGCACGGCCACTGCCGAGGGACCCCTGTCTTTAGCCTGCACATACAGCTCATACACACTCGCTTTCTCATAGTCCACAATCCCCTTCACACGGATCTCACCTGTGTACTGGTCTACGCTGAACAGCTCGCGCACTTTCAGAGGTGCGTGCCCACTGAATGCATAGGACACCTCCCCGTTCGCACCCTCGTCCAAATCAGTAGCATTTAGCTTCATCACTAATGTCCCTCTCGGTGCGTTTTCTACCAGGCTCGCCCGGTAAACAGACCGGTCGAAAACGGGCACGTTGTCGTTGGCATCCAGCACGGTGATGGTGATGAGAGCTGTGCCCGAGCGCTCAGGCGACCCCCCGTCCACGGACGTGAGGACCATCTCTTGCGTCTTCTGCTGCTCCCGGTCCAGTGGGGTCTCCAGCACGAGCTCGGCAAACTTGCTCCCATCATTACGCGTCTGGATGTTCAGCACAAAGTGTTCGTTGGAACTCAGCTGGTAGGAGCGGAGCGAGTTGGTGCCCACGTCCTGGTCCTGCGCACTTTCCAACGGGAACCGAGACCCGGGCGCCGCGGACTCTGTAATCTCCAGATTAAACTCGCTCCATGGGAAATTGGGAGAGTTGTCATTCACATCCAGAATCTCCACCTCCACTCGGTACAGTTCTAACGGATTCTCGATCACCACTTGCAAGTGCAAGAAGCAGGTCGGACTCCGTTCACACAGTTCCTCGCGGTCAATCTTCTCATTAACGAACAAAATACCGTTTTCCAGATTCACTTCTAAGTATTGTTTTTTGGCCCCGGATACAATCCGAAACCGACGAGAGGACAGCTTGGCTACATCCAAGCCCAGGTCCTCGGCGATATTACCGACAAAAGCTCCGTGCTCCAACTCCTCGGGGATAGAGTACCGAATCTGTGCGAGAACCAGGTCCACCACACAAGTGCACACCAGCAGGCACCCCACCAGCCCGGTTAACGGTGTCCACCGAGTGCTCACTAGCCTGTGCGCCATCTCAAACGCGCACCAGAAAATCGTCAAGAGTGAAAACAGCACAGAATGATTTTACCCGTCACTGACATTATGCACTTTATACAATGATTTGTCGATTTGTTTCCAGTTGTTGTAGAAACAAATAAAAAGGCAAAACTTCAGAGCAGATTGCTCCTTTGCGCACGTACAATATACTTTCATCAAATTATTGCACTTTAGAATAATCTAAAACAGGAAGGGAAACCTGGATGCGAGGAGTAAAGCGTCTCTGCTCCACGCGCGCAGTAGCAGTGTGTGAGCGGGGGAGGCTCGCACTATGATTTCCCAGTGTATTAGATATTCCGAGGAGCCGATGGGGAGGTGTGTCTGTGTGTGTGTGTGTGTGTGTGTGTGTGTGTGTGTGTGTGTGTGTGTGTGTGTGTGTGTGTGTGTGTGTGTGTGTGTGTGTGTGTGTGTGTGTGTTAGGAGAAGTAGGGGTCCGTGGCTACGCCCAGCACTATATTGGAGGACGACGACATGAGAGCAGCGACGCTAATTACAGTAGCACGGTTAACCCTTTATCTTGCGCGGCTCCTCCGAGCGATTAGAGACGCGACAACAGCGTAGCTTCCATTCGAGACATCAGGGGCAGATTTGGATTAGGGGTAAATCACTTTTCATCGAGGGTGTCGTTTTCTAGTTATTCGCTGAGCAGCTGACGCAGATTTCAAAGGTCTCGTCCGGCACATGGTCCTTCAGGCCTTTCAATAAAACACTTTATAAAAACACAGTGATGGGAACACAACTATAACAACAACTAAAAAGGCTCTTCTTGCATTTTATAGCTATTGGCCACTGTAGGTCTACATAGGATTGCAAATAGGGTTTCTTTGAAAATGAATGCCCAAAATGACCCCATGGATTTATCATCATAGAGTATTTGGGGTTTACAAAAAGAATCCTTAATGGGTTATTCAATTTTAATGATTGTTTGTGAGCATCTATTTTCCAGCTAAAAATAATGAAGGCAAAAAAAGAGGCACTGGTACTCTCTGGTACAAACACGCATTACAACGGCTTGATCTGTATAGGCAGACCTGAACACGTATCAACTCAATCAACATAAAAGCAACTTCATAAAACCATAATCACACCGTTTAATCACAGGAAGGTATTACTGTTGGGATTATATCATAGTCACATTTTACATGATTATTTACAGGGATAATTGCGATCATTTTACGGAGATAACATAAAAACATGGCAAAAGACAGGAGGTTATTTGTACAGACAAGGCACAATCTTAGCCCAAGTAATTTGAACAGATGTAAATATGATGGAATAACTTTATAAGATTATGGAGATGGCAGTTTTGGCTCTGAAAAGACAAAGAGGAAAGCCCGGGACTCTTAAGAGTGTGGCACATGTTTGCTCAAATCTAATCCTACCCATTTAATCCTGGTCAGTCAGTCAGACATCAAAACACACACACACACACACACACACACACACACACACACACACACACACACACACACACACACACACACACACACACACACACACACACACACACACACACACACACACACACACACACACACACACACACCTTAGGCATACAGAATCCCTCGGCGCGCTCGGCGTAGTCTCTTGACAGACTCAAGTCGCATTCCAATTAAACCCCGTGGCTCGAGCTCAAATTTCTCCACTTGAGCTGACGACACAGCCACGGAGACCAAAGAACATTTTCCCCGACACCCTCTCTTAGCGACGACCCCCTTCCCCCTTCACCCCCAGAGACCATCCACCCGCCTCTTCTTCTAGTGGAAAAAAGGGAAATCCGCGGGTTTAAACAACCAGAAAACACAATCTGCTCACAGACTTAACCTCCAGCAGATGGTTAAGCTTCTCCAGAAATGATTACATTTCTGAAAAAACACCAGTTCCATTGGTTTCCTCGTCTTTTTAATTAACGGAGTGGAGGATTAGTGTGTAGCTATCCGGGATCAACCGTTCCCCAACAGAAGAATACAAATGTTTTGTGATAAATAATCCCAAAACACTCCGTTGGATGCACCGACAGTCCTCGGTGCCTGTTACATTAACATGCATTACATGGCGCATTAAGATCGTTTCATCCGCCCTCGCCTCTCCTCGCATTCCCACTTGCATTGTCCGATGGCAAAAGCATCACGGCATTCTCTGAACTGCTCTCACACTAAACAATCACCTTAACCGTGACCCGGCCGAGCACACACAGAGGTCATTTCATTGCTTTCTCTGTCTCTACCGTTCCCTCTCCCTCCCTCACTCTCTCTCTCTCTCTCTCTCACACACACACACACACACACACACACACACACACACACACACACACACACACACACACACACACACACACACACACACACACACACACACACACACACACACACACACACACACACACAATGAGAGAGGAGAGCTGAGAGAGGAGAGCTGATAGAGAGGCAGGAGAGAGAGCTGAGAGAGGAGAGCTGAGAGAGGAGAGCTGATAGAGAGGCAGGAGAGAGAGCTGAGAGAGGAGAGCTGAGAGAGGAGAGCTGATAGAGAGGCAGGAGAGAGAGCTGAGAGAGGAGAGCTGAGAGAGGAGAGCTGATAGAGAGGCAGGAGAGAGAGCTGAGAGAGGAGAGCTGAGAGAGGAGAGCTGATAGAGAGGCAGGAGAGAGAGCTGAGAGAGGAGAGCTGATAGAGAGGCAGGAGAGAGAGCTGAGAGAGGAGAGCTGAGAGAGGAGAGCTGATAGAGAGGCAGGAGAGAGAGCTGAGAGAGGAGAGCTGATAGAGAGGCAGGAGAGAGAGCTGAGAGAGGAGAGCTGAGAGAGGAGAGCTGATAGAGAGGCAGGAGAGAGAGCTGAGAGAGGAGAGCTGAGAGAGGAGAGCTGATAGAGAGGCAGGAGAGAGAGCTGAGAGAGGAGAGCTGAGAGAGGAGAGCTGATAGAGAGGCAGGAGAGAGAGCTGAGAGACGTGGAGAGAGACGATAGGCGACAGTCCGGAGATAACTAACTACACCAAGAGTTGAACGGCAGTTCGTTCTTTTCTGTTGACATAGAGGCAAGATGTACCATCACTGAGTGGGCATGGAGTTCAATGAACAACAATCCGCAACAGCAACTATACGTGTTTTAAACATTACATGAAGCTGAAGATCATTTGTTTACAAAGACTTCTAGAACGACAAAAAAATATGTAAATGTCTCTGTGGTCTTCTAGCCTCTCCCCCGTTGACAACCTCCCTCTGCTCAAGTCATGTTGTCCCATCTTGACTCTCTCGATCTGTTGGAGGCTTGAAACACACAACGTTCAACTCTGTCGGAAAGTCATAGTCCAGACCTGCTTTATCATATATCTGTGTTACTTTATTCTGGTTTGTGGAAGTTGAAAACGTTATTATTTAATTAGCCAAATGTCAGTAAAGTAGGCTATAAATCACTTGTCATGACATTACAAATGAATAAGAATATTAACTGAAAAGACTGAAAATCTTAAACTGCGGCTCATTCACTTCCTAAACTCTGAATTGTACTGAAATGAATTTGACCTTAAGCCATGTGGAAAGTCTTTAATGTATAGGCTTACTGACAATCGTTTTTATTCGTGATCCTAGAGCGCCATCTGCCGGATAATTGTTAGAGGAGAAATGTCAGAGTCGACAGTACTGCAATACTGTAGCCTACAATCATAATCTTTGTTTTCTTTACATTGAAACAATAGAAACACGTACATTTCATATTAAACTATATCCTCAAAACAAAGCCTATATATGTATTTTAAAAATACGGGTGAAATGTGAAGGCAAAGGCTACAAAAAAAAGTTTGAATGTACAACGTAACAACTCTCTAAAGGGAAGTTATCCCAATCGTAATGCTGAACCCTCACCAATAACAACAATTTCTCATTTGTAGTAGATTTTTTCATTTTTGGTGGTTCGTATGTGGGCCCACTGGATCTTTTCACAGCTGAAGTAACCTCCGCAGTGACCCAGCGCCGAGAGGGGAGCCTGCAAAATGATTACAGACCTCCGCTGTGATTTAGGCCACGTTAATCAGTGTATTGCACAAGTTTTCCATAACCCATAGGTCAATGGGGGACTGCAGGTTCCCAGTGAATGCAAGTACGAGACAGAAACTATACTGGGGAAAAACTCTATGATTATAAGATATAAATAATTTGGTAGACCTAAATCAGATATATAGTTTTTTTATGCCCCAGGCCAGGATAAATACATTTAACAAAATAAAGATCCCCACAGTGTCACTATTTAATGCTGTTAATTCAGTTACTGCTATTGATTTAATGTTATTACTAAATGTCCATAATACAAATGGAAAATGCAACCTATCAACTGAATTGTAATTGTCTACTTTAAATTGAATTAACATATTTGTTTTGGAGAAATTTTTTCGATATAAAAAAAAAAGCGCTGGACAGCGCCCGTGGTTCGTACTTCTGGCCCGCGGACCATGAAACAGGAGTTCGATTGAAGTAACCACTGAGCTAAACCACCGCCGAGAATCTCGGGCAACAGAGCGACTTTTATAGCCTACGTCACAAGGAGCTTCCATAACACGGAAGTGACGGGGCCTTGTGTAATGTGTAAAGCGTTGGTGCATTTACCACTGCTGTACTTAGACGATGAGAGAGAAGCACAAACTAAGGCAACCAAACTTGACAATAAAAACAAGAATATCAGACTTGAAACTCCATTCAAGTCATAATAAACTGAGTAGCCCAGGGTGTTGAAGGTTCTTTGCGCTATAGGTTATCACAGTGCTATAAAGGTTTTGTAAAATTCGTCATTCATCTATATGGCTTAAGCATTGTACGTTAGATCAATAGCCTATGAGATTTTCTTGAACAAACGTCATAGGCTAACTTTTGTGAACAAAATTGAATTTCAATCGAAAAACACCAGGCAGCGCATGTGGGTTTGAACCATCACAGAGAACATTCAGAGAAGAAAAATATCCATATATAGCCTTGATGTGCATAGTACAATCAGTCAGAGTAGACATGAATGACTATATATACATTTATTGAGGTCAAATAACCAACCTGATTAAATCCATGTGCTGTTAACCAAGTGCCTAAATCACTTAGGCATATGACAGTATAAACCACTTCCAACATACCAATCATTTACATAGGAAAAACTCAATACATAATACTGATAATTATAATGTTTTTAGTTTTGGTTTTGCTGTTTTCATTATTACTAGACCCTATATACCTAAAACAGGTTGCCCAATGGCCTCTCATTTGAAATGCAAGAAATAATTTAGATTTAATCGTTCATGTTTATTAGGCCTATCTGATATTCCGTGGTCTGACAGCGACTCCTGCTGGTACATTCAGGTAAATCAGGCAGCCCACACAGAACAACGTACTGTAGAGTCTGGCACTACAGGTACACACAACCGGCCAAAGGCCTTTCTCACTGACCAGGTGGAATACCCCACCCATGTTATGGCCCAGCTAGGTTTCGTTTTATTAGCTTAGACAGTTATGCAAACAAGGGAAGGATGTGGTAATTGTTTTAGTTAGTTAAAACATTTAATAGGGACTATGGATTAGATTTCTTTACAGATAAATACATTTAACACAATAAAGATACCACAGGGTCACCCTCTATTACTGTCTATTCAGTTAATGTATTGCCTTACCTCCCTAATCTGACCTCATTTGCACATACTGTATATAGATTTTTCTATTCTGTTATTGACTGTACGTTTGTTTATTCCATGTGTAACTCTGTGTTGTTGTTTGTGTGGCACTGCTTTGCTTTATCTTGGCCAGGTCGCAGTTGTAAATGAGAACTTGTTCTCAACTGGCCTACCTGGATAAATAAAGGTGAAATATTATTATTATTATTATTATTTATGCTGTTATTAAATGTCCATAATACAAATGAAAAATGTAACCTATCAACTGAATTGTAATTGTACTTTAAACGGAATTAACATATTTGTTTTGTAGACCTATTTTTCTTTTAAATAAATAAAAAGCGTTGGACAGCGCCCGTGGATCGTACTTCATGGCCCGCGGGCCGTGAAACAGAAACCGAGTTGAAGTAACCACTGAGCTAAACCAGCGCCGGAAATCCAGGGCTGCAGATAGACCTTTGTATGAGATATAGCTTACGTCACAGAGCTCTCCCATAACACGGAACTGGCATGTCCTTGTGTAAAGCGTTGGTGCTCTTACCTGTGTATTACTCAGGCTATGAGACAAAAACACAAACTAATGCGACCAAACTTGACAATAAAAATAATAATTGAGATTGCATTCAAGTTTACTGAGGTCAAGTAACCACCCTGTTTAACTCCATGTGCCGTTAACCAAGTGCTTAAATCACTTAGGCATATGACAATATAAAAATAATCTCCAATATACACATCATTTCCATAGGAAAAACTCAATACATAATTCTGATAATTATGTTGACATTGTTTTTGTTTAGTTTTTGCAGTTTTCATTATTACTAGGCCCTATATATCTAAAATTGGTTCCCTAATGGCTTCCGATTTGAAATGCAATAAAAAAAATTGCAGTTTGAATTGTTCATGTTTGTTAGGGATATCTGATATTCCGTGGTCTCAGAGCGACTCCTGCTGGTATTTTCAGGTAAATCAGACAGTCTACACACGGATAATGTACTGTAGAGTGTGGCAGTGACCAGGTTTCGTTTTAATGGTTTAGACGGTTTTGTAAAGAAATGAAGGATGCACTGTAATTGTTGGACTGAATAGGCTACTGACATATCAACCTTTTCAGAATGTATTTATTTATTTAAAGATAAATACACTTAACAAAATAAAGATACCCACAGGGTCACTATGTATTTAATTATTAAATGTCCATAATACAAATGAAAATTCTAAACTGAATTGTAATTGTCTACTTTAAATGTAATTGAAATATTTGTTTTGGTGATCTATAAAAATAAAATACAAAATAAAACGCAGGACAGCGCCCGTGGTTCGTACTTCTGGCCCGCGGACCTTGAAAATGGATTTGTGTTGAAGTAACCATTGAGCTAAACCAGCGTCGAGAGTTTAGGGCTGCAGATTGACATTTGTATGAGATAGAGACTACGTCATATAAATCTTCAATAACATGGATTTGACGCCACACAACTGGCCAAATGGCTTTTCTCACCTCCAGATGGAATAGCCATTTCAAGACGGTTTTAGTTTTGATATGCCTACTACTACGGATGGAAAGACATAGGGCCCGCAAGACTACAACACATTTACAATAAATAAAACTAGCCTAACGTCTGTTTCATAATGAAAGGATATCCCAATGAAAGAAAAATAACTGCTGTAATATAGAGTAACAGGAGAGCGAAGTGAGAAAACGAAAGACAGCGCCCACGGTTCGACCTCCCAACCCGCTGAACGACGAGGAGTGGAAACTTGAGCATACGAAGTATTTTTTATTTATTTATTTAACTAGCCAAGTCAGTTAAGAACAAATTCTTATTTACAATGACAGCCTACCGGGGACAAACCCGGACGACGCTGGGCCAATTCAGGGGCGAAAATCTGATATCAACTTTGGAGGGAACAATTACATTACATTTTCTCAAGAGCAATTCCTGAGGGGGACACCAAAAGTAGTGCTGTAACACATAGCCTACATTGTAATATGGTAAATGTATATTGAGGAACCAAATAAATAAGGTGTTTGCTGTACTCCTAACTACCGGTACCCAAAACTACACAACTAATCACAACAGCAATACCATTGCCTTTAACAAATTTTAGTTCAGTCACCAGTTTAAGTTGAGAGTGGGGGTATCCATGGCATTTTCCAATTATCCTCCTATTTTACAAGTCAAAAAAATTGAGAACCTTTCATAATGTTGCCAAACAAAGACTCAACAAACTTACCTGAGACTCCCTGCCAGTCTGTCCCTGCATAGCTGTCCCCAACTCTGCTGTCTGTGTGCCATCTGTTGCCTGCTCTGCCTAATGACATCATTGTGAAACATTTCCATTAGAATTTCATTTCTTTCTTATGAACATTTTATCAACTAGTCTGAGATATTAGGCTACTAGGGTTCTTACTTTGCGTTTTGGTGTACTTAAAAATACTCTGATGTCCGTCTTTTATTTTTCTGCCATTTTTCTACCTGGCTGGCTGGCTGGCTACACACACACACACACACACACACAGTGTGTAGGTTATTTACAGTAGGAGATGGGCTTCTATCATCTTCTATCATTCTATTTGGGCTTCGATCTAAAAGGTAGCTAGCAAATGTGAAACGGATTAAAATGACAAGAGTTGACAGCTGTATAAGTTCACCATTTACACAACATATGCTGCAACCTTTTGTAATTTTAATAGTTTGTTTCATATTGGCTGGCTTCCAACAATAGCTGAATTTGCAAAGCTAGCAAGCACCAATTCAGTTTCAGTGGTGTTGGCTATAATCTTTGCTACCCGGGTTAAATAAAGTTGAAATAAAATAAATAAATAAAAGTTCCCTTGCGACAATTTAGCTTTTGCAACGAGACCATTAAATATATATGGTAGAAGAGAGTGTAGTTCTGTTCAGTTTGGACTTCAGTTTATCGCTAATCTTATCACAGGGACTTTGAAGCACTAACTTACATCATCTTCATGCTGATCTTGGAATAAATTGACGATAGCAAAGATTCCATCTTTGACGACGCCACATAAATGGAATAGGTACTAGCTAGCTTAATAGTTAATATTTGCGCGCTAGCTCTGCATATTCAGCTAGTGTGTGCGCGATTGACTGGATTAACCTTACGTCAGTTACGTTCATTGAGTGCCTTTCAGACAGTAGACACGACCCCTCTGTTACCTTGCCAACTAAGGAACTGGCAGTGGATCAAACCATTGTGAGGCAAAGGGTGGGGGGGGTCGCAATCTTTTGAAACTTAAAAACGCGCTATTAAGTGTCTATAATCAGCACAATTGCTTTCATTGCGTATTATTAATATTATTTAAATTACATAGTTATGTTTCAGTGATATATTGGGGGGGACAAATCATATTTTTCCCAGGATGGGGGGGGGGTCGTGTGTCCCCCGTCCCCCCCGGGATTTCCGCCCCTGGGCCAATTGTGCACCGCCCTATCGGACTCCCAATCACGGCCGGATGTGATGCAGCCTGGATCCGTAGAGCTAAGCTGGCAAACCTTTGTCTTTGGCTCCACAGTTATATTACTGCTACAGGTGTATTGCGACGTCAAGGGATGAGAATGTGCATCAAGATCCAAGTGCCTTTATCATCTCCTAGCAGTGGCTGTTCTAGCATGGCTCCCTGGGCGAACCCCCCTAAAACATCACCATGCTGCACCCGCCACTGACTCCAACCAAACCTTCATGTGTGCTGAAACATTACTACATATACCGGTAACTCCTTTCAGAGAAGGCCTAATCAAAACGTGTCGTACGCTTAGCCTAAGCAACTATGTCGGCCTAGCTTTTGCCCAACTGAATAATGTCACCACTATCAGCAGTTGACACAGGTATATATATACCAGCCTCATGCATGATAATGAAGTGTATAGTACATTTGACGAGCAGCACTGTAACGTGAATGGCGTGTTGTTGTACCTATGAGCTATATCCTGTAGGGGGAGACAGACACCAGTAAACCCAGCAGTGGACACAAGTACTACAGCTTTCCATAGACTGACATCAGACATGACACACACACACACACACACACACACACACACACACACACACACACACACACACACACACACACACACACACACACACACACACACACACACACACACACACACACACACACACACACACACACACACACTAGAACCCTACGTACTTCATATGTCACACACTTAATTTGGGTGCAAAGGCATAATTAGAAGCTCACCAGGTGCGACAGCAGTCTTGCATCATTACAAAAACAAGGGTTTCCCCTAGTGGATGCTGGATAATACACAGACACCCAGTCTCCTTACTATGTGTGGCGTGTGTGTGTGTGTGTGTGTGTGTGTGTGTGTGTGTGTGTGTGTGTGTGTGTGTGTGTGTGTGCATGTGCGTGTGCGTGTGCATGACCTTGACTATGCGCGTGTGTGTCCAGGCGTGTGCATGCATGGCCCCTATGGGGAGATAACTGTTGATTACTGCAGCAGATGTTAAGGAGAACAAGGGGAGAGGGAGAGCTTGTAACAAGGAGAGAGACAGACAGTAAGAGAGGAAAGGAGAAGAGAGAGACAGACAGAGAGAGGGAGAGAGAGTCTGTAACAAGGTGAGAGACAGAGAAAGAGATTTAAAAAGTGAGGGAAGAGAAGGAGATGGAGAGAGGAGAGAATGAGATGGAGAGAGGAGGAGAGAAGGAGTTGGGAGAGAGGAGGCCAAGAAGGAGATGGAGAGAAGAGGCGAGAAGGAGATGGGAGAGGAAGCAAGAAGGAAATGGGAGAGAGGAGAGAAGGAGATGGAGAGAGGAGGAGAGAAGGAGATGGGAAAGAGGAGGAGGAGAGAAGGAGATTGGAGAGAGGAGAGAAGGAGATTGGAGAGAGGAGAGAAGGAGATTGGAGAGAGGAGAGAAGAAGATTGGAGAGAGAAGAGAAGGAGATGGAGAGAGGAGAGAAGGAGATGGAGAGAGGAGAGAAGGAGATGGAGAGAGGAGAGAAGGAGATGGAGAGAGGAGAGAAGGAGATGGAGAGAGGAGAGAAGGAGATTGGAGAGAAGAAGATGGGAGAGAAGGAAAGAGAAAGAGATGGGTGAGAGGAGAGAAGGAGATGGGAGAGAGGAGAGAAGGAGATGGAGAGAGGTGGAGATGGTAGAGAAGGAGAGAAGGAGTTTGGAGAGATGAGAGAAGGAGATGGGAGAGGAAGCGAGAAGGAAATGGGAGAGAGGAGAGAAGGAGATGGAGGGAGGAGTAGAGAAGGAGATTGGAGAGAGGAGGAGAGAAGGAAATGGGAGAGAGAAGGAGATGGGGAGAGGAGGGGTGAGGGAGATGGGAGAGAGGAGATAATGAGATGGGAGAGTGGAGGAGAGAAGGAGATGGGGAGAGGAGGCAAGAAGGAGATGGGAGAGAGGAGTAGAGAAGGAGATGGGAGAGAGAAGACCCACTAACTTTGCTCTTCACCTCAATTCCACAAGCAGACCCTGTCCTGCTTTCATACACCATGGCAGGAGTATCACCACCATATCATTCACATTGAAAAGAAAGAGAGAGACAGAGAGGAAAGGAGAAGGGAGAGAAAAGGGAGGATGGAGAAAAAGAGAGGTACAGAGAGCAGAAAAAGAGAGGTACAGTAGCAAGCTGCCGGGGCAGGGCAAGCAAATAGGTGGGGTGATAGGAATGAAGAGAGGGATAGAAAGAAAGGAGGAGAGAGGAAGGGAGGAGAAGGTGAGAGAGAGAGAGAGAGAGAGAGAGCGAATGGAGAGTTTCTTCCACATGCTCCTCAGCTGTGTAAACTGAAGTTCTGTGCTGCGTCTCGGATTCCCCCAGAAAAGGGGGGATATTTATAGAAGTCCTGGCGGTGTCAGCCCATGGACCCTAGCTCTGTCACACCCGCTAATATTATTATTATTACTTTATACGTGCAAATATTGAATATGTCAGCAACCTGAGAGGCCTGGAGAGACAGTGTGTGTTCATGTGTGTGTTTGTGTGTGCATCTGTCTGTCTGTCAGTGTGTGTCTGTGTGTGTTGGTGAAGGAGTAAGTATGTATATATATGTGTGGGAAAGGGGAAGGGGAAGGGGAAGAGAAATAGGGAGAGAGAACAGAGGGAGAGAGAACAGGGAGAGAGAACAGAGGGAGAGAGAGAACAGGGGAGAGAGAACAGGGGAGAGAGAACAGGGGAGAGAGAACAGGGGAGAGAGAGCAGGGGAGAGAGAACAGGGGGAGAGAGAACAGGGGGAGAGAGAGCAGGGGAGAGAGAGCAGGGGGAGAGAGAACAGGGGGAGAGAGAACAGAGGGAGAGAGAACAGGGGGAGAGAGAACAGGGAGAGAGAGAACAGGGAGAGAGAACAGAGGGAGAGAGAGAACAGGGGAGAGAGAACAGGGGAGAGAGAACAGGGGAGAGAGAACAGGGGAGAGAGAGCAGGGGAGAGAGAACAGGGGGAGAGAGAACAGGGGGAGAGAGAGCAGGGGGAGAGAGAGCAGGGGAGAGAGAGCAGGGGGAGAGAGAACAGGGGGAGAGAGAACAGAGGGAGAGAGAACAGGGGAGAGAGAACAGGGGGAGAGAGAGCAGGGGAGAGAGAGCAGGGAGAGAGAGAACAGAGGGAGAGAGAACAGAGGGAGAGAGAACAGAGGGAGAGAGAACAGGGGGAGAAAACAGGGGAGAGAGAACAGGGGAGAGAGAGAACAGGGGGAGAGAGAACAGGGGAGAGAGAACAGGGGAGAGAGAACAGGGAGAGAGAGAACAGGGAGAGAGAGAACAGGGAGAGAGAACAGAGGGAGAGAGAACAGGGGAGAGAGAACAGGGGGAGAGAGAGCAGGGGAGAGAGAGCAGGGGAGAGAGAACAGAGGGAGAGAGAACAGGGGAGAGAGAGCAGGGAGAGAGAGAACAGAGGGAGAGAGAACAGAGGGAGAGAGAACAGAGGGAGAGAGAACAGGGGGAGAGAGAACAGGGGAGAGAGAACAGGGGAGAGAGAGAACAGGGGGAGAGAGAACAGGGGAGAGAGAACAGAGGGAGAGAGAACAGAGGGAGAGAGAGCAGGGGGAGAGAGAACAGGGGGAGAGAGAACAGGGGGAGAGAGAACAGGGGGAGAGAGAACAGAGGGAGAGAGAACAGGGGGAGAGAGAACAGGGGGAGAGAGAACAGGGGGAGAGAGAACAGGGGGAGAGAGAACAGAGGGAGAGAGAACAGAGGGAGAGAGAACAGGGAGAGAGAGAACAGGGGGAGAGAGAACAGGGGGAGAGAGAACAGGGGGAGAGAGAACAGAGGGAGAGAGAACAGGGGAGAGAGAACAGGGAGAGAGAACAGGGGAGAGAGAACAGGGAGAGAGAGAACAGGGGGAGAGAGGATGGGGGAGAGAGGATGGGGGAGAGAGAACAGGGAGAGAGAGAACAGGGGGAGAGAGGACGGGGGAGAGAACAGAGGGAGAGAGAACAGAGGGAGAGAGAACAGAGGGAGAGAGAACAGAGGGAGAGAGAACAGGGAGAGAGAGAACAGGGGGAGAGAGGACGGGGGAGAGAACAGAGGGAGAGAGAACAGAGGGAGAGAGAACAGAGGGAGAGAGAACAGGGGAGAGACAAAAGGAGAGAGAACAGGGGGAGAGAGAACAGGGGGAGAGAGAACTGGGAGAGAGAGAACAGGGGGAGAGAGAACAGAGGGAGAGAGAACAGGGGAGAGAGAACAGAGGGAGAGACAAAAGGAGAGAGAACAGAGGGAGAGAGAACAGAGGGAGCGAGAACGGGGGAGAGAGAACAGGGAGAGAGAGAACAGAGGAGAGAGAGCAGGGGAGAGACAAAAGGAGAGAAAACAGAGGGAGAGAGAACAGGGGGAGAGAGAGAACAGAGGAGAGAGAGCAGGGGAGAGAGAGAACAGGGGGAGAGAGAGAACAGGGGGAGAGAGAACAGGGGAGAGAGAACAGGGGAGAGAACAGAGGGAGAGAGAACAGAGGGAGAGAGAACAGAGGGAGAGAGAACAGGGGAGAGACAAAAGGAGAGAGAACAGTGGGAGAGAGAACTGGGAGAGAGAGAACAGGGGGAGAGAGAACAGGGGGAGAGAGAACAGGGGAGAGAGAACAGAGGGAGAGACAAAAGGAGAGAGAACAGAGGGAGAGAGAACAAGGGGAGAGAGAACAGGGGAGAGACAAAAGGAGAGAGAACAGAGGGAGAGAGAACTGGGAGAGAGAGAACAGGGGGAGAGAGAACAGAGGGAGAGAGAACAGGGGAGAGAGAACAGGGGAGAGAGAACAGAGGGAGAGAGAGCAGGGGAGAGAGAGCAGGGGGAGAGAGAACAGGGGAGAGAGAACAAAGGGAGAGAGAACAGGGGAGAGAGAACAGGGGAGAGAGAACAGGGAGAGAGAACAGGGGAGAGAGAACAGGGGAGAGACAAAAGGAGAGAGACCAGAGGGAGAGAGAACAGGGGGAGAGAGAACAGGGGAGAGAGAACAGGGAGAGAGAGAACAGAGGGAGAGAGAACAGGGGAGAGAGAACAGAGGGAGAGAGAACAGGGGGAGAGAACAGAGGGAGAGAGAACAGGGAGAGAGAGAACAGGGAGAGAGAGAACAGGGGGAGAGAGAACAGAGGGAGAGAGAACAGGGAGAGAGAACAGAGGGAGAGAGAACAGGGAGAGAGAGAACAGGGAGAGAGAGAACAGGGGGAGAGAGAACAGAGGGAGAGAGAACAGGGGAGAGAGAACAGAGGGAGAGAGAACAGGGGGAGAGAACAGAGGGAGAGAGAGAGAGCAGGGCGAGAGAGAATAGAGGAAGAGAGAACAGAGAGAGAGAACAGAGGGAGATAAAATAAAGAAACTGGGGACAGAGAGAAAGAACAGAAAAACGGGGAGAAGTTGGCATGGATGGAGGGGTGTAACCTGACCTACTGAACTTATTAGAGCTGTCAAAGAACGAGGGTATGAGAGAAAAGAAGGAAGGTGTGAGAGGGGTGGAGCGGTGGAGGGGTGGTGCGGTGGAGGGGTGGAGGGGTGGTGCAGTGGCAGACAGACATGAGCACATATTCCAGCTCCAGATGATAATTTTCCCTTAAATTACACAGACGTGTTGAAACAGACTGCACACACACACACACACACACACACACACACACACACACACACACACACACACACACACACACACACACACACACACACACACACACACACACACACACACACACTAAGAGAGATCGACATCCACCTGGTAACAGATGCGAACACACACATACAGACACACAAAACTTCTCATAGACATAACACACCCGCACACACACCCGCTGCCAGGAGAGGAACATTCCAGACAGAACAGGTGGGTGGAACAAGACAGATCAATCAGGACACTTTGATCCTCCCCATTCCACCTTCCCTACTGTCACCAACACAGAAATACACACAATAGATTTGAACTATCACTACTGTCACCAACACAGAAATACACACAATAGATCTGACCTATCCCTACTGTCACCAACACAGAAATACACACAATAGATCTGACCTATCCCTACTGTCACCAACACAGAAATACACACAATAGATCTGACCTATCCCTACTGTCACCAACACAGAAATACACACAATAGATCTGACCTATCCCTATTGTCACCAACACAGAAATACACACAATAGATCTGACCTATCCCTACTGTCACCAACACAGAAATACACACAATAGATCTGACCTATCCCTACTGTCACTAGTGCTGAGCGATACAGTATAAGAAAGCTCAGGAAATGTTTTTGTAATTTTGAACACATTTAGCCCCTTATTTTTGTTGACACAAAACTACTTCCAAACTTCCATTCACTTACATTGGTTACCTGTGACACTTGCGGGGGTCGTAGAGCAAAACGGAGAACACACCAGTCTCATCTTTCCATAGTGTGGTCATATCCATTTGGATGCTACAGACGTTTTTGTGAGAAGTCCAATGTTCGGGATGTCTCATAGATGTCTCATAGGGATGTCTCATAGATGTCTCATAGGGATGTCTCATAGATGTCTCATAGGGATGTCTCATAGATGTCTCATAGGGATGTCTCATAGATGTCTCATAGATGTCTCATAGGGATGTCTCATAGATGTCTCATAGGGATGTCTCATAGATGTCTCATAGATGTCTCATAGGGATGTCTCATAGGGATGTCCCATAGGGATGTCTCATAGATGTCTCATAGGGATGTCTCATAGGGATGTCTCATAGATGTCTCATAGGGATGTCTCATAGGGATGTCTCATAGGGATGTCCCATAGGGATGTCTCATAGATGTCTCATAGGGATGTCTCATAGGGATGTCTCATAGATGTCTCATAGATCTCTCATAGATGTCTCATAGGGATGTCCCATAGGGATGTCTCATAGGGATGTCTCATAGGGATGTCCCATAGGGATGTCCCATAGGGATGTCTCATAGATGTCTCATAGGGATGTCTCATAGATGTCTCATAGATCTCTCATAGATGTCTCATAGGGATGTCCCATAGGGATGTCTCATAGGGATGTCTCATAGGGATGTCCCATAGGGATGTCCCATAGGGATGTCTCATAGATCTCTCATAGATGTCTCATAGGGATGTCCCATAGGGATGTCCCATAGGGATGTCTCATAGGGATGTCCCATAGGGATGTCCCATAGGGATGTCTCATAGATGTCTCATAGATCTCTCATAGATGTCTCATAGGGATGTCCCATAGGGATGTCTCATAGATGTCTCATAGATGTCTCATAGGGATGTCTCATAGATGTCTCATAGGGATGTCTCATAGATGTCTCATAGGGATGTCTCATAGATCTCTCATAGATGTCTCATAGGGATGTCCCATAGGGATGTCTCATAGGGATGTCCCATAGGGATGTCTCATAGGGATGTCCCATAGGGATGTCTCATAGGAATGTCTCATAGGGATGTCTCATAGGGATGTCCCATAGGGATGTCTCATAGATCTCTCATAGATGTCTCATAGGGATGTCCCATAGTGATGTCTCATAGGGATGTCTCATAGTCTGACAAACCACTGTAGCTCGGGCCACCTTCCTCTGCAGATGAGGAAGGCTGACAAAGGTGGATGCTTTGGAATTCAGTCACAGCCCATACAAAAATATCTCTATCTTAAATGTACAGATTTTTTCATTATGTTACTTAGATTGACGCACTGGTGGGTATATAAACTCTTCATTAAACAATTAATTGAGCAACGTCAGTGGAATTACTTGAATTACAGAAAGAAATCAAATCATAAACGAGAGAAATCAAGTCAATAACTAGTGGAACAATGGGCTGAAGATTGTTGCGTCACACCATCCATACGGCGCCTCCGGCCACATTTTCAGATCAAGCATAAATTGGATTTTAGGTTAGATATACGCAGACCGCATAGACCACAAGGGAGAGGAATGAACACAACGCAACGACGAGAGGGATAGAGGCAGTTCATGAAGGTGTTCCTCATCTCCTTTGAAGAACTAGTAAAATGAGTTTGTCAGACAGCTCTGCAGCGTACTTAGGCAGACTAGCTAAATAGGGTGACTAAAGACAGTACAGTATGGGGAGAACAGAGATAACAGTAGATGGTCTCGCTGACTGCTTTTGCCTGAGCAGAGATGAGGAGCAGAGATGAGATGATGACTTTAAGGAATGAAAAATAATGAAAGTAACATACACATGTTATATTTTTCTATTGACGTCTACCCAATGTAGACCTGACCGAGACAATGGAAAATGGAAAATGTTTTGGCAATAGAGCCCCACAGTAGAGGTGTCATAATACCCATAAAACCTAACAGTCAAACAGGGAAATGGTTTCAATTGTTTTTCCACCATTCATTTTTCCCATAGGGAATTTTAGGCTTACCCTGGTGTGACGTTTTGATAACCGTGTAAATTTCTCTCAGAAAAAGTGACTTTTATCAATATATGCGGCTCTATTTACTCTCAGATTCGAATAATGCTAATTAGCATCAAAGTAGACATGCAAAACTACAAATCCCTGCAAGCTCCTGCATGTCATCTTAGCTGACACCTTTGCTAACAGGTATTGTGTCAATTTAAAACTTTTACAAGACAGTTCACAGAATTGTCCATTTAATTAAATGTTGCCAATTTATTCATTACTACATTTAGCTAACATTAGATAGTTAATCCAGAGATTCTTACCTTTGCCTCGATTCGGCAGTCTCGTCCAGATCATCATGGCATTTGTAGTTTTTTCTGATAGCCACATGAGCAGCTAATTAGCATTTCATTTTTGGTGGGTAAAAAAAGGTGAATGTATTGATAAAAGTCACCTTGTCCTAGAGAGATTTACACGGTTATCAGAATGTCACGTCAGGCTAAGCCTACACGAAACTGTCCTTATTTTAAGTGTTTCTAAAATCCCTTATGGGAAAAATGAATGGTGGAAAAACTATTGGAACCATCTCCCTGTTTGACCGCTAGGTTGTATGGGTATTATGACTCATACTGTGGTACTCTATAGAATGGTCACTATTTTTGGCTCAGGATTTTCCATTAAAAAGCTCTTAAATCATTTGCATGTAATTATTTCATAATGCATTTCATGTTAAAAAATTATAATAATTGAAACCAAAATAAGTAAATATGTTTTTATAAGACCGAACCCACCTCAAAAAGCACTAATCGCTCAGCAGTCACCAAAACAGAAATACACTTAATAGATCTGACCTATCTATAGATCTGACTGAGATAAGTGGATGATTCCCCCTACTTAACACAGCTGAATGCAGTTACTAAGTTAGTCTATCTGTATTCTATGTTTAGAACACCCAAGAAAATACAGTAACTGATCTGGTATGGAACACAAGGCCCTCGGACCTAGACCAGTGTCACGTCCTGGCCAGTATAAGGGTTAATTGTCATTGTAGTTTGGTCAGGACGTGGCAGAGGTTATTTGTTTTATGTGGTTCGGGGTGGTGTTTTTCCAGAAGGGCATTTGATTTAAGTATTCCGGGGTTTTTGGGCACTGTTTGGTTTTCATGTATTCTATGTTGAGTCTAGTGTGTCTGTTTCTATGTTTGGTTAATTGGGGTTGGGACTCTCAGTTGAAGGCAGGTGTTGTCTATTTGCCTTTGATTGAGAGTCCCATATATTAGGGTGTGTTTGTGTTTGTCATTTGTGGGAGATTGTTCTGTGTTTAGCCTTGTGCCTTGCCAGACTGTTTTGTTGATCGTTTGTTCTTTTGTTATTTTGGTGTTCATTTTGAATTTATTAAACGTCAAGATGAGCATAAACATACCTGCTGCGTTTTGGTCCTCCTTTACCAACGACAACCGTGACAACCAGGGCTATTCAAATCTGACCGTAAAAGATCTGGAGCATCAACTTGCTGCTTGTCTGTTCTACCTGATCTTTACTTGCACCTACCTGGTGTCCCAGGTCTAAATAACTCCCTGATGAGAGGGGAAGAATGGGAAATAAGCAATGGAACTGGCTTCGAAGTCCTCGACAATACAGGCCTGCAGGTCTCCAGTGGGGTTACTATGTGATGCTCAACAATCTATTAAATCCAAAGCCACACCATCACCACTGCTATCATCTCTAGGTGTAGTAATGACTACACCATCTCTAGGTGTAGTAATAACTACACCATCACCACTGTTATCATCTCTAGGTGTAGTAATAATTACACCATCACCACTGTTATCATCTCTAGGTGTAGTAATAATTATACCATCTCTAGGTGTAGTAATAATTACACCATCACCACTGTTATCATCTCTAGGTGTAGTAATAATTATACCATCTCTAGGTGTAGTAATAACTACACCATCTCTAGGTGTAGTAATAACTACACCATCACCACTGTTATCATCTCTAGGTGTAGTAATAACTACACAATCTCCAGGTGTAGTAATAACTACACCATCACCACTGTTATTGTCACGGCTGTGGTTAGGAGAAACGGACCAAAGTGCGGCATGTGTGTCGTTCCACATTTTATTTACACTGTGAAACTATGCAGTACATAAACATAAACTAAAGAACAAAACAACAAACCGTGACGCAGAGGTGAAAACTACACTCCTCAAAAACAATCTCCCACAAACCCAGGTGGAAAAAACCCCTACTTAAGTATGATCTCCAATTAGAGACAACGAGGACCAGCTGCCTCTAATTGGAGATCATCCCAAACAAAACCCATCATAGAAAAGGGAGGGTAGGGAGGGTGACAAATGTCTATGGCAGCTCTGGTGCAGTAAGCAGAACCTGCTCATCCCACGGATCCTCCAACAGAGGAGGCGGCTCTGGTTCGGGGCGTAACCCCCGCTCTGCCCGCTGATCCCTCTGCTTTTGTGCCACCGGACCGTGGATCGTCGTCTGAGGAACCGGACCGTAGATCATCGCCGGAGGCTCTGTACTGCAGACCGCCGCTGGAGGTTCTGGGCTGCCAACCACTGCTGGAGGTTCTGGGCTGCAGACCGCCGCTGGAGGTTCTGGGCTGCAGGCCGCCGCTGGAGGTTCTGGGCTGCAGGCCGCCGCTGGAGGTTCTGGGCTGCAGGCCGCCGCTGGAGGTTCTGGGCTGCAGGCCGCCGCTGGAGGTTCTGGGCTGCAGGCCGCCGCTGGAGGTTCTGGGCTGCAGGCCACCGCTGGAGGTTCTGGGCTGCAGACCGCCGCTGGAGGTTCTGGGCTGCAGACCGCCGCTGGAGGTTCTGGGCTGCAGGCCACCGCTGGAGGTTCTGGGCTGCAGACCGCCGCTGGAGGTTCTGGGCTGCAGACCGCCGCTGGAGGTTCTGGACTGCAGGCCGTCTCAGGAGGTTCCGGACTGCAGGCCGTCTCAGGAGGTTCCGGACTGCAGGCCGTCTCAGGAGGTTCCGGACTGCAGGCCGTCTCAGGAGGTTCCGGACTGCAGGCCGTCTCAGGAGGTTCCGGACTGCAGGCCGTCTCAGGAGGTTCCGGACTGCAGGCCGTCTCAGGAGGTCCGGACTGCAGGCCGTCTCAGGAGGCCGTCTCAGGAGGTTCCGGACTGTAGGCCGTCTCAGGAGGTTCCGGACTGGGGACCATCGCTGCAGGCTCCATGCCATGGATCATCACTGCAGGCTCCGCGCCATGGATCACCACTGGAGGCTTTGTGCCATGGATCATCCCTACAGGCTCTGGGCCATGGATCATCCCTACAGGCTTCTTGCCATGGATTATCCCTACAGGCTCCGGGCCATGGATCATCCCTACAGGCTTCGTGCCATGGAACATCACTGGAGGCTTCAGACCATGGATCATCACTGGAGGCTTCTTACGTGGAGCCGGAACAGGTCTCACCGGACTGGGGAAGGTCGCTGGAGGCTCCGGACTGGGGGACGTCGCCGGAAGCTCTGGACTGGGAAGGCACACTTGAGGCCTGATGCGTGGGGCTAGCACAGGTGACGCCAGACTGGTAACACGCACCTCAGGGCAAGTGCGAAGAGAAGGAACAGGACACACCGGACTTGGCAGGCGCACTAGAGGCTCAGGTCTCCAACCTGACTCTGCCAATCTCCCCGTGTGCCCCCCCCCACACATTTTTTGGGGGGCTGCCTCTCGTGCTTCCCTCATTGCCGTGCTCTCGCTGCCTCCACCTGTTCCCATGGGAGGCACTTTTCTCCTGCCCCTAATTCCTCCAAAGCCCTGGATATATTCCTCCTTATCTCCTCAATAGTCCACTGGTCCATACCACGCTGCTTGGTCATATTGTGGTGGGAGATTCTGTCACGGCTGTCGTTAGGAGAAACGGACCAAAGTGCAGCGTGTGTGTCATTCCACATTTTATTTACACTGTGAAACTATGCAGTACATAAACATAAACTAAAGAACAAAACAACAAACCGTGACGCAGAGGTGAAACATACACTACTCAAAAACAATCTCCCACAAACCCAGGTGGAAAAAAACCCTACTTAAGTATGATCTCCAATTAGAGACAACGAGGACCAGCTGCCTCTAATTGGAGATCATCCCAAACAAAACCCAACATAGAAATACAAAACTAGAACCTGACAACATAGAAAAACTAAACTAGAAAACCCCCCTGTCACGCCCTGACCTACTCTACCATAGAAAATAACAGCTTTCTAAGGTCAGGACGTGACAGTTATCATCTCTAGGTGTAGTAATACCTATACCATCTCTAAGTGTAGTAATAACTACACAATCGCCAGGTGTAGTAATAACTACACCATCACCACTGTTATCATCTCTAGGTGTAGTAATACCTATACCATCTCTAGGTGTAGTAATAACTACACCATCACCACTGTTTTCATCTCTAGGTGTAGTGATAACTACACCATCACCACTGTTATCATCTCTAGGTGTAGTAATAACTACACCATCACCACTGTTATCATCTCTAGGTGTAGTAATAACTACACCATCACCACTGTTATCATCTCTAGGTGTAGTAATAACTATACCATTACACTAATAGAGTAGTAATAAGCTATTAATTGATATATTTCACAGTGACATTTAGCATCGTCAATGACGGGTTCTGTCCTGAAGGTGGCAGTATTGAAAGGGTCTTTAGGCCGCATGGCTGCATTTGAGAGGCCTAAGGTGAACAGCCAGAAGTGCTTTACTACACCCTCAGTGAAATCATCTTCCTTGTCATTGCTGTCATATTCGTTATTGTCATTATCCCCCCATGCAACACGCTTTTGTTATTACTGTCCTTTTCAGCATCACTGTCATCATCATCATCTTCCTCATCGTCGTCGTCATCATTGTAAATCTTACCCAGAACCCCCTCCCCCCACGTGGGATGGGATAATAGATAGGAATGGAAGGCAGGAAAAGAAAGGAAGGAAGGTGAAAGAGGAGGGGAAAGAAGAGTGGCGACTGACCGTCTGTACTCTGTGAGGCTACTGGGAACATGGATCAATGTTCAAAATGTATGTGTGTGTGTGTGTTTGTGTGTGTACATGCATGCGTACATGCATGCGTGTGTGTGTGTACGTGTGTGTGTGTACGTGCATGCATGCGTGTGTGTGTGTGTGTGTGTGTGTGTGTACATGCGTGTGTGTGTGTGTGTGTGTGTGTGTGTGTGTGTGTGTGTGTGTGTGTGTGTGTGTGTGTGTGTGTGTGTGTGTGTGTGTGTGTTTAGACTGACCTGAACTTCAGGGCACATTCCAGCAAATCATTCAGTACAATGTCACTTCATTAGGAGAAATATCAGAATCTCCCTAATATCAGCCAAGAGTGTGTGTGTGTGTGTGTGTGTGTGTGTGTGTGTGTGTGTGTGTGTGTGTGTGTGTGTGTGCGTGTGTGTGAAATGAGTGTGGAGAACCCCTGCCAAAGGGTTAGTGAGACAGATGATTGACGCCATACACTATCACGACTATCACATACACTATCACACTAACCCCTCCCATCCTCCAGTCTAACTCCTCCCATCCTCTAGTCTAACTCCTCCCATCCTCTAGACTAACTCCTCCCATCCTCTAGACTAACTCCTCCCATCCTCTAGACTAACCCCTCCCATCCTCCAGTCTAACCCCTCCCATCCTCTAGCCTAACCCCTCCCATTCTCTAGTCTAACCACTCCCATATTCATTGTCCCTGCCCCTCCACCCCCCTACCTTACCCCCATTCTCCCCCACAGCGTTTTATAAGTGTGTGTGTATGTTTGTGTGTGTGTGTGAGTGTATGCGTGAGTCCCTGTGTATGTGTGTGTGTAAAGGGGACTCCTTAATGACCCCCAGGGTAATTAGGTAGTTAGCTCCTTTAAAGCAAAATAAGTCATAAACACAGATTAACACATAAACAGGTCGGTGTGTCGGTCAGGTCTCTGAGTCCAGCGCCTGGCCAAAACATGAGTTGCGAGTAAGAAGGAAAACACGCAAGGAGGAGGCGGAAAAAAGTCAATAGTGACAGAAACCGTTTGCTAAAATTATTAATTTTACTCCCTGTTTATGTTTTCTCTCTCTCTCTCTCTCTCTCTCTCTCTCTCTCGGCATGACGTAACAATGTACATATTGCCAAAGCTTATTTTGGATATTTACAATATAAATAAAATGAGAATCAAAAATGTCAAAAGGGACAACAGTAAAAACAATAACCAAGGGTCAAAATAACCATACATTCAACAATAACAATAAGCATACAGTAGAGGACATGTGCAGGTTGATTGGTCTGTCAAACACTGTCCATCAACAGGCAGCAATGTAGTGCGCTGCCAACCCACAGCTCTCTGTGTCCTCCCCCAACAAGACGGGTAGCCTATCCTCATCAGAGAGGTCTTTGAAACCTTGAATAAGGGTTTCAAATTTGGGGAAATGACACTCTCTAATTGTTTTATATTTTGGACATTTTGTCAGGAAATGCAGCTCCGTCTCAGGTTCTGCTGTTGTGCAATGGTTACCTCTACAGGAAAGGCTGTGCTGTGTCTACCCTTCTCAATAGCAAGGCTGTGCTCACTGAGCCTGTACTTTGTCAAGGTTTTGATCACTAACCATGGTCAAATATTTAGCCACGGTGTACTGTCGATTTAGGGCCACATAGCACTGCATTTTGCTTTGTGTTTGTGCTTGTGTTTCCCAATAAGCAATATAGTTTTGTTTTGACTGTGTTGTAATTTGGTTTATTCTGATTGATTGGATGTTCTGGTCCTGAGGCTTCAGTGTGTTAGTAGAACAGGTTTGTGAACTCAGCCCCAGGACCAGCTGGATGAGGGGACTCATTTCTTTGTTCAGCTCTTGGCATTGCAGGGCTTGGTAATGATATGAGAGCGGGTCAATGTATATAGATGTTTCCAAAACTTAATTGCTCTTTTTTGAGTTTTTATTATTAGTGGATATTGGCCTAATTCTGCCCTGCATGCATTGTTTGTAGTTTTCCTCTGGACATGTAGGATAATCTTACTGTCACTTCTCTCTAGGAGTGGTGGGGAGGGGGTGAAGTCAGGCACAGGAGACCAAATGTGCACTAGCAGAGCGTTTTTATTCCAGAGTCCAAAAACACCATGAACAGGCATAAAAACAAACCAGACAAAATAGTCCACCCAAAAAGGGCCGGGACGCAGTCCAGAAAGAAACGAAAGTCCACAATAGAAAAAGAAAATCAAATGCAACCTCAAAACCCACAACAGATAACAACAAACAATCCCGCACGAACCCAACCTAGAAAAGCGAGACTAAATAACCCACTAATGACCCAACTCAAAACAGGTGCAACAAAAGACAGACAAAACCAAACGAAAAGGGAAAAAGGGATCGGTGGCAGCTAGTACACCGGCGACGACGACCGCCGAGTGCCGCCCGAACAGGGAGAGGAGCCACCTTCAGTAGAAGTCGTGACAGTACCCCCCCCCGACGCGCGGCTCCCGCATCGCGCCGACACCGGCCTCAAGGACGACCCGGAGGGCGAGGCGCAGGGCGATCCGGATGGAGGCTGTGGAACTCACGCAGCAGTGATGGGTCCAAGATGTCCCCCACCGGTACCCAGCACCTCCCCTCCGGACCGTACCCCTCCCAGTCCACGAGGTACTGCAGGCCCCCCACCCGACACCTAGAGTCCAAGATAGAACGGACTGTGTACGCCGGGGCCCCCTCATACCACCGGCCTGAGGAGAGACATATGAAACGAGGAGTTAATACGGTAGTAAGAGGGGAGCTGTAACCTATAACACACCTCGTTTATTCTCCTCAGGACTTTAAATGGCCCCACAAACCGCGGCCCCAGCTTCAGGCAGGGCAGGCGGAGGGGCAGGTTTCGGGTCGAGAGCCAGACCCGGTCCCCCGGCGTGACCACGGGGGCCTCACTGTGGTGGCGGTCAGCGCTCTCCTTCTGGCGACCACCGGCCATTTCAGGGATTCCTGGACGGCTCTCCAGGTCTCCTTTGAGCGCTGCACCCATTCCTCCACCACAGGAGCCTCGGTCTGGCTCTGATGCCATGGTACCAGGACCGGCTGGTAACCCAACACGCACTGAAAGGGTGATAGGCTCGTAGAGGAGTGGCAGAGAGAATTCTGAGCCATCTTGGCCCATGGCATGAACCTCGCCCACTCTCCAGGCCGGTCCTGGCAATAGGACCGCAGAAACCTGCCCACATCCTGATTGATTCTCTCCACCTGCCCATTACTCTCGGGGTGAAAACCCGAGGTCAAGCTGATCGAAACCCCCAGACGCTCCATCAACGCCCTCCACACCCGGGACGTAAACTGGGGACCCCAATCAGAGACTATGTCCCCAGGCACCGTGTAGTGCCGGAAGACGTGAGTAAACAGGGCCTCCACAGTCTGTAGGGCCGTAGGAAGACCACTCCTAGGCAAAGGGAGGAGATGGCAGGACTTAGAAAACCGATCCACAACGACCAGGATCGTGGTGTTCCCCTGAGACGGAGGGAGATCGGTGAGGAAGTCCACCGACAGGTGGGACCAAGGCCGCTGTGGAACGGGGAGGGGCTGTAACTTCCCTCTAGGCAGGTGTCTAGGAGCCTTACACCGGGCGCACACCAAACAGGAGGAGACATAAACCCTCACGTCCTTCGCCAATGTGGGCCACCAGTACCTCCCTCTAAGACCCTGCACCGTCCTCTCAATACCCGTATGACCAGAGGAGGGTAGCGTGTGCGCCCACCTGGTCAATCGATCGCGAACACCAAGCGGGACGTACCTCCGACCCGCAGGACACTGTGGTGGAGTAGGTTCTGACCGTGACGCCCGCTCGATGTCCACGTCCACCTCCCAGACTACCGGTGCCACCAGACAAGAGGCCAGAAGTATGGGAGTGGGATCGATGGACCGCTCCTCAGTATCGTAGAGACGAGACAGTGCATCGGCCTTGGCGTTACGGGAACCTGGTATATAGGAGATAGTGAAACGGAATCTGGTGAAAAACATCGCCCACCTAGCCTGACAAGGATTCAGTCTCCTCGCTGCCCGGATGTACTCCAGATTACGGTGGTCAGTGCAGATGAGAAAATGGTGTTGCGCCCCCTCAAGCAAATGTCTCCACACCTTCAGGGCCCTTACCACAGCCAGCAACTCCCTGTCCCCCACATCATAGTTTTGCTCCGCCGGACTGAGCTTCCTTGAAAAGAAAGCGCAGGGGCGAAGCTTCGGGGGCGCGCCCGAGCACTGTGATAGCACGGCTCCAACACCAGCCTTGGACGCGTCCACCTCCACTATGAATGGCAAAGAGGGGTCCGGATGCGCTAGCACAGGAGCATCGATAAACAGAGTCTTCAGACGACCAAAATCTCTGTCCGCCTCCGCCGACCACTGCAAACGCACCGGCCCCCCCTTCAACAGTGAGGTAATGGGAGCCGCCACCTGCTCAAAACCCCAGATAAACCTCTGGTAGTAATTGGCAAACCCTAAAAACCGCTGCACCTCCTTAACCGTGGTCGGAGTCGGCCAATTACGCACGGCCGAAATGCTGTCACACTCCATCACCACCCCAGATGTGGAAATGCGATACCAAAGAAAAGAGACGGCTTGTTTGGAGAACACACATTTCTCGGCCTTGGCGTACAGGTCATGCTCCAACAGTCGCCCAAGCACCTTACGTACCAGAGACACATGCGCGGTGCATGTGGCGGAGTAGATCAGAATGTCATCGATGTACACCACCACACCCTGCCCGTGCAGGTCCCTGAGAATCTCGTCTACAAAGGATTGGAAAATGGCTGGAGCATTCTTCAACCCATATGGCATGACGAGGTACTCATAATGGTCAGATGTGGTACTAAACGCGGTCTTCCACTCATCTCCATCTCGGATACACACCAAATTATACACGCTCCTGAGATCCAGTTTTGTGAAGAAGCGTGCTCCGTGAAATGACTCCACCGCCGTGGCGATGAGAGGTAGCGGGTAACTGAATCCCACTGTGATGGAATTTAGACCTCTATAGTCAATGCACGGACGCAAACCTCCCTCCTTCTTCTTCACAAAAAAGAAACTCGAGGAGACGGGTGACGTGGATGGCCGAATGTATCCCTGCCTCAGAGATTCAGTGACATATGTCTCCATAGCCACCGTCTCCTCCTGTGACAGGGGATACACGTGACTCCTGGGAAGTGCAGCGTTAACCTGGAGGTTTATCGCACAATCTCCTCGTCGATGAGGTGGTAATTGAGTCGCCTTCTTTTTACAGAAGGCGATAGAACAAATCGGCATATTCAGAGGGAATGCGCACAGTGGAGACTTGGTCCGGACTCTCCACCGTAGTCGCACCGATGGCAAATCACACACATCTACCCGAGCACTCCTCTGACCACCCCTTAAGAGCACCCTGTCTCCACGAAATTTTGGGATTGTGATAAGCTAATCAGGGAATCCCCAGCACCACCGGAAATGCAGAGGAATCAATGGGGAAGAGGCTAATCCGCTCCTCATGACTCCCCCGCGTTACCATGACCAGTGGAACTGTGGCCTCCCTGACCAGCCCTGACCCAAGTGGTCGACTATCTAAGGTGTGCACAGGGAAGGGTTGGTCCACCTGAACCAAAGGAATCCCTAACTTAGTCGCGAACCCATGGTCCATAAAACTCCCAGCTGCGCCTGAATCGGCTAGTGCCTTATGCTGGGAATGAGGGGAAAACTCAGGAAAAGAAACCAACACATACATATGGCCGACAGGGAGCTCTGGGTGAGCCTGGTGCTGACTCACCTGAGGTGTCCGAGTAGTGCTCTGCCTGCCCTCTCGACTCCCAGACGAGCTCCTCCAGCACCGGTCAGCAGGGTGTCCTCTCCGACCATAGCTGGTGCAGGATGAGACTCCTCCTCCAGTCGTCCTAGCTGCAGCACCCCCTAGCTCCATGGGCGTCGGAGCAGGAGTGCTGGGAGGTGGAACGAACAGGGCCCGATCAGGACGCCTGCGAGAAGCCAGCAAGTTGTCCAACCTGATGGACATGTCGATAAATTGGTCCAGAGTTAGGGTGGTGTCCCGGCACGCTAACTCCCTGTGGACGTCCTCTCTAAGGCTGCACCTATAATGGTCCATCAGGGCCCTGTCATTCCACCCCGCACCAGCGGCCAGGGTCCGGAACTCCAGCGTGAAGTCCTGTGCGCTTCTCGTCTCCTGCCTTAGATGAAATAGCCGTTCAACCGTCGCTCTGCCCTCCGGTGGATGGTCGAACACAGCCCGGAAGCGGCGGGTGAACTCTGGGTAATGGTCGCTTGCTGAATCTGGACCCTCCCAGACCGCGTTGGCCCACTCCAGGGCATTACCCGAAAGGCAGGAGACGAGGACGTTGACGCTCTCCTCTCCCGAGGGAGTCGGGTGGACGGTCGCCTTAAACCCGGCAGCCGTCCCATCGTATTCCCTCGGGAGCGCAAGCCTAATCCCGCTGGGGCTGGGAGCCGTCGGAGTTGGGGGTGGTGCAGGTTGGAGAGTAGCGGAAGGCGGGGTAGGGAGACCGCTCCTCCCCATCTCTCCATTCTTGCCAACACTTGATCCATGGCCGTCCCCAGACGGTGTAGTACGGCGGTATATTGTAAGACACACTCCTCCATGGATGGGTGGGGCGCGTCCGCTCCTGTTGACTCCATAATAACTGGTGCGGGATTCTGTCACTGCTCTCTAGGAGTGGTGGGGAGGGGTTGAAGTCAGGCACAGGAGACCAAATGTGCACTAGCAGAGCGTTTTTATTCCAGAGTCCAAAAACACCATGAACAGGCATAAAAACAAACCAGACAAAATAGTCCACCCAAAAAGGGCCGGGACGCAGTCCAGAAAGAAACACAAGTCCACAATAGACAAAGAAAATCAAACGCAACCCCAAAACCCACAACAGGTAACAGCAAACAGTCCCGCACGAACCCAACCTAGAAAAGCGAGACTAAATAACCCACTAATGACCCAACT